>NW_004443977.1:8912535-8957933 GCF_000243295.1 Trichechus manatus latirostris
TCCCATAGACATAGGCAGAGGTCCAAACACACACCCTCATCCCCCCCCCCACACACACACACACTTCAGTGTTAGAGAGCTGGGTGGGAAGGAAGGTGTCTTCAGAGACTTACTTTCTTTCCTGTGGATCCAGGGCACAGAAGGTGACAGTGTTGAGGGGATAGTGTCGTCTGAAGAAGAGCCTGTGGCACAGACATCAGATAGAGAATCAGTGCCTGAGTAAGCACTTTCCCCACCTTCCACCTGCAGGTTAGGCCACCTTTCCACCGTCTGTAGCAGACATGCATTGACAAAGCCTTTCCCTTATTTCCATGATTCTCCACAACCTTCTTGTCAGTATATGAGCAAGACAGCCTTAGCTGCTCACATTGGGGACATAAGCAACGCACAGGGAAAGATAAATTCAACATAAAACACCTCCCGAATGCTAGGGACCGGGAAAGAAGGAAGAAACTGGCACTGAGGAATAAGAAATGGAGGAGCGCTGGAGGAAGTGAAGGACTGGAGGACACTGTTAGGAAAGGGCCTGAGGTGAAGAACAATGCTGAGCCTTTGACCCATAGATTACCAAAGAATAGGGAGGTGAAGTGCAAGCCCCTAGAAGGCAGGGACTTTTAACGGTTGTATTTACACCTGTATGCCCGATACAGGGATATTTGTTGAAGGATGGAAGGATGGGTGGAGGGAAAAACAGGAGGGTTGGTTAGATGGGAATGGATAGATACAGGGATGGATGGCTGGACAAGTGGATGAATAGATGGATGGATGAATAGATGGGTGAATGAGTGAAAGGATGAGTAGATGGAGGTGGATCGGAGATGGATGAATGGGTGGATAGAGTGGTAGATGGATGCAGGAGATGAATGAATTGGTAAGTAGGAGGGTAAGTGGATGGATGGATGGATGGATGGATGGATGGATGGATGGATGGATGGATGGATGGATACATGGATGATAGGAAGGAGAATCCAACACGGAAGCAGGTAGAAGATTCTTACTTTCTCTGGTTGTCAGTCAGTGTGATTCCCTGGGCGGAGACCTTGAAGTGAACAGTTGTGGCAGCTGGCGTGGGGTCAGCAGCCAGTGTCTCAGACGTGGCTTTGGAGATGGCCTGTGGCCCAGTGAGTGACTCCATGTCCACAGAGTTCACGAACAGCACATTGCAGGCTGGAAGAAACCCACACAAGTAGTCATGGGGGCTGGAGTGGGTGGGGGAAAATGCCCCAGGCCCACTCTTCAGGGAAAGAACATTCAGCAATGAATTTCAGTCCAGCCTTGAGCCAAGGCATCACACTAAGAAATGTGGTCTGCCCAAAGGAATTTGGGTCCGGGAGAGACTTCCAGCCTGCACCTGCAGGAGGAACAGGGCAGGAAGGAGGAAAGGCCTGGGCAGGGATCCAGCCCCCAGTGGCCACTCACCTGCCCCTTGCTTCAGCAGGTCGGTGGTTGAGTTGGCAGAGCCTGAGCTATCTTTTGATTCATCTGTGGGGTCTGAGACAAGAAATCAGTTGGTAATTAAAACTCTAGAGCTGGAAAAAAGCACAAGCTTGGCTGGGCCTAAGGCGAGCAATGCAAAGAACCCCAGGCAGCTCTGCAAATACTTTCTGCAACAGATACTACTTTTCATAACAGGGCCTAGCCATTGGCACTGTGTATGTTCAGCATGAATGTTCAGTGATAACTCTAAGTATTCAGCACACTGGTTAAGAACTCTGGAGTCCGACAGAACTGGATTCAAACCCTCACCCCAGCAGTTGCTGAGTATCTATAAAATGGAGATGATAATAATAGTATCCACTTCATTGGGTTTTGGAGATATTCCATGTACAGTGTTTAGCCCAATCCCTGGCATAAAAGAAGCCTTCAAACGGCAGTTGTTGTTGCTGTCATTGTTGTTTTGCATTGATCATGGAGATCAATGAATGTTCTGATTCACTAAACCTTGAATGCAGCACAACTATAACTTCATATTAATAAGAATCAAGTATTGTTCATACTAGTGTTTTTCAGACTCTGGTGTTCAGGGTTTGTTAAAAAGTAGATTGCTGGGCCCCACTCCCAGAGATTCTGATTAGGTGGGGCCTGAGAATTTGCATTCTAACAATTGTCTCGGAGCCCTGATGGTGTAGTGGTTAAGAGCTCGGCTGCTAACCAAAAGGTCAGCAGTTCAAATCCACCAGCCGCTCCTTGGAAACTCTATGGGGCAGTTCAACTTGTCCTATAGGATTGCTATGAGTCAGAACTGGCACCTAACAACAACAACAACAACACAACAATTCCCAAATGAGGCCAATGCTGCTGATCTGGGGACCACACTTTGAGAACCACTGATTTATACAATTTAAATATCAAACCATTTTATAATTGTTGAACTACTATGGTAAATGTAGTAGAAAAATAATTTAATTAGGGTCTAAATTGTGTGGTTGATGATGCTATTTAAGTTGTATTTGAACTTTTAAGTTATTACCATTGGTCAATTATTATTAATAATTCAGTGAATTAAATTGGATAAATTGAAACTATCAAATAACATTAAAGGTTATATGTGTGGGCAAGAAGCTCCAAGAGAGACTGGAAGAGAGTCCCAGGGCCAGAGCCCAGGGGTGTAGCTGAATGTTCTATTATTGAAAATGAGGGTAAGGAGGCACTCCAGTTCCCAGTTCCTAGACCTCGAGTTCAGGGCCAGCCACTCTTATCCTCATGTGGGCCCAGTATACTTGGGGGCTGGGTGAGAGAAGCCCGTGCTGTGAAGAGCTTGGGGAGTCCATCCAACATCCTCCACAGTTAGAATACCTCTACTAAAGAATCTAAAATGTCCTTCCCAGCTCCAGTGACTCACTCAAATTTTTGTCCTGTATTTGGTGATGCTCTTGAGTTCCATTCAAATTAAAGAGGACTCACTCTTCCCCACAATTCAATCTCCCCTCAGTCAGCCACACACACTAGCAACTGCAAGGACATCTTGGCCCCATCCTTCCCTTCACATGCCATGCAGAGCCCAGCCACCTATTGTTCTAAAAGATCCCTTGAGTGCACTCTTTCCTCTTCATTCAAGCCAACCCTTGAACACCTGGATGTCCCATAACCTAAATCTGCCTTCCACTCCCCCTTCCCTCTACCTACCCACTGCTGCCCATCTCATCCTCCACACATGGTCTCGCATGACTGTCTCCTCTTCTAACGCCCTATGGGATGAGGCTTATTCTGAGGATTCAGTATGAACTTCTTGAAGCCTCCAGACAATTTTCCAGAACAATCTGGCAAGTCAATTACGTATGTTACTGGAGTTGATTTTCTTAATTAACTTTTCCTTCTTCTTTATTAGGAAAAAGAAGGAGTACGGTTTTGAGTTTCCCCAGATTGGCAAAATGGCCCTCCAACTCTGGCCCATGTTCCAGAGTGCCTGGCAGGGCTGAGACATGGAAGGAGGCCAGCTCAAGGGCCACATGATGAGCAAGGAGTCTCACATTCCTACCTCGGTTTGGAATGACCAGCTTACAGGGCAGAGCCAATGGGATGATGGAGTGCTGGTAGACCAGGGCAGATAGAGAACCTGCAGAGTGACAGAAACAGCCCACCAGGACAGTGTTACTAGAAGTGGACCAAAGGCAGCATGGAAACCACCCCCCACTGTATGTAATCTTCAGCTTCTTTATTACCTCACCGTCCTCCACCAGCAAAGCTGAAAATCCACCCCCCCTTTTTTTTTTTTTAAAGCAAGGTCCAAGGGAGAAGATTCCAGTGGTTCACGCCAGCAGTCATAAAGATACCTAAACACTTTCCTTTATAGGAAGTTCCTGCTAACATCTCTCTAACCTAAATCCCTCCAGCTATTGTGGTCCCTCTCAGGACAGTGCAATAGAAGTATTAGGGGCTCTGAAGCCAAAGAACTGTAGGTTAAAATCCTAGGTCAGTTATTCTCTATATGTTTCTAGATAAGTCTAACTTCCATGAACCTTAGTTTCCTCATTTATAAAATGAGGTCAGTGACACCCAACATACAAGGTTGTTATGAAGATCAGAAATAATATAAGGCACCTAGACACTGACTTTCACATAGTAGGTGGTGAAAAAAGGCAGCTGTTGTTATAGTTGTTATTCAACTATAACATTATCCAAGTTATAAAGATAGTAAGTCTCAGCAGAGTGGGACAAATACAGAAAGGAATTTCACAGAGGTAAGGAGCCACAATACAGAGGAAAGGAAGCCACTATTCATTTTCTATTCACAGTTGATTATAAGACAAGGGGGACTGGGCAGAGCCTGCAGTAGGAGAAACTTGAGGTCAGAGTCCTGGAGGAACCCAGGACAGGCCTGAGCCTTTGGGGCCAGACTCTGGAGACAGAAGCAGGGGGACAGCTCACCGAAGTTTGGCTCATTAGGGCATCCCTTGAGCTTGACTCCTCTGGGACCGGTCTCTATCAGGAAATGCCTCACCAGCTCATGGGTCATGTCTCCTGGGATGAAGAGAAAGAAATAAGAATTAATCACTTCTCAAGGCGTCCTCCCACCACCTCTCAAGAATGCTTCATAACTTCCCCAAAGTGCAGGGCTAAGACAGGAGAAAGGGTCCTGGAAAAAATATGGTGAGAACCCTCTAGAATGAAGAGACCCCAACTCCTATCTCACCCCTCATGGAAACATAACCTGAGTCCCAATAATCCTGCTTCCCCATTCTCTGACCCCAACCATCACCAAGCACACGACTTGCTCTTCTGAGGAGTCTGATGTAGCAAGGACCAGCTCTGATGAGAATTAGAGACCTGCCCAGCCCCCTGGGTCCTTTCAGCATATTTGGTTTGAAGAGACTGTACAGATCACCTAGTCCTGAGGTCCCCATTCTTAGAGATGATATTACCTTTTTTACTCTGCTGCATGATGGTTGGAGGGGGAGAAGACACCTTCATGGCCAGCCCATAGGCTCCTCGGAAGGAGTGGCTGTCACGGATGATAAAGGCCCCTGGCTCCTGGTCCTTAAGGAGTGCAATGGCTGGATTGAGATGGGATGAAGAGAGAGAGGAGCAAGAAGTTGATGACACTGGTTTTACTTAAGTCCCATTGGGCCTATTATTCTTATTCATTCTTAGGTGAAATGACTTCTTTAACATTAGAATTTAAACACTCCTAAGGGTCCTCCTGGAGTTTCTGGGTGGTGCAAACAGTTAACTGGCTTGACTGCTAACCAAAAGGTTGGAGGTTCTAGTCTACCCAGAAGCACCTTGGAAGAAAGGCCTGGAGATCTACTTCCAAAAAATCAGCCATTGAAAATCCTATGGAGCACAGTTCTACTCTGACACACATGGGGTCACTATGAGTCAGATTCAGCTCAATGGCAACTGCTAAGAATCCTCCTTTTTCTGTAAAGGGCCAGATAGTAAATATTTTAGGAATTGAGGGTTATGCAGCCTCTGCTGCAACTACTCAAATCTGCCACTGTAGCATGAAAGCAGCCATCAACAATGCTTAAATGAATAGGCGTGGTTGTGCTCGAATAAAACTGTATTTACAAAAACAGGGAGACTCCGAATTTTTGACCCGTGTGCCATAGTTGCTAACCCCTGTCCTACACTCACACAGACTTTCTTTGGAGCCTGATGCGGGCTTCATCTCCATCTCCACATCCCGACTTTGTTTTACTTGTAAAATGCAAAAATCTCCCACTTTATGAAGACAAAGAGTTAACATCTCCAACCTTCTCCTTTGCCCAAAAAAGCCAAGGCTTTGCTGCTTTTAAAGACCCCTCAAAGGACTGTCTACAATCACTGACTCTCCTATCCCATACTCCACCGTGGGAAGGTGCTGCTCACTGTCTGACTTTACCCAGCCTCCTCTCTGTGACCACCACCGACTACAAGCAGGAATGAGGGTTTTTTCTGGCTTGTGCTCCTTGCCCAGGAAAACACGGGCCTAGGCAGCAGTCAACATCAGTCTGCTGATGGCCTACTGGACCCAGTACAGCCCAGCACTCACCCTGCTCTCGTGAGATCTCAGGCTTGTACCAATACTTGGAAGTGTCCTGTACAAACTTCACCTTAGCCCGCGTCTCGGGGCTGTTGTCTAAACAAGAAAAAGAAGAAGGGAAAGTGAGTCTCCTCAAACACCCTCAGAGCATAGCAGGAAGGTACCTGGAGCACCTTCTCATCCATTTCCTGTCTCCAGGCAGGAGGGGCCTCCACCATCTTGGTTCACTGAGCTGTTATCATGTTGAAAGGCCTGGCACAGCATTCTTGCTGAGCCAACTGAAAACCTTCCCTCCACCTCATCTTCCCCTTTCCCTACAAGATTCTGACTCCCTCCAGCTTCTCTCCCATAGGCTAACACACCCTACCTCCTAGCCCCTTTCTTCATAAGCTCAACTTCCCAACACTATGATAACAACCTTGAGGATGCAGAAAGAAGCATCATCCATACTTCCAAAGACACATTTCTGACAACTTCTCCCCAAAGCTCCTCCTCATCACCCACCTGGATAGCCCATGTTCTGTATCACATAGAGCAAAAAAAAAATCACTCCCCCCGGGACAAGGAATTGAAAGCTTGAGCTAGAATTTAGAGGCCATCTACTGTGTGCCAGGTGCCCCACTTCTGTAGTAGACCCACATCCCCAGAACCTTTGCAGATCACAATGCTTTCATAGAACATTAGGTTCTAGAAGGAAGCTTGGAGAGCATCTAGTCCAATCACCTAATTTTATGAATGAGGGAAGCAAGGATCAGAGAGGGGAAATGACTCTCCCAAGTTACACAGATGGTTAATAGAAAGGCTCTAATAAGACCTTCCCAGATAAGAAGAACCCAGCAGCCAGTTCAGGGCTAGTTCTACCAAATCTTCCTGTCTGGGTACTAGGGTGTGTGGCCCTCACCCTCCAACTTCTTCCTTCATCTTTTGGCACCAAACAAAACAAAAAGGGGGATAAGAGGAAGAGGAAGAAGAAGAGGAAAAGGAATATTGCAAGTCTACATTTTCCCTCTCCTTTCTTCAGAGAGATGGAGCAGAGGGAGCGAGTGCTAAAGATGCTGTAGAGTTATAGGAACAAATCTGGAGACACAGGTTGTGTCTCCAGTAGTCTGTCAATTTCAACTTGGGATTTATGCCTCGACAGATTTCTGGGAAGGAATCCTGGTGGTGCAATGGTTAAGCACTCTGCTGCTAACCGAAAGGTTGGCAGTTTTGAACCCACCAGCTGCTCCGTGGGAGAAAGATGTGACAGTCTGCTTCCATAAAGATTACAGCTGCGGGAACCCTATGGAGCAGTTCTACTCTGTCCTCTAGGGTTGCTATAAGTCGGAACTCACTTGATGGCAGTGGGTTTGGTATTTGGGGTTTAGAGTTCTGGGATCTGTGTCTCTGGAGGACGAGGACAGTGAGGGGTAGGGCACCTCCCTTTCTTGGTAGCTGTGCACTGCAGACAGCCTCTGGGCTAGGCAGCTGGGCCCTGGGCCCTGCAATTGCTGCAAGCTGATTCTCTCTCTGCTCCCAAGCCCCCAGGCCCCGCTGCTGCTCTGGGCTGTTTAATGAGCTGTCAGAGGTGGCTACAGTCCCATGTGCCTTCCTGTGTTGATCCCAGTGGCTATTTTAAGCAGGGAAGATGGTGGGAAACAGGAAGTGCTCCAATGACTAAAAGTTCTGCATCCTCTAAGGAGAGGAACTGGGAACCAGATGTCCCTGGTGGGAGACAGGAAACAGGGGTATGCAGGGTCATCATAGGTGTCCCGGCTTGGCAGGCTTAGGGCAGGACCTGGAAGTGACACACCAAGAATCTGGGCATCTGGGGCCCATCCCAGGCTCCCTGAAACATTCTAAATTGTCTTGAATGCCCCAGGGCCCAGGGCTGCTACGCATATAGTCAGGTTCCAGGTCTGGCCAAGAAGCTGCAGATCTGCTGACGTCTTGACCTCTGTGTTAGATAATGAGATCTCTTAGTGGAGACAAAGATGCAAGTTCTGGTGATGAGTGAAGCATTCACTGGGCAAGGCTGCATGGGCTTCAGTAAAGCCAGGTGGGCAGAAACTAGACTCCAGTGAAAATGTCTAATTTGTGGCCTTGGCCCATACCACATCAGGCTGCCTGATCTATTATGAGGGATGTGAGCACAGTGGGGATCCAAACTTGGGAACAAAATGCTACAGACTGACAGTTACTGAAGTCCAATTTGGAAGGTATATATTCATGGTGATAACCAAATCACAACAATCCTCCGGAAAAATGATCAAGACAGCTCCAATAATGTCTTAAGAGCACTAGTCTTACATGGGCCTGGATTGGAATCTTGGCCTTGCTGTTTATTAGCTGTGTGACCCTTGACAAATACCTGAGCCTCTCTAAGCCTCACTTTGCTCACGTGTAAAACTGGCAATAAAGCCTACTTTATCAGATGGCCATAAGGATGAAATGAGATAGTATTTAGCTAAGAGCCCAGAACATAGTATATGCCAACAAATGGTAGTGATTATGATCATGATGATAATAACAGTAATACTATCATTATTATATTCATCATCATCATCTGCATCTTCACCCTCATCACTGCCTCCCCCATAGCACATTTACCTTGAGGATACCTGAAACCACAGATAAGGAAACTGAAGCCCAGAGGTCAGTGCTTCACCCAAGGTGACCACCAAGGGGATGCCAGAACAGAGACCAGAGCAGACATCCTGACTCTCAAACTTAATTCATCAGCAGGAGGGTGGGGATGGAAGAGGAGGGGCCCACCTGGCATGGAGTACTTGGAGAAGTCAGGCAGAGTGTGGGAGAAGGAGACGGTGCTGCCCCCACTGGGACTGGACATGCCACTGGCGACAGGCGAGGAAGACACCTTCCCGTTGATGGTGGCGTAGTTGGGGAGGCTGCCTGCTCGGTCCCCCACTGACATCCTCCGCTTCTCCGGCAAGGCTGGTGTTGGGCTCCCTTGCCGGAAGGCTGCTGAATCCGGTGAGGGGGAGGTGGCAGGGCTGCTCAGGCCAGGGTAGTAGGCAGGGGAGACAGGGAAGGAGGGTGTGGAGGGAGCCTGGTAGCCGGAGGCACTGCTCTGCCGGGACAACGTGGGTCTCCGGTCCTCGGGGGTGGAGTAGCCACCATAGGCCACATGCCGGTCCAAGCTAGGGCTGCCAGGAACTACAGATCCAGACCCTCCCAAGTGACGACCCAGGCTAGGACTTCCGGGGCTGGCTACTGCATTGCCATGGAGACTGGAGGCCAGGTTGCCTTGGTGGGCTCCAGGATGCCGGCCCAAGCTAGGGCTCCCGGGAGTGGTTGCCACATTGCCGTGGAAGCCTGACGCCTGCGGGGCCCCTGCTGCGTGCCGGCCCAGGCTGGGGCTCCCTGGAGTGGTCGCTGCACTGCTCTGGGGGCTGGAGACCACATTACCATGGAAACCAGTTCCTGCATTCCCATGGGGACCCATCACCTGGCGGTGGCTCAAACTGGGACTGCCAGGGGCAGCCATACTAGGGTTGGTGGCCCGCCGGCCAAAGCCAGGACTAGGGGGAGTGTTGGTGCCCACTGTCCTGTGGCGTGCCTGTGGGCTCCCGGGTACCGTGTGGACGCCAGCCACACTGAACTGAGGCCGGGCCTGGCTTTCTGGAGACGAGTTGAACTGCTGGAGAGAGTAGTCCGGGCTGCTGTAGCTGCTGCCCACAGTTGGGAGAGGAGAAGAGCTCTGGTAGCTTCTCTGGGCTGAAGGGCTGGGCTGCCCCAGGCTGCTGGAGCGGAAGCCAGAATCCAACAATGGCTGGGTGGGTGTTCGAGGGCCCTGGTCACTGCTCTCCCCTGATGGGAAACTCCCTACTGAAGTGCTGGAGAGAGAGGGCAGATTGAGATATGAGCAGATGGCATCTAATGAAGCAATAGGGTAGACCTTCCCGGAACACTAAGCCCCTCCCTCCAACCACTAACACCTGTGATAATAGCTCTACTCGCCGTGTGCAGGAATGGCAGGGCCTTTACATGATACCTTATGGAACCATGGGAGCCCTGGTGGTTAAAGCACTCGGTTGCAAACAAATAGGTTGGTGGTTCGAACCCACCAGCTGCTCCAAGGGAGAAAGATGTGGCAGTCTGCTTCCATAAAGATTACATCCTTGGAAACCCTATGGGGCAGGTCTACTCTGTCCTATAGGGTTGCTATGAGTCAGAATCAACTCAATGGCAATAGGTGTCTTTTTTGGTTGTCGTTATTGAGCCATCAGAGTAAGCCTACAAGGTAGACATTATCATCCTCATTTGACAGAAGAATAAATCGAGGCTCAGAGAAGTTAAGCAGTAAGCTCAGGACCATACAGCCCATAAAAGACAACTGGGATTTCAACTCCATTGTGTCTAATTCCAAAGCCCAAGTTCTCTCCACTGTACCATGTGGACTCCTGAACCATAAGTCAAAGTGAAGAGGTCTCTCAGCATCACAGAAACTGAACACAAGAAAGGGAGTCAAACCACCTGGCTGCTGTTCCTAATGGGAGTAGCCCTGCCTTGACTCAGTTTCCCCAGTTGTAATATCACCATCCTTAGACATGGAGAATGCTAGAATAGGGGCTCCAAAAAGCAAAATCAAGGAATCATGCTGGTGGTGGCGGGGGGAGTGGAGGGTGTTTCAAATAGAGATATTTCAGCTCATTATAAGGTCTACTTTCTAGCCACTGGATTTGGTCACTAATGGAGCAAGTTACATGGCATGGTCATGAGGCTCCCATCCCTAGAAGTATTTAAGCAGAGGCTAACAGACCTCTTGACCTGACTGTTGTGGAGGCAATTTCCTCTATTGAGAGGTTAGATCAAATGAGCTTGGAGGTTGCTCCCAATTCTAAGATGCTGATAAAATTCAGTTCAGAGGGGACCGTATCTGGAAGAATAGCCACAATCAAAGGTTCTCCTCTGAAAACAAGGACAGGTTCCCATGGAGAACTGCAGTACAATGCAACAGCCTGGGAGTTGGGACACATGGATTCTACTTGTTAAAGTTTTCCCATGTGGACAATAAGGGAGCTGGATTAGATGATCCTAAATCCTTCCAGGACCAAACCTCTATCCATTTATGACATGGCAAGAGAGGGACAATTGTTGACATGGGCCTTGGGAAGCAGCAGCTGCAGGGAGACAGCAGGCAGGCTAGACCCCAGAAGCCCTGTGGAGAGGAGGCTTATGCAAGACAATGGGCCATAGCCTGGAGCTGCAGACAGGAAGGAGGCCCTCAGGGCCAGCTGGGTAGGCTCAGGTCCCTTGGGTGATGTGAAGTTTGAGGGACTGGGTGCTCTTGGGCCAGATGACAGCCCAGGGCAGGGAGAAGATGAGGGCTAGAACAAAATCAACCTCGCACCCAGAGAAGAGTCCGGAGGGAAACACCACTTCCTGGTGTGGAGTACACTGGATTCTGAGGAATGGAAGATAGAGCGGGATGCACCAGGTTGAGCAGGGCAGGGTGGGGGCACTGAAATGGAGTTCTGGAAAATTAGTCCCAGAGAATAAACACTAGCTTCCTGAGTCCTGAAAAGGGCCAAGACAACTGCAGGAGGAATTTGGGTGAGAAAAGTGAAGAACTTCCTAACACCAGGGGTAACAACATCAGCAATGGGGAGCTGGGGCAAGTTAGGAAAATCCCCTTCCCTCTGCCCAGAGTTGGACCTGCTGAGAAGGGGAGCTGTCTGCCCCAGCAAGATGCTGCGGAGGGAGCAAGGTGAACTGGGGGATGCATACTTGGCTTAAGGTTTCAGAATTCTTAGAAGCCCGGAGAAAACCACCTTTGGGCATCCTGTCACCAGGCCCCTCCCACCTGGGAGAGGGATCAATACCCTGGACCAATTTAGGGTCTGCAGCCAACTGGGGCCACTGGGCCTGGCCTGGGGGAATGTGAAGAAGGAGGTGGCTTCAGAGTTTCCCAGGCTTCCCCCACCCCATGGAGCCTAGGCTAGGGAGGCGTGTGGGCACGAGAAGGGAGGGCAGGAGGAGAGTCTCCCTCCTGGGGGAATGAGTTCCAGCCAGGACAGACTAATCTTGTCCTCCTCCCACACCGGGTACCGTACACCCTGCCTGAGTTGATCTCCCTCCGTTTCCTATGTTATCTTCCTCTCTCCCTGTCCTAAAGCCTTAGCTACCCACCACCCCCACCCCACTGCTCCAGCCAAGCAGCTTCTCACTGCACCCCAAACATGGGGCCCTCCCTCTTCTGAGCCCATCAGCAGAAACTGTCCACCCTCCCCTGCCCAATTTGACGCTTTCCTCTGACCCACTCAAAATGTAAGCCACCCCTCCACCAAGTCACCCTCTGCATACCCTCCCCCACACGCTGCAGCCCTCAGCCCCCACACCCTGCACGTCCTGTGTCCTTCCTGTGCTGGCCTTCTAGAGTGCCTCTCGCTCCTTCTTCACCTCTCAACATCCTGCTTATCCTGCCAGACTCACCACAATAACTTCCAGCCCTAGAAATGCTCTATGCATCCCTGGCCAGAAATAAGGACTCCTTGCTCTGAGCATTGAGCACTTTCCTGCTTTGGGGCATGCCTGGCTCTCATTCAGGGATGATGGGCACTGGACGCAGGGGTTGTTAGAGACCTGGGCTCTGGACCAGACACCTTTAGTCTGAATCCCATTTCTGCTACCACTTATCTGCATGACCTTAAGCAAGCTACTTCATCTCTCTGTGCCTCAGTTTCCTCTTCTGAAGAAATGGGAAAAATAATAGTACTTATCTCATAGGACTGCTGTGAGGATTAAATAATGTAACTGTGCAAAGCACTTAGCACAGTGCCTGGCACACAGGAAGCATGGCTACATACCAGTAATGACTGTTGTTAGAGTGTAAACTTGGGGGAAGTACCACCTCTTGTTCACCTCTGTACCCCCTACTCATTCCAGCACATTTCTGGATGGATGGAATTGAATTGAACCCTGGGGATTCTATCTTATCCATCCCTGTGCTCCCCACAGGATCGGGCACTTTGGGAATGCTCTGTAAATGCACACTGATGAGCTGGTTTACAGAGGGCAGCATCTGGATGTAATTTCTGCCGTCCACACTTTAGGCAGGCCCAAGAGGACTCATCCAGCCTGCCCCGAGCCTGGGTTCCCATCTCACATCCACCATACACTCCTGCTTACCTGTCAGCACTGAGGATGGGGCTGCTGGTGGAGAGGGGGCTGGGAGAGACAAAGGAGCCACCCAGCACCCCGTTCCTCAGGGGTGTCTCATGGCCATAGGCTTGGGCAGCTGGGGCGCTAAAGCTCTTAGGCTCAGGCTCCTGGGCTCGGGGCCCAGCGACGGCTGTCCGTGCCACAGATTCGACATAGCTCCGGGGCTCTGGAAGGGAAAAGGGGACAGAGACTCTGAGCACAGACCCACAGGAACACAGCCTGCCCAACGGGGGAAGGGCAGCACAGGGACAGCCCCAAAACGACAGCCAAGCACACAACGGACACTCTTCCTGGGGCTCCTGCCTGCCCCTGGCCACCCTTCCTCCCAGAGTCTTGGAGAAGCTAGGAGAGGCCCGACAGTAATCTTCACCAGGGCCTGACTCTAGGAAGCTTCCAGAAATGGATCCCAGGCTCTGCTTCCGAACGTGCCCATCAAGAACCTTCCCTCCAAGAACTAAGACATCAGTCCATAGTTGGACCCCCTTTAGCTGCTTCTTTTCTTCAATGACCCTGCCTTCCAGGGCCCCCTAAGCTCCCCAGGCCCCACTCATGTGGTGGGCTCTAAAGCTCTGGCCTGGCCTTGCTCATTTCTCAGGATAGCACCAGGATTCACACAGGCTCCTCCCCATGCCCAGAATCCAGAAACAGGCTTGCTTGCCTAGCAACAGACCTGCACTGGGAGTTATGCCCAGTGCTGGCCACAGCCAACTCGCCAGCTCCAACGTCTTTGACACACTTAGCATTCCTCCCAAGACTGGCATCAGGGGAAAGGCTCCCATAGGAACTGAACATTCTATCACCGACCTCTTGCATTTCAGCAGCATGCAGCAGTTGACAAAGGACATGTATATATATTATCCCCAGTTGGTGTTCAGAATATCCTCAGAGGAAGGAAGGACAAGTGTCAAAGGACCATTTTACAGATGACGACACTGAGGCCTAGAGAGTGAAATGTCTGGAGGCACAGGTAGGACTCAGGTCTCCTGACTCCCAGCCCATGTACAAGTTTCCCCCACAGCCTCTTCCCTCCACCCTACATGCCCCATGATGCCACCTCTGGGTGGCCTAGAGAGGGGCGATAGCCTTATATGGGGACTGTCAAAGCAAGCTGCTACCCAGACTCCTGTTCTGCCCACACCATCCTCCAAACCTCTGCCCAAGGCCCAGTCAGTCAGCCAGAAAAGAGCCAACTTCACAGGCTACTCATAACAATAAAAATAGCAATTATATGAGGAAAGTAGGATTTGGAGAATGTAAATAACTTGGCCAAGTCGCAAAACTAGCAGGTGGCAGGGTGGGCCTAAGAACCCAGGCGGTCTGGCTCAGAGCCTGCACTCTTAGCCACTGCACATAAGGCTGGCTGAAAATAGGGGGACTGATAGTTTCAATGTGTGTCTTTAGTCCTTGGGGGGCTGACTCCTTGCTCTGAGGTAACCCCGCTTGGCAGAAGGGACTGTCGAGGAGGCTTTGCACCCACAGAAATGGTAAACAAGACCCAGGACCAGAGTCCACCCTCTCCTCCCATGCCTGGCCACCCTGGGTCACTTTGTCTGAAGACTCCTGGACCCTTCCAGGTGCCCACCATGGCTTCCCCTGGGTTCCCAAAGTGCTCAGCACCCCTCTACTTCCCCCAGGGACTGCAAGTTGGGGTCCATCTGCTCCTCAACTGCCACTTGGATTTCTTGAGTGCCCAGAGCCTGTCTTGCTGATCTGTATTTCCAGAATTTCACATAGCATCTGACACATAGTAAGACCTCGTATGTGTCCTTCACACAAATGAATAGATGCATGACCTGCAGCCCCATACAGACAGAGGCACACAATAACCAAGACCTAGAGGGACACACATTCATTTGTCTCATTCCATAGAGGTCTTGCTGACCCGAAAAGTTCAAGTTAAAACCTACATGGAGGTCTGTGCTTGTCTCCAATCCACTGATGTTCTCCTGATCTCTACTCTGTTTCCCTGGAGACTGACTTGCCCATATGCATCACCCAGAACCACTTGTCCTATGGATTCAGATGGCTTTGGCCTTTGCTGGGTAGGTGGGACTGGCAGGAGATGAGACGGAGGAAGGAGAGAAAGGTGGAGGTGCCAGTGGCTGCATCTCTCTACCCAAGACCACAGCTCTGCTCTCTCCTGGTTCCTTCAGGCCTGGGGCAGGGCTGGCTCCCTACTTCTGCTAGGGAGAACCTGGGGGTGTTTCAGCATCCCTCACTGGTTTGCCAGGCCTTTTAAACAGTCCATTAAACTCTCCTTGAATGTCCCATCTGCATGAGCCATCCATTGCCTGCCAAGACCCTGACCCACATACTAAGTAGGCAATCACTGCCCTACTCCCCACCCTGGAAGGTGGAGAAAGTACATGCACCCCTTCTACCAGCAGTAGAAGTGAGGTAAGGTGGTCAGAACAGAGCCTAGGACCCCAGGTGCTGACCCTCATCTGGCCTGCTGGCCATTAGACAAGGCTGAGTCCCACTCACTGCTTCTGGTGACCTGAACTGAGTGTCAGTTTGCATAGAGGGTCCACGGAACAGTAAGTATATTAGGAACCCTAAGTGTTCCAGAAAACCCGAGATGGCTATAGGATGGCATCCTATATCTCAAGGTATCAGTCCATCAGCCCACTCCTCAACCCCCCAGCCCCCAAGCCACAGAAAGCCAGAAGAGCTCTCAAAGGACTCTGTGGTCTGAAGTTGAGGGACAGGACCACTTACCCAGGGAGAAGCAATGGTATCTGTTGCCACCAGTGTCAAGAAACAGCCCTCATGAGCAGAGGTGGCCAGGCTCACCAAGGAGCACACCAAGCCTCCTGGGCTTCGACCTGGGCTGGCAGCCTGTGGATTTCTGAGACTCAGTCCCACTCTGGTTCCACCGCCTCTGCCTGCCCTTACCTTGCTCTACACCCCAGTTCTCCTTCCACCAAATCTTTTTCCTCAGTTCAGTGATCTGCGGCTGGGTGCTCCATAGGGGCCCCTTCCTGCCCCTCCAGCCCCAAATCGAGGGGCAGAGAGGAGCAAAGCCCTTCCATACAGTCTCCGCTCCTCACGAGCCCAGAGAGGGACAGCCCCCTGTGCAGTTATTTGACTTCCTGAGTTCATCTCCAGAATTGTTTAAAACCAAGCTTCTGGGCCAAATAGCTGTTTTCCCAAGTTTTCAGACTCAGATTTCCATACTGAAAATGCTTCCTTTCTGTGTCTGTTCCTCGGCTTTTTTCTCTCCTCCTCATCCCAGGACAACATACTAGTATGGAGGCTATTGTTCCCATACTCAGGACCACAGCCCCTTGTTCCACTTCCTAGAGAGGTGACCTGGGGCAGGTTGCTGAGCCTTTCTGTGACTCAGTTTCCTCATCTGTAAAATGGTAGTGAGGATACTCACCTGCCCTGTCAGCATCTAGGGATAAGAGATGAGAAAGTTCTCTCTAATTCTTTCCTGCTAATTCCAATGCTGAAGTCCCTGGGTGGTGCAAACAGTTAATGCACTCGGCTGCTGACCGAAAGGTTGGAGGTTTGAGTCCACCCAGAGGTGCCTCAGAAGAAAGGCCCGGCAGTTTACTTCCAAAAAATAAGCCAGTGAAAACCATACGGAGCACAGTTGTACTCTGACACACATGGGGTCACCATGAGTCAGAGACTACTCGACGGCAACTGGTTATTGGTTAATCCAATGCTGAGGTTTAGAACTAGCCCCTGTGCCTCTAGGTATGTCCCTCGGTATGCCCACTCCTGCCTCCCCCCACCCTTCTCTCCCACTCTCGTCTCCTCCAATCCCGCAGCAGCTGTGCTCAGAGGCAATGGGAGTGTGAGACTGTGAAGGACGGGAAAGGTGGGGCTAGGGAGCATACTTCATGTAGAACATTCCAGGAGCCAAGTGGCTGTTGGCGCCTGAGAGCAGCTGGAGGCACAAGAGTTAGTTAGCTCCAACAGGCAACAAGCCTCCTTGGCCCAGAGCACCGTTAGCTCTCCGCCTACTCCCTGCAGTGCATTCTCTGCCTCACAGAAAAGGTTCTTTGCCTGGCGAGAATGGCCCGCCCACCCCGAGGAAAATGAAGACATGTGGGTCGGGGTGGAGGAGGAAGTAAAGAAACCCCAGAATCCCAGATCCAGGAGCTCACGTTGGAATTTCAAACCTTCTAGCTTGGGCCACATGTCCCTCCTCTGAGCGTCTATAACACTTAGTTCCTACCTGGGGAAGCAAGTCTACCTATGTTGAAATGTCTGCTGGCGTCTCTCCTCCCCTCACCAGGTGGTCTCATTCATCTTTACACCCTCAGTGTCTAGCACAGGGCCAGATACATAGTAGGTGCTCAAGAAACCTGCATTGAACAGCACTGCCCTAAAATTCCAGATGCCCAAGTACTCATCACCAAGGACCTCAGAGCAGGAAGAATCCCCAGAGGGGCTATTTCTAGACCAATGTCTTCTTTTATGCCAAATCTGTCCACACCTAATCACCTGGCAAGCAGAACCTAACCTGAATGCTCCCTGTGTCCATTTCTTTGGGGAAGAAGTTTAGCAATTTCTTCCCCTACTTCACATCTGGAAGATATTATTGATACTGTCCTCACATCCTTACTACTGTAGGCTTTCTCCCTCTCCTTTGTCTTGGAAAAGAGCACCTGGTCCCCATACCAAGTAAAGCCACTGTTTAGAGGTCTGAAGTGCTCTTTGTACCCAGTGTGACCACGTGGAAAAAGGCAACCTCTGATCTGGCGTAGGCTCTCAGCCATGCATGTGACTGACTGTGTGAGCCTGGACAAGGCATCAAACTCCTTTAACTTCATCTCCTCATCAGTAAAAGGGGGTTTCTACCACCTTACTCTCAGGGCTTCCAGGAATATTAAACAAGATGATGTGACAATGACTCCATATGGTCTGGTCCCTGGGTATGGAACCTCATTCTATACCACACCACTCCTTGCTCCAGCCTCTAGTTCCACCTTGCTTTGTGCTTCCACCTCAGTGACTTTGCAGTTCCTCAAAAAATATGCTGTTCCTTCCCACCACAGGGCCTTTGTACACACCATAAACATCTTGCTGCCTCCCACCACGGGGCTTTTGCACATGCAGTAAACATGCTATTCCCTCCCACCACAGGGCCTTTGCACATGTGGTAAACATGCTATTTCCTCCCACCACAGGGCCTTTGCACATGCCATGAACATCCTGTTCCCTCCCACCACAGGGCCTTTGCACATGCCCTTTTCCTTTGTATGGAATGCTCTTTTTCCATTCGTTATACCAGGTTAGCATCCATTCACCCTTACATCTTACTTCTTCAGGCTAGGTCAGTTTTTTTTTGCCATTTAAGGTCTCACAAAACTGTATTCCTTCTCCTCAGAGCACTTATCTCAATATGTAATTATGAGTTATCATTTATTTTCTGGTTCCTGTTCATGCATATGCTCCATAAGAGTAAGAACCATACTTGTATTGCTTATTATTGTATCCCCAGAGCCTGGTACAGTGCCTGGTACATAGGTGGCACACAAAATATCTACTAAATGAATCAATGAGTGAATGAATGAATGAATGTGAAGCATTTAACACAAGGCTTTGAACACAGCAGATGTCCCCCCCAGAGTCTTTTTTCCTCCCTCTGAATAATTGTGCCTCAAATCATTTTTCCTCACATTTCTTTCTGAATTTCCCATCAAAGTATAAGCAGGAAAATCAAGCAGAGCTTCAGAGGTGGGCAAAGAATGTGCTTTAGTCTGACCCAGAGGCAGTGCATGAGTCAGGAAATTTAGAAGTGGCTGCCTACAGCTTGCTCCCTGCCCCTTGCCCGCCCCCCACTCTCAGGCCACCGACAGCAATCCTGCCTCCCACACTGGAATCCCAGGGCACGGTGCCTGGAGGCAAGAGTTAGGCTTTGAAACAGCCACTTGACCAGGAGACCACTAATTCCAGTCTCAGCTCTGTGGCCTCCTAAGTGTGACCTTGGGCAGGTCCCCCCTTAACACGGATGGCAGCTCCCCATCTGTGAAAATGCTGCATGTGGCCGAGTTGATCCCTAAGAACTTTCCGCCTCCAAACTATATGTCTCAGGGACAGATGGAGGGACCAGGCTTGGAGCCTTGCAGGCTGAGAGTTATTCATGAAGCACTCTTGGCAGGTCTCGGTCAGTTCTGTCCGTGCCACTCCTCTGAAGAGTCATCCCAAAGTGGGAAGCACAACAGCCAGGGCCTCTCAGCCTGTGGGATAACCCACCCCTTGGACCTTCCTGCTGGAGGGTTTGAGGTCTCATGAGGCCTATTTATGCTAGCCAATCCCGAGGAGAACTGGGAGCCTAATGCCTGGTCTGGCATCTGAAACCCGTGAACGCTGGCTCAGAGTCCAGCTTGTTCTAGTCTCCCATCCCAGCTTCAGTGCTCTGTTGGGAAGCTGCAGCCTCCAGCTTGGGGGAAAGCCCTCTCCCTGGGTATGAGGTTGGGAGGAGCCAGGAAGAGTCATACCCAGCAGACAAGAGCTTGTTGTGGTTCACCCCATTCAGGGATCTGTCTTATTCTGGGGCTGCCTTATTCTGCAACCCTGGCTGGCTGGAGTAGGCAAAGCCTTCTGGGAAGCTCTGATCATCTTATCTGGGTGATGGCAGAGTCACAGGGGCATAGACCAAGCCCACTTTGAGGGTCAAAAGTCAAGCTTATAAACGCAAAGGCAAATGGGAGTGGGCCCAAGAGAACCAGAGTCTTTAAAGGAACCAGGCCACATGGAGCCACAGACCTGAAGACACCAGATGGGAAGTCAGAAAACCTAATATGTCAGAACTAGAAGGGACTTGGGCACCTCCAACCCTGTCCAACCACTCCCGGTGTAGATGGCAACACTAATGCCCAGAATGCCTGTCCCCTGCCAGCACCTCTTGGTTTCACCTGCTGTCTGAGGCCTCGTTTGAATTCTGTTCCTAGTGAGTCAGGGGTCTTCGGCTACATTACATCTCCTCTCTGCCTGTCTAGTGGATGAAGCAGGGGTTCATCAAAAGCAAGGATTAAGCTGGGGCCCACTAATATGCTAACTCCCTGAAACTGTTTGCAAAATTATGTGCATGGGTGTCCCGGTGCATTTTTGAAGGGCGAAGCCATAGCTTTCCTGAGATTCCCAAAGGTGTCCAAGATCCTGGAAAGGCAAACTTCCTACTTTCTGGGGTGACAGGAAACCCAGCAGGGGCTTCAAGAGGTCAAAACAGAGGTCAAACAAGAGGTCATACAGCTCCAAGACAGTGGTTCTCAACCAGGAGCAACTTCCCCCCAGGGAACCTGTGACTATGTGTAGAGACATTTTTGATTATCATGACTGGGAGGGTACTACTAGCATCTAGTGGGCAGAGGCCAGGGATTCTGCTGAACATCCTACAGGGCACAGGACAGTCCCCCACAACAAAGAGCTGTCCGGACCACAGTGCCGATAGCACCAAGGTTGAGAATCCCGCTCTAGGACAAGCACATGGGGCACGCCAGGAAATGGAATAACGAACTCCCTCCCCTTCTGCCTCTACGTATGAGTTCCCTAGCCCTCTGAAGGCGCTTGCTGCATGCCCGGCAGGCTGGCAGAAATGCCTCTGGGAGAGGGACTTTTGGTCCACAAGGTGACACTGCACTAATGCCTGGGCACTCGCCGTGCCTGAGCTGTGCCTGGCAGCTACGTATCCCCAGTCAGGACTCACGTGGTGCAGGGCTGACAGCTCATCACCTGGGGGTGGGGGGGGGGCACTGTGCCTGGTCACTTGAAACTCGGTCAGAAAAGAGAGCTGCCCTGGAGCCAGCCAAAACAAGCTCAGTGTGAAAAGCCGTCCCCAGGCCCAGAGGGCGGGAAGCCGCCACACACTTACCTTCAGATAGCTTGGACACCACCTTCCCCTCATCTTCCTCTGGGGGAAGATGGGAAGAGGGTGGGAGGGAGGAGAGGCAGGCAAGAGAAGCAGGTGAAAGAGGTGAGAGGAAGAGCCAAAACGGGAAAGAGAGAGTGGTTAACAGAGATTATTTCTTGAAAAAAGAGACTTTGCTGAGAAAAGGGAGGTGGGCAAGCCAGGTGAGGCAAGAGCAGAGCTGGACTCCCCCCAGAAGAAGCCCAGGTGAGGGAGGAAGTGTCACCTTGAACAGGGCTCCCCAGCTCCAGGGCCGAGACTAGGGGGGCAAGCGAGGCACAAGGTAAGGAGGTGCTCACTCTGGGACCCAGCAAGTCCTGCCCTCTCACACCCCTGCACCCAGGGCTCGCATGGGCCAAGTCTCAAGCAGGCATGTGCTGGCCTGGTGAGAGGCAGGCTCCCAGCCCCCTTCAAAACCCTGTGACTCAGTTTCCCTGGCCATGCAGACATCGCCTGAGTGGGAGACCGTGCCCAAGTCATGTCTTTGGTGGTTCACAAATGCCGTTCCCCTCCTACCTGGCTGGATCAGTCTCCTGGTGACTAAGGAAAAAAGGTAAGATTGGCCCCAAGGGCCCCAGTCTAGCCCTAAAACCGGAGTCTAGGGAGCAACTCCCTGGGCTCAGCCTGCTCAAAGTGGTTGCTAAGGCCACCACTATCTCCTTTCCCATGGAAGGAGATAGACTGAGGAAGTTGGAGGTATGAGCCTGGGGCAGGTGAGGCCCTTCTCCCCAACAAGGCCCTTGGTTCTGCCTTCCACTCTGTAACCAGGGCAGGGTGTCTGACTCAAGGCAGAGCTGGGGAGTGACCCAGACAGGCGGTCTCTTTCTTGCCTCAGCCCCCAAGCTCCCAGGTGCGCTTCCTCAGGTGCAGGGCACACCACGGTCCAGCATCAGGAATGCGGAAGAGAGGCCAAGGCTGGGGGAGGATCAGGAGCCCAGTCGTGGCAGAGACCCAGGGCTGAGAGGTAGAGAGCTGGGGAGACAGCCAGTAGAGGTAGGTGGCTGCTGCTGAGTGGCAGGTTTCTCAGGCAAGATTTTGCAGGCCAGAGGAAGAGAATGGGTGAGCACCTTGAATGACAGCTGTTGGGCCTCTGGCATCTCAAGGATCCTCAGAGCAGAGCCAGCTGGGCTGGAAGTGGGGACCCTGGCTCAGAGCAACAGGGTCATATGTCTTTGGCTGCATGTGTGTGTGCGTGCATGTAGGCAGCATGCATGTGTGTGTGTGTGCATGCATGCAAGTATGCATGTGTGTATATATGTATACATGTATGCATTGTGTGAGTGCATGCATGTATATTTGTGGGTGTTTGTGTGCATGTGTGCATATGTATGTATGTGTGTGTGAGTGTATGTGCATATACATGTATACATATGTGTACACGTATGCCTGAATACTGGGGGCTGGGGAAGTCAGCCTTCTGGCAGAGATCTGATGATGCCAAGGAAACAGACCAGGCCTTCAAATCCCCAAATCAGAGGAAGCTGGAAGTGTGGCCAACCCCCCCAAGTCAACAGCAGAAAACCTGCAAAGGGATCTACAAGCCTTGAGCCCTGCACAGAGAGCCCCCACCCAGGCCTGACCGAACCAGGGGCACAACAACAGCCTGCCATCTTGTTTCCAGGGAGCATCCTAAGAATTCTCCCCCTCTGGGAGTTTTCTGATTCCATCCTGAGGGCCCCGCCCAGGACCGCAGGGTGCCACCCCCCTAGCCTTGCCAGAGTCACTCACCGCCTGTGGGGTGCAACAGAATGTCCGCTGGGTTGTGGGGTTTCAGGCCCAGAGCAGACAGAGGCGTCTTGGCCAGACCCGGAGGGGAGCGCACTGTACCGAAAGAAGAGGGGAGACACAGGGAAGGACTGAGTGTAATGGGTATGCGGGGAGAGGGATGGGGGCAGGAGGGCAGGTGTGTGTTGGCAAGAGGTGGACAGAGGAACCAGCTTCCAGCCCCAGGGTGTTGTGGCTTTAGCTCCACTGCCCCTTGGCCCTCTCTGTGTCTCCACATTTCTGTGGTTTAAATGACAAAGGCAAGGAGCACTGGCTTGGGAGGAAGAAAATGGTGCCCTGCCTCAACACTGAGAAAATAATTTCTGTGTCTAGGCCCTTGGTTTCTTCTCATGGTCCCTTTACATTACCACAGTTTACCATATATACATGCAGGTGTCATTGGCTATCTCTGACTTTGTCTTTCTTCTTCTCCCTTTCCTTGACCCCACCCCCACCCCACCATAGTAGTTTTAACAATGGATTTAGATGGACTTAGAGAAGAACAAAAAGACAATGGAGTCTCAAGATGACACATGCCATAAAGGACAAGACAAGGAGTGGGAGACCACAGATTGGACTGATGCCAATCCTGAGACCTCAGGCCAGCCCTCAGCCCAAGGTCTGTGGCTCTCCAGCCAAGGGTGTCCCTTGAAAACCTCAGAAAGAGAGAACTGCTCAGCGTGGGGTTCCCTGTGCCCCCAAACCTGGAAGAAGCCCTGTCCCCACAATCTTTGGGCTAGAGCACCAACTCCCTGAGCAAACCCCATCTTCCTCCCAAGCCATCTGTCTGGGTTAGGAGTGTCATATAACATACAAGGTCAAAAAAGGGCTCTCAGGCTTTTTCCCATCAGCCAAGGAAGTGGCCAGACTCTGAGCCGATCTGAAGAGTGGTTGTTATACCCAGTCACGAGATTTCTCAGTGGCGACTGCCACATCTCTTAACACATCTCTGAGGAGAAGTAAAAAAGTTAGCTCTGTGTCACCTATCAGGGACATGAAGAGCCTGCAAAGGCTGCAGCCCGAGGACACGTAGCTGCAGACTTCAGCCAGAGCCTGACGCAGCCTGCCCCACCCTCAATGGCCTCAGCAGACTGGACGTGGCTCACAGACGCCCAAGACCCTCACAGCAGCTCCCTGGTCCCTACTCCTTTTCCCAGGAGACACTGAGATCTACAGGAAACAAACGAACAAATACAATCTCACAAATGCAAGCGATACACACAACTAGCTGTGCATGTGCAGATGTGTATATATGTGATCATGGGAATAGCAGGACGTCACAGGGGCCCAGCTGTGCAGCCCACCCAGTCCTCCACCCTCACTCAGTTCTTAGATGCCCAAGGGACAAATACAGCACAGGAGACAAGCGTGGACAAACATACCCAGCCAGGTATAGGGTAAGGTCTGGGTCTGTGTGTCTCTGACTTCCCCTCCCTCTCTCTTTACACACACACACGCACACACAGTTTCGATTTCCCCATGTCCTATTCCCCAGTACCTAGCACAGTATCCCACCACCCATCTGTCAGTTTGTTGTACTGCGGTGGCTTGCATATTGCTGTGATGCTGAAAGCTATGCCACTGGTATTTCAAATACTAGCAGGGTCACCCATGGTGGGCAGGTTTCAGTGGAGCTTCCAGACTAATACAGACTAGAAAGAAAGGCCTGGCAATCTACTTCCAAAAATTAGCCAATGAAAACGCTATGGATTACAACAGGATATTGTCTGATATAGTGCTGGAAGATGAGTCTCTTAGGTTGGAAGGCACTACAATGGCTGCAGCAAGGGACTCAAACATACCCACGATTGTGAAGATGGCACAGGACTGGGCAACCTTTGGTTCTTTTGTACATGCGGTCACCATGAGCCAGAGTCAACTTGACAGCAACTAACAATAACAACAACATGGTGTCTTGCTCATAGACACTTATTAAGCACTTATTAACCTTTGTCAAACAAATGGAAGGTTGACCGTAATTAATTTATCGAAGAATGAACCGAGCCTCAGATACTGCTATTCATGGAGTAACCATGAAGCATCTCCAGCCCACAAGTGTGGATCTGTTTGCCCCATGGGTGGACCAACAAGAGAAGGTGAAGAAAACCAGAGGACAGAGATAATGGGAGGGTTCCTGTAGGACTCACCCTTTGGATTTTCCCCCTCAATCACCCCCAGTTCCCTAATTCCTCCTTCCCCAGCTCCCAACCAAGCTGGCCCATCTCCTGAGGCAGATGAGTGGGTGGGACTGAAGCCAGGCAAGTCTTTTGCTTCCTGAAAGATAAATTCCCCACATTTCTCCAACTTCTTTCTTCTCTCCCCAGCATGTGCATTTATGAAACTCTGACTTATTCATTCTCCCCACTGAGGACCCCATGGTTGGCCAAGAAGAGGGGAGAAGAATAGAAATAGGCACATGTGGAAAAACCCAACTCTAGCTCAGCCCAGATGGTTTCTATCCCAAACATGGCAATGTCCAAGACCCTGGCTGTTTGGACCAGACAGCAAATGGGAACAGGTGTGAATGTGGAGGGCTAAGTCTTGAAAGATTCTGAGGAGTCTTAGAGGGTTAAAGAGCTGTCTCTTAAATGTGGTACATACATACAATGGAATACTATACAGCCGCAAAGAAAAATGAGCTCTCAAATCATCTTGCAATGTGGATTAACCTGGAGGACATTATTCTGAGCAAAATAAGTCAATCACAAAGTGACAAATATTGTATAATCCCACTTTTATGAAATGACAAGAATAGGTATATATACAGAGACCAGTGTTCACTGGTGGTTACCGGGGGTGGGGGTGGAGAGGGGAAATCCTTCTCCAGGTGGTAGTGACTTTTAGTTTATGGTGATGGGAAAGGTAGCACCAAGTGTGGGTGAAATTTGCACAGCCTGACAAAGTATAATTGATGCCACTAAGTTCTAAAAGAAAAAGGATAAATTGGTAAAGGCTATGCTGTATATAATTTCACAACAACCAAAAGACAGATAGAAAGATGATAGATCAAATAGGAGCTAAGATGCAGATACTTCTTAGACATAACCAGTCACCTCACAAGATTAGATTTCTTCATTTGAAGACTTAGGGTTATAGCCTCATCGGTCAATTCAGTCAACTGGCATAACATAGTTCAAAAAGTTCGTGTTCTACATTCTAGTTTGGTGAGTAGTGTCTGGGGTCTTAAAAGCTTAAAAGCGGCCATCTAAGATACAACTATTGGTCTCTATTCATCTGGAACAAAAGAGGATGAAGACAGTCCAAGAATCAGAGAAGGAACTAACTGTATCCATGAACCATGACCTCCTCTACTTTGAGACCAAAAGAACTAGGCAGTGCCTGGCTACATTACTGAACATTCTGATCAGGGTCACAACAGAGGGATCCTGATAGAAAGGGAAAAAATGTGGAACATAACTTCAAATTCTCAAAGAATCCAGACTTACAGGACCCGTTGAGACTGCAGGAATCCCTGCGACTACTGCCCTGAAATACTCTTTAAACCTTGAACAGAAACTATCCCCCGAAATCACCTTTTAACTAAATAGCAGGTTAGCTCAAAAAGTAAAGCGTTTCACCCTTGAGAACTGCACTCTTTTAAAAATTATCCATATGATGAATGGACAGCAGTTACTCTAAAGCAGAGATGAGAAGTTTGGGTGGGGGCTGGGGCGGTGAGATTAAACTAATGCGAGTGGAACAACTAGAACAGAAACGATGAAAATGTTGACACAAACTGAAGAATGTCACCTGTGTCACTGAAAATTTATGTGTAGAAATTGTTGAATGGGGACCTCTTTTGCTGTATATATTTTCATCAAAAATACAATAAAATATTTTAAAAAGAAAAGAAAGAAACTATCTCCTGAATAGCTTGCTCTAGGCTTGCCCTCTAATACCGCAGCCAGGAGCCACATGTGGCTACTGAGCACTTGCAGCGTGGTTCTTCTGACTTGAGATGAGCTGGAAGTGTAAAAGACAACCAGTTTCAAAGATTTAGTATAAAAATATACATATATATATAACATTTTTTAAAGTAAAAAATATTTCAGCAATATTTTATGTTGTTGAAATGATAATATTTTCGGTATTTTGGGTGAAAGAAAACATACTATTAACACATATGAAAAAAATACATAAAATATTTTTAAAGTAAAAAATACTTCAACAAAGTTTTATATTGTTGAAATGATAATATTTTCAATATTTTGGGTAAAAGAAAACATACTATTAACATTAATGTCACTGATGTCTTTTTACATATTTTTTACAAAAGAATGTAAAATATCTCATTAATAACTTTTATGTTATTTACCTGTTGAAATTATGGAGCCTTGGTGGCACAGTGGTTAACAGCTCGGCTGCTAATCAAAAAGTCAGCAGTTCGAATCCACCAGCCGCTCCCTGTAAACCCTATGGGGCAGTTCTACTCTGTCCTGTAGGGTCGCTATGAGTTGGAATAGACTCTATGGCAACGGGTTTGGTTTTTGGTTTATTGAAATTATATTATTTTGGAAGTTTGGGATTAAATAAAATATATTATTAAAATTAATTTCATCAGTTTCTTTTTACTTCTTTTAATGAGGCTGCTAGAAAATGTTAAATGACCGTTGTGGCTCATGTGATATTTCCATTGGACAGCACTGCTCTAGGGAGAACCATGGTTTCTGGGGGCCGATCAGTCACAGCTTAGAATCCTGCATGCCCAAGATGGCAGCCACCACAAGTTTTGCTGGCACATGGGTCAGACACTGTTGCCACATTCCTCCCCTCTGCAGGACAGCCAGCTCCAGTTTTCCTTTCCTCACTCCACCTCCCCTCTCACTGAGGCAAATGGATAGCTGGGTCTGGGCCCAGCCAACACCATCAAGCTCTTCTGCTGACCTGGGCCACTCATACAGACACTGGGTCACACCTTGTCTACTATATTCCATCACTGCTTCCCCCACAACTACCATCTCCTGCTCCTCTTCATGTCTCTTCTTCTATAAAAAAGAACACTGGCCCCACCCCAGGGCTCATTCAGGCCTTCTCTTTGGTTGGAAACGTCTCTGTCCTTTGGCTGTTTGCCTCACCAATGAGTACGTCAGGGGGAGACCCACCAAAGGCCCCTGCTTGGAGGCCAAGGATTTATGAGATGGGAATTCTATCAGTATGAGGGTTCTGGACCTTTCTTTCCTTTGCGGAAGCTAAATGGTTCCCTGAAATGGAAGAGGTACCCCAGTGAAGACAGAAATGGGGTCAGAAACAAGAAGGTTAAATACCAGCAAGTTAGGAAGAGTCACTTTAGGATGGGGAAGAGAAAATCCTCATTTTTATCTGCGTGTAGGCGGCAAAAAGACTCAACTACTAGGAAACTCCCATGATATGGGAGCTCAGGGACCCCACAGTCAGTCAGTCTGGATCCTAAGACTGGGCTGCTGCATCCTTAGATGCATGGTCATGGACAAAGGAAAAAACAGTGGCTTGGAGCCATGGAAGAGGACAAATGAGGGGAGGAGGCAGGTGAAATGAGTCCTGGGGATAGGAAGGGGCAAATTACAACCCGTGCTCAAATTTGCTAGCACACGTCCTCCACCCCCGAGACCTGCGCACTTACACAGGCCAAGGCTAGGGTCAGGGGTTGGTGATGGCACAGGGAGACAGGTTTAGCAGGGAGTTCTTACCACCACTGGGCGGGGGGCTGGCCGGGGAGGTTGTCTCCATCTCCTCAAAGGCCTCCTTGTAGCTGTGCAGATGGGGCTGTCAGGGAAGAACAAAGGGTAGGAAAAATGGGGGATCCACTGGTGGCCATGCACCGAGGAGGTTGGATTTCCCCTTCAGATGGCCTGGGAAACAAGGACAGTGAGGAAACTGGTCTACAATCACCTGGCCAGCCTGACTACCCATAGCTCCTCAGGTAAATGGGGATTAAGTGAGATCTGGGCCATTCACAGCCTCAACAACTCCTTATACTTGAGAGAGTGAGAAGGTGGCTGTTTTCAAGGCCATTGTTAAGAGTGGGTGGAATTCAGGAGCATCTACCTTGGAAATATTTCAAAACAAGGCAGCAGCTAAAGAGAAGGGTTAGGGGTGGGGGACTATGGTCTTGTCAGAAGGCAGGAGAAAAAAGATGTCCAAAAGCTGTTTCTAGAATGGCTCTTTAGCCTGGATTTTATAAGACAGTTAGATGATACCTCCAAAAGTGGTCCATGGGCCACCAGCATCAAACTCATTCAGGGTGCATGTTAAAAACAGATTTCTGGGCCCATCTCAGATTTCCTACATTGGAATCTCTGGAAGGGACTTGGAAATCTACTTTTTTAACAAACTCCCTGGGTAATTGCCAACTAAAGTTTGAGATCTACTGCCTCCAACTACTGAAATGCCTCAAACATGTTGGCATCCAAGTTATACCTCCCAGGGAAACTCTATATGATCTGGTTTGGAGTTTAGAGATCATGGTCCCCTATTTCATACTCAAGGAGCCTGGTTTCGCAATGCTTAACTGCTAACCAAAAGGTCGGCAGTTCGAACCCATGAGTGGCTCCACAGGAAAAAAGACTTGGCAGTCTGCCCTCATAAAGATAACAGCCTTGGAAACCCTATGGGGCAGTTTTACTCTGTCATATAGGGTCGCTATGAGTCAGAATTAGCTCAACAGCACACAACAACATGTCATACCGTGTATCTTTAACCACCCTACTAAGGGACTCTCTTTAAGAGTCAAGAAGGGAACTTCAATCTCAGTGCTAACGTAAGAAGTGTCAGAAATTGGAGGCATAAAAGCTCTTTGTGTGTGGCGTGAGGGGAACAGGGTCCAGATTCCACACGCCAGAGAAGAGGATTGTGGGTGAGGATGCAGGGAGGACAAATACTGCTACAGGTTTACTGATAGGTCAGCCCCTCCAAGTTGACCTTCAGGTCCCGGGAGTGCTAAGGTATGCTCCACTCCCCTCTGTGGCCCAAGAAGAAGCCAAGGACTCACCTCTTTGGGACGCCCTCCAGGATTGAGAGCAATGGTAAGAGCCAGCTCTGGGGAGACACACTGGACAGGGGATCGGACTCCAGGGCTCCGGGGGGATGTGGGTTCTGGAGACTGGTTCTCATACTGTCCATCGCTGGCCGCCCGCCTCCGGAGAGGTGCTGGGGGCTCTGCAGGCTGCTTCTCCCGAGCCTGCACCCCTGGGAGGAATGGCAGGGGTAGAGGGCTATGAACATATTGTGTAAGAAATGAACAGTGGGGCCTAACCCAACCAGAGAAGGCAGTCATCTTAGCTCAGGGGCAAGCTGGAGTGGGCCTGTCTCCCCTCAGCACCTCCCCAGCCTTCCAACTTGGCCCACACCCAGGCTTTCTCTGCAGGGTGGAGGATCTGCCTAGACGGGGCTAAGCCTCCACCAGGAATCTCCACTCCACACTGCTTTGGGGCCAAAAGCACAAAGGACTGATACAAGAAACAGATGTCAACTCTGTCCAACCCCTGGAGGCAGAGGGCCAGAGCTTCCAAGCAAGGGAGGGAAGGAGGAGGGAGGGAGAGACAGTCTCCAAGGCAACTGCATCAACCAACAAGCAACATCAAGCCCATAGGGAAGAACTATTTAAAAGAGCTAAGAATGCATCATCTTGTAAGTGGTGCTCCCAAAAAGAAACAAAGGAAGAATTAATTCTTATTATGGAGTCCCAAGCCCCATCAGGCCCCTAGGATTGCTGGCCCTCTCTAGGGTGCCCCAGCCTTCATCCAGTGCTCCTTTGAAACCTCTCCCAACCTCCCTTATATTGGTCCCTTAGCTACCCACCCCCTTTTCTTGCCCCAAAGATGGCAGAGGCTCCCGCCCTGCCTTTCCCAGCAGGACAGCAGGCAAAGAGAGCCCTGAAGTCATGTGCGCCATCTGCTTTTCTGCACTTCCCTTCCTACTCCACAGGCCTGGGGATGTTGTTAACCTCACCCGCCTTCCTTCCCACTCCCTCTGCCAACAGCTGGGCTGAGGCATAGAATCCATTGCCTCATCAAGCTGGCTCCCAGAATCATAGAAAACTTACTTCCAAGGTCCCAGAGGCCAAGACCTCACCCTGGGCCAGTGGGAAGGAAGGGTGGACTCCTGATCGTGATTACCTTCTGGGAGGAGATTCTTGGCCCTGCCTTCACCACCACCAGGCAGGGAAGGAAAGACAGCTGCCCGGTGAGGTGCTGGGACTTACCAAAGGTCCCAGGTCATGTGGGACAGAGGTCCTGGCCGCAGCAGCCTCATGCCAGCACATTTGAGATCACTGCCCTATGGCACGTGCGAGCGTGCACACACACACACTCACTGCTGGCCCCCAGGACTGTGCCAGTGAAGCCAAGCAGAAATCACCCGCATTCAGATAGAATCACCTTCTACCATCCACGGTGGGGTCTTCATGCCCCCAGGCAGCCCTCAGCTCCCCTGGCATCCCCTGGCACAGCCACAAATTATGCTGTGAAAAGCACAGGCTGAGAAGCTTCTTCCAACTTGTCATGAACAACAGGCTGCCAGCTCCCAAGTGCTGGGATGGACACGGAGACACACACACACACAGTCATTCTAAGACACACACTCACACTCATCCATAATTAGGGACGAGCAGGATGGGCACGGCATCTGGACATTAAGGGCAGGAGGTGCCGAGGTAGGGTTTTGAGCCTCACTTTGGGCCCTTTACTATTCAGAGGCAGCCCTGACATCTCCACCAAGAAGGAGCCCAATGGCAGCAGGAGCTGGACTCTGCCCTCACTCTACTGCCCACAAACTATTTTTCTCAAAGCACAGAAGCACTGATGTGCCCTTATCTTCAGAATGGGAAAACAGAGGCTGTATTAGTCCTAACCAAGGGCTGTTAAGAGCCTTAACCAGATGAAAGATGGAACACCGCTTTGACAGGGTTGAGCAGCAAACTGGAATTGTCCAATCCAGGCTTCCCGGGCTCGCAGTGCAGAGACCCTGCCCTTGGGCCTTTGGCCATACTTCTCCCACCCCCACCCCTTCCCCACACAGGCCTCCAGAGAAGCTCGGTCAGAGCTGCCGCTGGTTTCATTCCTGGCAAAAAACATTAGAGGGAAACAGACACAGCCATTGATTTTCTAATAATAATTGTGACAAAGAAGGCTCATTTGGGAAAGGCTCTTGGGGTTTGGAACGGAGTGAAGCTCCAAGGTTAAAAGAAATGCATTAGGGCTGGTCTCAGCTTCCGGCTCACCCACCTCCCAGTAGCCTCTTTCTGGCAGATTCCTTGGCCTTTTCAAAAGGTGGCCAGCTTCCCTCTTTGGAGGTTTGGTGTTAGTCTTTGAAAAATGAGTTTGTCTCGATTTGAGGCACTGACTCTCCCAGACGGACAGAGAACCTTCTCCTGCTCCGACCAGGACGCTCTACATGTTTATGTGCCACGGTGGTAGCTGCAGCACGGGGGATGAGGCTGGCCTGCAGAAGGGCTCCCCAAATGCGGAGGGCATGAGACCCAGAAAAGAGGCCATTGGGACATCTGAGAATCACACCTTCTCAATTCCCCTTCTCCAACACCATCTGCCTGGCACTTGGGAGGTGTGTTCTGACCAGAGGCAGGGGGATGGACAGAATGACCTCCAAAAAGTGAAACTGCTGCAGGGCAGAGCCTTCCTCTGCAGAATGGGGAAGCCCCCACATTCCACTCCCACAGGGCCAGCCCCTTCACCACAGAGCACCCCACCACACCCGTGGCCAGCCATGGGCATCTCAGTCTTCGGACACAGTGTCTCACTGTTGTCCCCCTTGGCAAGCCCAGATCTGCCCTGAAGTGCCTGGAGAGCCATGTTCCCTCTCTCTTTCATGATGGGAGGGGAGACGGGGCATGGTGGAGGGGAGAAAAGAGAGCCCCATTGTTCCTCAGCCAAGCTGGAAAGTCTGGACACAAGCTGACAGCCAGTGTCAGAGAGAGAACACCCCTCTCTCACGTCTCAGAGACTGACTGATAATAAAAATAGGCTGGCTCCCCCCACCACCCTCCATACCATCCTCCACCCTCAACTCCAGGACTTTCTCAGTCCCTTGGCCCTGTGCTCTCTCTCAGGACCTCTGTCTCTATGTGCTCCCTCCTTACACGCACATAGGTGCCCACAGGCATGCACACACACTCACAAGCACACATGCATAGGTACAGGCACACGCACATCCTTAACCCAACAGGAATGGCAGTAGCTCACTGGAATGTTGGGCGTGAGTGAAGTCACTGAGTCACCCCTAGGACATCTGCAGTCAGCCAGCCCTAACCCAGCAGGAGACCAGCTCATGTGGTCTGAGGAAGCGAATGAAGAAAGGAGAAAAGAAAGCTGGCCCAGGAGACTCTGGAAGGTCTTGCCAGCAGGCTGGTGAGTCCAGCGTTCTACCCAGACTGAGGAGTGGGAAGCCCTTATGGTCTTTAGAATAACAACACCCCACACTTCAGGAGCCCCTTGTGGTTCTCTAAGGGCTGCTTCACATACCCTCTGGGGATGTGCAGGTACCTCATCCGAAGAGACACCATACAGGCCCCCAGATCCAATGAACAGGGCACCAGAGCAGACCCCTTTCCCAGGGAGTCCTGACGCTGCCCCCTAGGATGGTGCTGTGCTCAGGGACCAGCTTACTCCAAGGCTACCTGAAAGTGGGCTGGAGACAGTGAATGCCTTTCTTTGCACGAGTGCACGCGCACGCGTGCGCGCGCGCGCGCACACACACACACAGCTGCAGCTCTGGGAGCTGTAGTCTTAACACAAATTAATATCTACATTTTGACAACACATGGCCACCCACCACCCCTGGATTCCCTACACTGGGGTCAGGCCTTGTCACATGCCTCCTCTACGCCACCCTCCTAGATGGGCCACCTCCACCCCGCAGACCCAGCTCTTCTTTCTCTTTCCAGTCTTCCGATTTCCAAAAGACTGGGTTCCTCAGCTCCAGACGAAGGGGCTGGGTGTTCAGCTGCATGCCTGGGGCTCCAGAAGTGAGGGGGTCCGGGAGGCCACCTGCTGGGCCAGGGCACCAGAAAGCCACACGGCAACTACACTAGTAGCTCCAGGGCAAGCCATGCCAGCTCCCCTCAGGACAGGGCCACCACCCCAGAGCCTGCCCCAAACCCCAGGCCCTGCTGAACACTGCACTCCCCACCAGTGGGCCAAGAAAGTAGAGGGAGTGGAGAAGCGGTGGGGGGCGGTCTGCTAGAGCCATCTCCCAATTATCCATGGACTAGGGAAAGGAATCAGTGAAAATCCTAGACATTGTCATTGGGAGCCAATAGTTCCCACCACCCTCTAAGTCTTTTCCTAGAACTGCTCAATGTCATGGCATGGGGCAGCCTAAGACCGCCATTTTCTCCCTGACCTTGGCCTCCAGGCTTAGAGGAGCAGAAGACAGGATCAGATGACGTCCTTTCAGTAGTAAAGGCTTATGGGCCTGTATGTCCAATACAGTAGGGGGTCGAGGTCAGTGGTCTACATCATCCCCATATAAGGTCACTTAATCCCTGATGAGGGTCCACTGTGTCTGGGGTGTGTCACAGCCACTATGCCAAAGGCAGGGCTTTAGGGCTTGTCATCCCTCCATTTTTCAGATTAGGAAAATGAGGTTTGAGTAATTCAGAGATTTGCCAAGGTCACAGAGGTGGTCACAGGCAGAGCCAGGACAACAACCTGGGGCTCTGACTCTTGGCCATGGGTCCTAGGATCAGAGATTCAGGAGGAGGTCAGCAGAGGTACTCTACCCAGGCCATGCCCTACTCAAGAGTGGACGGAGCAGTAGATGCTGAGGCATCACTCTTGGCCTGTACCCGGCGCCCTATGCACAGTGCAGCCTGGTCCCTTGGGGGGTCTGGCCAGGATGGCCAGAGTGCTAGGCTGAACCAAGCCCTCACTGAGGGCAAGGGGCACCCTCATTGCAAAGCCCTGTGTCTCCATGGGGAGCCCCAAAAGTGAGTCTAGTTACTCCAGAGTTCATTGCTAGCAGGCAAGGCCAAGGCCAGAAGCATCAGGCCTGTGTCCATGCAGAAGTGGGAGCAGTGCTCATGCAGGGAGGATGGGAGGATGGAGGGAAAGAGGTTGGAGAGAGGAAGAGGTGGGCAGGGAAAGAGAAGAGGGGGCAGTGAGAAAAGAGGGAGAGAAAAGAGAATAAGAAAGAGATGGAATGAGGGAAAGGAAGAGAAGTAAGGAGGAAATGGAGAAGACAGGAGAAGAATGAGTGAGAGAAGAGAATGGACAAGAGATCGGAAGGAACAGCACGTGGTGAAGAGAGGAAAGAGAGAAACTAAGAGTTAAAATGAGGGACAGAGAGCTATAAAGAATGAAAGGAGAAAGAGAGGAGCCAACCAGAGATGGAAGAGGATCGGAGCCGATGGAGAGGAGGGTGCTGGAAGCTGACACTCTGCCCGATGCCCTGCAGTTTGGCATTATATGCTGCCCAACCCCCGCCCCAGGGGAGCCGGCAGGGAGTGGTAGGCAAGCAAAAGGAAGGCAGGGGTTGAGGGGAGACACCAGGCAAGGAGGCCACCCCACCAGTGGCACAAAGGACAGATGGACACAGGACACATGGAGAACGCAGGGGATGAGGAATTCAACAAGACAAAACAAAACAAAAACAAAGAGAAAATCAAGATTAGTTGATGTTGAGAGTCTGGGAACTGGCCAAACACTGAAGGGCTGTGGGAAGGGCGTCAAACAAGAAGAGAGGTTGGACTGCGGTCTTGCTTCTCAAAAGGACCTCTTGCTGTCAGTATGACACCATGTCTCTCTCTTTTCTACCACCAGAGTGGGAGGAAGAAGGTGCTGGCTGGGGCCAGGAGATTTCAGTCCCGGTCACCCATACCCTCACCAGCTCCTCACAGTCACCATGGCCTTCCCAAGGCCTCTCCTAGTTTTACCGTCACCTGCCTCTTCCTGATTCAGCTGTGACCCTACCTAGTCTGAGCCCAAGGGTCACACTCCCTAGCATGCTAGCATTCCTTAGCCTTTTGCTTGTCAGTCAGACCCTCCTTAATAATTCTCTTCCCCAGGTACCATTGTGCTTTTCCATTCCTGCCCAAAGCTGCTGAATGCCACCAGAGAAAGTCCTAAAGTGAACCTGTTTGGATGCACTATAGGGAACTTCTATATTATCCTTTTATTCACCCTGTTGACTCCCAATTCCCTTTCACACCACAGGATCTTCTCTAACCCTTTTCATTCTCTTTTAGTGGCCAATCCCAGCCGTCCTGGCTTCCAGGGCACCATGTTCTTCAGCTTCCCTCTACTTTGAAAACTGCTCCATTCCAGTTTCCTTTGATGATTCTACCTCATTTCTCTGACCTCTAAATGTGGGAAGCCCCAGGACTCAATCCTGGCACCTTATCTCCACCTGCACTCAGCTGGTAGGTGCTGTCATCCAATCCCATGCTTTACATGACATCCATATGCTAACAACTCCAAAACTTCTTCCTAAGCTCCAGCCTTTCCCACTTAAAGTCCTGATTCCACTCCTCTTGGAATCTCATGAGCTTCTCAAACCTAACAAATCCAAAATCACACTTCCAATATTCCCTCTAAACTTGCTCTTTCCACATTCTGACCCGTCTCAGTAAAGAGCAACTCAGGCCAAAAACCTTGACTTTTTTCTTTCTCATATCTCATCTCTAATCCATCTGTAAATCCTCTTGGCTTTATCTTCAAAATATGTCTACAATCTGAGCACTTCTCACCATCTCCACTGTTACCACCCTGATCAACAGTAGTAGCCTCCTAACTGGTCTCCCTCCTTCTATCCTGAACACATAGAACAATTCAGACGATGTCACACCTCTGCCCAAATCCTTCCAAAGCCTTCTCATGGCACACAGAGTAAAAGCCAAAGTTCTTAGGATCACTTACAAAACCCACTGCAAGCTTGCCTCCATTCTGACTTCATGTCCCACTACACTCCCCTCAATCACTCTGTTCTAGCCACACCAGGAACTTGCCTCAGGGCCTTTGCACTTGCTTCTCCATATGGCCTTCACCTCCCAGTGAAGCCTTCCCTGACCATCCTATGTAAAGTACAACTACCTATCCACCCTCTACCTCTCACTGGCACTTCACCTCTTTATTTATTTTCTCCAAGGCACTTATCACCCATCTGACAGATTATACAGTATTTGTTTATTTTTTTATTGTCTATCTCCTCCAGCTAGAATGGAAGTGTCATGAAGGCAAGGGTTTGTCTCTATTTTGTTTGCCACCATTTTCCCAGAGCCTAGACTAGCACATACCACTGGTTAGGAGTTCATGTTGAATAAATGATTGAATGAGCCTTGACCTCATCTCCTATTTCTATGATGAAGTATGAAAGGTGGGTTCTCAATTCAAGCTCTCAAATATTGACACTAATTTTTTTTATCTTTATCCATCCTTTATTGTTATTTCACCAAGAGATGTCTTATCTCCTGGTTGAGCCTAAACTATCCACTTGAGATCCTAAGCCTATCCCTTTTACCTCCTTCGAGACCTTATTCTATCACTTTATTTCTTTCTCTTATATCTTTTTCTTCTCCCTCCTCCCTCCATAGTCAATCTCTCCCTCTCCAAATCCTCTACTTAAAAATATTCTTATGACTCCTATATTTACAAAAGAGTTCCCAATATCCTGCTACTCTCTGTAGTTACCATTCTCTCCGCTTTATCACAAAACCACTCAAAAGAGTGGTTGACATGTTGTCTTCACTTCCTCTCCACTCACCCCTCAGTCCCTCAGAGTCTGGCTTCTGTCACCATCACTGGACAACTGATTGGCACACTCAGTGAATTTTTCTCAGTCCTCCTCCTCATGACCTCTCCACAGTGACATTGCTAACCCCTACACCCTTCATTTTTTAAATCCTTCACTATTTTGACTTTGGTGATAAAGCACTGTTCTGAGTCTCCTCTCACTGCTCTGAACATTCGTTCTCAGTCCCTTTTACAGTCTCCACTTTCCCTCATGACCATGTATACTAGGTTCTTTTCTCCCCATTTTCAAAGCTTCAACTTTCACTTCTGTGAGGATGACTCCAAAATATAGAGCTCTTGCCACTCTTTTAAGCCCCAACTCCAGATGTTCAACTGCCTTCCACACATTTCTACCTAGAGGCTCCACTGTCACCTCAAACTCAGCATAACTTAACATGAGTTCTTCATCTTGCACCAAACCAGCTCTGCCTCCTGACTCCAAACTTGTTAATGGAACCACCATTCTGTTTCTATTTATGGACCCTCAGAATCATCTTTGATGTCTACCTCTACCTTACTCACTACATCTAATCAATTTGTAAGTGTATTGGTTCTACTCCCACATTGTCCTTGGCATCCATCTCTTCTTTTTAATTCCCATGGTCAGCACTCTAATCCACTCCCCCATCACCTAGGCCATATAATAACTTCCTAGCATCTCCCTACTCTCACTCCTCTATTTTCCATTCTTCCTGTCAAAAGCCACCAGACACATCTTTCTAACCTCTAACTCTGATCATGGTACATTCCCCTGACTAAATCACAGTAATGGCTTCCCATATTGTTGCTAGGTAAAATTCAAGCTCCTTAGTCTGCTATCTGAAGCATCTAGAGACAGGTCCCAGGCTACTTTTCCTGGCTCTTCCTCACATAGCCTATATGCTCTCAATCTATTTACCATTCTTCAAATATTTCCTATGCTTTCCTGTCTTCATCCAACTGTTCACTATGAACTTTGTCTCTCTAATGACCCCACCCACTTTCAAAATCTGATCCATATTTTAAGGATCCATTTAAAATTCATACTCAACACACAGCCTCTCCAATCTCTCTGATAGTGATCTCTCCTGCTTCACTTCACTCCCACAGAACTGTCCGTACTTCTCTTATTACAAATGGTTTGATTTTAAAGTTCCAGTTCTTTCTTCCCCTACTAAACCTTAGATTCCTTAAGGATAAGATTCATATCTGATTTCCAATATGCACTGAAATCTCTACCTCTAGAGACATCTGAGATCAGTATAGTCACAGAATCAGGAACATAAGATAACTTGATTAGACTCACCAACTCTGACTCTTATTTCTTTTTCTTGTCTTGCTGCATTGACTAGGACAGCCAATACATTGCTGAATGATAGTGGTGATAACAGGCATCCTTATCTTGTCCCTGACTGCAATGGAAATTCTTCTAATGTTTCTTAAGAAAGTATGATACGTACTATAGATTTCTGGTACGTACCTTCATCAAGTTTAAAAAAAAACAAAAACCTGTGGCTACATTCTCTGAGCTCTAAGCTGAAATATGACATAAAAGGTGGTTGGATGAAAGTGGAATGAACTAGGGGCATAGTACTGAAGTACGGAGGGCAGCCAAAGAGGGAAAGATAGACCTAAGGGAGAAAAGCCAGGAGAAACCAGATCAAGTTCTGGGCCTTGAGAAGGTTCTCTCTCAGACCTGAATTTCTTAGGTTACTCATGTTGAAGCTTATGTTCCAGCTTCTTGCAAAAGAATGTAGAACGAACAAAAAGAGGTGGTGCTGGAGTCTATCCTCATTGGCTCCCAGACTGTTTATACACATTTGTCCTGCCTCTGCCCCTTTATCTAGATAACCACTGCAGACCCCCTAAAGGGCTACTGAGGAAGTTGTGCAAGTAGGAACTGCTGACATAAGAAATTCTGTTGATGACAGAACATGGACCAAAGAGGCAACTTTCTAGTCCTGGGGGACAAAATGTGACTTCCCCTCTGCACAGCTCATCCCTTCTCCTGACTGAGTCACTGACAGTTGGTGGAGATGGTAGCAGGACTGGGGGATGGAGACGCTGTGTGCCAACAATATCCCTTCCTATGACTTCTTGGCAGTCAAATCCTGAGAGGCTAGAGGATATGGAGGTTGATGGTCATGACCTTGGAAAGTGGCAGGAAAGAAAAGGCTCAGGGGAGATCCCCTACAAGGTGGACATCCCTCCGGGGCCCATTAGGGTTATAGCTTCTTCTTGAGCAAGCTCTAGGAGAGCTATAAGGAAGGGCTCTGGTACAGGGAGGAAATTCATCCTGCTCCCCCAGAGAGGTGTTTCCTGGATCCTGTCTACCAGTCAGCTAGAGTGGTCACTGTTCCTAGGCCACACCTCCAACTCTGCAAAATATTGGGAGGTGAACTAAATCCCCAGGAAATTTGGGTAGCCTCATCCCTCTTCCCTCCAAAAAAAAAAAAGAAATATATATATATATATATATATACATATATATATAGGAGGAAAGGGTATCTGCCGACAATGAATCCAAAAGGGTCATTATCTCAGGGGCCCAGATGTGGGATAAGGAAGAAGGCAGCAGATCCATCTGGACCATCCCATGGAGCATATTACCCTAGCATTACAGAGCAACTCATCCTGTGTTTTGATTTTCAGGTAAAGGTAATGGTAGACCAGCCCTCCAGGGGATGAAGCTCGGATCATCAGTTTCTGTGGTGTGAATTTCAAGCTACCCATAGTGTAACAACTGGCTCTCAAAATTCCTGAATACTGAATAATCTTCACTTGCAAGCCAGTAAGAGCTGGCTCCAGTACTCCAATGGAAAAAGTACTCCCATTTCAGTGTTCTATACACCCCCAGAGGTATAGGGGAGAGTGGAGGTAAAATAAGTCTCCTGCTGAGTGCCCTCTGTCCCTAGGTTAGAGTCAGGCTTTGGTATGGGGATTGTAAGAGGTAAGGAGGTTCATGACGCTTAGCCATAACTACCTTGAGCCCCTCCCAAAGGGACTCTTCTCACCCCATTCTTATCATCAGAAGCATTTGCTACCACAGAGGTCCCTGCACACACTCTGAACATGACTTTTAGTAACGTGAACCCAGACCTGCCATCTCCTTAGGATTCTGTCTTTCCTTTCTGCCTAACATGTGGAGAGTCCCTTAGCTTCCTCAGGGATGGAACTGGGCCTGTGTCCTCTTGGGAATCTTTACAGACTTCAGTGAAACTCTAACTTCTTTGCAGTTCCCCTCCTCCAGCCAAATGCTCAATCCCAGGCCCGATCGAGAGCAAGTCAGACTTCTCAGGTTAGCCAATGTCTGATGCCTAATACTTGGGCTAAAAGCAGAGATTATTTGCCATTCTCTATCCCTTTGATCAGGTAACCTCTAGAGGTGGTTCCAATGAGCCCTGACTCTGGGCAAAGGCCCTGGGGCCATAGGTAGCACGGAGAAGGGCCTTCAAGGATCTGTGAGGCTACTGCTGGTCTGAAGTAGGGGGAAAGTCTACCCTGCCTGGAGGCAGAAGATTGGACAGGCTAACTCTAAAGAAATGCCTTGCTTGAGTCTCGATGGCTCTGTAACAATGCCCACTGCGCAGAAGGAAAAGAGCAAAACCACCGGGAAGCCCCACAATTCCCAGAGCCTGAGTACAGTGTTTGCCCTGAAGACCCACGGTGACCTGGGGAACTAGGAGTTCCAGGATAGGTCTCTGCTTTCTCTAAGAGCTCTCACCACAAGAGCCAGCAGAGGAGGTATTGGAACTGTGCACTCTGCTCTCTTCTGAAGTACAGCCGGAGGGCAACCATGCCCTACACCCAGGTCCTAGACCTAGCCTGAGCCAGCTGGCCTGCTCCCTTAGCTGCTTCCCCAAACCCACCATCCATCCCTAGGGAGGGTGTCTTCTTCCCTCCCTGCAGCTGGCCTGTGATTCAGCTTCCCCTAAATTTAGGAAAAAGGGTGGAGATCAGAGCCAGCTGCTCGGGTCCTCTTCTCCTCCCTGAGTGGAGGGGAGGCACAAGGCTCACCTAGCTGCATACTCTTATGCACCACCCCTGCCTGGTGTCATCTCCACCACAAAATCAACCTACAGGATCACCTGCCCAGTTTGGCTTCCCCATAGAATAGTCATGGGCTTAGAGCCTCAGGGACCATTGACCCTCCCCAACATGGTACTGGATGCTCAGCCCTGCTGGGGGCTTTCTTGCCTTTATCTCTCTAAAGAGTCCCTCTGGCTGCCCCCTGCTCGCCTCTCCCCTCTTGGGAAGATGTGTCCATCCTCTGACAGGGAAATGCAGCTTCGTTTCCCAGCTCCTGTTTCCCATACAGGCTGGTCCTACAAGGAGGACTAACAGGAAATCTGACCAAAAAGGGTGACCTTGCCGTACCCCATTCAGAGAAATGTCCTAAAAGATACCCTCAGGGTTGAACACTCAGAGCCAAGGAGCATTGTCTCCAGCTTCGCAGTGGCCTCTGGGAAGGCTCAGGAGGGAAGGGGTGTCTGCGGAGGCCTCCTTCAACCCTTCCCCACTCCTCCCCATGGAAACTAAGTGCGAGGACAGAGCACTGCAGGCAGCTGCAGAAAGCATCTTCTCTCTGCCTAGAACATCCACATCTACACTCCAGCCCCAAAGTCACCACCTCCAGGAGGCTTGCCCTAACTGCCCGAGGTGGTAGGTCTTGCTTTCCCCTGGGTTCCCTTGGTGCCCACTTCCATAGTAGAACACACTGCACTCTGGTAGCATTATATGTCTGTGTGCCTGTCCCCTCACTAGACTGTAAGCTCCTTGAGGGCAGAACCCAAGAGACAATCATCTCTGAATCTCAGTGCCTGGCCTGGTGCCTAGCAGGCATGAATGCAGGAAGGTATGGCCAGCACGTGGCTCCTAACTGTCTCTGCCTGGGCCAAAGCTGCACCAGCCAAAGGCTGATTGCTATGTCTGCACTCCCTCCCCCAGCAAGACCAGCCAAGAACAAGGCAGGGAGGGGCAGAGGGAATAAGGAGGTAACACCTAGGATTGATGGCCCCTGAGGTTCTTACCTGCTACCCGGTGGGCCACCAGCCCTTCCAGGTTCAATGGCTCTTCCTCTGGAGTTCGGGATGGGTCTGAAGTTACCTCCTTTGGTGGGAGCTGAGACTGTGCGGGCAGGCCAGGGAGAGAGGCCGGGGGCTGCTGAGGCCCTTGAGGGCTATGGGCATTTGGAACAAAGGCAGACGAGGAGGAGGAGGAGGCTGGGCTCTTTGGACGGAAACTCTGGTTAGGCCCAGCTGGACACGGCTGACAATCGTAAGGCGAGTAAGACCTTCCAGTCGGGATGGACTCCAGGGAGGCCCGTGGGGCCAGCTCAGCAGTTCCCAAGGAATGCCCACTCGGGATGTAGCCAGATCTAGACTGGGTCAGTGGCTTAGACTGGTGGGAGGATCTGGAGAAGGGCTGAGAGGAGAGTGGGGAAGCCCCTGGCCAGGCCCCTGGGACACTCTGGGACTTGTGAAGGGGGGCAGCAGCTGAGGCCGGCTCCAGATCCAGCATCAGCATGTTGAGGGCTTCAATGGACTGCTCAATCTCCTGCTGGGAGGCTGCCCTTGGGAACTCGGGGAGACCAGGGGTTGGGGTCTCTGCCAGTGGCTGAGGGCTGGGCCTGCTGAGCCCTAGACTCTCCAAGTGGGCTTTTTCCTGCTGACGGGGAGGGGGGCGAGGCTGCTGCTGCTGCTGCTGCTGCTGCTGCTGCTGCTGCTGCTGCCAGGAATTCAGCCCCCTCTGTACTGCCTCCCGGCTGCTTCCACTGCGGGCTGGAGCTGGGGGCAGCTGGGGCTCAGTTTCCGGAAAGGACTGAGAGCGGAACATACTGCTGAGGTCATGGCCGTAGTGGGAGGTGGTCACTGGCTGTGGCCAGGATGGGTGGGGCCCCTCCCGTTGGTACCCAGCTAAACCTTCCTGTGCAGAGTAGGAGGGCCGCACAGGGGCTGGGTGGTCAGCATGGGCAGGGATCACCCGACTGGCCGACTCGTAGAGGTAGCCCCCGCCATTAACCATGGGTTCCACTGGGTAGGGCTTGTCCAGACCATTGGTCAGTGGGGACAGGGCCTCCGTGTAGCCCCCCTCACTGGTGTTGGTAACCCCATCCAGGGAGGACAGTGTACCCATGCTGCCCACACTGTGCCCGTCCTGGATGGGTAGCTCATCATCCAGGATGTCCGTCTCCCGCTCAGATGTCAAAGCCCCGCCATTGACATGCACCTGGGCTGGGACAACATGTCGGCCAGAGGAGGGCGCGGCAGGAACCCCAGCCTGGCGGGACCTGAGGTGCTGGGCGTGGTACATGGGGCCTTCCTTCTCTCGCTCTAAGCCAAAGCCACTAAGCAGGCGATCCAGCTCACGCTTCTCCTCAGGGCTCAGGGCAACCGGGGCACTGGAGGGGCCCGGGACAGGCTCATCGGTCTTGTCTGTCTTGGTGGAGGCTGTGGAGTTGCCCGAGTCACTGCTTACAGACAGTGTGTGCTCCACGTGGTTGGGGGTGGCCGAGAGGGTGGGGCGTGTGGTATTGACGGCCCCAGTGCTGCCGTGCAGGGAGTCCTTCTTCTTCACCTTGGCGTAGAGACTCCCGTCCAGTGGCCCCTGGGTGTGTCCCACCACCTCTGTAAGGGGGGACAGCAGATAGCAGAGGTCAGTGGGGGTAGGGGCATCTTCTGTTCTCCCGAGAAAGGAGCTAAGAGCTGTCATTCCCTGGATCCTAAAATCTTTCCTCTCACCACTCTGTGAGAGAGCCGAGGTGGGGAACAGGAAAAGACAAAAGGACCCCCACCCTAGGCTTTTGGGCAGAGCCCTCACCAACACACGACTTCAGGCCAAGCAGAGCCTACGATCGGGCGGGGTTGCAAAGTGCCCCAGTCCATAGCCTTGGCTCTGGCATTTTACTAGCTACCTGACCATGAAAACATAAACTACTCTCTGGGCTTCAGTTTCCTTATCTGTAAAACCGGGATAATAATAGCTTTGTTGTTGTTGTTAGCTTTCCTCAAGCCCCCCACTCATGGTGACCCCATGCACAATGGAGCAAAACTCTAGCCAGTCCCGCACCATCCCCATGATCAGTTGTGGATCAGACCGCTGTGACCCAGAGGGTTTTCATTGGCTGATTTTCAAAAGTAGATCACCAGGCCTTTCTTCCTAGTCCTAGTCTAGAAGCTCCACTGAAACCTGTTCAGCATCACAGCAACACGTAAGTCTCCACCAACAGACTGGTGGTGGCTGTACATGAGGTGCGTTGGCTGGAATCTAACCCAGGTCTCCTGCATGGGAGGCAAGAATTCTATCCCTGAACCACCACTGCCCTCATAAAAGTAGGTTGAACCATATGGAAATGCCAATATTCATTGGACATGCAATGCTGTAAGTTTAAATTAGTTGACATTTACGGCAGGTGAGAGCTCAGCAGCTGGGAGCCACACCATCGCCATGGTCACTATCATTAATTCCTGAATGATGACATCCAAGCAGAATCAGTCCACCTCCCCACTCCACCTCAGAAAGTTTCACTTTCATCCCCGCTCTCTGATTCCTGGAATTCCCTCACTGGGCTAGAGGGAAAACCCAGGACAGGTAGCCATTGCTTTGGCTTCACACAGAGGTGTGGAGAGTCAGTCCTCTCTATCCTTTGACAGGGAAGCCAGGGAAGAGCGTAGAAGGGCAGTAGGGGTGTAGGGCTGGGGCTGTCTAAGACAATCTTGCCCTCCTCATCCACAGCTGAGTCTGTCTCTGGCTCAACACAAAGAATTTCCTAAAACCACTCAGACATAAAATGCCATTCATTCCACCCACTGCCACATTTCCAGAGGCCTCTCTGGGGTCCTCCCCCAGCCCTGCCCACTCCTCACCGACCCCTCCCCAGCATGAGCAAGCTCGGACCACATCACTGAAGCCTCAGGGGAAAGGGCACTGGTCACGCCAG
>NW_004443977.1:8958033-8960042 GCF_000243295.1 Trichechus manatus latirostris
TCCACCACAGCCACATTAAGAGCTATTTACTGGGACCACAAGAAGCCGGAACACAATGTTGGTTTCAATCTATTAAGACAGGAAGGGCAAAAGAGAGAGGCAGGCAGATCAAGGAGAAGGAGGGGAATAAAGCGGGGGAGGAGAAGAGAGGAGATTCAAGGGCGCAGGAGGAGACGGCTTTGAGGCTCTTGAGCTGATCCATCTCAGTCTCAGCAGCCTCCATTGGAATGGCCATCTCAGGTGAAACCGTCTCCGAAGACAGAGAGTTGGACACCCAATGGGAGGGGACAGAGGGAGGAATCTGCCTGGTTGGGAGCCATGGGTGCTAGCATGGGTGACAGTGGATTAGAAGGATGAACGGCAGCAGGAACGTAAGTTCCAGGCAGCCCAGGGTGGAGAGATCCCAGGCCCCAAGCCCACATCAGCTCTGACATCCTAGCTCAGGGGCCATCTCCCTGCCTCTGGGCAGAAAAGTCCAGTTCCCTACCCATTTTTCTAGGGAAGTTGAGATGTCCACAGTCTCTTCAAAGTCCCTCTTGTTTTGTCTGAAAACATCTCCTCGATCTTCTTAGCAGCTGCTCACCTTCCACAGCGGCCATAATCCAAATGTGCGAGTCATGCTTTTGGAAAGATCTGAGGAAAATCCCCAGCTGACTTGGATGTGGATCTGCTCCCTGAGGCTCCCTCCCAGAAACTGTGCAGAGGTGTGCAGTGCTACAAGTACAGTGAAGACCACGATGCAAGAAAGAAGAGATGCATCTGTCTGATACACTCAAAAAAGAGCACATGAAATAAATATGGGATGCCAGGGTTTATGGTTTTAGGGAAGTTGCTTTCTAATTTTGATGTTTATAAGACTCTCTTCCTCTGGAGAACTGTTAAAAATGTAGATTCCAGATCCCTACTCCTAAGGTCCACTGCCAGTCTGTCAATTCGTCATACTGTGGCGGCTTGTGTGTTGCTATGATTCTGGAAGCTACATCATCAGTATTTCAAATATCAGCAGGGTTACCCATGGTGGGCACAGTTCAGTGGAGCTTCCAGACTAAGGTAGACTAGGAAGAAAAGCCTGATGATCTACTTCCAAAAATTTGCCAGTGAAAACCCTATGAATCACAACAGAATGTTGCCCATTACAGTGCTGGAAAATGAGCCCCATAGGTTGGAAGGCACTCAAAATACACAACAGCCACAGTGGACTAGAGCATACCAATGATCATAAAGATGGCGCAAGACCTGGCACCATTTCATTCTGTTGTACACGGGGTCATCATGAGTCAGAGATGACCCGATGGTAACTAACAACAACAACAACCCTAAGATCTTCATTCACAGGTCTAGACTGGGGCCAAGAATGGGCATTTAACTAGCTTTCCAGGGGATCTGGCACACACATGGTTGGATAACATCTCAAGAACCACTGACCCTGGTGATCAGAACTTTCTCCGATTGATATGAAACGGGATGATTTCACTTATTTAGATGTCAGGACACATGGCCCAACCTCAAAGAACAAAAGGTCCCAGCCTGGTTGACTGTAAGAGAGGAAAAATTTTCCTGCTTTGAGGAGGACTCAATGAAGACAGGCCCCTCCCTGTCCATCCAGCAGGTCTGTTCTGAACAGTGAATGATTTATTAAGGTTTTCAAGATAGGGCCCTTCATGATAAAAAGCCTTTTGGGTCCATGTCCAGCAGAATAACAATTCATTAAAATACATTACCCAGAGCAGCAATGACCAAATAATGTGGAGGGAAATCAATGCAGTGCCAAACGACGAGGCACCTTGCCCACCCCAGATATAGGCAGTTTGGAGGCAGACTGGGGCCCTAGCAGGCAGGGGGGAATCTGAACTCCTTCAGAGTGGGAGTGGGCAATCAGAAGCCCATGTGCATCCGGGGAGGCAGGTGAGCTTGACAAGAACCGAGGCTTGGCCAACAGGCAGCCAGGGAAGCAAGTTCTGGACATAACAACCTTTTAGCCACAGACTGTACCCCAGCCACAGGAGCAA
>NW_004443977.1:8960142-8964198 GCF_000243295.1 Trichechus manatus latirostris
CCCTGGTGTCCTTTTCTTTACAAACAGCCCTGGGGACTCCATGAGCAACACTTCCTCTGAAAGGAAAAAGTGAGCGCTGGGTGGCTTGTGGCCAAAGGGCTGACTCAGGAACTAAGAACTTACCCAGCCAGAGGAACTCAGTGATTTCACACCCAGTACAGTCAGCAGCCCAGCCTGAAGACCTGAGATGCACGCACACGTGCACACGCACGCACACATGCACGCGCCTCCCCTGCGCTCACTCCAACCCAGGCCTCAGTTGGCAGGAAAAGAAAGCCCTCTCCCAAACACTACGCAAACTCCAGCCCAGACACCCAGCAGTCACACACGCTCACACACAGAAAACCAGACACAAAGAGACACACACGGAGACCAGCAGTCACACAGGTCAGAAACACTCAGCCATGTGCACTCACGGGGTGCACCAGACAGGTGCCCACACAACACCCAGAACCACAATCGGAGCATATGTGTGTGCAGGTGTGTGTACACAAATACCAACAATAACAGCCAACATTCAGTGAACATCTATTATGCGCTCAACACTTGGCTAGGCGCTTTACACATACTTTATTTCTAATCCTGGGAGACAAGAAGGATTATTTCTATTTTAATCATGGAGAAACAGAGGCTCTGAAAAGTGAAACCATTTATTTGCAATCACATGTGGCCTAGTAAGTCTGGGATTTAAAATCAGAACGAATTTACCTCCAAGGCCAGATGATTGTTAATATGCCACACTGTCTCATATCACTCCCTCACACACACACGGGCACACACACATAAAGCACAATAAACACAGAAAAGGCAGAATACCTCCCAAATAAGTACTTAAATTTAAAGCCACAAAATCCAAACGTTTTGACCATGCCCAGGGATGAACCTTCAGGCCAGAAGTGGCAGCCTCTAAAAATAAACAGTCATACAGAAGCCCACGGCCAGAAACAAGTGATCAGACAACCGCAAAACGGGAACATCCTGATCAACACACACACACACACACACAAACCACAGGCCAACCATGTTACATCACTGACAACTAACACAGAGATGCCCAACAAGGCTCACACGTCCCCTCCCCTACACACCCGGGGGCTGCATCCCTGCCCAGAACCATCTCTCTGCCCCCAGTTTTCCCTGGGGCTTTGGGGCTTCAGGCCCTCAGCCAGCAGCCTGCCCCAAGCGACACTGGGCCAGTGTTGCAGCAGCCCAGGGCTCCCAGGGAGGGGGACTGGTCTGAACTGGAAAGGGCTGGAGCTGTTTGGCTAAAATACGTTCTGACTCTCCAACAACCTGCCCCTTGTGCCTGGGCCCCCAGAAGCTGCCAAGACATAGCTCCAAGCCTGGCTGCCTCTCTCAACTTGCCTTTCATCATCTCTAAGGGGGTCCAAGCTAGAGGAAGGTCTCCAAAAAGGGGGACTATTGTTGCTTCTGGGGTAAAAAGGGGGGAGCTGAAGGGTGAGAGATACTCCCCTCATACTGTGTCACCCCAAAGAACTGGGATCCTGCTCCCAGACTAACCATGCAAAAGAGTCATGAGAATAGACACCAGCTGGCTGCCTCCAGAGGGGAAAAATTTTGAAGACAGGAGCTTCTCTCCACACTCAAACTTCAGGGGCTTGTTCCCGGGAGAATGGGGCCCCACAGACCAGTTAGTGGTAGTCTGAAAAGCTGTCTTTCCTTCCTACTGAGCCTGGAAAGCCACTGGCCCTAGAGAACACAGTCCCACTCCTGGGCCCTGGCCCCACTCTGCAGCCTCCACCATGAGATACCCAGAGTTTTCCTCTCAGGTCTGTGATCACCTCCAGCCCCTGCACCCCCTCATCCCTCAAGTCCGTGCTCATGTGGTCTAGGAAGTGGGGGAGGAGTGAAGCAAAGGGTGAAGTGTCCAATGGCTTCAGCTTCCCTACTTGCACCCAGACACAGAAGCCAATGAGAAGAGAATCTGAGAGCGTTCTTTCCTCCCTAGAGAAGGCAGACCCACTCCAGCATCTCACTAGTGGTTCAGAAAAAGAGAGCTGTGGCTACTTGGCAAGAGAACGAAGAATGCATCCCCAAGGCCTGAAAAACTCATTGCCGTTGAGTCAATTCCAGCTCATAGCAATCCTACAGGACAGGGTAGAATTGTCCCATAGGATTTCCTAGGCTATAATCTTTAAGGAAAGAACCCTGGTAGTACAGTGGTTAAAGCGCCCAGCTGCTAAGTGAAAGGTCGGTGGCTTGAACCCATCAGCCACTCCATGGGAGAAAAGTGTAGCAATCTGCTTCTATAAAGATTTATGGCCTTGGAAACTCTATGGGCCAGTTCTACTCTGTCCTATAGAGTCGCTATGAGTCGGAATTGACTCGACAGCAGTGGGTTTGGTTTTGGTTTAATCTTTACTGGAGCAGACTGCCACGTCTTTCTCCCATCAAGTGGCTAGTGGGTTGGAACCACCGACCTTTCGGTTAATAGCCGATTGCTTAACCACTGCGCCACCAGGCTCCTTATCCCTGAAGCAGGGAGGAGGGATCCACACAGATGACCGCCACCTGAGATTCTGGCTCTCCCTTGCCCTTTCTGAGCAGGCCTCACCCCTCATCGATTTGGAAAATGTCAATATTAAACTTATTCTGCCATATAATTTACCCTACATGGGCTATCGTTTGCAGCTGCAGCCAGAATAATAACTGCCTAGCCATGAAGACTTAGTAAGAAAGTCGAAGAAGTGTGAACTGTTAAATGAAATCCTGCTTACTAGAAACAAATGGAAATATCTATTGCTGTCCTCAAAGAAGAGGCTGGTGCTGTGCTCCTGACTGCCCAGTGCTGGCAGCAAAGGCCACTCTCTGCAGGTGGTTCTGCATCATCACCCAGGTGTCTTCCTGTGCATAGCAAGGGCAGAACCTGAGGACACCTATGCAGGTCCATTCCCCCATGAGGGCTCTGCTGAAACCTCAGGGTATGGGCATGACTCTGCCCTCCCACCTGAGATGGAAGGTAAGTGCCCCCCACTATCCCCCACATACTGGTACACACACTCTCACCATCCACTCCATCCATCCACCACAGCCACATTAAGAGCTATTTACTGGGACCACAAGAAGCCGGAACACAATGTTGGTTTCAATCTATTAAGACAGGAAGGGCAAAAGAGAGAGGCAGGCAGATCAAGGAGAAGGAGGGGAATAAAGCGGGGGAGGAGAAGAGAGGAGATTCAAGGGCGCAGGAGGAGACGGCTTTGAGGCTCTTGAGCTGATCCATCTCAGTCTCAGCAGCCTCCATTGGAATGGCCATCTCAGGTGAAACCGTCTCCGAAGACAGAGAGTTGGACACCCAATGGGAGGGGACAGAGGGAGGAATCTGCCTGGTTGGGAGCCATGGGTGCTAGCATGGGTGACAGTGGATTAGAAGGATGAACGGCAGCAGGAACGTAAGTTCCAGGCAGCCCAGGGTGGAGAGATCCCAGGCCCCAAGCCCACATCAGCTCTGACATCCTAGCTCAGGGGCCATCTCCCTGCCTCTGGGCAGAAAAGTCCAGTTCCCTACCCATTTTTCTAGGGAAGTTGAGATGTCCACAGTCTCTTCAAAGTCCCTCTTGTTTTGTCTGAAAACATCTCCTCGATCTTCTTAGCAGCTGCTCACCTTCCACAGCGGCCATAATCCAAATGTGCGAGTCATGCTTTTGGAAAGATCTGAGGAAAATCCCCAGCTGACTTGGATGTGGATCTGCTCCCTGAGGCTCCCTCCCAGAAACTGTGCAGAGGTGTGCAGTGCTACAAGTACAGTGAAGACCACGATGCAAGAAAGAAGAGATGCATCTGTCTGATACACTCAAAAAAGAGCACATGAAATAAATATGGGATGCCAGGGTTTATGGTTTTAGGGAAGTTGCTTTCTAATTTTGATGTTTATAAGACTCTCTTCCTCTGGAGAACTGTTAAAAATGTAGATTCCAGATCCCTACTCCTAAGGTCCACTGCCAGTCTGTCAATTCGTCATACTGTGGCGGCTTGTGTGTTGCTATGATTCTGGAAGCTACATCATCAGTATTTCAAATATCAGCAGGGTTACCC
>NW_004443977.1:8964298-8985236 GCF_000243295.1 Trichechus manatus latirostris
GTTACCGTTAATAAGGAGCCCTGGTGGTGCAATGGTTAAGCACTTGGCTGCTAACCTAAAGGTAGGTGGTTCGAACCTACCCAGCAGCTCCACAGGAGAAAGACCTGGCGATCTGCTCCCATAAAGATTACAGCCTAGGAAACCCTATGGGGCAGTTCTACTTTGTCACATGGGGTCCTTAAGAGTGGAAATGGACTTGACGGCACCTAAGAATAACAAATATATATATAACACAACAATTTGCCAATTTGATATTTTTCAGGTGATATCAATTACATTAATCTTGTTGTGCAATGACCATCCGTAATCGTCAGGGCAACAGCTTTTTCAGAAGAATGCTATATGAGAGCTAGAGGACGGGGATTGGTACCAGGGAGGCCGCAAGAGATATGGTTCTGGAAGGAGACACAGGAGAAGTGCCCCCTCCCACCCCATCCCTGCAGCCAGACATACCCATCACTCAGAAGAATGGTCCCCGTCTTAACAGCCAAATCAGCTTGCATCAACCACTTAACCACTCCAAGCCTGGCCTCAGGTCTGTTAGGTGAAGATTCGAATGCTTACTTGCAGGTTTACTCAAGTGACAGGATTTAGGACGTAAGTATCTGGAGCTAGGTCTGCATATGTAGGTACTCTGTACTCTCCTCTCTCCATTTCCTGTTTTACATTTGTCAAGAACTCTCATCACTCACAGGGTGAAGCCCAACTCTCTTGCCACACGTTAGACCTTTTATCATCTGGCCTCTGCCTGCCTCCTGAGGTCTCACTTTCACTGTCCTCAATACCCCAAACACCCTCCACTCTATTGTTACTCAACTATTGATATGCTCTTTCCTACTCTGTTCCTTGCTGTCACTCATCTGAAATGTCCCTCCTCACCCCCAACTCACCTCCCATTCCTAATCTCCCAGGCAAGTCTCTTCCTCCTCATTTAGACTCAGTTTGAACTTCTCTGGGAAGCCTCCTTTGACCTGACCCCTTTCCTACAATCCTCCAGACTCAGGTACCCCCTCTACCATGTTCCCATTGCCCCTCTATGGGGACACTGAACACATACTGGATGGTCATTATTGTCTTTCCCACTAAGCTAAGTGCTCCTTGGGGAAAGGCCCTTATTTCTCTCTCTCCCTCCAGTGTCATTCACAATGCAGTCTATGTAAACAGTGCTTCTTGAAGTTCAAGGCATAACCAAGTACAGTGTCTGGCACACAGTAAGTGATTGATAAATGCTTGCTGCATTACATTAAAGAACCCAGAAAGCTTTATATAGTCATGTCAGCCACCAAGATATTCTTCCACTGCCACTTAGAGAGGTGGAAAATCAGGGGTTCAAGGTTGACCTCAAGCTTCTACCAAAAGGAAGGGGAAAAAAGAGAGGTAGTGTAGTGAAATTCTGGGACCAATTAAACTATCATGATTATACGGTGTCCCCCATAGTCCACAGCACAGATGAGGCACAGTGGAAATCCCTGTAAATTGGCTGAGCTGGAGTCTACCCCATGGTGCCCCCCACAGGCCCTCCAGCCACACTACAGTCCAGTGGATATTAACTTTCTTAGACCAAGGACCCCTTGGGATATCTGATAAAACCCCTAGACTAATTTCCCAGGAAAATGAACAACCATGTAAGTTTTGCACATAATTTTCGGGAGCTGATGGACACCCCTGAAGGCCGTCTGTGGATCTCAAGTTAAGACGTACTCATCTACATGTTAGGGTGCTGCTTCTGGGGATCCTTTTGGGATCATCCAGGACTTGTAGGGAGAAATGCCAGGCTCCATCAAAGAGAAAACTGGAAAGCACACAGAAAGGAGAACCTTCCAGCTGGAGGAACCAGAGAAGTGGCCCAGCCCAGAGCAACCCACTGGATTTTAACTTGACAGGGGAGGTCAGTGCGAGGGAGTGAGTGGGAAGGAAGAGGGCCATGGCAAACCTCAGCCCCAAGGCTCAAGCATGACCTGTGGTCCTCCTGGGACATCATGACATTGGCAGCAGGGACTTGCCACGGTTCAGTCCATGCCCTGTCCTGGCCTCCACCCATGCCCTCCCACCCATTCGCAGCTGGCCACAGACTGAGGCAGCCTTTGTTAGTCACAGCTTGCAGAGAGCTCGGGAACTTCCATAAAGGGGAATGGGCTTCCTTAGGGTGTCTGAAGATCAGCCAAATTAGAGACTGAGAAGTCTCCAAAGCTCTGAAGGGGACCCACCTAAGGAGAGACACAGCCTGAGACGGGGGAGGGCAGATGACAAGTGCAGCAAAGGGGATTTAGGTTTGCACAGGGAGAAGCCCACTCATGCAGCACTGACAAGCACCAGGTCTCAGGCCCTGTGGGCAGGGGACAGAGGAGTCCAGACAAAATGATACCACACCTGTGCTTCTTCCCACTTAAGCGTCCTCATCAGCGAGAACTCACCGATTCTCAGGGAGTGAACAGTAGAGAACTGAATCTTCTCGAGGCTGTTGTCAAACTTTTCTCAGGTGGCTGTGTCCCCTGTACAAGGGACCTCACCAGTGTCAGCCACAAATGTGCCTTTGTGGGCCCAGGGAAGGCAGGTGACCAGTGGGCTCCTCCTGGGGACCTCCCACATTCTGCTGGGACCAAGACAGAAAGAGGGGGCACGAGGCCCATTGCCCAATTAAGCCCGTCTGAATGTCAATCTGTGGACCTTGAGGGACTAGAAGATGGAGACAGTCAGCACTCAAATCGAAATGAAAAATAGCATCCCTTCCCCCAGCTACTCCTGCTGCTGCTGCTGCTCCTGGCCCCTCAGAGGCAGCATAGCTAGGATCTGAGAGGGTCCTAGAGAGAGGAGGTCAGCTGTACCAAGGGAGCTTTTCAAAAGCCACAGGGTCTTTGGAGCTGAAGGGCCTCAGGCGATCAGTTAATCCCTGCCCATCCTTCATTTTATAGGCAGGGGCACTGAAGCTCAGCAGCTCATGGGACTACCCAAGGTCACACCCCGAGGAAGTTCAAAACAGACTCTGTCTCCCAGGCTCAGAGTTCAGGGCTCTCCCCCTAAGGGGGCTTCAAGGTGAAGATGGCTGAACAAGCCTGGTTGCCTACGTCTGCGGACAGGAACCTCAAAACAACATAATATATGGGGCTCTGCTCAAGTGACACTGATGGATATGTCCCCAGGCCCTCCTCAGGAAGGACCACGTCACTTTTCACAGATACCATCTTATTCGAATTCATACCAGGCCCTGCAGAGACGGGGAGAAGTGGCAGAAAACCTGAATGGGATCTTGATTTCAGCCCTGTGGGACCAGGGGCCTGGAAAGTGAGTGACCTGCCCTGGGTCACAAGACAGCCCACGCCTACATGGCGAACACAAACTCTCAGACTCCAGCCTGGCCTTCAGCACCCATGCCAAGTGCCATACCCAGCGCCAGGCACTCCCACCTGCCTGCCCGCAGCCTATCTGGGTACCATTATATCACAGGCATACTCAGGATGGTAAAAATATCTCCCAAACCCACAACAACCCGAAGTCCTTCTCTGCCAGGCCAGGGCGCCTGCCGGGGCACTCAGAGATCCCTGGCCACAGGAACAGTAGAGCCGCCAAGAGCCCTGCCAAAGTTGGGAGAAGCCATGAATGGGAGCCCTCGGGAGGCTGGCGAGGGCAGGGTCGGCACTGAGGGACCACAAAGTCAGGCCACAGAACGGGTGTGCCTAATGGGCACTCTGTGCCTCCGCCACATTCCCTCTGCCTGCTCCATGCTCGTCCGAGGCAAACCACCACCCCAAAAAAGTTAGACCAACTCAGACACGGTCGGTGGACCTCAGACCTGAAGGTGGGGCTCTGTTACATGTTCTAGGGCAGCGACTACAGGAGAGAGACAGCAAGGTCAGCCCCACACGGAGGCCACCAGCTACAGCCCCGCTCAGCACACGGCCTTCCCAGGTCCCGGGCAGATGAGGACCCCCAGCACAGACGTACCTCCACCTCTTCACCCCAGGTCCCGCAGAGAGGCACTGAACTACAAGGACACATGGATGAAACCCCTGCCCAACAGACACTTACCCTCTGGACGGAGAGGGAGAGAAGGACGGGAGAAAACTGCTCCAATTTGATCTCTGTTCCTTGTGCCTCAAGTTTCAAATAATTCCTACATGGCTGCAGCTCCAAGCACTGCCTGTGTCCTACTCAGGCTCTCTCTTGGACTGTCAGGGGTGGGAGGAGCGAGTGCCGCCTGCCTGCCCATGTACACACACACACCACTCCCCCTCCCTCACTCCCTCTGCTCGCTCTCTCCCCCGCTCTGCTCTTTCTGCCTTACTCTGGCTTGTAGGAAGCCAGTGGGATAAAACTCTGTCTGTAATTTCAGCCAGCTGGGTCCCCAGGGCTTCACTTATCATCCTGTAGTTATGCAGTTCTTGAATGACATCACAGTGGCTTCCCAAGCCCTCCACGCCAAGAAGGAGAAGGAGAAGTGGCCAGCCCCAGCTTAGCCTAAGAGCCCCTGCCACAGCCCAGCCCCAATTCAGCCCCAGCCCAGTCCCAGCTCAGCCCCAGCCCCATCCCAGCTCAGCCTCAGCCCAGTCCCAGCCTAGCCCCAGCTCCAGCTCAACTGTAGCCCAGGGACAGCCCCAAAATAGTGCCAGCCCCAGCACAGTGCCAACTCTGCCCCACTCTCAGCCTAGACCCAGCCCGAACCCAGTGCCAGTACAGCCCTCGCCCCAATACAGCACCAGCCACAGCCCAGCCACAGCTCAGCCCTAGCCCAGGGACAGCCCCAGCTCAGCTCCAGTATCCAGCGGCAATGGGGAAGAGAGAACAGGGGAGCAAAGTGAGGCTGAGCTGGGAGCAGAGATGAGGGAATGCGAGGGCGAGAGAGGGAAGGGAGAGAGTTGCTAAGAGGGTATTGAGATTTATTTCCCCCAATTTTTCCACATTTTCTTTTCCATTCTCAGCAAATGAAAGGCAGAACAGATGACAACAATTTTCCAGCTGCTGAACAATAAGGTGGAAATCTTTTTTCCCTCTCTCTCCCCCTCCTCCCCCCCCACCCCTCCCCCATGGGCAGTCTAGGAGCCAGGACACTTCCTTGGCTTGGAAAGAAAAAAAAAAACTCACAAGCCCCTGGACTCCTGCATCTCATTCAGGAAAACCACCCCAGCAGTGAGCCACTGGACATGATTAGGGAGACTGGGATGTCACCGGGCAGACCTCTGGGAGGAGGACAAGACCTCAAAGAGAGGTTCTCAGTGCAAAGCTCTGGATTTTGACCCAGCAAACTGGATAATTTTTTTGAAGCCTAACTCTGCCAACAAAAACAAGAGAAACTCTCAATAAGATGGGTTGACACAAAGCCGCAACAACGGACTCAAATATACCAATGATCGCGAAGACGGCCCAGGACTGGGCAACATTTCATTCTGTAATACATAAGGTCACCATGAGTCAGAGCGACTCGATGGCAACTAACAATAATAACAACTCTAGGAAGGCCAGTGGGCATCTGACCAGGGTATCGATCAGCCAGACCACCTGAGATGCCTCCAGTTGACTGGCTATTGGTATTCGATTTGCTGCCATCTGGGAGAATCATGAATGACAGAATAACTTTTCAGAGTGCCATGATGTCCACCCTCATCCCTAACCACCCAGGTCTGAGGCAGTCCACTCAGCCAAGAAGCACAGGACTGCTCTCAAGTTCCCACCATTATCCTGGAGTGTCCTAAAAACTGCCAGAAGTCCCTAACTGATAACAGGACACCAAATCCTAGCCCTCATTTGCATGTTGTTTGTGACTTATTTGCATATCAATGGAATCTCCCAGCCCAACTCGCTGAGTGACAGGAGATGGCCTGGAGTTCTCAGCCAGGGCAGCTGTGGCTTGCCTAGGGCCCCAGCTAGCTAGCAACCCCAAAGTGCTTCTGCAGAAACAGGCTTGCCAGGGGCTGCAGCCACCCCACCCTGTGCCCAGACCTTTCACAGCCAGGTTTGGTGCTGCAGGCTCAGGAGGGAGAGCCATGCCAGGGACAAGCCACTTACTTCTCCCTTTGCCCAGCGCCAGGAAATCAGACACCTCATCCCTCATCCCCTCCCCACTGCCAGAATCACACTCTCTGGCTGCTTTTTCTGAGAGTAAAGAAAGAAAACAAAGGGCAGGACAAAATGGTACCTGGAGCCCGGGGCCTTAGCCTCAGTCACTATCCTATCTGCACCTTTATTGATGAGATGGGAAGAGGTGGGAGGCCCCCAGCCCAGTGTCAAAGACCCTGAAAAAACATTAAAAAAGCATTCTAGGGTCTTCTTTAAACCAAATAATAGTTTAATTAGTAAAGAATGTCTGCCTTGAGCATTGTGCTCTTTTAAACAACTACTTATATGGGATCCAGTTGACAACAGCAACCTGAAAGCTCACATAGAAGGTTAGGGAGCAGTGAGTTTATGTTAATGGGGGAGGAACAATTTGGAAAAGGACAGTGAGAATGGTTGTTCAACTTGAAGAATGTAATCAATGTCACTGAATTATACATGTAGAAATTGTGAAATTGGTGTATGTTTTTCTGGGTGTATTTTCAACAACAATAAAAAAAAGAAGAAGGGGTTCTATGCCTCAGGCTCCAAACTGGAGGACAGAAGGACTTGCAATTTTCCCAACGCAGGATTGTTGTAAAACTGTAATTTGGATAAACTTTTGTAATTACCCTCCCACCTCCACTGAGCCTTCTAGAACTAATCAACAAACTCCAGATTCTTGGAAGGTTAAGGTCACACAGACCAACTACTTATCCCCCGGGTCCCCAACCACAACAGTGTTGGCCTAGATCTTATTTGCACACACAATCACGCATATTTGCACATCTGAATACCACCTATATTACTATTTTGTAAATTTTTAAAATAAGCTTAATTTAGCAAACTAGTTCTAAGCATCAATATCCATGACATCACAGATTTGGTGTGTAAGCTACATACTTTTTTCCTAATATGCATTAAAATAAATACACCTAAAATCATATATATAATTACCAGTGGCCTGGCCCATAGACCATACTTTGAAAACACCACCATACAACAGTCCTGGCAAATGCTAACCCAATCTCATGGTTACCCATTACTATCCATGGACTGGCTGTACCAGAAGTCCCTGAGGAGTTTTATAAAAACACTAGATCCTTGGCACCACCCCAGACCACGGAAGCAGAATTGTCAGGGTCGGGGCCTGGAAATCTGAATTTTTAAAACTCTCCAGCTGAGAGTGACAGTCAGGTTGGCAAAGACAGTCCTAGCTGCACGTAAGTATGTTCAGTTATGGGACTGTATCTTCCTAAGTTGTTCTGGCGGTACAACAGTTAAGTGCTTGGCTGTTAACCAAAAGGTCAGCAGTTAGAACCCAGTAGCCACTCCGCGGGAGAAAAGACTTGGCAGTATGTTCCTGTAAAGATTACAGCCTAGGAAACTCTATGGGGAAGTTCTACTCTGTCCTATAGGGTTGCTATGAGTTAGAATCCACTTGAAGGCGCACGGCAACAACACTGTCTTCCCAAATGGCCCATTTCATCGTTAGGGGGCTGTAACAGGTGAATTTTAGCTCAACATAAGAAAAGACACTCCCGCGCCTTGTCTTTTCCACTCACTGGCCTTATTAGGCCCAAAAGGGAGACTAAGAACAAGCCAAATCTCTCCCACGTGGGAACCCTTCAGGTACTGAATACGGCATGTGTGTCCTCCCAAGTTTCCCCTTTGACGGGCAAACCTCCCACACCCTTGAACCCTCCCTTTACTTCTCTACACCATCCTGAGCACTCTCTTCCAATGATTCTTTGTCACTGTCAAGCAAGAGACCACCAACAACCCATGTGGGCTCTCCAATCTATGAGAAGTACAACAGGCCTATCACCTCCCACTTCTGGAAACCACGCTTTTGATAATGCAGCCTAAGGTTATACTTAGCCCTTCTCGCTCAGTCACTTCGGCATCTGTTGGACGGAGGGGTCAAGCAGACAGTGGTTTGAATTCAGATGCTACCACGTACAAACTTCATGCAATCCTGAGCCAATTACTTAATCTCTCTGAGCTTCAGTTTCCTCAACTGTACAATGGATATATTAATAGTTCTATCGTAGAGGGTGCTGTGAAGACTGATGTCACACATGTAAAAAACACAGCACAGTATTCAGCACCCAGGAGGTTCTCCAAACAAAGCAGCCATATGTATACACCACATCCACTGCGTCGTCTGCTTCTCCCTCCTTTCCTAACCAGGCCCCACCATGAATAGCAGCTCTGTGATCCTATCTCACTGGGCCCGTATTTATCATACCCAACGCTTAAGCTTCAAGACATATAATTTGGTTTGTCCTTTCTCTACTCAAAAATCATGGCATCAGATTTTCACCAGCGAGAAGACTCTCATTAAATAGCCCAAAATCTGAGGTTGTGTTGTTCAATTAACAAATATTGAGACTGTCCCAGCATTGGTTACTGTCAACAATATGCCCGAAAATGCCACTGTCACTCTCATCTGAAGAAATAGCTTCAACACCAAGGGCCACTAGGAGAGAAGGATGGGCAAGACCTCAGCTGTCTTCACATAATTGGAAAGGCCTTACTTCCTGGGGATTTGGGAGGAGGGGTGGAAAGGTGGCAGATCTGGTTTGAAAAAGCATATTCTCCGTTTTACTATATTTTCTATTTGGAAAAATAAAGACAAATACTTTTTTTCCCCTTAAAAACAATTACAGAAAATAGCTGGGAGACAAAAGTCTTTCCTGATAGGGTATGGGTTAAAATAAGGTGCACCTCCAGCTCCCAACTTAGCTGGAAGAGGCTGGGAGGCTGGAATGCTTCCCCTGGGGGAGGCGGGGATCCACGAGCTCCACAGGCTCTAATGATAAAGAAGACAGTCCTGAGCAAGGCAGCTTCAGGAAACACATGATCTGGAGGCAGAGAGGTAGGCCTGCCCTCGGAAGCCCAGGACTCTTTGAGACCTTAGATTTGGCACATGAACCCCAGCTCAGGACAATTCCTAGACTCATGGAATGGTCAGCCCAGAGGACATCCTGGGTTCATCAGCTCTAAACCCACCCATGCCCAATTTAATCCATCAGACTCAGAGAGAGGAAGAGAGCTTCCCAGAGCCAGGAAGATGATCAGTGCTGAAACACAGACCGCCTCCCAGGGCTTCTGGCTCCCAGAGGAAAGCCCTTCCCACTGCCCAGTCTGGGTTAGACACTGTGATGGGTGGGGGTGGGGTTGGAAGGGGCATTGAAGCCCCACCACGAAAGAACCACAGGCACCTCCAAGTCTAACTGAGCAAAGAAAGGAAGGTAGTGGGCAGGGCCAGGCTCAGAAGCGAGTTCCCTGAGAGCAGGCTGGGAGCCTAAGTGCTAGAAGGATTACTCAGGAAGGGAATTTCAAGTCCCAGGCAGATGTCCGAGTTGGACGAGGGTCTGGGTATATCCACTCACCTCCCTCCTGACTCTCCCCACCCTTTACTGCCTTGATGTGGACACATCTCAGTAGCCATCCTCACTTGGGGAGGAAAGGAGAGAGAATGGGGAGAGGGGCCATGAGGCTTGGGGACTGCTAAGGATTGAACTGTGTCCTAAAAAAAAGTTATATTGAAATCTTAACCTTCAGCATTGGTGGCTCAGTGGTAGAATTCTCGCCTTCCATGTAAGAGACTGGGTTTGATTTCTGGCCAATGTACTTCACGCACAGTCACCACCTGTCTGTCAGTGGAGGCTTGTGTGTTGCTATGATGCTGAACAGGTTTCAGCAGAGCTTCCAGACTAAGATGGACTAGGAAGAAAGGCCTGGTAATCTACTTCTGAAAATCAGCCAATGAAAGCCCTATGGATCACAACAGTCCAAACCACAGTTGATTATGGGGATGGCGCAGGACTGGGCAGTGTTTCGTTCTGTTGTGCACGGGGTCATCATGAGTTGGGGGCAAACTCTATGCCAGCTAACAACGACAACAATCCCTAGTACCTGGTGACCTTGTTTGGAAATAGGCTCTTCGAAGATGTTATCATTTCAGTTAACATGAGGTCATACAGGAATAGAGTGGATCCTAATCCAGTCTGAGTAGTGGTCTTATAAAGAGGAGAAGAGGCAGACAGAGGAAGGACAGCCAGGTGAAGATGCATCTACAGCCAAGAAACGTCTGGGGCTACCAGAAGCTGGGAGAGACAAGAGAGGGTCTTCCCCCAGAGACTTTGCAGGGAGCATGGCCCTGCAGATACCCTAAATTTGCGCTTCTAGCCTCCAGAACAATAAATTTATGTTCTTATAAGCTACCCAGTTTGTGGTAGTTTATTACGGTGGCCCTAGGAAACTAAGACAGGGAACAAGGAAGAATGAGAACACAGGCTGGAATGGGACAGGCAAGTTATTAACGATGTGCCTGCACTTGAATGGGCATTCTCTCATTTACTTCCACAACTGCCTTTCAAGGTAGATATTATGATACCCATATTCCTCATAAAGAGAACAGTCTGACTCTGAAGCCCATCTTCTTTCTGCTTCCCAGAGAGGAAGGAGGAAGGAGGGAGAAGGAAAGAGATGGAGAGGCAAAGGGTTAGAGCATGGAGAACGCCACAAACAGAAAGGAATGAGAGTGACAATAAAATCACAACATCTAAAGGAGTGCAGTCCCAGCACAGTGGTCCCTGGGAATCTACCCATTTATCCAAATCACGCTTCCAGGGCTCAAAGCCTTTCTGGAAACTCCTAGGGAACTGCCTCAGAGCTGGTTTACAGTTCACTCAGATGAATCTATCTCTATAGTTTGATAGTTGAATGGTTGATCCCCATTCTTGACCCTAAACAGGCCCATTTCTTCAGCATCCCCATGTAAGTAATGGTTACCAAGCTGGCTGTGCAGTTTTATGACAGCCCCATCACTGCTGTGTGTGGTATGAATTGGGGGTGGGGGTTTAGGTAGCTCTGTGCGTGACAGAGAGCCCTGGTGGCACAGTGCTTAAGAGCTTGGCTGCTAACCAAAAGGTCAGCAGTTCAAATCCACCAGCTGCTCCTTAGAAACACTATGGGGCAGTTCTACTCTGTCCTATAGGGTCGCTATGAGTTGGAATTGACTCAGTGGCAATGGGTTTGGTTTTTTGGTTTGGTGGATGAGAGATGGTGTGTGTGCAAAGGGTTCTATGTATTGGGGGAGTGAGTAGGGGATCTGGGTGGGTCCCTGCTTCATTTCCCAAGTGGGTCTATCTGGTGTATGACTACAAGGAGGTTCAGTGGTGTTTCTGTGGGGGTCTCCTGGGCAATCGTCGGCAAGCTCCTAAGCAGCCATTCCCAGATGACAGAGGTGTGGGCTAGACCAGGAAGTCCTTGATGCAGAAGGACATGCTGCAAGTGACTCCCGCTGACCCACAGAGTCTACAACACCATGGGGTATGGGCCTAGGCAGGGGAAATGAGCCAAGGCATCACCACTGGGACTCTTTCTGCCCTTGGGTCACATGAAGAGCCCCTGTCTGGTTCTCAAGCAATGTGCAGGCAGAGGGGGGCAGGGAGGGAGGAAGGAAAAGATCTAAGAAGCTTTAAGCTTTCATATCAAAATCTGATGTCACTGCCCCTGGAGAAGGAGAGGAACAAACATCAAAGAACACTTTGCTGCTAACAATTTTTTTAAAGCGATCAAAGCAACACAAGGCAAAAGTCTCAGAGAAGCAGCCGGGGCATTGACTTTCTGTAAAGATGTAAAGATGATGAGAATGGCAGAGTCAGAAGCTCCTGACCCCTGCTGCTTCCCAGAACACAGGAAGCATCCACCTCCAGCCTGGATAAATGGCTCGGGCTGTTGAACACAACATGCCCGGGGCCCAGCATCCTGGAGCCAGGAGGGTTGGAGAACAGTCTAGCAGGTCTGCCATCTGGGGCAGGTCTCCTCATGTCCCTGCTGGAGAGTCTTGTGGGTGCAAATAATACTTGAAGAGAAAAGGGGAGAGGCAGGAGAAAAGGGAGTTTAGGGCAACACTCCTAAGTCCCCTTTGCACACAGAGCCTTGTAAGAACCCTCTAGAAGTTGCCTTGTTCTCCCATGTCCACATACCATGGTCCCTCACCCTACCTAGTCCAATGTGTGGGGTGGAAGGTTCTTCTCAACTTCACGGAAATCCGGTCCTGTCACTTAATCTTGTTTCTCAAATCTCTCACTGGCGAGACAGTTCTCCTGGATGTCTGACCTCTACCCCTCCTGCTGCAGCTAAACCCACTCTCTCCATCTGCCCTCATATTTTTAACCAGCCCCTGTACAATAAATCCCTGCAAACCACTTACATACCAATTGCCATCGAGTCAGTTCTGACTCATGGCAGCCTCATGTGCATCAGAGTAGAACTGTGCTCCATGAGGTTTTCAGTGGCTGATTTATCAGAAGTAGCTCTCCAGGTCTTTCTCCTGAAGCATCTCTGGATGAACTCGAACCTCTAGCCTTTTGGTTAGCTGTCGAGAGCATAAACCATCGGTACCGCCCAGGGACTCCTAAATTCCCACACAGATCTAAAGAAAGTGTTGTCTGACAGCATCAGTACTAGACTGAGAGTCAAGGGGCCAGAGTTCTAAGGGGCGATCTTGGATAGGACTCAGTTTACTCTTCTGCGCAATAGGAGGGTACAGACAGATGATCCCCAAAGTGCTGCTGGATCTAGATGCTTGAGGATCCAACTCAGAGAAGATGCTCAACCAGGCACTGTTTGGACCCCAGAGTCCTGGACTCCCCTTTCCTGCCTGGGAGGCACCAGACTCCAAACTCAGTTCAGGGCTATTTCTGCAGCAGCCACAGAGCCCCTGGGGGCTAGGACAGAAGCAGTGACTTACAGGAAATCTGTAAATACACGCCAGGCTGCAGGTTCCAGGGCCCCTGTAGGCAATAAAGAGGCTGATTTATTTTCATCAGTGAAATGCTGAAACCCAACCCTGGAGTGCACTGGCCTGGCAGATGGCAGCAGGCAGCTCCCTACCCAGAGCAGAATTAGCTACCCCCAGCCTCCAAGCCTCTCACCATTGAGGCTGGCGATGGGAGGGGAAGGGAGAGAGAGACCAGGGTTGGCAAGCTCTGCCAACCACACCACTGGCCTGCAGGGGTCTCCAGGGCCCAGGCGTGGAGATGGGCAAAACCAAGCAGGCAGGCTTTCATTTTAAATCAGCCCCGATTCCCAGGGCTCTCAAACTCTAGGCTGTGAGGCCCACGTGCCTCCTTGCATGGGGCCAGGAGCCAGGGCTCCTCAAGATTCCTGCCTTTGCGAAGTCATGTTGAGAAACAGTAGGCATCAGAATCCAAGCTCTGCCCCTGACTGGCTGTATAAACAATGGTAGGTTACCTAATCCTTCTGTGCCTGTTTCCTCATCTGTGAAATGGGAACAAGAATACTCAGCTCACAGGAGAGTTGTGAGGAAAAAAGGAAATAATGTGCACCTAACACTATCTCACATTTAACCAGTGGCTGTTGAGTCGACTCCAACTCATGGCGACCCCGTGTGTGTCAGAGTAGAATTGTGCTCAATAGGGTTTCCAATGGTAATTTTTCATAAGTAGATCATCAAGCCTTTCTTTTGAGGTACCTCTGGGTGGACTCGAACCTCCAACCTTTTGGTTTGCAGCCAAGCATGTCAACCATTTGCACCACCCAGAGACTCCATCTCACATATAGAAGATGTATAAAAAAGGGGGTGAGGGTAGATTTTCCTCCTAGTCCTAACCAAATCACTGGTTGAGAGTGTCATTAATATAGCCCTTATGGAGGCCAAATTGGCACTATCAAAACTATACATGAATATACCCTTCAACACAGCAAGTCTACCTCTAGAAGTGTGTCCTACAGATAGACCTGCACAAGTAAAAACAGTACACATACAAGGTTATTCACTGCAGCATTTTTGAAAACAGCAAAAGAATGGAAACAACCTAAATATCCATGTTACTTAAAAACAGTTAAATAAAACAGTAGCTCAGTAAAACATAGTACGTATGTATAGTGGAATATTAAGCAACTGGAAAAAAAAAACAAGACTCTTCATGTGCTTCTATGGTAAGATTGCTATGATATCTCATTAGATGAAAAAGCTCAGGGTAACAGCCAAATCCTTACGATGGCTACCAGACCCTAAGTGATCTGGTCCCCATTACTTCTGTCATCATCTCCCATTACAGCCTCCACTCCAGCCATACAGGCCTCCTCTTTTCTTGCCAGACATCTCAGGTGACTCCTGCCTCAGGGCCTTTGCACTTGCTGCTTCCTCTGCCTAGAATGCCCTTCCCCAGATATTTGCTTGAATGACTCTTTCACCTTCTTCAGTTATTTGCTCAAATGTCCCCCATCTCATTGAGGCCTATACTGGTCACCTTTTTTTTTTAAATTTCAACTCACCACTCAAACCCCCCACTCCTTTACTCTGCTCTATTTCTTCCCAGAGTATTTATCACTTTCTAACATGAGCTCTTATTTGTTCATTATGTTCATTTTTTCATTGTCTATCTTCCTCCACTAAGGAGCCCTTGGTGGCACAAACAGTTAAGCGCTCAACTACTCACCAAAAGGTTGGCAGTTTGAACCCACCCAGAGGCTCTGTTTGAGAAAGATCTGGCAATTCACTTCCATTAAGATTACAGCCAAGAAAACCCTATGGGGCAATTCGTCTCTGTAACACATGGGGTCACTATGAGTCAAAATTGACTAAACGGCACCTAACAACAACAACATCTTCTTCCACTGGAATGTAATCACCACAGGCAGGGATCTTCGCTTTGTTCACTGTTATATCCTCAGCACCCAGAATAGTGACTGGCACTAAATAAATATTTGTTGAATGAATGAGCAAATGTTACTGAGGACAGCCCACATACTGAAGAGCACGGATGGTTTGCTATTTTTTTCTTCTTCTTCAACAGAACAGATTCAAGGTCATGCCTATAATCACGTCATTCTTACTCCCCTGCATGCTAATATGCTGTTTTTCAAATGGAAGAGAAAGAAACAGCTGAACAGCGGCTCCAGTGCTCATACTAACCTACAGCCTGGCTATCACTGGTGATGGATGCCAGGGTTGGAAGACCTGTGGGGGTTAAGACCTGACAGGACCCTGGGAGCTAAGCCTGGCTCTGCCCCTTACTAGTGTGTGACCTTGAAAAATCCTTCAACCTCTGAGCAGAGCAAGTGGGTCACATGTGGAATGGATCTGACACGTGGATGATAACAAGGAAAAGGTTCACACACGTACACCTGGTCCAGTGTAGTAGAAAGAACACTGGACTTGAAGCCATAGGTTCTACTTCAACGTCCAGCTCTAGAAGTGGGATGGCTGAAAGGTGAACTGGCTTACACACAGGGAAGCATTTTATAAAGTGCCACCCACGGTGAGGTAGTGGTATTAGTAAAGCTAATACTCATTGTAACTTACTATAGACCAGGCACTGAGCTAAGCACCCACAGATTTTCTCATTTAATCCTTAACCCTACAAGACAGGTACTATCCTTGTCCCCATTTTACAGGTGAGGGCACTGAGGCTCAGAGACACTAAATGATTTGTCCAAGGTCAACACAAGGCAAAAGGCAGAGCTGGGGCTTGAACCTAGACAGCCTGAGTCCTGAGCCCACACTCTTAACCCTGTAGTGCCTCTACCACTTCCCAACGACATGGGTTTAGCCCCTTCTCAGGCCACTCTAAGACACTGTCCTTCTTAACTGTAATGGAGGCAAATTCTTCCCGAGCCTATGTGAGCTCAGTGACTTTGGCAGGATCTTGAAAGGTGTCTTGCCAGGCAGAAGAAGATAGAGAAGAAAAGAAGAGATTTATAGGAGATGAATCATTCATGAGAAGCTGGGGAAGTCGAGGGAGGAATATCATGAACGGAAAAAGCACTGAGCATTCCCCAGATCCAGGTCCAGTAAATGGCCTCAGAACTGTCCACCAGATGGAAAGCCAGGACTTGGACTGTGAGTCACCAAGGAGGGGTTCTGTTGCAGGAAGAGAAGGGCAAGATGCAGACAAGCTGTTGGGGGGCGGGGGGGATGCTGCCTCTCAAAGGCTGATGGAGAGATCTGCCCAAAAGCCAGGTCAGGACAATTCGTGAAGGAGCCAAACTTTGCCAAAGAGCAAATCAGCCTCAGCCAGCACCTGCAAGCAAGCCCCAGGTAAACTGCCCTGGACAGGGAGAGAGAGGGCGAGGGCAAGGGCTCAGCCTCCAAAGCAGCAAGACCCCCAGGCAGCACCCAGGGCCTGAACAAAACAGCCTCAATTCCAGCAAGTAGTAAGCAAGTAGTAATCCAGAACTAGGAAAAGAGTCTTGCCCACCAGGGCTGGATGCTGTCTGGGCTGAAGGGAGATGCCAGAGGGCCTGCAGCCTGAGAGAAAGAAGGTCCATGCTGGGAGTCACCCACACCTAAGCCAGAGGCAGCAGCATCCCATCCTGCTTCAGGCTGGGAGTCTGAGTGGCACAGTGAAGTCTCCACCAGGTGAGGCAGACAGGGCTGAGGTAAGGAAAAGTCAACAGGCCAGCATCTGAGCTGAACACAGGGAGTTGGCCAAGTCTGTCAGGACCAGAAATCTGGGCTCCACAGACTAGTCCACTGCGGGGTTTTGTGTGACCTTCCTTTTCTCTTAATTCCTTGGTAAAGGTTGCTTTTGAAATATGGAGAACAAAACAAAAGGGAAAATCCCAACCTCCTCTGAGGAAGAAGAGGTCCCTGCACCCCTGAGAGGGATGGAGTCCCAGGCTCTGTGAGGGCTGAGGAGGCCAGCTCAGCTCAGCTCCTGGAGCAGTGACAGCCCAGGCAGAAGGAGCCCCAGTGAACACCGGTCTCCTCCCTCAGCCCCCCACCATGAAGGCTCTCTCTTCCTGGCCCTCAGGTATGTGGTTCCCTCAGCCCTCATCTCACTCTGACCTCCACCTTCCCCAATCACTAACTCCAATGTTCCACTAGAATCCCATCCACTCCAGAGCAATGACAAGAGCAAATGCATGAGGAAGGCCAGTCAGATGTGACTGTTGTTCTCTCCCTCTACTTTCTGGACTTTGATCAATGTTGTTATACCACTTTCATAGGTCAAAAAAAAAAAAAAAAAAATCCTGTTTTCAGTGCCATCTCAAGCCCAGTTCAAATGCACCTCCTCTGCAAAGCCACCTCAGATCACCACCCTTCCCAGAAGCTTCTCCTCTCCTCTGAGAAGCCGGGGCACTTTGCTGAACATCTTCCTCCAGAGATCCTTCCACATTTGGCCATGGGTTAGAATGGCTGGTACACTTGTCTGATCCCACCCCCCGACCCCACTGACCCCAGGTGACTCAAGGGCATGACTTCCTACATGCCCAGGGCCAGCACAGTGCACACCACACGTAGGTGCTCAATACGTATTTTGGGAAAGAAGAGAGGAAGGAAAGGAGAGAAAGGTAGAAAAAAGGGAGAGAGGCATAATGAGTGAACACCAGCTTTGTTGTTGTTGTTAGCTGTCATTGAGTTGGCCCAAACTCATGGCAACCCCAGGCACAATGGAACAAAACGCTGCCAGGTCCCACACCATTCCCATGATCGGTTACAGATCGGATCGTTGTAATCTATAGGGTTTTCACTGGCTGATTTTTGGAAGTAGATCGCCGGGTCTTTCTTCCTAGTCCATCTTAGTCTGCAAGCACCACTGAAACCTGTTTAGCACCATAGCAACATGCAAGCCTCCACTAACATACACGTGTAGCTGCACATGATGTACATTGGCCTAGAATCAAACCCAGGTTTTCTGCCTGGAAGGCGAGAATTCTACCACAGAACCACCAACGTCCTCATGAAAAGCAGCTTTAAAAGCAGCTTTAGGGGGAGTTAAAAAGAAGTACTGGGTTCATGGAAGCTTAAATTTCTTGGGTATGATTAGAGTCCATATCTTGGGGTCGTGACAGTCCAGTTAACATGCACTTGTTGACGGGTCTGGCAGGGGAAGAAAAAGGGAGGGGGTAGAGTGCACACTCCCACCTGCCAGGAGTGTGATATTTGAGCACAACAAGGGGACAGCCTGTGCCACTCGGGGCTGCTGGCCAAGAGCACTGGATCCGCTCTGAATGTGACTCCAGTTCTTCTAACCTCCACCCAATGGCAGAGATTACAGAGGACCAAAGGCAAATTTACTCAGGAGGGTATCAGTTTAGTGACTGGTCCATGGGCAAAGACTCCCGGAGCCTGCCAGCCACCTTGCAAAGCATGGCCAGGTAAGGGTCTGGGGCAGGGGCAGATTATCCAACAGGCAAGGTAAGTACCGTGTTCCTCTGTAGTGAACAATTTCCCATTTCTTCACCACATCAAAGGTTCTGCTTCTAGGTATGGCTGGCATCTCTCTCTCTCCCAACCCCACAGCACCTTCGTACAGAACCAAAGCTTCTTTTCAAATTTACAGTCCCTGACGGGGCAAGTGACTCAGTAAGCAAGGTAAGCATGGGCTTACTTGTGCTTACTTACTAGTCTGTAGTGAACAATTTCACATGGGTTTCACTTTGATGTGGTGTGGTGAAACCCATGTGAAATTGTTCACTACAGATTAGTAAGTAAGCACAAGTAAGCCTGTGCTTTCTTTGCTTATTGGCTAATCCACCCTGATACAGGGGCATCAGTACAAATCCAGCCCCACAAGATGAAGAATAGTGCTAAGCAGGTGGCCAGCAGACGCTGGGTCAGTGGTATCATCTTCTTTACTCACAAGGTCAGGCTGACCTTGCATTTTAATCCTCAGTACTCTGATTGTTCTAGTAAGTCAGGAGAGGACTCTTGATTGGGGGAGGAGAAGGTACCCAGAATCCTACTCAAGAAACCATATCATCCATGCCTCTGTCCCTACCACTATCGAGAATGTCCCACACTGAGATCCACCTCCCTTGTTTCTCAACATCTCTGCCCAAGGGGACAAGGAGACAACTTCCCTGCCACAGTTGATCCACCCTCTCCCAGCTGGGAAGTTCTACCAGATGACTAACTCAAACCCCTCCTGCTACACTCTAAGCCCTTTTTCCTGTATCACGTGATAGATCTGGAAGAGAAAGTTTCAGTAGCAACTTTGAATTTCTCCCCTCCCTGCCCTTTCCCTCATCCACCCTGAAGTCACAGACCAAGGGCTGCCCACATACATCAGTTTGGTGCTAAATCCTAGGCTCTTGGCACCCATGTCTAGAAAGTCATCCCCTGAAACCCTCTGCTCAGATACAAAGGGCAGAGATATTACTATGGGGTCCTTGGACCCTTTTCCTGAATTACTTGGGACCACTTGCAATTTTGCCCTCCCCTTTCTTGCTCATTCCTCCCACATTTTACCCAAAAGTGCAGAAGGTACAAATGTCAAACCCTGAGAAAACAGTCAAGGGCAAACCTTCACGGGGGGCACATGTGTTCTCTCCCATTCCCACCTCACCCAGAGCGGGCACAGGGACTCTTGCCCCCTCTGCCTAACTGCCTCACTCCCAACCTGAAAGTGGCCACCTTCTCGATACCCTCCACCATCCTGTCAGGGAGGAGATGAAGGCAGACAAGGCTGCCTAGGAGGTCAGGGAAGCTGGGAGGCAGAACTCGTGGACTTTTTTGCTGCTCTGCCATCCAGGGATCTTTAAACTAAGCCTCCCTCTGTGGAATGGGGCAGGCTTTCCAAACCACTCTGGGCACCAGTTCTAAGGCTGGAAAGAGATCAGACCAAACAAACTAACGCATTTCAGGCTGTCGATGAGTAATATTCTAGATCAGATCTTAAAATGATAGCTGGCAGTGCAGATTTCTGCCTCTGGCTCCAGATGCCCCCATGTTAGGATTCTGCCTTCCCCGTTTATTCACCTTGGACATGGTCCTTAATCTCTCTGTTACGTGCCTCAGTTTCCTCAACTATAACGTGGGAACACTAGTGTAACCAGGTGTTACTGGGAAGTATTTCGGTCTCAGTTTCAAAAGACGCCCAGGACAACAGATGTCACGTTCCAAAACAAAAAGGCAAGAGACCACCACACAGGGCTAAAAGAGATGACTGACATCAAGAAAGTGAGCACTCCCAGAATGGGAGAAAATATTTACAAATCATATATCTGATAAAGAACTTGTTTCTAGAAAATATAAAGAACCCTTACAACTCAATAATAAAAAGATAAGTAAGCCAATTTCTTAAAATGGGCAAGGATTTGAATAGACATTTCTCTGAAGAAGATACATGAATGGCCAATTAGCATATGAAACAATGTTCAACATCATCAACCGTTAGGGAAATGCAAATACAAATCACAATGCAATGCCATTTTACACCCACTAGAATGGCTATAATTAAAAGGTGAATACTAACAAGTGTTGGCTAGGATATGGAGAAATCAGAATCCTCATACATTGCTAGTAAGGATGTCAAATGGTGCCACCATTTTGAAAACAGTTTGGCAGCCCCTCAAAATGTTAATCATAGAATTACCATATGACCCAGCAAGTCCACTCCTGAGTACATACCCAGGAGAAATGAAAATATAAGTCCACACAAAATTTGTACATGAATGTTCATAGCAGCATTATTTATTATAGCCACAAGATGGAAAACAACTTAAATGTTCATCAACTGATGAATCAACTGATAAATACCTATAGGTACTTAGGATAAACAAAAGTGGTATGGCCATACAATGGAATATTACTCAGCCATATAAAAGAATGAAATACTGATCCATGCTACAGCATGGATGGATCTCAAAAACATTATGCTAAGTGAAAGAAGCCAAAAACGATAGACCACATATTATATGATTCCATTTATACGAAATGCCCAGAATAGACAAATATAGACACAGAAAGTAGATTAGTGGTTGCCTAGGGCTAGGTAGGGGTAGGGGAAGGAATGGGGAATATGCTAATGGATATGAGATTTCTTCGGGGGGATAATGAAAATGTTCTAAACTTAGATTATGGTGATGGTTGCACAGCTCTACAAATACACTAAAAGCCATTGAATTATACACTTTAAAC
>NW_004443977.1:8987170-8988705 GCF_000243295.1 Trichechus manatus latirostris
ATGGGGCTTGCCTTAATATAGTTCAGGGTCAGGGCAAGCATAGGATAGATATAAAAGGCAATGGTGGACAAAATAAAGTAGCTTTATAATTATATCCTATAAGATTTGTTGTTCGACCTAATAGCTACCATAGGTGTTTAGGGAGGAATAACCAAGAGAATGTATACTCAGTGGTGCCTGGCACCTTGGAAGTGTGCAGTGCTAGCTATTATCTCATCGCTGGCATCAATACCATCCTCACCACCACCATCATCACGATCACCATCATCATCGTTAGGGTTTTAAAGCTAGAAGCCCCCTTAGGAAACCATCCTCCTCATTTCACAGGTAAGGAAGCTGAGACCCAGAGAGGGAAAGGAACTTTTCCAAGGTCACACAGCAAGTTGGTGTCAGAGGCAAATCTAAAGCACAGGTCTCCTGACTCCCTATATGGAGGAGCTCACAAGTGACATCCAAGAGTAGGACTCTCAGAACAGAACCAGCACGAGATGGTTCCCAGGTAGTACAGGGGGATTAGGGCTTTTCCTTAAGAGGAGAGGGCCTATATACATTCAAAATCATGCCTCTCTCTTTTTTCCTTGGGCACATCAACAATAAGAATAGACATGAATTATTGCCAGTGTAGCATGTACCAGGCACTCTACTTTTCCTATTCCATATACATTACTGAATCTTAACAACAATTCTATAAAGAAGGTATTGTTATTGTGCCCATTTCAAAGATAAGACATTTGGGTCTCAGAGAGGCAAAGTGATTTGACCAAGAAACACAGCTATAAGCAACCAAGTTTGGAACCATATCTCCTGACTCTAGAGCCCACAGTCTTAATCCTTATAGAAGGGATTAGCCTGGTCAACGTTATTTCCAACTTTCCACCTTCCATGAACAGCTTCCATGTCCCTCGAAGTTAGACACAGCATGTGGGACTTGTTTTGGGCAATGAAAGGTGAGCAGAAGTAAAGTGTGTCACTTCCAGGCAGAAGCCTTTAAGGGCCAGTGTGCAAGTCACTACGTCCTCTTCCCAATGCTGCAACAGTGATGGAAGCATATATGAGACGAAACCACCATCAGCCTAGAAAAATTATGATGAGCAGAAACCCCTGCCAACATACACTAGACACGTTAGAATGGGCAAGAAATATGCTTCTGTTGGGTTAAGCCAACAAGGGAATTTGGGGTTGTTATAACAACATAACTGAGCCTCTCTGACTGATACAACCATTAAGCTAGGCTGCTTCCCACTCCAAGCTCATGAGTTGGGGAAGTCTGGAGGCCCATCTTAGCTCCTCACAAGTCACGAAAAGAAACAATGATAGAGCTCAAAGAAATTGAAAGAATCACTGTCTACTCCAACCCCCTCATTTTACAGGGGATAAAGGAGACCTGGGTGGTACAAACAGTTAACACGCTCAGCTGCTAACTGAAAGGTTGGTGGTTTGAGTCCATCCAGAGGCACTTTGGAAGAAAAGCCTGGCAATTCACTTCCAAAAAATCAGCCATTGAAAACCCTGTGAAGCACAGTTCTACTCTGACA
>NW_004443977.1:8989570-8992007 GCF_000243295.1 Trichechus manatus latirostris
TGGAGCCTCCTCTATGCAACATAGGCAAAAATCACAGCCCCACTCCCACCCATGGGGAGCTGGGATCTGGGCATGGTGCTTCAGAACTCTGGCCAAATTGCTAATGGGGCTTCTGGAGGCTGTGAAACATGGTGTTAGCCAGAGCGCTGAGCTGGCAGGCTCCAGACCAAACGAAGCGAGTCAGAGAGAGCTGCAAGGAGAAAGCCAGTGGTTCCCAGTCCTCTCCCCATGACCCACCCCTGGGCCTTCACTTCCTCCCCAGCAAGGACCAAAGGCCCGAGGCATCTGACGCTCCCTAGCCAGCTGTCCCAGGCCCTAAGACCTTGTCTAGCCAGGAAGTTCTTGATACTGAGCTTCCATTCTATTCTTCAACTTTCATCTCCTCCCGCTCCTCCTGACCTAAATGCAGAGGAGCCACAGTGGTCCCCCAGCATCTATTGCTACCACAGCCTCAGTTCACCATGCAGAGGCACAACGTCTCTCTTCCCTCCTTTTCAAGGTTCTACTTCCCGGACCCATCCAATAGGGAAATGGACTGTCTTGTGTGGTAGTGAGCTCTCTATCATAAGGGCCTGAGGAGGAGTCAGACAACCTTCCAAAAAAGGCTACCTGAATTAAGGTGTGTAAGAGTCTGAATGAGCTAAACTCCATGGAAGGTGGGAAGCGATCTGGAGTCAGACACAGTGGATTCAAATACCAGCTACACCATTTATGGAATGACCCTGAGTGAGATCGCTAACCTCTCCAAGCTTCAGTTTCTTCATCCATGAAATGGGGTTGGTACAGTATGAGCTAACTCAAAGTAAGACTTATACATGGGGTTTCCTTCCCCTTTGGCAAGTCCCTTTCCATCTCATGCCTCAGTTTCTTACTGTGGACATTTGGCAGGCTTTATGGTTGGCCTGAACCAGCTTAAAGAGTCCTTGGGTGATGCAAACAGTTAACATGCTCAGCTGCTAACCAAAAGGTTGGAAGTTTGAGCCCACCTAGAGGTGCCTCAGAAGAAAGCCTTGGCAATCTACTTCCAAAAATCAGCCACTAAAAACCATATGGAGCACAGCTGTACTCTGACGCACACGAGGTCACCATGAGTCCAAATCACTCAACGACAACTGGTTTACTGGTTTGGATCATCCCCCAGCCTGAGAGGTCGGCCTGTGGATAACCAGAAGTCCCCAGAGGGATTTTTCTTTCTTCATTTTGCAGCCGAGGGAGTGGAACAGCGCTCTAAGTGTCACAGTGCCACAAGCCCTAAACCTGAAACGGGGGAGGTGCTGCAGGCATCGAGGAAAGGGTTAAACACAGAGGAGTCCCTGAGAGTGGTGGTTAAGTCAGAGTTACCTGCCGGCTTCCCAAAGGACCAGGAGCTCTGACCCCAGTGCTGACGTCCCTGACTGCTGGGGAGGGCGAGTGGGGACCCAGGGTCATGGAGAGGACGCAGGCCAGAGAGGGTGTCTGTTCCCGAGCACCTGGCTCAGTGCCTCCTACCCGCCTTGAGTCACCAAGTAGGTTCCAGAGGGACTGGCCCAGCCTGAAGTAGAAGAGGTGGGCCGCTTCCAGAAATGTCCAGTTCCCACCTTGGACACACTATCCCCTCCCTATTTTCAATGGCAGGCCCTCACCAGAGGCATTCCTTGGTGAGCAGCCCCACCCTTACTGTGCAGGGCAGGGGTGGGGAAGAGGGGCTGAGCCTCAGCTGTTCCCTGGACTGGAGTCCTCTCAATATCTGCCACAGGGCAAGCCCAGTGGTCTCCCGGGGTCCTACATTCCACCCACCACCTTGTCTAATCTCCTCCCTCGTCCAGAGAGGCAGGACAGGGGGTGACCTTGTCTGACAGTGGTGAGAGTTGGGGGTCTAAGAGGGGCAGACATTCACCCAGGTATCACCATGGGGATGGAAGCCCAGAACAGGTTCCCTGGGAAACCTGCCAGCCCAGGGTATCTCAGTGGTCAGCATTGTGGCTCCACACCCATCTCTGCTCTTTACTAGCTTGGCAACCCTGGGCAGGTTACTCAACCTCTCTGTGCCCTAGTTTCCCCATCTGGGGATGATCATAGCACCTCCCTCATGGGGTAGCTGTGAGCATTAAATGAGCTTGCATCTATCAAGTTCTCAACACCCTGGCTGGCTCATGGTCAATCCAGGACTGGTCCCCAAGGTCAAAGGTCCTGTTCTCTTTGCCATGCTGCAGACCCCTGAGATGCTGACTAGTCACCACTGATGTCAGAGACTCATGGGGAAATACAACAGCCCCCCCACCAGCTCCTGCTCCCCACAAGGTGCTCCAAAAGATTGGTTGATGGAATCCCTACTTTACAGCAGAGAAAACTGAGGCCCCAAGAGGATGGCATCTTACCCAAGGATAGTCATCAAAGGCTGAGACTTGAACCCAGTGGAGCAATGGTTAAACGCTCAGCTGCTAACCAAAAGGTTGGC
>NW_004443977.1:8993202-8994739 GCF_000243295.1 Trichechus manatus latirostris
GTCTGCCTGCTCTTCTTCCTCCCCTTGCAGCCAACTCCGCCCCAAGCCCTGTCATTCCCACATCCACTTCTTCTTTCCCCTTAATTATTTTACTTTTTATCTGCCTGGCACTTTATAGTTTACAAAATGTTTTTACATTTATCATCGCACTGAATATGCACCAGGGAGAGAAAAGGAGACACTGAAATTTCCTTCAAATTGCCAAATGTTCTTGTTAAAAATGCAAACATCCCAGGGTGATGAACAATCAGGCTGGCAGCCGCTGGTACCTCAGAACTGATCATTTCATCAGCTGCTTTCTCCTCAGCCACTCAGCACAAGGGGACAGGGTGGGGGAGGAAGAGGAGGCTTCTGGAGGACAGGCTTCTGGGTAGGGAGAGCCTGCTGGCGTGTCTCAGGCCATCTGAGGGCACTGGGCCCCTGGGCGAGAAGAAGCCTCCCCAGGAAGTGGAGGGCTAACGTAGGTAACAGGAAAAACCATCAACTTTGCAAAGTTGCTTGTAAAGATCTCCCCCTCATCAAGTCCCCATTGCTAGTCTACCCTTCACCTCTACCTTCACCTCTCTCTGAAATCCACTGCCCATTCTAGTGTCTCCAAGGTCAAGGTCAATGGGAGCAACTTTACTCAAGAAAAGCCTCAAAGACTTTCAGAGTGGAGACAACAAATCCAAAATATTGGAGACAGAGGCAGGAGGCAAGGTGATATTGAGGAAAGAAATAGGGTTCTCTCTGACCCAGCTCTGCCTTGTGGCCAAGGGTCTCCAGGGGGACACAACCCCACCCAGGACTGGCTTCAGCCGGAGGAGAAGCCTTCTGGTATCTACCCATCCCAGATGGTGAAAGTAAACCAGGAGATCCTTCCTTCGGCCATCTCATTTACCCCAACTGAAAATGGAAGGAGGATGGACAGATAGCACCAAGGCCGCTCCCAGCTCTAACATTCTGCGGTCCTATGACCCCATCTGGAAAACAAGCCTGTGTCCAAACCCCAGACAGCATGTGTGAGGACTTCCAGGGCCCCAGGCATGTCATTTCAGAGACCCCATCCCACACCCCAGCACACATATTTAAATAAGCCACACAAATAACTAGAACTCATGTACAACTCTGTCAAGAGTTGAGCTGCAGTCAACCGTTGGACCTAATGTTAGATTTCATAGCTAAATTAAACGTGTATTGATTTCAATTCTGCAGCTTTCTTTTCAAATTGGGGAGCCCATCAGTTTGTTTTCAGCACTCAAAACATTTTAGTGGGCTGTTGAAAGCCTGTAGGCATTAGCTGCTGTGTCTACGTTCCTAGCACTCTGACCCTAGCCAATTCAGGCAGCGGGCCAGAAGAAATCCAACTGTGGGTCTAAAAGAAATCTAACAAATGTTGGGTTGGCAGCACTGGGGTATCTCTGAAATCATTAAGATCTTGTAAGCTCCACTCAAGGCCACCTCCTCCAAGAAGCCCTCTAGCTACTCCAGCTCTCAAGAATCTTTCCCCTGATGATCTCAGAGCACCCATTGTCTGTGGGATTCTTTTGGCAGCAAT
>NW_004443977.1:8995041-9045185 GCF_000243295.1 Trichechus manatus latirostris
GATGCCCACCGAAGTTGTCATAGGAGTCCCAGCGGATGAGGGGGTCGGAAGTATTGTAGTCCACGGACACACTTGGCCCATTCTCCAGGTGCTCCATGCCTGAGTGGAATGGGGGAGGGGGGCAGTGAGAAGAAGGAAAACGAGATCAGCAGCTGGAAGAACAGAGGAAGCCAACCAGCTCCCCCAAGGGTGTTCCTCAGGGACTTCTCATTTTCTTGAGCATGGGGGGAGTGGGGCCAGGGGGAACCAGTGGCTTAAGTTGGAAGGAGAATCCAGGAGTCTGGTTTCTTGCATTCTTGAAAAGGCTCATACCAGGTCATAGGGGTAAATCAGGACAGAGGCACTGAGGAATGAAGACCCTTAGGAGGAAGCTGGGAGGACCCTCTGACTAGGTAGCTACCTCTTTCTCTTCAGTGTCCCAGGGGCTCCTGGGGCAGTGCCAAGAGACCCTAGAGAGTCTGCCCCTGGAGTCAGGGGAACGGCTGTGGGAAAGGCTTGCATAGGGTCAGGGACAGCAGGGAAGCCACAGCCTTAACTTTAAGAGGACACAAGGCCTCTGGAAGTTCATCTTAGCCAGCCCCCTACCCCCTACTTGTGATGCCCTCCACTCTAGTCAGAAATCTGAGGGGAGAGGTGGAGTCTCTCCTGTCTATCCAGAGGAAGCCCCAGGAATGAAGACAGCACAAGCCACAAGCCAGGCCTTCCAGGGGAAGTTACCATCCTGGCTTAGCAGTCCTCTCTTTAATCTGTCCAGCGTTCCTCTGCCTGTAACTAACTTCGTCTCATCTTGTTCTCTTCTCAAATAAAACTGGGAAGAACTGGTCTCCATATAAAACATTCTAGAAGCTTAAAGGTTATTATATTGGCCTTCTTGTCTTCAGGTTGGATCACCTCAGTTCTTATAAATACTCATCATCCGTCCAGCAACTTTGAGTGTCCCCCTAGCCACTCCTTCCATCCACCGCAGCCCTCAGTCTCTGAATATAACAGGATGATGACCTAATGGGACCAGGACAGTTTATCCAGCCCAGTGCCTCTCTGTCTGCTTTTTTATTTTTATTATCCAGAGATTAAGTCACTGGTTCTTGTTTCGCTGGGGGTCCACTCTGATACCCACATCCTTTACTGCTGGCCTGTCTATCAGTCACAGCTAACTTCATAAGTGTAGAGTAGACCAGTGGGATGATGGTAAAGTGGGATGGGAGCCGGTCTGGACAGAGAGAAGGGGACAAGATAACAGATTCTAACTTGGTTTATACCTTGAATTTTCTCTGGCCCATAAGAAAATACAAACTCCACTTTGCCATATTCTGGAAACCGATCATCTGAAAAAGGAGAAGGAAAAACAAAAATGGGCAATTAATTCCCACATAGGACTCCATAAAAAGTTTTCTTAGAGAAAAAAATTTAAGTTGTACATGTATAACCAAACCAAACTCACTGACATAGAGTCAATTCTGACTCATGGCAACCCCATGCATTATGGAGTAGAACTGCTCCATAGTGTTTTCTTGGCTATAATCTTCACAGAAACAGATTACCAGGCCTTTCTTCCATGGCACCACTGGGTGTGTTTGAGCCACCAACCATTAGATTTAGTAGACAAGTGCACACCATTTGTGCCATCCAGGGACCCAATAAATGTTTAATAACATAATAGGATATATATAGATAAACAAATACAGATGTTATTATTAACATTATTATCATTATATATTCTGCCCACCCTAGCTCCAATCTTACTTGTCTGAGGTGACCATTTCTATTTTTTGTTCTACTAGTGGTTTCCTCTAAGACTCTAAATAATAGCTTTATGCCATTATTTCTAGATATTTTAATTTTATTTTAATTTTCAATAATCTCTACTGATTTACCACTATAAAGATGACTAATCTGGCTCACTTATACTACTCTCATCTCCCTTCTTGTTAAATCTGCTTAGGTTTATTATCATTATTATTATTTATTCATTCTATTGATTGCCTTTGAGACTTTAAATACTACAGTTAAGCCTCTATCTCTTGATCTGTCCGTTGCAAATGGTGTCTCTGACTCCCACCATGTAAGAGGAGGAAATTTGTTTCCCCTCCCCTCCCTCTACCTGTCCCCAACCCCACCTATATTTTGTCAGCTATATCTTCATTTTTCCTTGTTAAGATGGATCACATTTACATTCCACTCTGTAATTATAACAGCATTTCTGGGTTTTCCCTCGTGGCTCCAGTGCAGGGAAAGCCCATCACAGAAGCCTCCTTCTCCTGCATGGGCCCAACCACACTGAAGGGCTCAGGCCCCATCTTCTGAGCCCCCAGCTCTACTCGCTGCTTTCTGTCCTGAGCCCCATGCGGACAGAGAGCACCATCCACTCATTACAGAAAGAAAAGTTACAGCAGGAACGGGCATCCTGTGCTTGTCTCCGTTAACGCGCGCATCACTTCACAAAATCAGATTTGTGTGTCAGTTCCTCCCACAAGACTGTGAGCTCCCTGAGGGCGGGGCCTGACTTCTTTCTCTCTATATCTCTAGGGCCAAGCACATACCAGCTACACACAGACATGCATGAGATGCTTGTTAGATGGATGGATGGATGGATGGACGGATGGACGGACGGACAGACAGATGGAAAAATAGATGGATGGATGGGGATATGCTCTGGGCCAGAATGTGATATAGCTAAAACCTCAAATGGATAGAGGGAAGAAGCAAAGAGAGACACCAAACCTTCCCTGACAACCTCCCTCTTACCGTGGAAAATGGTTCTCCTGTCACTGCTGCCATTATCCACCAATCAATTGCTGTTGAGTCAAGTCCGACTCATGGCGACCCCATGTGTGTCAGAGTAGAACTGTTCCACGGGGTTTTCAATGGCTATGACCTTTCAGAAAGAGATCGCCAGCCCTTTCTTCCAAGGCACCTCAGACAGATTTGAATAGTCAACCTTTTAGTTACTAGCCAAGCACTTAACCGTCTGTGCCACAGCACCTCCATTATTGCTTTCATTATGCTGTAGGATAATTATTTCTTGCTAGATCTGCCTCTCCACTCAATGAGGTTTCTAAGCTCCACCAAGGCAGAAACTAGGCCTTTTTTTTTTTTAATCCCCAACACTTAGTACAATGTCTGGCACAAAGTAAATGCCAATGAATGTTGAAAAAATGCTTCTCAACAGGACACATGAGACAAATTAGGAGAACAAGATGAGGGAAATACAGGAAAAGTAGTAATAAAAGGTTGCAAGATATAAAACAGCCCAGGGATTAGGAGAAAGAGTGAGCACCATCGTTATACCCACTTCCACTGACAACCTGAATTCCCAGACCATTCCAGTCTCAAACATTCTCTCCCATTGTCACCAAGAATATCCTGAGACTTGGCAGGCCGTATGGCTAATTAAAGATGGCCCCCCTACCCAACATATCCCCTTAAGCTGGGCTCCCCTCCCTGGCACAGGAGCCCCCACCCTTGGTCCCACCCAAGGAGCCCACCTTTGAAGGCATCATCAAGGTCCTCCTTCCCGAAGACAATACCCAGGTCATGGATGGCACAAGTGTGAAACTGCACACGGAAGATGACATCACGTGCTGGGCTGCGGAACTTCTTGTGGTAGCACTTCAGCTGGGTGGGAAGGGGAGTAGAGCTAGTCAGGAAATCAGGTCCTAGGGGTCTTCTTTCTCAGCTCCTCTGACTAGGCCCCCAGGCTCACCCCAAACCCAGTGAGGGAGAGGTCACCAACACCAAACAGGATCTCAGAGCTCTCTGGGGGAACGTCTAGAACAACAGAGAGTTGGAGGCCAATCTTGCCTTGACCTTCCAAGACGTTCCTGCACAGAGAACTTTCCAGGATGGGAAAAGAAGGAGTGGATTTAAATTGCAGCAGGAAGGACTGACGTTAGAAATGAGGGAGTCCTTGTCACCAATAGGAAGCCAGGAGGTAACCAGCTCACACTGAGAGATTGTTCCTTGGAGATGTTCCAGAACAAGAGACAAACCCAGAAGAAGGGATGTCTAACTCAGAGGCAAGGAATGGACAATGGATCGTTCAAGGTTGGAAGGCCTTGCAGGAGCCCTGAGAGCCTACGACTTCAAAGCTGGGAGCCCACCATGTTGTCTAGAGAGGCAAGAGTGGGGCAGGAAGAGAAAAGGAAGGAGAAAAAAATAAATGAAGGTGGGGTCTGAGTCAGAGGGGTGGCACTCACCAAGATGTCTCCTTTTAAGAGCAGCCCAGGCTCGATGGTGATGCAGATGCTGGTCTGGCTGTCTCCTTGGACATTGCTACGGAGAGAGGTGGGCAGAGGGAGAGAGGCCATTGAGAGTGGGGACAGGAAGCAGGTTTTCTCCCTGCTGTCCCTCTCCCAGAGGGCTACTGGGAATCCACACTGACTTCATCCCTTCAACTCTCTCTGGAAGAAGAGTTCAGCTGATGTCAACTTCTGGGCACCACTATCCCCCCGGTCCTCAGCCTGGGGCTTTGGGCATCCCTGGCCTCTCGTTCCCATGGAATACCTACTAGATGCCAGATGTATAAACAGGTTGCATGGCCTGGTAGATCCGGAGAAAGGGCCGACACCCTGTAAGGGAGGGATGAATGTTAGCTAAGAAGGGGAAACAGTAGGAGACAGAAGGGGCAGAGGAGAAAGAACAGGAAGAGAGAAAGAAGGGAAGGAATGGAGAAAGGAGAGGCAGGACGGGAAAGGAGCAAAGAGAAAAAGAGGAAGGAAACAAAGGGAAGAGAAAGGGGAAGGAATGCTAACTTTCCATTTGAAAGCATTTTAAGTTTAGAGACCATTGCCAGATCCCAACACGATCTGCCAGCACGCATTGCAAATAGCAAACCCATTCTGCAAATGAATAGACTGGGGCTCAAAGAAGGCTCCATCTTTGGAGCCATTGAGACACCAATCCAAGCCTTAGGACTCTGCAGCTAACAGGCTTTTTAACACCCAAGGCTGCTTTTTAAGAGAAGGAGCTAGAAGGAGGCAGAGGGGAAGGAAAGCCAGAAAGCTCGGGCAGGTACCTCCTTTAGACTCGAAGTTGGGGATGCCGTGCATGATCACGTGGTGCAGAAACAAGGGCTTGTTGTTCATTTTGATGGAGCCGGAGAGGAGGCCGCTGAAGTAATGCACGTACCTGCAGCAGGGAGAAGGGCAGCTTTAGTGATGGAGACCTGGCCTGGGACGGAGACCCCAGCAACCTGAGACTCTGGGGATAGGTGGGGTGGTGCAGGGCAATGCTCTGGGAGAAGAGAAAGCAAGGATGGCTCTGCTCCTGGAAAAGGAGTTGGCAAGACTAGAATGCCAGGGATTGGGTCTCTAAGAGCTACAGATTCTACCTACCTAATCCTTCCTCAGAGTGCCTGGGTGGTGCAAATGGTTAACATCCTAGGCTGATAACCAAAAGGTTGGAGGTTTGAGTCCACCCAGAAGTGCCTCAGAAGAAAGGCTTGGTAATCTACTTCTGAAAAAATCAGCCATTGAAAACCCTATGAAGCATAGTTCTACTCTGACACACACAGGGTCACCACGAGTTGGAACTGACTCCGTGGCAACTGACGTTAATCCTTCCTCACCCTCAATCTTAAGATCTGTTCAATCTTAAGATCTGAACAAACAGGCCAGAACGGTAAAGACAAGGGCCGGGTTGAACAACAGGAACAATCTGTCAAGCTTGTAGACGTAAATTTTGTCTAAAGGGAAGAATAACAGGCTGAGGGACTGGAGACCTAGGTTGGCATAAAGAATCTCCATCAGTTCTGACATGCTGTGATTTCTTCTCCGGGAAGACTCAAGAACTGGGAGACCACATCTGTCTGGGCTACTTGGAGCCCCAGGTAGAGAGAGCTAGCAGGTACTTCTAGATTTGGAATCAGGTCAAGCCAAATATCCCACTTGGAGTTCTCCAGTGCCCCCTGGTGGTCAACATGCACATCTCTCTCCTGCTTGACTCGGCCCAAGAATCTCACTCACTCTGGACAGAGATCGCTTCCACACATTCCTGACAGGCATCATTTAGCTGCTCACTACTGCACAAGGCAGGCTGATCAATCATCAAACAGCTCTGACACCTTTACACAAGTCCAAACCAAGCTTACACTTAAACTCACAGGCCCTGGTTCAGCCCCAAAAGATCCACCAGCCACATGAAGTCCTGCAAATAGTGATTATGAGCTCAATAATCATAATCCTTAATTTGTTCATATCACTCTAAAGTCCAAGAAATCCATCTGTATAGATCATTTCATTTGATATTTGAAGATAACTCCCTTCCAGTAAGTATTTCTCTCTCTAGGGCCAACATTCCCCAATTCTTTTAACAAACATCCTGTTGGAAGAATGCAAGGATTAACTCATCTCCATTCCTAGACAGAGAGAGAAAATTAGGTCCAGAAAGGGTTGGGCATCCCAAAGACACACAGCAAGAACATGCAAAGCTGGAAGTGGGCGGGGAGGGAGGAAATGAGTCTAGAACTCCACTGCATCTGCTTGGGCTAGAGGTTGGACCATTGCTATTGGTTGCTTGGCCCTTCCTTCCTTTTCTGACTGGCCACAGAATGCCAAGCTGGGCCAACCAGGCCAATCAGAATGCATCCTGAGACTTTGCAGGGGTCAGCGGGAACTCTCTGAGTAGGTGGGACCAGAACCCACATGACCATGACAACGCTCCCTTCCTGTCAATTGGCTCCTTGGCTTGCCTCCAGGCCTACGCTCCTCTGTCCCTGGGTCCAGGTGGGGCCACCTCGGACTACCCAAGTGAGACAATCTGATGGGCACCACAAGCCCCTATTCAGGCCCTTGTCCAGCCCCCAGCCCTGCTTCTCAAACCGGAAACCTGGAATCACAGAATTCCTATCAGATCTCCTGATCGTTCAAACAGGATGTTTCTGCGTGCTGGGGACAATGAGTCCAGGGGTGGGTTGACAATGAATCGGGGAGCTGCAGGCATAACCCCTCCCTCCTCTTCTCCTCCCCCTCCTCTCCTCCAACTGCTGCATCCGCCTGCAGGCAACACAGACAAGAAGGTGGGAAAGTGCAACAGACGCATAATAAACCCAACAGTTGCACTTTCACATTTGGGCACAGGCGGAATTACCCACCCATAAGCAGATGCAGTTGCAGATATGAGCTGCAGGTCTGACACAGATAATGTAAACACACACATACCAATTACATGTTACATAAGCACACACTGAGCATAATGCCTTTCCCAAGAGATAATCCTGATCCCCAGCCTCCAGGCTTTCACTGCTCAGCTCCAGAGATGGGACTGATCTGTCCACACTCTCCAAGCCACATCGTGTTGTGGTAACATCATGCTCCTCTATTTGTATCCCTTGTCCTTCAAGATCAAGGACCACACCTGTTCCCAAGACCACCAGTTATACGTGGTGAGCCACGAACTGAGGAGCCAGTATTTGACCAATAGTTCTTTCCTCCCTGAGATCTCTATCCTGGGAAAACGCATTGATCCACAGTTGCTGTGTCCTAGGGCCTAGCCAGAAATTTTCTGCACATAAAAACATCTATTTCTGATCGCTGATCTAGAGGCTGGCTATCAGCTGTCTTGCTGTAGTTGTAAGGTGCTGGGTTGCCTGAGGACTCCCTCATTTCTTCTTGGGCTTCCCACTACAATGGCAGAAGCAGCCCCCAGCTGTGCCAGCACACTTCTAAGCAGCCAAGTAGGGTGGGAAGGAATGGAGTTTGTGTTGGGGCCCTTCAGCATAGAGAGGCTGGGAAGCTCCAGGGCCCTGCAGCCACGGGGTCCTGCCTGCCCAGTCAGTGTTTTGGGCTCATAGACATGCAGCCGCTACTGCTACTGCTGCTGCTGGAAAATTAAATGGGCCACCTGTGGCCTACAGGCCTTTGCACCTGCTCTTCCCTCTGCCTGGATCCTTCATCTCAGACCTTCACTTGGATGCTGCCTTCTCCCTCCTCACATCTCACCTCATATCACCTTCTCAGAAAGGTTGGGTCCTCACTCCCACCCCCCTCACTGTCACTCTGCTGTGTTTTGTTTTTCCCTTCAAAGCACTTTCCACTCTCTGAAATGGTCTTCATTGTGTATGTACTTGGCTATCATCATCCCCCCACCAGAAGATAAGCTCCATGAGACCTTCCTTGTCTGACAGATTCAGCACCACATCCTCAGTGTGTGGAACAGTGTTGACACATCAGAAGCAGGTGGATGGCAGGTCCACAACTCCCAGCCATAAAAGGAGTTGGGCCCTCATCCCACTCCCCAGTTCTCCAGTTTGGGCTTGAGTTTCCACCACTCTGGCTCTCGTTCAGCTACAGCATCCCCAAGGACCACCTGGCCCTGATTAATACCCCTTGCCTTTCTGTGGATCAGGCCCCATTAAACATGTCATCCACAGAGCACAGTGGGACAGTGGGCAGCAGAACCCAGGGGGCAAAGCCTAGACACCAGAATCATAAGGTCTTTGGGTGAACTCTACTTGCTAGGGACTTGGCCATGTCACATCCCCTCCCTAAGCTCAGGCTTCTCATCTGTAAAATGCAATGTCCTACATCTTCAAAAATCATTATTCAGATTTGGGCTCCAATTCATCTCCTCTGAGAGGTATTCCCTGACCACCCTCATTAAGTAGCCTCTTTCTCATCCCACGAGCTCTGGTCTCTGCAGTATGTGATTCCCTTTCCTTTACAGCACTTATTGCTCTCTTAAATTGTCTTGTATGTATGTTTACTCATTTAATGTCCATCTCTCTCAACAGAATAGCAGCTCAATGAGGGCAAGGACTTTGTCCTGTTCACCTGGCTATCTTCTGTGCTTATAACATAGCAAAAACAAACAAACAAACCCACCGCTGTCGAGTCAATTCCGGCTCATAGGACAGAGTACAGCTGCTCCATAGTGTTTTCAAGGAGCAGCTGGTGGATTCAAAATGCCAACCTTTTGGTTAGCAGCCGAACAGTTAACCACTGTGCCACCAGGGCTCCTGGAATATAGTAGAGGGCCTAAAATTTGCCAGATGAATGAATCCATCCATCCATCCATCCATCCATCCATCCATCCTGCCCTGCCTGCTTCCTTCTTGGGCTATTGTGAGACTCCAGTGAGACCACGTGGTTGAGAGCTTTGGTAAAACTTTCCCAACAGAAGATGACCCTTTCCTTGGGTCTCTGTGACCTCCCCAGAGCAGGTGGCCATGATGTCAGCTTTCTAAAGGCTCATTCAAGCACAGAGCAACCTCGTTGCCAGGGCCAAGAATAGCACGTGCCTTCTTATACAAGCCACAGATGTATTCCCCCTGGATGACCCTGCTGCTCTCTGGCACAGGCCTCAGGAGTTAATTGCCGTGCCAACCTGTCTGAGCACACCAGCTGGCCCATGACCTCACCCAAGTCCTGAATCCACACCACCCCAGACACCCTCAGGCTGGCATATGAGCACCTGTGCTTGGTACGCCGCAACCTGGGCACGAGATTCCTCCCCTGTGAGTACACAAGTCTAGTGCCCACATACAGTAAGTACTCAAACGTATGCACTGGGCTGCGAGCCCCAGAGACCCACCTTCTCTGGGATGGTTGACCAATGGGAACAATCTTATCCTCATAGAATCGCTTCATTGCAAACCGGTCCAGAGCCTGGTCTGCACTGCAAGGAGAGACAGATGGTCAAAGGAGACGACTCCCACGTCCAAGAGCCCTTCGTCCCCCACCTCAACTTCTCTAGGCCTGCAGAGCCCTCCCTGGTGCCTAGTGGAGGACAGACCTCTTCCTCTAGCCATCCTGTGCTGAGAAGCTTTCAGGAAAAGAGTGCTCCAGCATTTATCCATCCCATATGGTGCAGTATTCAGCATGTGGGCTTTGGAGCCAGACAGCCCGAGATCTCATCTCAAGTCCACTTCTTATTAGCTATGTGTCTTGGGCATGTGACTTAATCTTTATGAACCTCATTTTTCTCTCCTGTCAATGAGGGTGATGAGCACTCCTCCCTCAAAGGTTGCAATGGTGATCAAGTAAGATAACAGCTGGCACACAGTAGGTACACAGGAAATGTTCACCATTAAGCAAAGATTAGGCTGGGTTGGGTTTCTTAGAGTCATAAACTACCATCCTACTGGCAAGCTCTCCATAGAATCTTTGGCCCATCAACATGGAGCACTTAGATCTTGTAGCTCCCTGTTCTTGATCTCCAATGACTTCCCGTCACTCTCAGAATAAACTCCAAAGTCTTTATCAAACCTACAAGGCCCCACTGGCTCTGCCCACCACTGTCTTCCAGCTTCATTCCTACTGCTCTTCCCCTCCCTCCTTCTGTAGGGCCCAGACACGCCCGCCCCCTCTCAGGCCTTTGTCCTTCCTTCTCTCTGTGCCTGGAAGGTTCATCCCCCAGGCTTATATGACTCAGTACTCCCCATCCCCCTACATTTACTCAGGTCTCTGCTCAAATATCACCTCCTTAAGAGGTCTTCTCTGACTACCAGGCCACCCCTTCTCCTACTGTCTTTCTCTGTTCTCTTTATTCTTTCACAGAATATGTATCAGCTGATGTTATGTTACGCCTTTCCTTACTTATTTCATGTCCATGGGGAAAGCGGCTTGGCTTTGCCCACTACTGCACGGATCCCCAGCACCTAGAACACTGCCAGGCACTGTGGATGTTCAATAACCATTTGTTGAATGACTAAACAAGTGAAGGAATGAATTCCTCTGTCTCTGAAAAATGGAATCAGAGTGGCATTCATCACAAGTTGCTTCCTGTTCTTACTCCAAAACACCTAGGTGGGAAGAGGTCCCTGCTGGCCAGAGGCAAGGAGATGGACAAGGTGGCTTCTAGATTGCCCTGCTGGCCCCAGATCAAATCCAGCGTTTCTTCCTGACTCCCTCCTGATCACCCAAAGAAACAGAATTCAGTATGGCAAGGAAAAGTGGCCCTAGGAAGCTGGCCAGATGGGGTGCCCATGACAGGGCCTGCCCACATAGGCTGCCCCACCAGAGCCTTGGATGGAGAAAGGGACTCTCCTCTATCCTGCTTTCAGCCAACAGACTCCTGCCTCAGAGCTCAGAGCTATGGGCAGGCACCTTCTCCTCTTCTAGGGGCTCTCCCACCCCATCCTTATCCCCTCTCATCACTTCTGTCCTTTTCCTCCGATCCCTGGGAAGGAAGAGGCCATGGGAAGGGGCGGAACTCCTGTTGCCAATGTTCAGAGGGTGGAGGCTCAAGACCCCACTTACCTGGCAGAAATGTTGCTGTAATGCATGTAAGCCGCGATGACCACACCTATCCTGCCTCGGCTTCCCTGAAAGAGCCCCAAACACAAAAGCCTTTATTTCCAAGACCAGACCTACTACCCCCGGGCCCACGCAGAAGCCTGGGAGGAAAAGGGGTGGAGGCTGGAGATAGGTGTGGTGCTAAGGGAGAATCTAAGGAGGAAGGGGGGACAAAGGGGAAGAAAGAGGGTGGGGCTGAGCCTCAAATAGAACAAACACAACTGAGTATGCCCTGCTCTTGAGGGACCCACAAACTGGTCTCCTCACTTCTTGGGGTGCCCCCTGATACAGAATCGGTCAACCTCTAGAAAGGCGAAGAGACACAGGTGGACTTGCAGGCTCATGCAGTCCAAAGACAGAGGCAGGTAGACACTCTCATGCAAGGACCCCTTCAGGCATGCTCACACACACATGCACACACACACGCCCTGCAGCCCCCACTCTGACCTTGTTGTGTAGCACGACAACATTGTGTGGGTCAGCGTTGAGCCAGGTGTCCATGGCCTTGCAGATGCTGCAGATCTTCTCCAGGGCGGGGGTGTGCAGGTCGGGCCAGCCAAATTCCAGTACCTAGGGTCCAAGCCATGAGTGAGAAGCACGCAGAAACCCTGGAAAGCCAGCCAGGGCAGTGGGAGTGGCACAGACACCATTTGCCACAACCGAGGGCAGCAGCCAGCAGCAGCCAGGCCCTGGTTCCTGCCCTGTGTGTCACTGGCACAGGACTAGAGACGCTGGGACCCTGGGCTCGGCTCTGGCACTGGCTTACTGCGAAGCCTCAGGCAAGTCATGGCCCCTCTCTGAGCCTCAGTTTCCCCATATGTGAATAAAACAAGGGCTTGGAACCAATGACCCCAAGGCCCCTTCAAGCTGGCCCTGGCCTCTAAATATGCTGAGGGACACCAGCCTTGCCCTCAAGCTCTCCTTCCACAGACAACACTGAGGCATGGCTCGGGACGAAAGCAGGAAGTGCAAAGGGCTCCCTGATGGCTCTGGTCTTGTTCAGGCCCTGGACACACTGGCCATCATTATTTCCACAGCAAATGAGAGTTTCTCAGGCTAGCCAAGGGAAGCTCAAAGGGACAGAAGGGTAGATTTGAATAACAGTCTTCAGGCTTCTTAAAACTTTTCTAAACTCACAGGACTTTAAAGTCAAAGAGAATTTCTGCTTGGAAGGGCCCAGAGATCACTTCTAATGAGCCGTCCACTTTCAGAGGTGCAAATGGAGGCCGAGAGAAGTCTGTTGCCTGCCCATGGTCCCACAGCGATGGGCCCCAGGAGTCAGAAGCCAGGAGCCAACATCCAGGGCAAAGCCACTCAAGACCCATTGAGCAAACACAGTAGGAACTGGCAGTGAGAAAGTCTAAAGCAGCCATTCCCAGCCCTTCTCAATCCAAGATACTTTTCAGTAAAGCAAACAATCTCCCAAGCCCAGCCTCACTCCAGAGATTCTGTGTGGCCCTTGAGGGGCAGGCTTGGTGGTAAATTACTGTGTCCAGCTTTACGCTCTATAATTTGTATTATGAAAACACTAAATATATTATTTTCTATTTCCCAAATGTAAGATGGCTTTTTAACTTTGAGCAGGTCTTTCGAACTATCACAGCACTTCTCCCAAGATTCTGATGTGCCCCCTCCCGCCAGTGGAAATCACCACCCTTGTTCTCTTCAGGTGGAAAGAGTCCTCCACCCCAAAACGGCCATCAGCTCACCTTGGCATGGAGCTTCGTGATGTCAGGTCTGCGCTCAGAGAGGTTGAAAAGCTAGAAGGAGAAAAAGGAAGAGATTGTGGATGGGAAGAGCTGAGGAGGAGAGAGGGAGGACCATGACAAGAAACCCACTGGGCCACGCTGGGATTGTGGTGTCATCTCCAACTTCCTCTAAAGCGTCCTCTCCACCGATGGGCGGAGCATAATGGTCCTATCACAGCCAAGAGCTTGAGCCATGAGCTACCTGAACCGCTGGCCCATCTCCATCCTTTCCTTCTCTTTCTCTCTCACTTAATGGAAGTTCTATCCATACATGAAAGTACAGTGGAGTCCCATCAGACATACATTGACTATAGGAACTCAACTACAAGTTCTCAGGAAAAAAAGAGGGAGAGAGAGAAATAGATAGTCAACATTCCCCTCAGTGACCTATGTCCTGAACTGAAGATGAGAAGAGGGTGGAACCTGCCTCAGGTCCCATGTGCCACCCCCAAGGGAGCATCTCACCACGCTAAATAGGAGTCTGGTGCTAAATGATAACCATTGTGGCCATCCCTGATTTCCACTTCACACGTTGACTTTATAACTTCACCTCATACAAGATACAACTTCTCTGTGGTCAGATACCCTCCATGAGAGGGTGCAAACCATCCTGTGTGGGTCCTCTTGACACCCCTCTCCCATCAGATTCCCTCCAACACCTAACCATACATACCCTCAGGAAAACCCCATATTCTCACGCCTACAGGAATCTCCCAGTGTTGGGAATTGCTGTCTCTACTTCTGAAGAAAGCCTCCAGAACTCCCCATCTCCACCCAGCTCTGTGCACAGCTGCCTGGTGGACCCTGCCTCACTGCCTACAAAACTCAAAGACCCCCTACACTATCTACTGAGGAGGAATATTCACCACCTGCCAGCCCTGTGCTAAGGATTTTGCATCTAACAGCTAGTTTAATTCTCACCACAACCATGAGAGGTAGTGTTATTATACTCATTTTACAGATGGGGAACCTACACTTAGTAGTAAGGTTAAGAGCCCAGGATCATTTGGTTAGTAGGAACAGAGCCAGGATTTGAACCTAGGGCTTTCTAATGTTTAAAGTCAGTCTCTTAAAAAATGCTCCAACACAGCTAACAGATGGGCCTTCGCAGTGGGTTGGATAGTGTCCCCCCAGATTCACGTCCACCTGTATCCTCAGAATATGACCTTTTCCAGAAATAGGGTCTTTCAGATGTAATTAGTTAAGGATCTTGAGATGAAATCATCCTGGATTTACGTGGGTCCTAAATCCAATGACTGGTGTCCTTATAAGAAGAGGAGAGAAGAGGACATAGCAAAGGGAGGGTCCTCCCCTAGAGCCTTCAGAAGAGCATGGCCCTGCCGACACCTTGGTTTCAGACTTCTACCAGAACTATGAGAGAATAAATTTCTCTTATTTTAAGCCAGCAAGTCTGTGGTAATTTGTTACAGCAGCCACGGGAAACTAAATACAGCTTCCCACATTCCACTTCTGCTCAAATGCCCTGGGGCAGCCCCTCGAGCTTACACAGATCTAATCCGTATGTCCAGTCCCCATGGATCTCCCAAGTCCTCCTCTGGAGTCCAGGATAGGCCCAGCCCCTCAGGTCAGCCTTCCCAACATTAGCGGCAACCACCACCAGCCACCTTCACCCACCCAGAGGTGACTCCCCTGCGCCAGGTGCTGAGCCAGGTGCCAAGCCAGGTGCCAGCCACCCAAGATTCCTACAATGCATGCTGCGTGACTGCCCTGAGACTTCTCAGAGGCACCAACACTGTGCCAGCTCTGCCACTTCCTGACCCTATGACCCTAGGCAAATAGCCCCATCTCTCTGTGCTCCAGCAAGTACCTGCTTTCTAGCGCTGCTATGAAGGTTAAATACATAGAAAGCACTTAGAACAGGGCCTGGCTATGGTAAGTGCTCAATAACATGAGCTTTTATTATTCTCTTCTCCTGATCAACACACACACAAGCACACACATACACACACACATGACTTGGGTTCCAGATGCTACATTCCAGCTGCAGATACACTCCTTATAACATAGTTGGGTTGGAGAGTGAGTGAAGACTCAGGCCCCAAGAGATGCCCACTGTGAAGGGCAGGTTAACAGAAGGAAGAGGAACAGCTGGGTATTATGGATGGAATTGTGTCCCCAAAAAAGATATGTTAAAGTCCTAACCCCCAGTACCTTTGAACATAACCTTGTTTGGAAACAGGGTCTTTGAAGACATTATCAGTTAACATGAGGTCATACTGGAGTAGGATGGGTCCTAACCCAATCTGAGTGGGTGTCCTTATAAAAAGGAGAACAGACAGACAGGGAGACACAGAAGAAAGATGGCCATGTGAAGACGGAGGCAAAGACTGAAGTAATTACAAGCCAAGGATCACCAGCTGTCACCAGAAGCTAGGAAAGAGGCATGGAACAGATTATCCCTCAGAGTCCTCAAAAGGAATCAACATACCCGACACCCTGATTTCAGACTCCTAACCTCCAGAACTGTGAGACAATAAATTTCTGTTTTACAAGCCACCCAGTTTGGGGTATTTTTGTTCCAGCAGCCCTAGGAAGCACTGGCACAGGAGCAAGTGAGCAGAGACACCAGCAGTAAAGAGGTGGCAAGCAGATGAAAGGATAAAGGGACACCAGACAATGGGCTAGAAGCCCCACCCTCACCAGGTAGTTGCCTCCATGTTTGGACTTGAGCATCTGGGCCACCTCTCGAAGGTTGCTTCGGAAGTTCTCCTCGTTGGCTGTGCTGGGGAAGGAGACGGCAATGATCCTCTCCGTGATGTACACCAGGTCTAGCTCACAGCTGTCCTCCATGGTCCGGCTCACACTCATGCTTCTGAGGACACAGTAGGGGCCAGAACGGGGTGGGGGTAGATCAGAATCCAGTCCCCTAGGGCAAGCCGCAGATATCTGCACCCCAACACACCACGCGTGACTCCCACACTCAGTCTAGGGTGCTGGGCTACTCGATGACCCACAGCCAAGGCTGAAGGTTTCCCCTGGCAAGGCCAGTGCAGCCAGCAGGCCAGCCTGGGAGCGCGGAGAGAGCAGAGCAGTAGGGTCTGGCAGGGACTTCAGACCATTTCAGAATCAAACAGAGATCACACCGATTCTAGGTTCCCATCAATCCTTTTGGTACTGCCTTCAACCTGGGGTTCCAGAGGTCAAGGCCAGGGCCAGAAATGACCAGCAACCCAGGAGTCCAGCTCTGCCTCCCGACACACTGCAGCCTCCTGGTCAGCCAGAAGTCTCCCAGAGGAGCCCGACTGCTCTGGAAGAGGAAGGAAAGCCCAAGCTGGGTGCTCTCCAGCACCCTGGAGCTTCGCCTTCTGCTGCCCTCCCCGGCTCTCGAGCTGTAGAGTGGGCGGAGAGGCCTCTCAGGGGAAGGGGGCAGCTCAGGTGACACACTCACTTGGATTCCAGGTAAGGGAGACCATGGAGAGCATTCCAGCCCTCCCCGGAGGCAGGCCACCTCCTGCCCTTTGTTCCTGGCTCTCTCCCCACCTCTGGCAGCTCCCACCGTCGCCTGCCGGTGCTGCTTCTAGGCAGTAGTATTCCCGACTTCTAAGGGCCCAGGAAACAAGAGGGCGCTGGGCAGGCAGCCCCAGATATCCCAGCGCCATCTGTGCTCCTCAGAGAGGTGTGGAGCCCCTCGCTGGGCAGCTCACCCTCCCTGGGTGTTGGGTGAGGGGAGGGAAGGGCTCACACCTTTACACATTCCTTCAGCTTCTCTCTCTCTCGCAGGGGAAGGGGCCCGGGCACCCACTGGGGAGCTGATGGGAAGGGGCAGTGGACTCTGGAATTCCATTCTAAAGCCCACCAGTACTTCTGGGAGCACCTCCTGCCTTCCCAACCCCCACACCTTCTTAGCCCCATCGCCAGCCTCCTAGTGTCTCACTTCCTCCTTCTATCCAAGGTGAGCAACACTCACATTTCATTTTGATAACCTTGATTACAGCAGGGCAAAGTTGAGCATGGAGGGGCAGCTGGAGAAATACCACCACCAGGGACCAGGGTATTTAAAGGTGGCAGGGTGCTCAGACATTAAGGAGGACAGCCCCAGAACCAAAGAACCATAGCAGAATCCATCTCCACCAGGGTTATGTCTGCGCCCAGCTGTTCTGATAGGGCATGGAGATGGCCAAGCCAAGGATGAGTTGTGGCTTTTCCATGGTGGGAATGATGGGGGACAGAGTGATACAGGGGCCAGTGGTCTGAGGTAAGAAGCCCAGTTTGAGTTTGACCTCTGAGCCTCAACTGTTCCTTGTCCCTCTGGGAAGTGTCTCAGTGTAACCATTAGGGTGGGGCTCCTACTCAGGCCATTGTCTACCCAAGGATAGTGTTGTAGGTGGTGACCAGCCTGGGACAAGAAGCACCACACACACACAGACACACAGACACACAGACACACAGACACACAGACACACAGACACACACACACACACACCCCGCAAAGAAATGGATATGAAGGCTGGGAGCCTCAGCTAACTCGGAGCATCCACCTCCTCACCCTCCAAAACCCCTTTGTCCTGGCTCCAAAGAAGACACTAAAACCCCATTGCCACTGAGTCAATTCTGACTAATAACGACCCTATAGGACAGAGTAGAACTGCCCCACAGGGTTTCCAAGGAGCGCCTGGTGGATTCAAATTGCTGACCTTTATGGTTAGCAGCCCAAGCTCGCCGTAGCTCTCAACCGCTGAGCCACCAGGGCTCCGTAAAGAAGACACTGGAGTGTCAGAAAAACTTGCAAGCTGGGCTCCTCATCTTCCCACCCTCTCCTTCAGCACGGGAGGGGCAGCGAGATGGAGAGGGGATGGCATACAGGGTAGTGAGAGGCATGAGTCACACAAGGTAGACCCAGCGCACTGAGGGACCTGCCCTATCCTTAGTTGGGTTCTTAGGGAGCATGAGAAGGTAGAACAGCGCCACCACCTGGACAACCTTGGCATCACAATTTGCACCCACCAGCCCCAAGTCAGTTCTCAGCTGTAGGGGAAGGTGGGGATTCTCTGAAGTGTTGCCTGCAGGACTGCGGAAAGCTGGCAGGTAGTCCTAGGGTACGTGCACACCAGGCCCTTTCCGGCTGGGGCTCCATCTCCCCACGGCCAGAGGAGCTGGCATTCTCATTCATTGCAAGAGCTCAGGGAGTGAACAAGAGGGCAGAGAGGGCAGAGAGGGAAGGGACCCAAGCCAGAGAATCTGGACTGGGGTGGGGAGGACAGACTGCATCAGCAAGCCACAGAGCTTCCCTGTCCATTCCCTCTCCCCCACCCCCACCAGCCCAGCCAGATAGAGAGCTTTCCTTCTATAAATGACCCCCCAACCTCAGAAACCCATCTCCTGAGATGAATGGGATCTAGCACAGGCATTGATGCCAGCTAGCTCTGAAGTCAAATCCTCCTGGTGGTTGCGTGGCCTTTAACAAGTCACCACCACTCTGAAACTCAGCTTCTTCACGTACCAAATGGGAAGAAAAGACTTACCTTGCAGGGTTGTTGTCAGGACTAAAGGACATCATGCAGGTAAACAAAGAATCCAGCTCAAGGTTTAGAGCGAGAACTGAGAACCTGACCATTTCTAAGTGGCTTCTAGCCTGCCTCCTCTCACTGCAGCTCTCGCAGTCACCCAAGCTCCCTACAAGGGGACCCACCCACCGTGACCCCACTGTCTGCACCCCTCCCCATTCCCTGCTGTGCGCCAGGCATACCTGATGGGCGGGGCGTGGGGCTGGATGTTTGGGGTGACTCTGGTGGAGCCCTGGGAAAAGAGAGAAGAGAGGCAGCATTATGGAGGGGGCAGGCAGTGTGGCAGGACATGAGCAGCCGAGAGCTGTCCACAGTGGCATCCAGGGCCTGGTCAAACTCAGATCCTCTTCTCTGCCAATATTCCAGCCCAGGCACCCTAAGACTGCAGCAACATAGCAACCCAAAGCCAAAATCAATGCTAGTCCTTCGTGAGTGTGGCCCACATGTGGGCGATCCCCAAGGGACAGTCCTTCCTGCCCTGGGCAAAGAAGAAATCTCATGTGACTAGAATGAACCCCACCTAGGCTGGGCCATCCGCGCCAAGTACTCACTCAATAAACAGCTAGTTAGTGACTGAAACACATTGACCTCAATTCCCAGGACCATCATAATAGCACCCCAAGTAGAGAACAGAGACTGCAACCATGGAAGAAGACAAGACCAGAGGATGGCTCACTTCTGTCCAGCTCTGGACCTCCCTGTCCCCCAACCACCATCGTCCTACACTCCTCTCCTTTAAAGAAGCAATATCAAGTCGTTCCAGCAAAAGTCTTGAGAAGAGAACAGCCAGGTGTGGAACATATGAACCAAGACAGGGCCATGGCAGCAAGTGACAGTGGCTCCCAAAGACCCGCCACCTGTTGTCTGTCATCCCTCTCACTCGCTCCCATTTCCAGGATCTGACGACTTGTACAAAATTAGGCAAACCGACCCAACTGGATTCCTTGACCCCTCTGTGCCATAGTGCCCCAGGGCATCAGGCTGGCAGTGGTGAAAGCACGGGGCAGGGGCACACAGACTGCAGTCTGGATGCCAGGATCCCTCTGGGCAGAGTGATTTAAACTCTCTGAGCTTCTATAACATTATGTGTAAAATGAGGGCAACCTCATAGGGCTGTTGTAAGGATTAAAAGGAAGTACGCATATAAGGCCCTTCAAGTAATGCCTGACATATAAAAAACAGTTGCCTTCAAGTCTACTCCGACTCATGGTTACCCCCTGTGTGTCAGAGTAGAACTGTGCTCCATAGGGTTTTCAATGGCTGATTTTTTGGAAGTAGATCACCAAGCCTTTCTTCCAAGGTGCCTCTGGCTAGCAGCCAAGCACGTTAACCATTTGCAGCATCCAGGGACCTCACCTGATATATAGTAAGCATTTAAGGACAGATGTCATTATTGCTGTTGTTATTACATCAAACACAAATAAAAGAATAGTTACTTAGAGATAGAACCAAACATTCACCTCTAACAGAAAATCAAAAACCCTGCATCACTTAGCAGCCACGCATCCTTTTAGCCATCTCACACGATGTAGAATCAGGACTCCCAACTTCTAGATTCCCAGGCCCAGCCTGAGCCCTCTGAGCCCGTTAGCCCTTTCAGACAGTCCCGTGCCTCCCGGTCTTTCCAGAGCACCAAGTCACAGTCATCTCTTGGAGGAGACAGGACCATAACCTGGCCAGGAGGGGAGAAACTGAGGCATGGAGTGACTCACCCCCAAGTCCTTGGCAAGTTGACCAAGCAGGATTCACAGTCAGACGTGGGGCTTGATGCCGGGGCCCCAAGGAGAGAGGAATCCCCTTCAGCCCTCGCCCTGCAGCGCCTACAAGGTGGTGTGGGTGGGCTCTGAGGCCCAGCTGCCAGCTGCGCCCAAGGTTAGGGCAGCCCCAGCCAGTGGAGTACTCCCCATCCAGCCATCCCTGGAGAGGGCTGCTGCCCAGTGTCCCTCTCTGCCTGCTGCCTCCTGGTGCAGAACCGCATCAGCAGTGGCAGCGAGGGGAGGAAACAGCCAAGTGGGGCAGTCAGGGTGGAAAGTTTCTCTGTGTCCACAGCTCCAGTGGCCCCGAGGACTTGGGTTTGCGTAAGTCAGGCCAGGGGGAAGGCAAGGAGGGATTGCGTTTGGTTTTCAAGCCCCAAACCAGGCTGTTCCAAAACTCTCCACCCGGAGACATGAAGAAACCCAACACTTCATCTCCATTCCCTGGGCCCTGATGAGGAGTCATTGAACCTCCCCAGCCCGAGGCCCTGCTCAGGCCCCAGGGCCACCCTGCTATAAATAGCCTCTGGGGTTTCATCTGTTGCTGATCCAAAGCCACTTTCAGAGGAGGCCACCACAGCTGCTTCGAACAACTGGAAGCCACAACTGAAGCCAAAATGGGCAGCGTGGCCAGCAGAATGGGTCCAGGCGCAAGGCGTTGGAGGGAGACAATGGGACATATTGAGATGACTTGGCAAGGGAACTGGGGAGCCAAGGAGTGCTGGGAGCCTCCAAAGGCGCAGGGCAAGAGGATGAGCTGCCAGGAGACCTAGCTCCTGTTTCTCCACCCCCCTCTTCCAAACATTACAACACACCGCATTCCTAAGCCTCCCCACCCCAAAAAGCCCGGAAGATAAATAAAAACTTGGCCCCAACAGAGTCTGCCCATGCAGCCTCAGAGATGATAAGGCAAAGTCCAAGCTCTCTCTGTTCCACCAGGCCGGCTGGGGGTCGGGAGGTGGGGGAGGAAGTTACCCTGGACAGTGACTCCACTGCAGAGGGGGGGACAGAAAACAGCTGGACTGTCATCCCCTGATGAATCACTGGGCTGCCCTCGAACTGACAGAGCTTCCTGTTTTCTGCAAAGTTTAGGGGCATGTGATACTTGCTGGCAGAGCAAACGGGCGGGAGGGGACATGTCCCAGTGTTTGTACACACAGGCCCCCGGGGCAGCCTGTGGGGACAGTGAATGGGCGGGTGGCGTGTGGGCAAACAAACCACACATAACCCAATGCTCACAAACACACCAGTGACCTCACACACGAGGTGCAGCGGGCACTTGGTGAAGCCCACAGAAAATCACAGGTGCCTTTTTCAAGAGAGGGGGAAGTAAGTAGAGACATCCTGGCATCTCTGCACCACCGATCACCGTGTTCATTCCCTCATTCGTTAAACTTTCATTGGGAGACCCCTCTGCATACCAGGAGCTGTTCCAGGCACCAAGGAACAGAGGAAATGAAGTCCCTTATCTCAGAGAGGGGATATTCTAATGAGAAAGATACTCATCAGTAGCCCTGGTGTGAGAAGTAACCGCTATGTCTCTTTTACCCATCTGTAAAATGGAAGGGCCCTGCTCACATCACTTCCTACCTGCTCCACGTAGAGCCCTCGGGGAAAATTACTAGAGGGCTTTACAAACAATACTACAAAGATTTTTCCTTTAAAAAGAAAAATAAACTCTCCACTTATTAAAAAGAATAGTTGTCGTCAAGTTGACTACCACTCGTGGTGACCCCAGGTGTGTCAGAGTAGAACTGTGCTCCACAGGGTTTTCAATGGCTGATTTTTCGAAAGTAGGCCACCAGGCGTTTCTTCTGAGGAGTCTCTGGGCGGACTTGTACCTTCAACCTCTCGGTCAGCAGCCAAGACGTTAAGTATTCACGCCACCCAGGGACTCCTCTCTGCCTCCATTCCCAGTCTTTTCCTCTTTAGGGCTCTCAAAGCCCTTTACCCACATGACTTTGAACTTCCTCATAGTTCTTCCCAAAACAGAGATCAATAATAGAACTTGGTCCAACTCCCTGACCCCAAACAGAACTCTCCTCTGTTCTCATCACCAAAACACGGTCTCTCCTTTACTGAAAGGATGCCTGTGAAAGAAGGTTCTACAGCCTCCGGAAAACACCCAGTGTCTCATTGCTCTCCCTGTCAAGAAGTTCCTCCTGGTACCTAACCCTCACCCTTACTGCTGCAGATCCAGCCAATTCTTTTTGTCCAGTCCTCACTCAGGCAGGAGCAGCTGATCACCACTCAGACACTCTCTGGGTGGCTCGAGGTCTGTGACCCCACGCTCAGTTATTTACACCCTTCTTTCCCCCATGCAGCAAGAAGCTGGAGCCCCAGGACTTGGGCGGGGTAGGATTGGAGCAGCGCCTGTGTGGGAAGAGTCCTGCCTTCCTTTGAGGTCCACAGACCAAACACCACAGCTCTGGACCAGAGGAAAAGCTGTTTCCTGAGCCCCAGTCCCTCGGGGGCACAGTTGGGAGGAGGGTCTGTAAGCGAATACCAGGGCCACACCAGGCAGCCTGAGACTGGGGAACAATCTACGTCAGGGGCCCATCACCATTCCAACATCTCCTCTGGGGGGCTGTGGCCAACCCCCACCCCCAGCCCCTCCAGCCACACCCCTTCCCCTCTCCTTCCTGCCCACCAGCCTGGATTTTTCCAAAACAAAGTGCGACACAGCACACCATCCACCAACTCCACTACACATCAACTCTGCGGGAGGAAAACAGCCACTCCTGCCCTGTGAGTCCCGGGCCGTGGGCCAGAGACAGGAAAACATCTCAACAAACAAGCACATTATCACAGCAGCAGCCCAGGGCTGCAACAAGGCGGCCTCCAAACGGGTTCTCCTTGCCCACGGTGGACTGGCTGCAGGAAAGACCACTGGCTGGGACAGGGGACCTACTCAGTGGACCCGGGGTCACTCGACCAGGACCATGAGTCCGGGACCCTTAAAAAGGTGGTCTTTCTCCTTTGCAGTACACAGGCCATTCTGGAATCTGCTCACTCACTTAGACCGTCATGTGTTCCTTTAGCTAGACTAACTAGACCAAAACTCATCTTGTCCCTTCTTCTAAATCCAGACAACAACCACCCTCACTCATCCCACACGTATGTGAGCACACACAGACACGCATATTCCAGATCAACAAAACTTCCTTTTTTCAAACAAAAAAAACCCATCCAGTCTCGGCTAAAGGGCCACCTCTTCCCCAGGACCAAGGTCATACACACCCTCGTGGTCAAAAAATTCTTCATGATGTCTAACTTCACTCTCTCCTACTGCAGCTCCTGCTTACAGGATCAGTCTAGCCCAGGCTGGGGATGCGGGGAGCAGTAGCTCTTGGACTTGGCTTATAAGCAGGCCCAGACCACTGGCCAATGGGCTTGGCTCATACACAGTCACCCTGTTGCCCAGACATGGATTGGGAATCCTGGATAACATCAGATCCAAGTAGCAGTCCCAGGAAAGGATGGAGACAGCATTCGTGGAGTCATTGGCAACTCCAAGTCTTTGTTTCTTCACCTATAAAATGGAGTCTTACCTCCTGCCATACTGGGGTATCACAGGATCTAGAAATACCCAGTCCAGTTTCTGGCCCTTAGTCAAAATGACAGTATTGAGAACGGCTAACATTGATTGAGCATGTATTATATGCTTCATGTGCATTAAGTTATTTAATGGTCAGTAGTAGTTACACACAAAAAATTAGTTTTCCCCCTCACCCCAGCCCCAGAAACATCACACGCCCATACAGGGGACCCTCCCCAGCACATGTACCTAGTGCCCTTAGGAACCCGCACGTACCTTCAACAGGGCCTTCCCCACTAACTTGAGAGCCATGCTCCCTCCCCTCCTGCAAGGCCCCGTGTGGCTCTCAGGACGCCTCCACTCTGCAGGCTGGCGGGCACGGCTGCCCCAGAGCAGTGTGGCAGTGGCAGTGGGCTCACCCTGGAGTGTGGCTGTCTACAGGAGTGGCCTCCTCCTTCTCCCCCCAGCACCGCCCTCCAGGCCCCCCCACTGTGGGTCAGGCAGCTATCAGATGATAGGGCCTCATGCCATCAACGGCTCCCCCTGTGCCAACCGCCAAAACCACTCCTTGTTCCTCTGGAGATCTGGGCAACGAGGGTGGAGAGGCCAGCATGGGGGCAGGTCGTCAGAGAAGGAAGGGGAAGCCAGAGGAGAGCCTGACTTTGTTGGGGTCTGCCCCTGGGTGTGAAGACAAGCAACACACAAACATTGCTCAAAGCAGCGTCCTGGGAGAGCCCCTCTGCCCTTCTCTGGGTCTCTTCATTTAAGGAAATGGCCCATTTGCCCCCCACCAACAATGCAAGGCAGGAGGAGCCCAGGGGGATCAAGGAGCCCATCTCCCAGCTTCCTCCTGAACCAATGGCATTTAAAACATACAGAGGATATTCCCAATTTCAAAGACTCCTCTCTCTGAAGAAGTATAGAGACTTTCCCTAAGTATAATGATTCCCTAAGAGTCGGGTCCTTCTTCATCTCCGACCTCAGTCCTCTCGCTGTGGGTTTTGCCCATTTCCAGTATTCTTTCTGGGACTGCTTATCACCAAGCCAGGCCTCACACAGCATGCTCGCCTCTCTCCATCCCCTCACCCTGGAGCACTGAGGTCTGGCAAAGTGATGGGCGAATGAGCTCTGGACTCAGCTTAGCTGGAGGCCGAGGCCATGGCTAAGGCCCAGTCTGTAAGTAAATGGGGCCTGCTCACGATCCCTTCTGCAGAGGAGGCCCCACCGAACCAGGCAGGGCTGAGATAGCAACTATCTCCCACCCCATCACCTGCCCCTCTACTTACGTCTTCCTCAAGGCTTTTCTGTGTGTTCCCACCCCGGAAGGCTCCTTCTCCCTGCAGATAAAGAGAGAAAAGGCAGAGAGGGGAGTCAAGGAAAATAATCAAAGGGCATCCAGGTTTCTTGCCCACTGGTTTTGGTGGGGTTGAGGAGGGGAGCATCGGCAGAGGGACCTTGGAGGGGGCTGTGTTTGTTTAACATTTCTTTGTCCGTTAAATGACCCTCACAAATGCCTAGCTTGTGTCTCACCACCACTCCTGTGGAGATACTACTATTCCCATTTTGCAAATGAGAAAACTGTGACTTAGACAGCCTTGTGACTTGTCTACAGTCACACAATTAGAACCTTGGTGGAGTCAGGATTTGAACCCAAGCCCTCCAACTCCAAGCCCATGATCGCATGCCAGCCAATGCCAGGAGACACCTCTAAGCTGCTAACCTAGTTTCCCCACTTCAGGACCCACCACCTTTCTTCCCTTCCTCTTCCTCTTCCATGCAACCTTGAGGAAATGTCTATCTCTCCGCTAAGTCAGAAAGATCTGTTTGGAAAGCTCTGCCCGGCTTTCTCACCTTCTGCATATTTAATAAAGAAGCCCAAATTTCCCCACTGCCTTCTCCTCTCAGCTGCCACCCCTGCCCCTCCCCCTCCACCTGCCTAGTTCCCCAGCAACCCATTTCCAAACACATAGGGATGGTCAGATGCCCAGCTCCCAATGTCACCCACTTCCCCCACAAGTTCCCCAAATCTACTCCAGAAGGATTTCCCCAAACACATCTCTTTGCTTTCCTCCAAATCCGCTGTTTTCCGGCCTCCCCACCCTTGGCCATGCTATTGTCCCCACCCAGCCACACCTACTGTCACTCACCGTGTCCACTACATGTTTCTGGGCACTCTCAGGGTTGATGGGCTGTGGACAAAGGGAGAAAACGGTGTGAGGCCACAGGTCCCCAGGACTGGCTCTTCCCCCAGGACCAGTGTCCGTGATGGGCAAAATGCCTCCTCAGGCAGGGGACAATGACACCAACAAAAACTTAGGCAAAACCTGGCTTGTCCCAAGCTTGGGAGGCAGAGTTGGGCAAATGAAACACAATCTCTTGTGGACTAGAACCACCCAGTTCTACAAACTTCACCAGGGACCCATGTAGACGCCCAGCACTTTGCCTCTGAAACAGTCTCTGACCCCCATCAAAAAGGAACAAGGAGCAGTAAAAAGTGCACACACCGTTTGCACCTACACTGTCTCATTTTCTCACGACAAGGATCCACTGAGGCAGGTGCCCTTATTACCTCTCAGCCCCATTTTACAGATAAGGAGACTCAGGCTCAGGGAAGTTAAATGAGCCACTCAAAGTCATCAACTAGTAACAAGGACACTCGGATTTGAACTCTAGTCTTCAGGCTCTATGAGTCATGCTCTCTGCACATGATCAGCAGCCTGGGAGGAGAGAGGCCATCAGAGTCCTGATTCTTCAGTGCACATTCAAGGTCCCCACCCCACCACTGGCCCACGCACAAAAGCTCTCTTCTGTCCAGACCTGCCTCTGAAATCCTCCTTGCTTATTCCCACATCCAGGCCTTTGCCTGTAGAATGGCTTCCCCTCTTTTCCTGCAAGCTGTCCTCCTCCTTGAAGTCCTCCCTGAACACCCCACTTAGTGGGGCTCTCTCTGGCCCCTCTGAGCTCCAATAAGCCTTGCTGTCTGTACCTCTTACCTGGTCCTTAGTTATGAGTAATATCACTGTGGAACTATGTCTTGTTTCCCCAACTATTGTTTTATTTGTGATTCTTATTCCACCTGCCTCCAAAACAGATTCACGGCTTTGTTAACAATTCAGTTGTAAGCCTCCTCATGCCAGGGACCACAATTCACGACCAGTGGGCCATAAATAAACACGACTGATCCTGTCCCTCACCTCAGCACCATCCTTCCTCTGCTCAGGCCAACAGAAGGGCTTCCTATTAAAGGCATCCCAAAAAGCGGGTTCATTTGCTGCCCCCCCAATAAAAGGAAGTGAATCTTCCTATTTCAGGTCCACCTCCTGACTCTCCGGACCAACCATGGACCATGTGGATCGTTTCCAACTCAGGAAAGCAGGTCTTGAGTAACTGAATCACACAGGAGGACATGGGCACGATTGTAAACGTTATGAAACAAGCCTTTGCAAAGATGAGCACGGATAGGGTTTAAGATAGAGCAACTCAGAATAGGAAACATCTTGTTCCCCAACCCATCCCTGGGACCTGAGGATGAGCTATTCATGCCTGAAGGCAGGGGAATGGACAAAATGACCTCAAAAGGCTCTGGCATCCAGGGAGGAAGACTGAGCCAAGATGGGCATGGAGGAAGAAAACGGGCTAAGCTGAGGGTGGTAGTATTCTTTCTGGAAATAGCCCAGACTTGTTTACCCCTTTGGCCTGGAAGACGGGACACTGAGGCCGAAACTTCTTTCCAGGGGATGAAATTTTCTGAGTAGTTCAGGGCCAAGACATGTGGGGATGGTGGAGGGAGAACAGGGTCCAGGAATGGAGTAGGAAGGCAGAGGACGGTAGAGACACATCAGCCAGCCCCTCCTATCCACTCCCCCATATACCCTCCTGTCTCCAACTGCAGTCTGGGGATGGCTATGGAGAAGGAGTAAAAATACCACATTCCCCCCACAAGCCCCACTCCAGGAGCTCAACCCTAAACCTACCCCCTGTACCACCAGAGCCTCCCTCCTGAGCCACAGGCCCCAGGGCAGGGAGCTAATGAGTCCACTGGGAAATCCACCTAGGGAAGTCCTTGAGGGTCCCTGCTGTAGGTAGGCTGCATGAGCCCTGAGCTCAGGAGCTCTGGAGGCTGTCTGCTAATCCCAGTCCCAAAGAAGTTCCCAGCTCATTTTCAAGTTCCCCCTCACTCCAACAACCCAGCCCCACCCATCACTCCCCTCGGGATCCAGCCTGGGGGAGTCCTCTATGACAATGTCAGCCCACCCCAACCTACCTCCCGACCCGCTAGCCTAGCTCTTCCCAGCTCCATAACCCTCAAGTGCCTGCCCCGGCCTGGTCCCTGAAGAGCCGCCCTCCTCTCTTCTAGGTTTTTGTTAGCTGCAGGGGAGATGGCCCCTGACCCAGGTCAACCCCACACACAATGGGATCAGACCATTGTGAACCATAGGGTTTTTACTGGCTAGTTTTTTAGAAGTAGATTGCCAGGCTTTTCTTCATAGTCTGTCTTAGTCTGGACGCTTTGCTGAAACCTGTCCAGCATCATCGCAACACACAAGCCTCCAATGACAGACGGGTGGTGGCTGCACATGAGGTGCATTGGCCAGGAATAGAACCTGGATGTCCCTCATGGAAGGCAAGAATTCTACCACAGAAGCACCGCTGTCCCCACTCTCTTCTGGATAAAGCCTCCTAACTGGCCCCAACTCAAGGCCAGTGGGCCTCAGATTTGAGCTACATCAGGATTCCCCAGAAGGTGTGTTGAGACACAGGTGGCCCCTCCCCAGAATTTCTGATTCAATAAGTCTAGAGGGAGGCCAGAGAATTTGCATTTCTAACAAGCTTCCAGCTGATGCTCGTCTGCTGGCCCCCAGGATCACACTTTTAGGACCACTCCAACAAGGCTAGAGTCCTGAGTGTAGCAAACAGTTACACTCTTGGCTATTTAATGGAAAGGTTGGCGGTTCAATCACACCAGAGGTGCCTCAGAAGAAAGGCCTGGTGATACACTTCCAAAAAATCAGCCATGAAAATCCTATGGAGCACAGTCGTGCTCTGACACACATGGGGTTGCCATGAGTTGGAATCAACTCCACGGCAACTGGTTTGGTTTATTTTGTTTGTTTGTTTTTGGCATAACAAGCATTGACAGCAGACCGCCTGGGTTTACATCCTGACTCCGCTACTAACTAACTGTGTAACCTCCAGCAGGTCCTTTATCCTGCTCCTCAACTGTACTTATTGCACAGGGTTAGTTTGTGAGGTTCCAGCGAAATAAAGCACGTAAAGCACTAAGAACAAAGCCTGCCACATACTGAGTTCTCAATACATGCTATTATTTATCATCTCCACCCTGCAGGCATCACCCCAAACGTCCCCAAGGCCCAGGCCCTCTCCAGGCCCATCCTGCCCCACCCCTCCCAGTCTGGCGTGATCCAGACCAGGGAGCCGAGTCAATATTAGAAACCGCAAGCCTCAGCAGTGCAAGAGCAACTTTATCTTCCTGCCAGCAATCATCTAAGCACCACCCCCTTTCCCACCCCCCTCCACCCCATCTCCCCATCTGGAGGTCGGCCACAGGTTGAAGCTGACCAGTGATCAGCACCGATGCCTTCAATTCAATTCACAGGTCAAGATGCTTTCTGAGGAGCTAAAAACTTCCAAAAGCCCCTCCCAGACTAAATCCCCAGAGTTCTGCTGCCATGTTTGCAAACACAGCCCAGCATGCATGCTGCACTCCCCACCCCACCCCTCCAGCCCCTGTCCTCCAGGGACTGAAGTCCTGTTGCTCTGTTTCCCGACATTCCTACTATGGCAGTGACCACTGCTGCCAGCTCTGGGGCTCTTGGGAATGAAAAAGGCAAAGGGCTAGTACAACAACTTGAAGGCAGGGTCTCCCCTGGGGCTGCCCCTGCCCTCCAGCTTGCAGGGAGGCTGGGGCCATCTGGAAGCTCCTAGGCCACCTGGAGCTGTGGTCTCCTGAGGCAGCAATCCTAGAGCTCTGCCAGCAAGGCCTCAATTTCCAGTTGCCTAGTTGATTTCAACTCATGGTGACCCCATGCATTCCAGAATAGAACCGTGCTCCATAGGGTTTTCATGACTGTGACCTTTTGAAGGCAGATTGCCAGGCCTTTCTTCCAAGGCACTTCTGGGTAGGTTTGAACCACCAACCTTTCGGTTAATAGCCAAACCCTTTGCGCCACCTAGGGACTTCTAGGGACTCACTAGGCCACAACTATCACCCCACCTTCAGCCACAACCCACCATGCAGACACACACATATACTTTCTACCCCCTCCCTGGTTTACCTCTCCTCTTTGAATTCATCACTCTCCAACACACTTTATAGTTTATTTATTTATCTCATTTAGAACCTGTCTCCCCCACTAAATGTAAGTTCCTCTTACTCTCAGAGCCCAGAGAAGTGCCTGGCACACTGCAGGCTCTCAGGGATTATTTGTTGAATGCATAAACCAACAGACCCCTTCACTATCTTCCCTGCCACCCCCACGTGCTCAGTATCCACTCAGCACAGCTGGGACCCTTTGTAACTGAGGGCCCCGACTTTCATGTTTGTGTGCTGCCGGGTGCAGGGACCTTTCCGCATGTCCTTCTCTCCTAAACACACACAACATCCCCACACCTCACTCTGCAGAACACAGCTCTGACAGGGACTTCAGACATCATCTCATCCATCTCACTGTTTCACAGATGGGGAAGCAGATGCAGACAGGTATGACCGATCTGCCCAGGCTTGTGGGAGGTGAGTGGCAGGGCCAGGGCTGGTGCCCAGGCTTTGGAAAGCCCACCACCGAGCTCACCTCCGGGCCCCACCCTCAGTCCCCAGCCAACCTGCAGGCAGGGTCAGCTAGGCTCCTCCCAGAGAGCTCTGTCCTTTCCCTCAGGCTCAGTGCAGAAGGATAAAGCAGATGGAGCCCAGCTAGAAGACCCACCCCCCATCTGGTCCCACCCCACTGCCCAGACCCAGGACAAAGCTTGGTCTTAGGGACCCCAGGCTTTCCAAGTTGAGGGCAGCTGGCTCACAGCCTCTCCAAGTTTCTTCCAGACTCCCCTTTGCCCCCAGGCAGGACAACTCCAAATCCAGCTTGGGAGCAGGGGGTAGGATTTGGACCTGGAGCTACTGGAAGGCCAAGCCTTGCTCTTTATGGATCCCTCTGCTCATATGTTTCCAACCCAGGAGTCTGGAGCAAGGCAGCAATAGCGTGAGGCAAGTGAGGCACCTAGGGTACAAAACAAGAAGGCGCTGTCACTCATGTTCCTACAAGTGCACCTGTGCAATCCAGAGAGGGAGTGCCTCCCCAAATTTGGCACCCCAGGCACCTCACTTGCCCAGTCTGGAGGCATCTTTTCATAATGTTAATGCAATCACAATTACTCACTAAGTGCTAACGATGCCCTGGGCACAGTATTAGGCTCTGTGCTTTCCTGATTGTCAGTCCTCATCGCTGCCCTGTGAGGTTGACAGGTGAGGAAACTGAGGGTCCCAGAGATCAAGTAACTTTCTCTAGGTTACAAGTGCTGCAAACCATTAATGAGCTCGGCCACTAACCAAAAGTAAGAGGTTCAAGTCCATCCAGAGGTGCTTCAGAAGAAAGGCCTGGCAATCTACTTCCAAAGCAATCAGTCACTGAAAACCCTATGGAGCAGTTGTACTCTGACACACATGGGGTCATCATGAGTCAGAGTCCGCTCCACTGCACATGATTCCTTACATTCCCCTCAGGCTACCCCTCTGCTCCCTGGCAATAGTCTTCCATTTTTCGTACTTTTAATCAGCTGCTCTCCTGTTTGGAACAAGCTTTCTGAACCTAAAAGACTAATTGCAGCAGCCCCTCTGTCTCAGGTCCCCAGGAGGAAGCGACTTCTTCAATACACTTCCAGAGGAAGAGTAGGAAATGGGCTGCAGCCGGAGAGACTGAGATCAGACATCAGAGAGAACTTCCTGAATTTGACAGGCTAGGAACCACAGGGTGGAGAAGGGGAGCTGCACATCTTGTCTTATTTTTTTTTTTCCCAAAATAAGGACCAGCATGCCCTCTCCATACATGCATTTATTGACCGACCCTCAGTGTGTGGGCCAGGGGAGGGGCAGTCTGCCGGGGGCTGGGGGACTGCCTGGAGATTCACACTGTAGGACACGCTGGTGGCCTGCAGGGAGGGTGGGCTGGGGAAAAATGTATCTGTGGGCCACTGTTTGGGAAGAAGGAAAAGGCAGAGAGCTATAGAGGGTGGGGGGAGGTGCCCAGGCCAGAGCCCAGGGCTGGGGTGTGTTGGGGGGAGGGTGTGCAGAATGTGGACTCAGCCTCCAGAGGAACATTCCGTCCAGAAATTCCTCACACCCTCCCCCCTTCCACCCCCTCCAGCTTTCCCCACTCTTGCCCCCTGGGAGGCCTGGAATCCAGGCAGCTTTTCAGGGCAAGAAGACCCCGTGACATCACAGCTACTGCCATGGTGATGAACTGTGAGGTCACCCTCAGCATCAGGAGAGACAGGAGGTGGGAGTGGGTGGTCGGGGCCGGTGAGGGCTGGAACGTCCTCGGCCACAGGGCCCAGAGAAAGTTATTTCAAGCTCACTTATTCCAAAAATAGAACCCTAGGCACATGCAAGGGCGGGGCTGAAAGCAAAGGGAAAGGCAGGGAAACGCCACTCACAGGGCACTTAGTGGGACAGGGGCGGGCAGTGCGAAGGCAGGTAACAGGCATGGCCTATTGGATAGCCCTTCAAGGTAGGACTATCCACAGTAATAACAAGAAGTGCAGCAGAAGCAGGAGGAAGAAAACATGTGCGCTCTGCCTCTTCAGCATTATCCCATCCAGTTGTCACAGGACCCTGGAAGGAGACGTTCTGAGCCCCATTTGACAAATGTGGAAACTGAGTTTACAGGAAAGCTGAGCATGAGCCACTCGATGTGAGCTCAGGTCTGCACCTCCAAAGCCTATGTTCCCCCCTCCATGCTGCTTCCCACCATCTTAAAGGATGGAGAATTCCAGGTGGGGGGTGGTGGGGGGTGGTGGGGGACACCAGCACGGAGGGCAAGGGACTGGAGGCAGGGTACGGAGGGGCGGAGCCAGGCAGGGATGGGAGGGGAAGCCAACAGCCAGAGCCTGGTCCCAAAGTGTTTGGGTTCAGTGGCTCCAGGGGTCACATCCTCTCCCAGGCAGGCTGAGGCCACCAGAGGAAAAGCACAGGCTCGATGTGATTAAGTGGAAAGTTATGCCTGATTCTCCCTGCATCCCCCAGGTAGTGGGGGGAGTCCTGGGCAAGCCCACTCCTGTCCTCAGCCTCTACCCCCAATTCACCCCGAGGGACCCAGTACCCAAATCCTGGCTGAAGCTGGGCACCAGTGGACACCTCCACCTTTGAATGGCTCGCCCACACTCACCAGCCCTGATACCGGGCCAAGCTGCAATATTTCACCCCCCTCTTGCCATGTTCCCCATGGATGCTGTTTTGCCCCACTCAGCCAGGGGCAAGTCTGTACCCCTCTGCCATGCCCCTCTGGCCACTCTCGCCTAAATCCTCCCTACCACATGCCTCAGCTTCTGCACCAGCCTCATCTGGTCTGGCCTGCATCCTCCTGGCAGCCACTCCCCTCAAGCCACCCTACAGCTGGCAGCCAGACTCCAGCTTCAAAACCCTGCTTCGGGTCACTCCCCCACTCAAGCACCCATAATGGCCTTTGGTGCTCAGCACATCAAGTTCAAGTTCCCTAGCCTGGCTTTGGACTCCTGCATTTTCCAGCCTCTTCCTCCTCCAGCCAGCCCCACTGACATCCCTTCTCTGCTCATAGCTCCTCACTGCCCACCGCACAGCCACGCTCACTCCGGCCTCCTTCCTGCACTCAAGTTCTTCCCACCATCTCCCCCAGCCAGGGCCACCAAGGATGTGCTCAGACCCTGGTGAAACACGATTGCAGACTCCCCTCCAGCAAGGGCCAACTGGCCAAAAATATTTACACTGGATTTGCCCCATCAGGCTTGGTAATGTGTACCAGTGTCCTACCCCCGCTAGGTTTCAGCCCTGCCACCTTCTGGAATGCCCTCCCTCCTTCTTCCCTCCTTTCTTCTATTTGCCCGAATCTTAAATCAGACTTGGTACAGGAGGCAGACTTGTCAACAGTCCCAGGACATACTGCTTGCTCCCTTCCCTGAACCCCAAGACTACAACTGGTCAGAACACCAGAGTCCAGCACCTAATTCACTCCCACAGTATCACTCTCTATTTCCCGCTCTGGGGAGAGCCCTACGTACACCCTGCTCAGGCATCTCCCAGGGACCTCTCCCAGTTGGGGTCACAGCGAAGGTGTTCAGCACACTCCAGGGACCACGTTCCTCCACAGCCCAGCCTCAGGGCAGGACCTCACTGGGCCCTGTGGACCTTCACCCAGAGAGCTCCTCCAGGGAGGGATCCCTGTCAGCACCCTGCCTTACACCTAATCCGTGTCATTGACCATGTGTTCCAGTGACAGAACGTCGAGTCCTCGAGACTGCCCTGTTGGGCCACTTTAGGTGGAAGAAAGCTCTTTCTTACATCTAGATCCCTCTTTATAACAGCCTCCACCTACTAGTTCTACTTTGGAGAACAATAGAAAATGAATCCATTTGCTCTCATCCCCATTCTGCCCCGGCCCCATATTCTCTCTCTCTGGGCTAAATAACCCTAGGTGTTGCACAGACTGGGATTACCAACCTCCCTCCCTGCTCTGGGGATCTTCTTGGGAATGCAATGCCCAGGAGCCCTGGTGGCACAGTGGTTAAGAGATTGGCTGCTAACCAAAGGGTCAGCAGTTTGAATCCACCAGGCTCTCCCTGGAAACCCTATGGGGCAGTTCTACTATGTCCTATAGAATTGCTATGAGTTGGAATCGACTTGATGGCAAGGGGTTTGGTTTTTTTAATTATTATTTTACTTTTGCCCCACTGCCTTTTGAAAACCAGAGCTCTGGCTCACCCCTCCTGGCCTTGATCCATTTCCCGTGATTTCTCATAGATGGCAGACCATGGCCGGCTCGGTGCCCCAGAGTGAAATTCATCAGGGCCTGGAGTTCAAACTCAACTAAAGTGACTACTAGTCAGTCTCCTTGACAAAGAGCAAGAGCCAGGGCCAACGGCTCCGCGCTGTCTCTGGGGCCAGTTAACACCACTCCCTTCTCGTCTTCCATGAGGCAGTCTGGCGCCTTCCGGTCCTAGATCTGACACTGGGTGACCTTGAAACAGTCATTGAAAAATCTCAGGGCCTCAGTTTCCTCAACTGCAAAAGAGTAGGATTGAACTAGATGGTGTCTGAAGTCCTCTCCACTCTGTGGCTCCCTGCCTACTCCATCCCCTCCTGCTTTCAGGAAGCCTGACACTCTGGCAGAAAATACACCACAGCCCCAGCACGTAAAATAGCGTGTGGCACACTACCAGTTGGTGTTGAATCTATTCTGACTCATGACGACCCCATGTGCTGCAGAGTAGAACTGCACTCCATAGGGTTTTCATGGCTGTGACCTAACGGAAGCAGATCACCAGGCCTTTCTTCTGAGGCACTACTGAGTGGGTTCGAAATGCCAACCTTTTGGTTAACAGTCAAGCACTTAACCATTTGTGCCACCCAGGGACTCCTGCTTCTTTCCCTGCCTGGCACATAAATCAAAAAAAAAAAAAAAAAACCAAACCCGTTGCCATCGAGTTGATTCCGACTCATAGGGACCCTATAGGATAGAGTAGAACCGCCCCATAGAGTTTCCAAGCAGCACCTGGTGGATTCAAACTGCTGACCTTTTGGTTAGCAGCCAAACTCTTAACCACTACGCCACCAGGGTTTCCACCTGGTACATAGTAGGTGCTAAATAAATGCTTGTTGGTGGGACGCTTCAACAGACAGATGGTTGGACAGACCCTCCCCTAAGTCTCAGGCCCATTGGCAAACAGAGAAAATGGCAAGCTGGTCTGCTCTATTTAGGACGAAAGGACCCAGGAAAAGTCTACCCTTCAGCAACCTCGGGTCCTTCCTTATATCCAGACCAAGCACCAAGGGTACCAGGGAAAGAAAGCAGAATAAGAATCCAAAACTCCACTCCCAATCCAGCCCCTGCCACTTGCTAGCTGTGTGACCGTGAACAAGTCGCCTCACTTTTCTGAGCTGCACTTTTCTCCTCTGCACAATTTGCTCCTCCTGCTGACCCCAGACAGGATCACACTTGCCCAGCTACCTCACGAGTCACTGTGGTTCCAATGACCCCACGTCAGGGGAAAGGCTTTGAAAATGGCGGGTGCTACGCAGATGAGAGCGACATTTGTGGTTAGGAGGGTGGACTCAAAATCCCAGCTCCTCCGTGGCCTTGGGCCTCAGGTCTTCATCTGCGAAACTGGGATAGTAACAGTACCTCTCCCATTGGGCTGCAGTGGGGGTTAAAGGAGTTTATATTTGTAAAACTTTCAGAATAAAGCTCGGCAAATGGAAAGTTCTATAAAAGGATTAACCTTTTGCTGTTGCTAATATTCCTATTATAGAGTCCCTGGGTGGCATAACGGAGCCCTGGTGGAGTAGTGGTTAAGTGCTACAGCTGCTAACCAAAAGGTTGGCAGTTCGAATCCACCAGCCTCTCCTTGGAAACCCCATAGGGCAGTTCTCCTCTGTCCTATAGGGTCGCTATGAGTTGGAATTGACTCAACGGCAATGGGTTTTTACGGGGTAGCATAAATTGTTAAGCGCTCAACTACTAACCAAAACGCTGGGTTCAAATCCACCCAGAGGCACCTCAGAGAAAGGTCTGACGATCCACTTCCAAAGGGTCACAGCCATTGAAAACCCCATGGAGCAATTCTACTCTGACACACATGGGGTCACCATGCATCAGAATCGACTCAATGGCAACTGATTTTGGTTTTTGATTATTATTACCATTATGGGTGAAACCAGTCTGACATTGCCACTCCCCCAACCCGCTCCACCCAGACTCCCCAGTCGGATCCCCACTTCACTCTACAAGGACAATTCCAGCACCTGCCTTGGGGCTGGGCCTGTATGAGCAGCAGCAGCGTGCACAGGTTCTCCTGGGCGTGCCAGAGCCAGGGGGACAGGCTGCTGCGCAGGAGGGCTGGCCATCCTGTGACCTTGGTGGCCACTCTATTTGGCTATCACCCTCAGGGAAACTCCTTTTGACTCTTATTTTCAGGAACTGAGAAAAGCTGCTTCAGCTCTTTCCAAGGATCAGGAGTGTCCCACAGCAAACAAGCCCTTTCCCCTCTCCATCCTGCCCCCACCACTGGACACCACAGGAGGGACATGACCTTAGGACCCTTCTACCCAAGGCCTTGGGCAACATCTGTTGAGTAAGACGAAAGCATGAGCTGAAGATCAAGTCACTTTTGCCCCGGCTGGACCGGGCACAGGCTAGAAAAACTGTTTGGCCGAAAGGATCCAGAAATCCTATAACCAGGGTTGGGGGGTGGGGTCCCAATCCCAGAGGAGTAGGATAGAAGGAAAATGGGTAAGAAGGCGAGAGGGAGAGCAAGAGCCAACTTGAGACATGGAGAAAGCACGACAGATGGATGACAGACATACAGTGCCAGGGAAGAGGGAGGAAGGCAGGGAGGCCCGAGAGCAGCGCTAGGAAGGCTGAAGGGCAGGCAGCTAATGGAAAAGGAAGGAAAAATGCAAACCCGCCCTTTCCTCCCTCTTGTGAACCTGTTCAAAGTACTTGCCTCACCAGTGAGGAAACAGGTGCTGAGTGCTCTCTGGGGAAGCCAAGCTTTCTCACAGCTTCCCCTGGGCCACTTTCCCACTCCCCCAGAACAGCAACAGAGCCACCAGCAGGCTCCCCTGGTAGACCTCTCCCTCAGAACTCAAAGCCCTACCCACCAGCCATCTAGGGAACAAGGCTGATAGCAGTCCCACTTACTGAACGCCTCCTGTAAGCCAGGCACTGGGCTGAATGTTTCACTTCCAGCCATTCAGTAAATATGTATTGAGTCCCTACTGTATGCCAGGCAATGGAGATACAGCAACCGATAATATAAATAAAAATTCTTTACCCTCATAGAGCTTACATACAGGCATGGGGGGAGGCAGTCCATAAATAAGACAAATAGGTAAGATATCATGTATCAGGGGGTGATAAGTGTTAGGGGCAAAGAAAGCAGAGAAGAGAGATAGGGTTGCTGGGGGAGGGGAAATGCTGACATCTCAGTAAAGACTTGGAGAAGGGAAAAAGCCTCGCGGATATAGGATATCAGAGGAAGAGCGCTTCAAGCAGAGGGAAACAGCAAGTGCAAAGGCCCTGAGGCAGCACTGTGCCTGGTGTGTTCATGGAAGAGCAAGAAGGCCAGCATGGCTGGAGCAGTGAGTGAGGGACAGAGTTCTAGGAGATGAGGTCAGAGAGGACACCTGTCGTGTGGGGTTGTGGAGCCAAAAGGGGAACCTGGGCCTGGACTGCTAGTGAGGTGGGTAGCATTGGAGGGTCCTGAATACAAATTAATTCAATGGATTCATTTGCTCATTTCATCCTTTTAACAACCTACAGGGTAGGTACTATTATTTAATCTGATTCTGAAAAGGGGAAACTGAGGCCAGGAGGTTAAGCAACTTGTCCAAGGTCACACACTATCAGGTTGGGGAGCCAGGATCCAGAAGGAAACAGTCTAACTCCTTCACTCTTGACCATTGAGCGGCGAGTGGGGTCCTGACTCAGGTCAGGGGAGAGGAGGACCACTGGGAACACGTGGTGGTAGCTCAGCCAACCTCTGATAGGGTCAGCACTCCCCTGCACAGATGCGCACATCACAGAGATGCACAGATTCCACAACCTTGCTCAGGCAGGAGTCCTGTCTGGGATCTAACTGAATCCTTCCAGTTGGAATGCCACCCTATTCCCTTTTGTCCCAACCCCTGACCCCTCCTCATGTAAACAAAGCTCACGAGACTCGGCCTGGCAGTCCCTAAACCCTGGACCCCCCCAGCCGCTCTGCAGCAGCCAAGGACATTCTGTTCTCAGCGGCTGGCTGCCGAGGTGGTAGTTCAGTTAGAATGATGACAGACATACGCTCACCCTCCCTGTCCCCCTCCTCCCACCCTCCTCGGGCTCCCTCTGCAATTGCAGACAGCTCCAGCCAGGCTTGCCCTCTGTCCCCCTCCCCCTGCTGTTGTCAGACAACCCCCACCTGGGCTCTGTGCAAATAACACTGCACATTTGGAGCAGCACGGCTCTACCCAGCCCAGTGGGGCCAGGGGAGGGGGGGCGCTGCTGTAAAGGTGAATAGACGGGCGGGGCCTAGGTCGGGCTGCACAGAGCAGCTAAGAAGTCAAAGCACCTTACCAACCAAAAAACCCGTTGCTGCCGAGTCAATTCTGACTCATAACAACCCTATAGGGACAGAGTAGAACTGCTCTATAGGGTTTCCGAGGAGCAGCTCGTGGGTTGGAACTGCTGTCCTTTCAGTTTGCATCCAAACACACTTAACCACTGCACCGCTAGGGCCCCCAAAGCACCTTAGCATACTTAGTTGCATCTGTCCTCAACCCTGAGCAGGGGGGCCAGGTGGGAATATTTGTCAGCATTGAGAAAGCCCTTGAGGTATCAACCCCTCTCTTTGACAGAAAGAGAAACTGAGGTCCAGAAAGAGGGCAGGACCCATCACACGGGAGTTGAATACTGGAGTCAGGGCTGAAGGTGGCCTGACAGAGACCTCCGAGTTCAGACTGAGCATGTCACTGCACATGTGTGCAAATACCCACAACCACCAGGGCCCCCAAGACACTCCTGCCCCCTCCCCAGGCTCCCACCAACGTCAGTACCACCACAGGCCTGCACCAGCCGATTCAATGGTGCCCGCATGGTACCCCCTCCATCACACACATGCACACGCACACACGGAAACAGACACAAGTGCACGCATGCAGACCCTCCCCTCCAGCCTCCAGAGTCCTGCCTTCTCCAGCAGTGGGTCAGGGAGAAGGAGGGACCAATAAAGGGTAGGAGGGTAGCGAGAGGCCAGGGAGGAAAGCTCCCAACATTCCAAATCAGGCCAGCTGGGATCAGTCTGGAGCAGGTGCCCTCTCCACAGCCCACAACTTACAGGCATCCCACCCCTGTCCACGCAATTCTAGACACCCAATAGTGAGGGAGAGTGGGGAATGGAGAGAGAGCAGAAACGCAGAGTCAAGCCAAGGCCACCTGAATCGGAGATGCTGCCCAGGTGGACGGATTCAGTGCATCATGGCATCCATCTTCCTGCCTCCCAGCCCAAGGGTACCTGGCCTGAGACCAGGCAGAGGGAAGGAGATGCCACAGCATCCCCTGGTCCTTTAACCCCGGGACACCAGGCACCTGGCCAAGCCTGGACACTCAAGATGTCCTTTTATGGGTTTTTCCAAGAACCTGTGTCTCAAGATTTGGAAATAGGAGGCCCTGCGTCTCATCAGAAGGAACTTCATGACTCATTTCCTCCAAGCCGAGCCTCAGACTAGGGCCGTCGCCCCCTCCTCTTTCTTACCTAATTGCCCAGCACCCCTGTTACCAACATACTGGGTAGAAAGCTACAGCTGGAAAGCTGAGGCAGAAAGGAGGAGGGGGCCCAGGGGAGCAGGAATGGACCATCACTCACCACCAGTTCATGGCTGGATGGAGGAATGCAGGGGGCAGCCACCTGTGGGAAGAGCAGAGAAAGGCCAAGGTTAGCAGCTTTCATCTCCATAGAAATCAGGAGCTCCCGAGATCATTCCATGCCCCCACCTCCTTGTTAGACACCCCCTCCCTCAGCTCGCACACACTGAGACCTTCTGAATTAATGGTTCTTCAGAAGATGATGCCGAAACATGGAAAAATGCTAAGGCAGTAATGCTCAGTGGAGGGCAGAGCAGAAGGCAAAAATGAAATGTGCATCACAATTAAAAGTCTGTAAAAAATAGGCATTAGCTGAAAGGTTGGAGGTCAATGCACCAGCATCTTAATAACGTTTGGGCTAAGGTAACAAGAAGAGGAATGATTTTTTTTTTCTTTTCTCTATTTTCTAATTTTTCTATGTTGTTGGTGGTGGTAGTTGCCTTCGAGTCCATTCCAACTCCTGGCGACTTCATGAGTGCAGAGTAAAATAGTTCCATAGGGTTTTCAAGGCTGTGACCCTTCAGAAGCAGATTGCCAGGCCTGTCTTCCACAACACCTCTGAGTGGGTTCGAATCACCAACCTATCTGTAGTATTGAGACCTTAACCATCTGTACCACCCAGGGACTCCCAATTTTGTTTATATTAGGGTTTGTTTTAAATTTTTTTTTTTTTAATTTAAGATCCCTAGAAAAGGAAAAGCCATCTGCATCCTCTTCAATGCCAAGGTATCTCACTCAAAGGTTAGAGCTGCAGGCGGCTCCTTACTTGCTCTGGCAACATTTCTCAGAGAGTGTGGGAAACAGTTTGGCAAGGGGCCTCTGCCAGCGCTTCCACAGAAAGCCAGCAGAGTCGCTGAGAGCTGTGGAAGGCTGTGAGGACCAAAAGCACCCTGTATGGGTGAGCTACTATTGTCAGCTTCATCCTCCTCCTCTTCCTCTTGGATCCAGAGAAGGAGATGGCAACTTGCGCCTCCAGACAGAGGGACGGAGGGGGCGGGGAAGCTGCTGGCAGGGGAGGGCGGGCTTGATTGCTCCCTTCCCTGAGATAACATTCCCCCTGCCAGCCAGGCAGCCAAGCCATTACCCTGACAATTAGCAGGGGCATTTATCAGAGACTCAATGTGCTCCTTTTTTCTAGCCTTTTCCAGCCAGGACACGTTTTTCTTGGAGCTCAGTCCTCAACCTTGGCTCCGATTCCCGACCCAAACACCAGGCAGGGGCCCACACAGGGGACAAAGTGGTGGGGGGGGGACATTCTTCCTCTGATGTAAGGGTGTCTGGGCACGAGCCGTGGATGACCAGACAGGGGGTGGCTGCCTCCCTGGGCAGAGGGCAGCCCCACCACCACCACCCTGGTGGAGCCGCATGGTAAGAGTTCACAGCCCTGGCTGGGGCTGGCTGACCAGTACTGGCCACACTCAGCTGGACACTCCCTCCACCTAGCCCTGTCCTGTTGTCCCACCAGCCCAAGGGACATCCAGGCTTGACACTTGAACCCAGTCCAGGACAACATCTGCTTGACAGTCTACTCCGAGCTCTGGAAGGGGTGGAGGGTTGCAAGCTAGCACCTCTGGGTTCCTGACCCAGCCGGGCTACAGTCTCCCTGCCCAACTCATTCTCCAGCAAAGAGGCCTGAATTGAGTCTTAGTATCTTTTGCCCTGTAATCAACATGACTCCAGGACTGTTGGGAAAATCATATATGAGGCCAAAATAAATAAATAAATAAAACAGAAGAATATCTAACATTCATTGAATACATACTCTACGTAAGGCATTATTATAAATGCTTTACCTTTGTTAACTCATTCAATCCTTTCAAAAACCCAATGAAGCAGGTACTATTATTATCCCCAGTTGAAGTATGTGGGGACACAGAGAGGTTAAACAATTCACCCAAGGTCACACAGCTGCTAAGTGGCCAGGATTTGAACCCTGGGAATCTGAATCCAAGACTAGATGTGAAGGGGGTCGTATCACTCAATGCCCCCTTTCAGGAGGCTAAGGAAATGTGGGAGACATGGTCCCAGAGCTCCAAGGCTCTTGACACGCACAAGCACAGGGCCATCAGCAACTGTTTTCTGAGAAGAGGGCTCTGGGGGGAAGGGGCCCAGGGATGAGGGAAGGAGTAGACAGTGAAAGACCAGGAGGGAAGTTGTCAGTCCCAGGAGCCGGCTGTGACCCTCAGGACTCCCTGCCCGCCATGCCAACCAGGTCTCAGCCTCGGGCACAATGCTGTTCCTGCCAGGCACCTTCAGGGCAGGAGCCCCCAAACCCCACCCTGGGGGCTGTGAGATTTCAACCTCATGGAGCCAGGCCCCCACTGTCTTCTCTCCCACACACTCTAACACCCATGGGTGCCTCAGTTCCAGGGTGGGAGAGGGTGTAACTCACAGAAAAGCTCCCTTGCTCAGTTCCTTTCTTCTGAATGTAGGAACAAACTGCAGAGGAAGGGTGCTGCCTGCTACCTCCACCGCCCCCCAAAGCTAGGCAAATCTCATCCACATCCATCAGTCTTCCCCTCTGTTAAGTCAAGGTGTGTTTCTAGGCTCGATCCAGGGAAGTGAGGGAGCAGATAAGGATACATTTTTAGGCAGGGGCAGAATGGACAGGTGTTCTCTGAAACAAGCATGAGGGCCTCTGTCCCAGACCCAGCTTAGACAGTGGAAAGAATGGGGACCCAGGTGTCCTGACCCAGGCGCCTTCCCTGTCCCCACTAAGGACCTCAGTCTTGGGGGGAGCTGTCAAGACCCAGCCAGGGGCCTCCTGCCTGGGCGCCCCTCATAGGCGGCCTGCTGCCCCCCAGCGGCCTCCTCCACCCTCCGCTCACAGCTGTGCATTCCAGGCCTGCCGGCCCACTAACTCTGTTGTGTGTTTCAGTGTTGCTTGTCTCTCTCTCTCTTTTTTTTTTTTTTTTTTAAGCAGAGAAATGTTTCCTTAAAAGGCTCTCTCCTTCCCTCTGGCACCCTGGCCCATGGCCATCCGCTCAGGAGCCTGGAATGTGCCAGGGAGAGCCAGGGCTCCTGCCACTCTGTGCTCATGCCCTGTGGCCCCACAGTCCTACTGTCAGCAGTGGCCGACCCCATGGCCCTTCCGGGACCCAGACTTGAAATGTGGAGGTGTCTGCAGGGGTTGTCATTGCAGCCCCTCTCATCCGTTTGCCTCCCCAGGGCTGGCAGTGTAGGATTCCAGGGTTTGGACCCAGAAACTCAGTCCTGAGGTAAGCCTCCTTCCCCGGTGTACTTCAAACAATCCATCCATACACTGGGGACTGAGGACATATGCTCAATCTTTCTACTCTGAATAGTATAGTAATATTAAGTAGCAGTAGTAGCAAACACTTACATAGCACTTATATGTGTCAAGTGGGCATCCCCGAGTGGCACAAATGCTTAAGTGCTCAGCTGCTGACCAAAAGGTTGAAGGTTCTAGTCCACCCAGAGGCATCTCAGAAGAAAGGCCTGGTGATGGACTTTTGAAAAATTGGCCATTGAAAACCCTACAGAACACAGTTCTACTCTGACATACACGGGGTAGCCACGAATCAGCATCAACTCAAAGACAACTGGTTTCGTTCTTCTTTTATATGCCAGGCACTATTCTTAAACTTTGTGTAAATCAACTCATTGCATTCTCACAACAAGCCTGAGCACTATAATTATTATCCTCATTTTGTAGATGAGGAGACTGAGGCAGACAGAGCTTAATAAATTGTCCCGTAGATAAGCCAGGAAGCAAACCCAGCAATCTCGCTCCAGAGAATATGCTCTTGCCCTCTAGGCTATGCTGACTCTCCTGGCAACACCAACTTCCACTGAGCCATTAACAAGGACAACAATGACAGAATGCTCACTGAGTGCATCTATATGTCTGTTCCCCTACTAAGCACTTTGCTGACTCATTTGGTCCTAATAAAAAGCATTTGAGGTAGATACTATTATTATTCCCATTTCACAGATGAAGATTCTAAGGCCCAGAAAGGTTAATGAGCTGCCCAGGCCACTGCAGCAGAGCAGTATGGCTCCGGAGCCTTTGAGTTGGAGAGCTTGGGGTACACCTGGGAGGTGGGAATGTTACCAGGCTGAGCCTGGGCCCCAATGGCTGGCATCCATCAGCCCCTCCACCCACTAGTATTTTCCGAACTTCAAAGGTCCCTGGGCACAATGCCAACAACAGGGCACACCATGCAGACTCTGCCAGGATGTGAGGGTCTAAAATGACAGACAGCAGCCAGCCCAGGTGGGGAGCTCCCTGTGTGGCCTCACCCTGTCCTCCTCTGCCTTCATTCTGTGTCCCAGCCCCTTTGTCCAGGACCCAAACCCAGATGCAAGGAGTGGGTGCCTCTCAGTCCCTCAAACACCAAGCTCTGGCCCTCCTCAGGGCCTTTGCATTTGCTGTTCCTTCTGCCTGAAAAGCCCTTCCCCCAGCTCTCTGCATAGCCGGGAAATTCCATCCTTCTGACATTGGCTTAAATGTCATCATCTCAGGGAGGCCCTCCCCAACTCCCCTAAGTTTACACACATACACACACACACACACACACACACACGTTATTCTCTCTTCTACACCTGTATTTCTTCCTTCATAGAACTAATTGTTGTTGTTAGTTGCTATCGAGTCAGCTCCAACTCATGGCGACCTTATGTATAATAGAACGAAACATTGCTCGGTCCTGTGCCATCTTCACGAACATTGGTGTGTTTGAGTCCATTGTTGCGGCTCCAACCTAGGGGCCTCATCTTCCAGCACTATACAGGACAATATTCTGTTGTGACCCGTAAGGTTTTCATTGGCTAATTTTTGGAAGTTGATCACCAGGCCTTTCCTCCTACTCTGTCTTAGTCTGGAAGCTTCGCTGAAATCTGCTCACCATGGGTGACCCTGCTGGTATGTGAAATACCAGTAGCATAGCGTTCAGCATTAGAGCAACACACAGCCACCACAGTACCACAAACCGACAGACAGCTGGTGGTAGACCTCATTACAATTTATAATTATAGGTGTGTTTGTTTCCTCATCTGTGATCTGTGTCCCTCTCTAGGACAAGCGCCATGAGGGCAGGGAGCAGGTCTTGTTCATCACGGTAGCCCTAGCACCCAGCACCGAGCCTGGCACACAGTAGGTGCACATTAAATCTCTGTTGAACGAACGAAAGAGACTCAAGGACTGAGGAGGCGAGGCACCTGGAGCTAAGAGTGGTAAAATCGCTGCCACTTGTTTAGCACCTACAGCACTGGGGCTAGTCCTGTCATATCTCTGAGATCCTCCAACTATGCAGAGTCAGCAACATTGCTCCCATTTTACAGATGAAGACATAGAGGCTCAAAGAGGTCAGGAAGCTTGCCCCAGGTCAATCAGCTGGGAAGAGGCCAGCTGGAAGGGGAATCTTGGCGGATGGACCTCCAGGCACTGCTCTTTGCAGAGCTAGAGAAAATTCGAGGACCACCTTGGCACTGCCCCCATCACCTTAGTACCCTGGGCCCCAACTGGGTGACACTCCTATCCTCAGGGCCTCAAGTATGACCTAAAAAGTCTCAGCCATGTGTGCACAAAATACCGGGTTCCTAAACTTGCCCAGCCCTCTAGAAAGGCTCCCCATCCCGCCACACCCAGCGCCTGGGGCTGGGCAGGACAGCTCTGCCCCAGCCCAAGCTAGAGCCACTTGAGTCTGTGAATGTAGTATTGCATAGCATCCTGAGTGGAGAAGTCCTTGCGAACACCTAACTCACATCCCTGCTCCAGCAACTCCTAGCACCCGCTCCAAGCTGACACCAAAGGTACACAGAAGGGAGGGACATTGGAGTTTGTAGCACACCACTGTGTGTCAGCTGAACTGGTTTTGTTTTATATACATTATTTTATTTAATCTTCTTTATTTTTTTATTGCGTTGAAATTTTAAGTAACAAAATGAACCATTTTCAAGTGACAATTCAGTGGCATTTAATGCATTCATAATATTGTGCAACCACCACCTCTATCTACTTCCAAAATACTTCATTACTCCAAAAAGAAACCCCATACCCATTAAGCAGTTTCTCCCCATTCCCCTCCCCCAGACCTTGGCAGCCACCAATCTGCATTTTGTCTCTATGGATTTATCTATTCTGAATATTTCATATAAATGGAATCATCCAATATGTGGCCTTTTGTGTCTGGCTTTTTTCACTCGGCGTATTTTCAAGGTTCATCCACAATTGCTTGGCAAGTTTTTGAGATAAAATAGGCTCAGAGAAGTTAGGTAATTTGCCCAAGGTTGAACAGTTAATAATAGTAGTAGTGATGGCAGCAGTAGGAGTCCCTGGATAGCACAAATGGTTAACACACTCGGCTGCTAAACAGAAGATTGGAGGTTCAAGTCCACCCACAGGCACCTTGGAAGAAAGGCCTGGCAATCTAATTCTGAAAAATGAGCCACTGAAAACCCTAGGAAGCACGATTCTACTCTGACACACAGGGGATCAGTGTGAGAAGGAACTGAGTCAATTTGATGGCAAATGTTTTATTTTACTGATTTTAATGGCAGAAGAAGTGGTAATTGCTAAGTTTTTTGTATGCTTACTATGTGCCAGGCACTGTTCTAAGCCCTTTGCATATTTTATCCCTTTACTCCTCACAATTCCCCCAATGAGATAGATATTAATATCCCCAACTTACATGATTTCAATCAGTCTCAACAATCCTGTGAGACTTTTAAACAGCACAGACACCAGGTGACAGTGCCAAGATTGTCACCTGGGTCTGCCTGACTCAAAACACCTGCTTTTCCCACGAGCCACGCTGCCTCTGAGCCCAGTGAGGCACCTGATGTGGCAGAAGTTCCGGGGCCTGTGGGACCACAGAGCAGAGAGAGCTTAGGGGTCCTGGGCAGGCTGCGCGGAGGACGGGCCTCTGAGCCTCAAGGATACATTGCTTTCATTCTGTCTACTGAGTGTCTTCCCTACAGCCTTTGTAAGCCCCCAAGGGTAGGAAACACGTTGGTCACTTCCACGGAGAACCCCTAGTGCCTTTCTCAGGGCCTGATGCTCACTGGGTACGTGGATAAGGTTTTGAAAGAGACGGGGAAAGGCATTTCAGGTGGAAATGACCACAAGAACAAGGCATGGAGGTGGGAACGCTTGGCACATCAAAAGAAGGGCTAGAAGGCCCTTTGGCTAGCACACAGGATGGCTGAAAGGAAGGAAGTAGGGCTTTGAAGGGGGCCTTGAAGGGAATGAAGGGAAGAAGACTGGCTACAAACTGTCCTTCTAGGTTTGACCATGGGGAACTTTGAATGTTCAGAAAAGGAGTTAAGACTTTTAGCTGCCAGCACTGGAGAGCCACTGAAGGTACGTGAGTAAGAGAGGGAACAGGCTGAAGCTGTGCTCCAGGTAGAGTCCTCAAGAGGGCCCCAGAGGGAGGTGAAGGGTGGGGAGCTCAAGACAAGCAGGAGGTGTGAAGTAACAAAACCAGCACCAACAGCACCACTAACAACAATAATAATAACGGGAAGGAGGACATGAGGGGGAGGAGAAGCTATGAAAGGCAGAGACAAGATGAACCTAAGGGACCTCATCTCCACTCCAACAAAACCCATATTTGCACAGACCTCCCTCCAGCCCACTCTTCTTTCCCTGCCCACAGCATGGGAGGGCACTGTTTCCCCGGCTGTCTCCCTGCAGGACTGTCCCCCTGACTTCCCTTCCTGCTGTTCCCAGAACAGTCTATCCTGCCCAGGGCTCTTCCTACTGCTCACCCCCTGAGTCCCACCCAAGGCACCTGTGGCCAGAGCTCTGATCACCAAGGTGACATCAGAGGGGTCAAGAACACAACCCAGAGGATGATCCCAGGACTCTAGCCACCATGCCCCTGACTGAGGAAAGAGCCAGACGACCCCTCATCTGTGGATAGGCCCAACACCTTCAAATTTACACCTTGAATCCACTGAGGCTCTATCTAGAAAACCCCAGCCAGCCCCTGTGGGCCAGGCAAGGGCAGGATGGGAGGCCCAGCACAATGCACCAGCAATTGGCTTGGAAGCCAGGGTGGGAGGCAGGTGTGCAGCCCTTCAGGACTTGAGGATGCTCAGCAGAAGGAGGGTATCCAAGGGCTTCCTTAAAGGGCCAGATGCACAAGTAACAGAGTCCCCAGCCTGGCTCGCAGATGCTGGCCTCCCCGGATGGGCCTCAGGAGGGGTCCTGAGATGGCTCCATTGGTGCATCTGCCTCCTCCAGTTGGTCCTCCCTGGCTCCATTTCTTCCCCAGGACTGTGCCCTCCCCACCAGGCCACTTATCCTCCGCAGGGCTGGCTCTAGCCTCTCCTGGCTCTCTGGCCTGCCCGACTGTTTCCTTCCCTTATATAGAGTTCTGCTCCAGACCAGGAAAGGAAGTGCATTGAGTTCCTGGAGGCAAGAAGGGGCCTGTTCCTTGGGACACCTCAAGCCAGGAGGGGATATTCTAGCCCAGAGTCCCCCTCCAGAGCCAGGGGGCCAGCCAGGAACAGGGAGGGGGTCTGATCCTTTCCCCAAAGCTAGCACTGGCTCAGACTCAGAACCTGGAGCAGACAAGACACAGGCGAGTACCAGAGGACTGACTACAGGCACTGCCCCCCAGTGCCCCAAGCCCAGCCCCTCCCCCAAATCCTCCTGAGCCAAGCTCCTCCTGGACGAATCAATCTGCCCTCAAAGCTCCAACAGCACCTTCATGTCGCCCTAGTCCTTCTTCTGGTCTCAGGGGCCCTCTTCTCAGGCCCCACCCACTGGTCGCCCCACCCCACTGCCAGCTTCAAGCCCTGCCACCCACTCAAGATGTATGCTCTCCAGACGGGGAATTTTCTCCTCAGGGAAAACACCTCCCCCACCTTTAAGCACGCCCACACCAAGAGCAGCTCTGATCCATAGCACATATCCTGACACAAGGGCCACTAGATAACCAGGCCTGGATGAGGAAGGGCAGAGCTGGGTGTGCCGGCCCCTCAGGAGCCCTGCGGAATGAGGCCTCTCAGAGCAGCCTCAGCGGGAAGGGCCCAGCAACAGCACAGTGGCTGGGGGTGGACCCAGAAGACCAAGCTGTAAGCTCCTCAACCCTCAGACTTGGGACCAGTGGGCCTCCCACCCACTGAGGCTGGTCCCCTTCAAAGCCAGCCTAGAAGATGGCATAGATGGCATTCAAGCAGCCCACTCTGGAGGCTTAGCTGGTTACAGAACATCTTCCCTGAAGATCTGCCTCCCTTGGAACCCAAGCTGAGACCCCCAAGGGCCCAGCTCAGAGGCCACATCAACCCGCACCCAAGATCAGTGAAGTCAGGAGGGTTGAAGATGCACACTAAGTCTCGCTTCTCAGGCACAAACCCCAATGAGCAGTAGAGTCAGAGAAGTTGGGCTCAGCAAAGATGCACCAAGTCCCTGCAGTGTGCCAGGCCTTAGTGGCAAAAGAGAGCAAGAAAAGGGGTATGAGAGGAGCCAGACAACAGCCGGAAGACAAAAGTGGGCAGGCAGGGCCACAGGGCAGCACTGTGGGGGCGAGAGGGCAGGGCTGAGTCCAGGGCTTGACATGGTCAGCATCCCGGACTCATGGTCCTGCCTCCTCCTGGGCACCCCAGCGCAGCCAGTGACAATCTCTCCACCCCACCCTCCAGCCACCCAGAGTTGTTCACATGAAAAGCCGAGTGTCCTCCTTGACGCCTTCCTCCCCTCTTGTGATGGTTAAGATTGTGTGTCAGCTTGGCTGGGCCATGATTCTCCGTGTTTTAATGTAATCACTCCCATGATTGAAT
>NW_004443977.1:9045785-9051714 GCF_000243295.1 Trichechus manatus latirostris
TTTACTTTTGTTCAATATAATACATTCTGAGGTAAGGGTTATGGGCCCATTTTACAGATGAGGAAATGAGGCTCCAAGAGGTCATATACTTAGCCCAAGGCCATCACTAGTGAGTAATGCAACCAGAGTTCCACTCCAGCAGTGCCCAAAGCCTCGGGTCTGCCCTGACCCACACCACCTTTGCCCAGTCGGGGTCCATAGGAAGAGTTTCATGGAGGGAAGTCCTCTGGGGCGGCTAGGGCAGGGGAGATGCCAGGGGTGGGAGAACAGAGAGGAGATCATTTGGCTGGGCCGAGGGTGCACATGGCAAAATGGAGAAAACCGGTCAGACTGGGGACTTGGAGTGGCCTGAGACCCCCAGGGCCAGTGACAGGGGATATGGGCAAGCCGAGGGGCTGGAGGCCAAGAGTTTGGTCTAGAAGAGGGGGCTGCAGCTGAGGTGAGGTGTACGGAGGCTCTGAGCTGGGGCACGGAGCAGAGGAGAGAGGTTAACAAGGGAGCTTGATGAGAACGTAAGAAACGGAGGAGTAAGAGCTTTGAAGAAGTTGGACACTACTCAGATGCCCAGCCTGGGGGGCTCAGAGACAGCCCCATTAGCCATTGCCATGGAGTTGATTTGGACTCATAGTGACCCTACAGGGCAGAGTAGAACTGCCCCATAGGGTTTCCAAGGCTGTAATCTTCACAGAAGCAGATTGCCACATCTTTCTCTCACGGAGTGGCTGGTGGATTCGAACCACTGACCTTTCAGTTAGCAGCCAAGTGCTTAACCACTGTGCCTCCAGGGCTCCTCTCAGAGACAGTAGGGCCTCTATTATGTAAGTGGAGATTTGAGACAGTTTGAAATGTAGGTTTCTGAGTTTCCTTCTCCTGCAATCCAAAGAGCAGGAAAAATCGCACACCTTCTTCCAGGCCTGAAGTAGGGGGAGCTGGCTGACATGACTTCTGGGGCAACCTCCAGCCCAGAGAACATAGCTTCTAGAAAGTTCCTAAAAGAATCTGGTACAGAAAAGGGCTGTGGTCTGTGGTCAAGGTTCTGGAGGAATTGGGGGCGAAGGAGGCGGCAGGCCTGGGAAGCAAGACCATGCATTCACCTGACGCTTACTGAGTGCCTCCTTGGTGCCAGGCTCTCAGCAAGGAGACAGAGGTGAAGAAGACTGGCCCTGCCTGGGAGGGGACCATGTGGCTCAGTAGAGGAGACAGGCATGTAAAAAGAGAATTAGAAACCACGCTAGTAACTGCTCTAATGAAGGTACAAAGAGGGCTGTTATTTCACTGAGATTCAAGTCCATCTGCTTTTCCAGGAATTATACCCCAAGGGAGGCTGCCCGCCCCACCCCCTAAAGCTCCACCAAGGGTTTCTGTCCCTAGATGAGAACTTTAGGGGACAAAAGCCTTTGACCCTAAGCTGTGCTAGAATAGTAAGGCAGGAAGGATGCATGGGAAAAAAATCTAAGTGCAATGGGAAAACCCAAGGAGTCAAAGGTCTCAGGAACTGCAGAGGAATGTGCTAGCAGGCTCCTGGGAAGTGCTAAAGTGGGCTGGGGTTAGGGGTGGTGGAAAGAGGGATGAGGCTGAGCCAAGGCCAAAATAGAGAATTCCGGGGCTAGGGGACACACTCAAATCCACACAGACACCAGAGAATCCCCTGCCTTCTTAAACTTGGTCATCGTCTACTAATGGGCCAGGACTAATGCTTCCAGGCCTGTCTCCCCTACTACACACATACACACACACCCACATGCACACACACGAGCACGCACCGTGCCTTGCCAACAGCAGGTGTTGACTGCCCCACTTCCTCATCTCAAGGATGCCGTTGATTGTGTGGGGCCCATCAATTAGATAACAGCTTTTGAGGCAGAAAACACAACACTAAGTGTACACATCAAGTGTGAGACGTATTTCCAATTTCAGAAACATTACTGTGTAAGAGACGACTCAGATGTAAAGAAATACCTTCGATTGTCATTGATTCCTCAGGCTCCCTAAGCTGCCCGTGTCACTACCCTATGCTGCTGACAGCTAGGAAGTCCTTCCTGGTGTCCACCTAATCCCTTTTTTAAGAATTAAAGGCTTGTCAAAAGAAGCAACAGGGTGAAAAGCAAACCCAGCCATATATTACTCAAGAGAAAATTCTGTAACCTCAAAGTCTATCTGTAGCCTTTTATGTTCCCTGGACCAGCTCCCTCCCCCAACAAAGGTCATTTTGCCTCATCGCTCACCCAGACAGCTCTGTCCCTGAGCAAAACTCTGGTAGGTGGGAGCAGCTCTAGTTTCCAAAGATCTTAACACCTGTTTGCAGATCCTCACTTCCAAATTCCTGAACATACCAAGAGGCCATGAGATTCTAACAAAAGACCAGAAGGTAGGATAGAAAAAGTACTGGACTGGGAGTCAGTCATGGGCTCAAATACCAGGTTTGCCACAAACCAGCTATTGTGATCTGATTTAACCTCCCTGAGCCTCAGTTTCCTCATCTGGAAAATGGGGATAACAAGATCTACTTTGCAGAGTAGTTGGGAGAACTAAAGACAGTTGGCTGAGATGGTATCAGTAAAAATGTCTGGAACATAGAATATGGTCAATAAACATCGGTTCCCTTCTATTTTTAGCCTGGGTGCTATCACAGCACCTCTCTGTACCTCAGCATCTTCATGTATGGAGCAATAAATTGAAAGAGCTTACTACCATGCCAGGTACAGTTCTAACCATTTCAGGCATCTCAACTCATTTAATCCTCTCCTCAACCTTGTAAGGTAGGTTCTATTCTTATCCCCATTTTACAGAAAAAGAAACTGAGGAACAGCAACAGAATGAGAGGAGGTAGGTAGATTCTAAGGCCCCATCTACCTTAAATCAAAGAGAGCCTGGAGCAGTATAATACACTGCAAGAAATTCCCATCGAAACACAGCCACCTTTTTTGTCTGAGCTTTTGACTCTTCCATAGCGCAAGCTTGAGTTATTTAAAAATTTACTCATGTGGAAAACTCCGGGCCCACAGATGGCAGCTATGGGAAGAATGAGTGTAATCGTTCTGCACAATTAGCACACGTCAAGGGCTGGTGTTCTGGAACCCCGTCTGCTCTGCTGGACGAGGCACATCAAGAGCCCCGGAAGCAGGAGGTCCCCAGAGCAGGGCAGCCCAGTTCCATGTTGCACCTTTAAATCCATCTGTGGCCCAGTCGCAGGAAGCCCCTCTGGCTCCCAATTAGCTTGCAGCAGAGACTTGAAGCCAGGCCAGCAGCACTGAAGGCCAGAGGAGGTCTGGCTGTCACCAGCATTGTTCAGCTCCATCTGACGCATATCCACTCCCCCTGTAATGTTTCCTTGTTCCTGGGAGGACCTCAGAGATGCACGCATCTGAACCAGGTCTGGAGGGGAAGAGGTGGGAGGAGGGGCAGCGGAAGACACGGCTCTGCCTGGCTCGGAAAGCCAGGCCTATTTTCAACAGGCGGAGGAGAAAGCACACAGCAGATAGAGACTGGGGACCCAGCGACACGCGGCCATGTCCACATGCAGCTCAGAACACCCCGAGGCACACACAGAGGGCACTGCCAGGTCCAGATGCAAAGTCACTCCTTGGTGCTCCCAGCCCCACCCTAGGCACAGAGGCACAGACAGGAATACACCAGCACCCTACCAGACCCACCGGCAGGGTGGTCTGCGTGGTGCTGGGCACAGCTCATTTCAGGAAGCCAGAGGGAGAACCAGCTGCTGGGTATTGGGGAAGGACTGGGAGGGGGGAGCCAAGGGAGGGGAGGCATGAACCAGAAGGGGCGGGGTGGGGGATGCAAGAGCAGCCCAGGGTCCCTGAAGCACACCCAGATCTCCAATGGCATCCTTTCAGAGTGCCCACAGGAACGTGCCCTCTGCTGCAGACACAGCAAGTGATAAATTCTCCTTGGACGTGCCCACCCCACCTGAGCTCTGGCCCATCCATCCTTCTGGGAGAGCTGTGAAGGGATACAGCACATGGCAGTTGGTAGGAGGCGCAGCAATGGGAGAGGCAGGTGCACAAACAGTGGGGCGGAGCCGACCAGGAGAATAAACAACCTGAGAATGATGGGCTAGAGGCAGGGGAGCAGGAATTTTAGGGGTGGTGGGGAGGGGGAACAAAACCGAGTTTAGGGCTTGTGGGACAACCATATTTATTATTGGAACATCTATAATGTACTGTTTACTTCAGACACATTCTCACATTTAATCCTAACAATATGCACAACAGACAATGCCCTCTCTGTCCACAGGAGGCAGAGAGCACACGCAGGCCACACAGCTTGCCCAAGATCACACAGCTCTGAGCGGTTGAGCCGGGACTCAAACCCAGGGCAGCCAGACGACAAAGCCTACACTCTTTCAGGCAAGCCACGCCACCTGGATGCTGAGAAGGTTAAGACAGGGGCAGCAATGGGGCCCAGGGAGTGTGATGGTAAAGATGGTGGGAGGGGCTAAAGCAGAGGGACAAAGAGAGGCTTCCAGAAAGGAGTGGGGGGTGTGGCCAAGGGGCCTGGGCCCCCAGCTCCTAAGGAGGGCAGGGACAGGGGCGCTCAGGCTGCTGTGACTCAGTGACTGGGCCTCCAGGGCACATTTCCGCAGCCCCAGACATTTCTGCGCGGTCTAGAAGCCACCCGCCCGGCCAGCCGCCTGCCCGGCCGAAGCACTGAGCCATTACTCACAACGTTACTCACTTAGTCTCTGCACCTCTGCCGCCCAGCACATCACTTCCTCCAGCTCTGTTCCCTGAGGGTGGCGACTGTGGAGCGGGCCGATTGGCCTGGTTCCTTCCCTCCAGTTGCTCGCTCAAATCCTGCCAGCGCATCCCCACCCGAGTCACCACTGGGACAGAGACCAGGGAGAGTCTGGACCACTCAGCTCAGACAGCTGTTGCCCTCTACTCTGTTCTAAGAAAAGGAGCTGCCTGGAGGAGTGGTCACTGGCGAGAAAGAGCCTCCCAGCCTCAGGGCTGGAAGGAACCTTCCAGAATCAGCTGAAGTCCCAGCAGATGCCTAAAGACCCTACAAGGCCCCCTCCTCCACTCTGGGTGGCCCCTTCAACGGACCCCAGAGCAGGAGCCTCTCTCTTTGGAAAGATCCATGGACTTGGGGGATTTCAGCACTGGCTAAAAGAGAGAATGCTCCTAACTTCAACCTCTCATTTCATAAATGGGGAAATGGAAGCCTAGAGAGGGTAACTGATTTCCCCAAGGTCACCCAGAGCCAAAGAGGGTTGAAAATAGGCCTCCTGACTCCCCTGACACTGGTCCTGTCACTGCACCGCACAGCCCCTTCCTCTGCAATCAGAGATGCACCTGTTCCAGGGCACAGCCTCCCAAGTCGGGGAGGCCCCTTAAGTCAACCCTCACTCCCATCTGCTGGAAAGCAGCTGTTTATCCTGCAACTCTGGAGATAGGAGTTCTGAAGGCAAGATGAGGAGGGAAGGAAGGAGCTGCAGGCAGACAGCCATTACTGTGGATGAATCACTTTCTAGCAGTGAACAGGCATTAGGCTCCCAGCACAGGTCAGAACAGCCTGCCTAGGAGGCAGAGGGATGGACCAAATGACCTCTGGAGGCCCTGGAGCTCAAAGGCCCGGCCCTCTGGCAGGAGATGATGGGAGGAAGGCCTGGGGTCCCAGCTGGAAACTTGGGAGAGTCCTGGCCTCCTCCTCACTCGCCTCCCCTCTCCTCCCTCCTCACCCCAGCTCTCCCCAGGCTCCAGTCTGGAATCCAGGCCAGGCTGCTGCCTCCGCTCCCACACTCAGCTCAGCTGGGCAGCTGCAGAGGCAGCCACACATGTGGTGGCGGAGGCAGCTCAAGAGCCATCAATTAATTCCTTCCAGGCCTCCGAGGAGGCTCATCTCTGCTTGCCTTCTCCCATCCCCCACTGGGCAGCTGCACACATCCCTGCCCTCACCTCAATCGTCCCTG
>NW_004443977.1:9053483-9094571 GCF_000243295.1 Trichechus manatus latirostris
ATTCGAACAGAACAAGGGAATACTGTGTGGTTTAAAGTCAGAAAAGGTGTCCATCAGGGTTGTATCCTTTCACCCTACTCATTCAATCTGAATGCTAAGCAAATAATCCAAGAAGCTGGACTATATGAAGAAGAATGGAACATCGGGATTGGAGGAAGACTCATTAACAACCTGTCATATGCAGATGACACAACCTTACTTGCTGAAAGTGAAGAGGACTTCTTGAAGCACTTACTGATGAATATCAAAGACCACAGTCTTCAGTATGGATTACACCTCAACATAAAGAAAACAAAAATCCTCACAATTGGATCAATAAGCGACATCATGATAAGTGGAGAAAAGACTGAAGTTGTCAAGGATTTCATTTTACTTGGATCCACAATCAACATCCATGGAAGCAGCAGTCAGGAAATCAAATGACGTATTGCATTGACAAATCTACTGCAAAAGACCTCTTTAAAGTGTTGAAAAGCAACGATGTCACTTTGAGAACTAAGCTGCTCCTGACCCAAGCCATGGTATTTTCACGTGTATGTGAAAGTTGGACAATGAATAAGAAAGACCAAAGAAGAGTTGATGCCTTTGAATTATGGTGTTGGTGAAGAATATTGAATATACCATGGACTGCCAGAAGAAGAAACAAATCTGTCTTGGAAGAAGTACAGCCAAAATGCTCCTTAGAAGTGAGGATGGTGAGGCTTCGTCTCACATACTTTGGGCATGTTATCAGGAGGGACCAGTCCCTGGAGAAGGACATCATGCTTGGTAAAGTAGAGGGTCACAAAAAAAAAAAAAGCAGGTAGCAGTTCACAGGATCTTGCAGAGTAGAGAAAGCTTTGGAGAAGAGGTACGATTTGAGATGGGTTTTGAAGGTTGAGAAGGAGTTCTTCAGGAGGAAAAAGGAAAAAAAGACTTTTTCAGGCACAGGGAAAGACACTGAATGGCACGCTGTACAGCCAGAATGCTGTGCAGTTGTACAGAAGACCCTCAGTGAGATAGACTGACACAGTGGCTGCAACAATGGGCTTAAACATAGCAATGATTGTGAGGATGGTGCAGGACCAGGCAGTGTTTTGTTCTGCTATACACAAAGATGCTATGAGGTGGAACTGACTCAACGGCACCTAACAACAACAACATTGTGTGCCAGGCAGATGGTGAAAGATGTCCCCAAAAGGAGCTTTTCTTGGTTCCTTAGAAATACACACTCCTTGTGGTCTACCCTCATTCCTGCCTGCTGCAGTCCCTCCATTCCAGCCTTGTATGTGAAGGCTTGCCAAGGAAGGCTCTCTCCTGGCCTGAAACATCTCCCAGGAAGGAGATTTCAGTGCCTCCTTGGCTTCATGATCCAAGAGGAGAGGACAGTATATGGGAAGGAAGCCCAGAAAAATGCAATGACTCAGACAAGGATTTCCCAGCCCTGGGGCTGAGGAATTTGAACGAAGGACTCCAGGGACCCAGGTCCTGGCTTATGATCTGTCCCCAGGCCTCCTCTACCCAATACAGCCTCCACAGTAGCCCAAAGCACCTCCCTAAGCAACAATCTCATCCTATTTCTCTATGTTAAAGCCCTCCGTTGCTCCCCTCTCTAATCTGGCACAGAAAACCCCCCACAGCTGAGCCCCAAGCAACACCTCCAGCCTCTGTCCAAAGCCATCCTTTCCCACACACACCATTTTTAAGCTGCCATTTACTGTGGGCTTGCTCTGTGCCAGGCACTGGGCTGAGCATTTCACAAGTAATATCTCATTTCATCTCCATCATTAACACTATGAGAATGATACATTAATCCCATTTTACAGATGCAGACACTGAGGCTCCGCCCCAGGTCTCATAGTTAGTACGCAGAGGAGTCGGGATGCATACCCAAGCTTATCTGACTCTAACCCAGGGCCGGAACCATTCTTTTACCCGTCCTACAGTGTGCTACTCTGCCTTTGTGCATGTCTTTCCCTGTGCCTGAAGAAGTCTTTGCTCCTTTTCCCTTCTGAAGAACTCCTTCTCAACCTTCAAACCCATTTCAAATGGTACCTATTTTCCAAAGCTTTCTCCACTCCACCAGCTCCTGTGAACTGTTTCCTGTTTGATGCCCTCCCCGCATTTTGCAGAAATCTATGTCTACCCACTTTGTCCCACTAGACTGCATCTCCCTGGCCTTTCCAGCCCCGTACCTGGCACCATGCCTGGCATAGGGTGGATGCTCAGAGAGGCTTTTAAAGTGAACCACCAGGGCCCTGTGCACCCAGCTGGGCTCAGCCGCTGCCAATGCAGGCTTCACAGTGTGTACATGGCCACTGCCCCGAGCCCAAGGAGCAGACCCCAGGCACCAGGCCATCTCTCCCACCCTCAATCACAGGCAGGCACTGAGGGCCCCCCAGTCACACCCCATCTCACGCTCGTGGGTGGGGGCTTCTCCCGATGCTGGCCCCCTTTCCTGGCTTGGCAGCCCCTCTCTGCTCAACTAGCCTGGCTGTTTCTGGGAGTCTCAGCCAGTGATTAGGGCCCTAATCAGCAGGACTTCCTGCCAGCGACTGCCAGAGGTGGGGGCGGGGTGGGGAGGGAAACAAGGTCAACCCAAGGTGAAGTTCGCTGTCTGGGACCAGGGGAGGCTCTGGCTGGGAGATGGACTCACACACTGTTCCAGCCCATCATCTCTCCAGCCTTCATTTTACAGGTGAGGACACTGAAGCCAGCAAGGGAAGGGACTTGTCCAGAGTCCAGCGACAGAGTCAGGGCTAGACTTCTCCAGGTGAGAAGGATCTCCAGAGCGGAGACCCTCTCTGACATTTCCCTTGAAGCCCCCTGCTCCACCTCTCCACCCCTGCCCCAGCTCCAAGCCCAGGGCTAAACTGGGCACAGACTGCCCCCCTAAAGGGTTGTTGGAGACCAGCACATTGTTCAGGTCTGGTGAAGGTCAAGGGTCAAAGGTGAGGCCTACCTCAAGACCAGCAATGGCCTAGAAGTAGGGCAGAGGTGGAGAGGGGATGGGAGATAGGGCGGGGCTGAGCTCAGGAACCTTCCCCAGCTGTCATCATCATCATCGACCCAAACCCATTCTTTCTCCAAAAAAAGCTAAATGCCTTTTGCAGCTGCAACTGGGCGGGCCAGGGGTCCGGAAATGGAGCTCACCTCCGACCTGGAGCAACCCCAGCCTCCCTGGGTGGGAACCAAGGCTGGGCGGAGAGTGCAGCTTGGCAGGCCTTGAGGGTTGACCCCTGCTAATGAGGAATGTCAGGGGCACCGGAAAGCAGAGGACCCCACAGAGGGCAGCGGCCGGGGATGGAGGAGGGTGGCCAAGAGCCCCCCTCAAACAGAGGTTCAAAATTCCCAGCTTATATGGCATGCGGGAAGGGCTGAGCATACTTCCCCCACGCCCTAAAACTGAGGGTGGAACGAAGGACTGAACTGAAGTTACAGCAAGAGGGATGCAGGTTAGACTTTAGGGAGACCTAGCAGGAGCCCTAGTGGTGCAATGGTTACGTGTTCAGCTGCTAACCAAAAGGTCGGCAGTTTGGATCTACCAGCCACTCCTTAGAAACGCTATGGGGCAGTTCTACTCTGTCCTGTAGGGTCTTTATGAGTCAGAATCGACTCCACGGCAACGGGTTTGGGTTTTTTTGTTTTGTTTTGGTTTGGTTTGGTTTAGCAGGGTATAAGACACACAAATTTTCAGTGGTTATTTGGGAATCCCACTTTAAAACATAGATGCCACCGCTATGGATGTAGCCCATGGTCAAGGGAAGCCCGCCTGGAGGCCAGGCCTGGGAGTCTCCGATTCAATGACTCTCAGCAAAGATGGGATGGGATCCAAGAAGGGGAGCTTGGGCTGGTTTATAATAATGCATCTTGTTTACAGTGGATGGCAACTTTCTCAGAGTCCTCCATAAACACAGATCCACACCGGCTCCCTAGGCAGACACGGGCTCCAGAGGCTCCCTTCCCCTCCCCTGCCTCTCCCCAGTCACAAAGAAAGAGGCACGGGTGAGGAGGAGGAATCTTCCCTGGACTCTGATGCTAGGCCTCCTGGAGGGAAAACGACGCCACCATCTCCTCCACCCTCTGGTCCCACAATTCTCCCATCTTAGGGACGGAACAACCATGGCCAGGGGGAAAGTCTCAACCAAGAGTCATATTCCTGGGAGAACAACAATAATAATGATTGCTAACATCTTTTGAGCACTTACTATGCGCCAGGCACTGTTCCAAGTGCTTTAAATAACTAACTCATTTGATCCTCACAACAACTACTACTGCCCCACCTTACAGATGAGGAAACTGAGGTGCCACACAGCTAGTAAGCAGGGTGGTCACGACTTGAGTATGGCAATCTGGCTCCAGAACCGTGCTCCCTGCCTCGCTGTAGGCCTGTCAGTGAACACAGCCTTAGAATCTTGTTTCCTGGTCTCACAAGCCCTGAGCAGGCCCTGTCTAAAGCCCTCCCATCCCTGCCCTTCATTAGTCCATACATGTTAACAGCACTCTGCCAGGCACAGCAAGGAGCAACTGGGACGCAGAAGGCACAGGCCTGCCTGCAAGGAGTTTGTACTCCAGCTAGAAGGCAGGGGAGCACCCTGGAAGCTTGCAAGAATCAGGGAAAGCTGGGGGGCCCCATATTCTCTGCTGGAGAAGGCCTGGGAAGGTTTGGGCCGGGGGTGGTGCTGCACCTAGGACTGGGACCCTCACCGTGGCAGAAGGGCAAGAATCCCACCCAGGCACTTCTGTGACCCATCGTCCCTTATCATCTCCCCCCGAACCTCGCCCTTCAGTCCCAGTCCCTCCTGCCTCCCAACCAGGCCTGACTGAGCTAAGGCTTTCAGCCCTAAAAAGGCAGGGATTACAAAGTCCAGACTAGTCCTGGAGGAGGCAGTGCCGGGGACTGGCTCAAGCCCACTTACCACCCCCACCTACACAAGCTCCAACTCCACGGAGACCAGCCACCCTCCCCCAAGGGAAGCCAAAGTGGGGACAAGTCAAGGAAGGTTGCCAAGGTCACCAACCTGGGTAGAAGAAGGCCGGGGGACCCAGCCGCCTTGGGAATCTCGGCCTCCTGCAGCCTCCCCCTCCGGGGATGGGAAAGCGCTTCAGGCGGTTTGAGAGAAGGAAAGAGAGGAGGGACGAGTGTGACTGTGCATAATGGAGGGGGGCACCCAGGGAGGTGGGGCATGGTCTGTGAGGCTGGCAGCCCTGCCACCCCCACCCTCGTTCCAGCTCGCTTGTGCCCACACCTCTGCACACCTAATAGCTCTAGGGAAGGCTAAGAACCGGCCAGCCAGGGAACCACAGAGCCAGAGGCGATGGGTGCAGGGAAGCAATGGGCTGGGATGCAGCGCTGGAGGGCAGGGGATGGCGCAGGGGACAAAGTCAAAGTCAGTCCCTTCCCAGTCTCCGAAAACCACTCACCCTCTCTCTACCCCACAGCCATATCCATTTCTGATTTGCTATTTTCAGAGTCCAGTAACTGGGAGGGCTTCCCCATCTGTCTCCTCTGCACCCCCATACACACGTCTCAACTGGGCCTCAGATTCCCTTTCTGGGGTGTCTTAGTTATCTAGTGGTGCTATAACAGAAATACCACGAGTGAGTGGCTTTAACCAACAGAAATTTATTTTCTCATAGTTTAGGTGGCTAGACGTCCGAATCCAGGGTGCCGGCTCTAGGGCAAGGCTTTCTCTCTCTGTCAGCTCTGGAGGAAAGTCCTTGTCTCTTTGAGCTCCTGCTCCTGGGGTATCTTCAGGTCGCTCGGCATGTGTCTGCCCCCATCTCTGCTCCTTTCACTTGCTTGTTTAAACTTTTAATTCTCAAAAGAGATTAATTTGAGACACACCCTACACTAATCCTGTCTCATTAACATAACAAAGACAACCCATTCCCAAATGTAATTATAACCACAGGCATAAAGGTTAGGATTTACAATACGTATTTTAGGGAACACAATTCAATCCATAATTTTGGAGTCAAAGAGACTCCAAAACCCAAAACCAAACCCACTGCCATCGAGTTGGTTCCAACTCATAGCGAACCCATAGGGTTTCCAAGACTGTAAATCTCTACGGAAGCCGACTGCCACATCTTTCTCCCGTGGAACCGCTAGTGGTTTCGAACCGCCGGTCTTTCTGTAAGCAGTCCAGTGCTTTAACCACTGTACCACCAGGGTTCCTTCAAAGAGACTCAGGGTCCCAGAAATAAGCCAAGAAGCCAGAAGTGCTTGCAGCTAAGAGCCTTGCTGGCCACGCTGACTCAGACTGGCTTTTGGAGGTCAGCAGGCACACTCAGCGTCTCACTCCCCTTCCCCACAAACGCCTCCGTCCCTCCTTGAGTCTCTTCTGGACCAGAGGGAAAAGTGTCCTAATTAAGCAGCCTCATCTCGGCCCTGGCTCCAGACAAGGAACTGAAGTTAGACACTGGAAAGGACTTCCCCTCAGATGGCAACCAAATCCCTTTTGACCCCGGGTAGTACAAATGGTTTCCGCCTGACTAATAACCGAAAGGTTGGCAGTTCAAACCCCACCCAGCAACACCACAGAAGAAAGGCCTGGCGATCTGCTTCTGTAAAGATGGTTGCTATTGTTGTTGCCATTGAGTTGATTCCCACTCATGGCAACCCCAGAGTAAGCCAAGATCTACCCGGTAACACACGGGGTTGTCATGAGCTGAAATCGACAGAAACTTTTTTTTTTGCACTAAGGGCTACCCTGATTGGAGTGTCCTGGGGTGACCGCTACTCCTTCACCCTCCTCTCTAAGGAGGAAGGGGATCAAAGGGCATCCATTGAGGGAGGCGTTGCGGGAGGAGGCAGGCTGGGATAGGAAGGATGGAGCCCAGGGTGGTCCCCGGCCCACCTGGACACTCCCAGCAAGGGAAGCCCAAGTCATCCAGGGTTTGGTTTGCTTTTCAGAACTCTTCAACCCCACCCCAACCCTGCCCTCTCACTGCCCACCCAGGAAAACAGGTTTGGAGAGGTGGTGACATGTTCCTCCCCACCCCTCTCCTGAGAGGCCCTTGAGAACAGCGCCCTCGGCTTGTAAGAGCAGCTGCTAGTTACACCAACCACTTCACACACCCTGACAACGCTGTATTATTTTACAAATTTGGAAACTGAGGCTCAGATAAGGACCCCCCACACCCCAACACTGGGTTTTTTCTGTGCCTCAGATCTTGACACTGCTCCTCAGCCTACTCTCCCAGGCAGGCTGGGGGTCTCCATTTGGCGAGGCCAAACTGGGCAGGGGCTCATAGCAGACACTCACCTGACCAGCACACTGGCCTGTTAGCTCCTCAGGAGGGGGCATGGGCTCTAACAGTCAGGGGCTATCCCCTCCATTCCACTCTGTGTCACGCAGCCCACGTGTCTGCTCCAGCCCTTGAAGAGTTAACCAGCAGGGTAAGGGGCAAAGTGGGACAAGAGGAATCGGAAGAAACTCAGAACCTTTGCAGGAAGCAGCTGGGGGTAGATCTCCTGGGCAGGTTGAGCAATGGGTGAGAGGGGAGGAGCAGGGGTGGAAAGCAGAGCCTTGGCGGGTGCCAGACAGGCAAGAAGGCTCTCTGTTCCCCAAAAACCTGGGAGAGAGGAGAACCCTGTGAGCTCCTCTAACTGTGCCGTCACCCCAGGCCAGAGGCCACTGCCTTCCCGCTCCCCTATTCCAGTGCCAGAGAATTCCCAGACTCCAAGAATCCCAGGACCTCCGCATCCCAAGAGACCTTAAAGTTCATCTCTTCTAACCACATCCCACTTCAGGAATCCTTCCAAGCTCTTGTCCAGATGGTCTGAACTCCTCCCCAGACGAGCAACTCACTACTCTACAAGGCAGCCTATTCTCCCACTGACCAGCCCAACTTGCTATAAAACCTTTCCTTAAACCCAGCAGTGTCCACTGCTGGAGTCCCAACAAAAACCCATCCTGCCCTTGCTTCCTTTTCCTACCTCCACGGAAACAGGACACTGAGGGTCCCCAAACTCCAAGGCTTCCACCAAAGTCCATCAGAGTGACAAGAAGATGGTCACAAATAAGTGACCTCTTCCCTGGCCTCATCTGCATCCCTCCCTCAGCTCCACCCCACCTGGTCACTAGTTTCTCTGTGTTTATAACTCCTGAACACCTCTGCCCCAGGGGAAATTCGGAATTGGGGCTTTGAGGAAAGAAAGGGCAAAGAAGTATGGGGTAAGGGGAAGGGGAGCTGGAAGAGGTTAAGGCCAAAGCTTTGGAAGCAGAGGTCCCCAGGTTACCACGTCCATCTCCAAAGAATCTTCGGCTCCTGAGCCAAAGTCCTGGATCCCCAGCTCTAGTAGTGCCTTAGACTGGCGGAGACCCTCCCCAGCCCTAGCCTGCTCTTCTCCAGCTCTGTCTTCTATGGGCAGCAAAGTCCAGGCCAATCCCAAACTGGGATGCCCAACACTGATCCCATTTAGGGTTCTCTCACCCAATTCCCGGTCCCAGATCCTCTCTGCCTCCCATATGCCCTGGGCCAGGGATGTCAGGCCAGAGGGTAGCTCATCTGTAGCAAGCTTTGAGGTCCTGGGGGAGAGCTGGGGCGGGGGAGACAGGAGCAGCAGCCAGCTGGCTGGGGCAGGAGTGACTTAAGGCCAAGTCTGAACCACAATGGTCCCCACCCCACCCAGGCAGCTTCAGGAAGGGGCCCGGCAGAGACTCAGGAAAGAGAGTGATCCCCCCCTCCCCGACCAGCCTGGCTCTGCACAGCCACACAGAAAGGGCAACTGGGACAGAGAGAGAAGCCCCTGGAGCCAAAGACTCTGGAACTCTAGTAGCCACTTTCCCCCCAATCCCACCCCAAGAACCGCCTGTCCTGCCCTCCCCCAAATCAGCTCTTCCCCAACCCAGGACCCACCTTGTCCCCTCCCCCCACCACTACACCCCCCCCATAGAGAGGCTAGCTGGGGAGCCCAGCAGGCTTCTCTGGTCACCCCCTAGACCACCCCCTCTCCCAGTTTCCTCTGAGGACAGTGGCCAGCCTAAAAACATCTAGGCAGGCAGTACTGGCCCGCGCCCGAACATGGTGGAGGGGCACAGACTCTGAGGTTAGCGCTACATGGACTCTCCACCTTCGGAAGGGGTGGGCCCGGGGCAGCAGAGGGTCAGTGGAGGAGATGAGGGTTGGGGGGAGAGGAAGGAGGGGGGTGGAAGGCAGCTGCATGTGTCTGTTCATTAACCACCTGGATTAGCCATTTCTGCCCAGAGGGGTGAGGAAGGAATAGCAGCTGGGGGCTGGGGGAGGGCGGCTAGCGGCACTCATGCCACCCTATGCCCATGGGCAAGGAGCATGGGCCCAAGCTGGGGGATGGAGTGGTGAAATGCTTTCAAGTCTACCCTTCCCAGCCTGCCAACCCCTCCCTTGCAGCCTTGGCGTCCATCCATCCCTCCAAGAGAGAGAGAGACACATGAGGGAGGGGAGCAAGTGGAGAGAGCCCCAAGGAGGACAGAAGTGCCCTGGATAGCAGCTCCAGAGGGTGGCAGGGAAAGAAACCATGAGAAAACACACATGCCCCTCTCCTGTCCTTTCCCCTGCACAGCCCACTCAGTGCTGGGCAGGCAGGGAGCAGAAGCGAGCCCTGGCCATTAAATACGCACCATCCTTCCCCTTCCTTGGTCAGTGGGTCACTCCCCACTGCCCTCTGCTGACCTCAGTCCCAAGCAGCCACTGACACCAGCAACTTCCCCAGCAACCAAAACTCACTCTGACTGCTCTCTCTCTCAGAGCAGGGACAACCACACCCAGACGTCCCTGAGACTCACAGACACATGGGAAGGCAGGGGACTGACAGGTTGGCCACTGAGGGGCCTGCCTAGCCCAGAGACATATGACCAGGCAGGGCTAACCACACTTTCCCCCTAATTCACCCCTGATCAGGGGTCCTGACAGCATCAATAGACAGCCCAGCAGCGTCGGCAGGCTCCAGCACCCCCTGCACACACACACTCACCTTTCCAGCAGAGGAGACACAGGGTGGGGTGGGTGTCTGGGCCAAGGGCTCACGGCGCAAGGGAGGTGGGCAGTGGCGGAGCAGCAGCTGTGCCTGGCAAGAAGCTGGTTGCCAAGAGGAAGGCAGTGAGTGAGTCTTGTGTCCAGGTGGGGAGCGGGGCGCGGGCAGCAGAGCTGGTCCCAGGGCCACAGCTGGGAGCAACTAAGCGGAGGGCGCTGCTCGCCCTCCCGAGTCTCCCTCCCGGCGGCAGGCGGACAGCCCAGGCGCACCGCCTCCTTCCCGAGCCAGCCAGCAGCCGGCCCCCTGCACCCGCCACCGCCTCCTTTAACCCCTCAGAGCTCGGCCAGCCACACTCACGCCTCGTCCCGCCAGGCAGGCTAGTCCACAGCTGGGCACAGACACCTGGCACAGGGATAAGCAGGAAGTTTGCCCCTCTCCCTCAGCCCCTGGTCCAGAGTTCCCTTAGGACCAGTAGGGAGAGGCCAGAAGCTTGGAGGACAAGGGTGGGCAAAGGGGGACAGGAAGATGTCAGGATGCCAAAAGGTTCAGGACCCCATGGAAAAGACAACCCCATGGAAGAGACGGCTGCAGAGAAACAACCAAAAGGCTGTTGGGTGGGGAAGGAAGCTTTATGAGACAAGAACAATAACAACAACTTTTGTAGAGTACTTGTACTTTAAGCTCTTTTCAACTCATTCTGTGACTGAAGACATGTGACTGGAATCTCATCCCTGAACCTCAGTTTTTTTGTTTGTTTGTTTGCTTTTGTTTTGTTTTTCTGTCTGTCCAATGCAGGATAACAAACGTTGCTTTTGTCTCCCAGCTGGGTTAGGGCATTCGTGGTTATATAGTCAAAAGTGATTTGAACTGAACTCTTGTTAATGAAATGCACGCTTTGATTCCCTTTGAAATGCGTCGAAAAATAAGATGGATTGATGGATGGAGAGATGGATAACTATGTGATAAAGCAAACAGAACAAAGTGGTCATTGTAGAACCTAGGGTGTTTGCCGTATAATTCTTTCAACTTTTCTATATTTGAAATCGTCATAATAAAAATATCAGGGGGAAACTGATTTGAAGAGCTTGGAGTACCACGTAAATGACTGAAGTAAGCAGTCGGATTACTTTGAGAAGGGGAAAAGTCATATTGGCTGTCCACCTATGGAATGCCAGGAACTTAGTGCAGATTATCTCTCACTTAATCTTCAATCTTCCTTGTTATTGTTGCTGAAGAAAGTGACCTCAGGTGGGCTACACGACTTGGTGTAGAGCTGGCACTTGGCCCCAGGCAGGCTAGCTCTGGAGCCAAGCTCCTAACCACCCACCATTCCAGAGGCTGAAAGGCCCTTCTATTCACCATCTGAGCTACCTTTGTGTAAGATCCTGGACCAATGACTTCGAATCTCCAAGCCTCAGTATCCCCTGCTGTAAGTTGAGTTTGGGCCCAATGGTACTGAATGTCCCTCCAGTTCTTAATGTTCACTAATTTTATTAATTCAGCCAAATCCTTCCCCAGGCCTCAGTTTTCTAATGAGTAAAGTGACAGGGGAGGCCCAGAAGAGGGACAGATGACCTAAGGGAAATGTTTGGGGGCATTTAGGGTCAGAGCCACATGGAGATGCTCAACACTTTGGAAGGCCACCCCCCCCATCAGTGACCATGAAACCCTTGGAGGGGGGTGCCTTATCAGGACCTTAACGTGTGGGAGGGCAGAGATGGAGGCATCTTTCCACCCACACCCTGCCTCCAGGGCAAGATGACCTCACCCCTCCCAGATGGAAAGAAAGTCTGGGATTCCATAACCCCAATCTTCAGCATCTCAAAACCTACCAGCCTTGACAGCAGCCTTAATGCGAGAGAGTAGGGACACTGCCCAGAGATGGGAAAGACTGACTGAATGTGCCTACTTAACGATGGATTGACTGTGGAGAAACCGGCTGGTCCTCCCTACCCCCCTACCCAAGCCTCCCCATCACTGACCCCAACTCTGGGGTAAAGGGGACTCCTAATCACCTTACCCTGCCTAGCCCCCAGTCCCTCTGCAGACTAAGGGCTCCTCAGGGACTTGGATTAGCCATGGTCAGGCAAGGAATTTAGAGGATTCTGTGTTTGCTCCAAAGATGGGGGGCAGGGGGGCATGTTATAAAACTAGAATGCCCCTCCCACTGTCAGGTCACCAGAATAGCAGAAAGCACCACCCTCCCTACCTCCTCCATCCAACCTGCGTCTACTATCATCATGATTAACCAGGAGCCCTGGCTCCCATTGCCAACCATACCCGGTCCAGCTCTGCAGCAGGGTACAGGAGGCATTCTGTAATCTAATCCCTTCCTCTCTCACGCCCACTCTCCCTCCATCTCTCCTCATTCCCATGCTCTGCCACCAACTTTACTTCCATACCTTTGCTCACCACACTGTTCCCTCTTCTCCTATCAGTATTCAGGGCTCAATTCAAAAACCACCTCCTCCATGGACCCCTCTCCAACTGCACCACTTGGAGTTGTCCTGTCCCGTCCTGCCCTGTTCCCTCCTCTGAACACTCAGGACTTTTGCTCATATAATAATGCCTTGAAATACAGCTGGGTGGATGTGCTCTGTCTCTCCCATTAGTTGAGCAAAGGTTTGTTCATCCTCTTCCTCTCCTTTGCCTACTTTGTCCAGTGTTTAGCATAAGGTTGACACAGTAGACTCTCAATAAATGTGCAATGAATAAATGAATAATGGAGACAGGGGTGGATGGATGATTGGTTGATAATTGAATAAAAAGGCCTTTTTTAAAATGCTGAATTCTGCACAAGGCTGTACCATGATAATTATACACAGACTTTTATATCCAAAGCCATGGAATCACAGACAGACAACTGACTTTGCTAGAATGTGGCGACTACAGATTAGACTGATACAGGGATATCACGGGAGGCAGCCTATCCCCCTAAGTCCGCAGCAGATCCAGGGGTGCTGAGAGACCCCTTCCTCCAGATGCCCTCAAGGAGCCTTCAGATGTACTTTCTGCCCACCACCCCAAAAACGCTCCTTTTTCCCAGTCTGCAACTCCAGCACCTGGGCGTGGAACCTCAAACTCAGCAAATCTCTAGAAACCACACAGAGAGGAAGTTAAGGAGCCAGAGGATTTCAAAGGGCAGCCTTCCTCCTTATTTCCAAGAGCTGTCCCACAGTGAATGGTCTGCCCCCCAGCTTTCCCAGCCTCAATCTCATCATCACACACACACACACACATACACACATATTCATACACCCACACACACACACCCCACACACACACAGTGAGAGCAGCCCTCCCCTCCCCAATCCTCCAAATCTGCCTCCCCTCCTCCTTCTAGCCAATGAGGACTCAAGATTGCCAGGGTTTCCCATCTCCCATCCCCAATCCCCTCCTCACAGCCTTAAAGTCAGCCAATGCCCCTTCCCCTCCTCCATCCCTCCCATCCCAAAGTGTGAGATTGCACATCTGGTTCCAGTTGTGGTTGGTCCGTTCAGGGTAGGCCTGAGGGTTTCTCATCAAACTGAATAATACCAGTGGTGGAGCCCATTGGAGCTGGGAGAAGGGAGGGCAGGAGGCCGAAGGGGTGGGGGAGGGAGAGACAATGCCAGTAAGGAGGTAAGGAGACACAGAGAACCAAGAAAAGAGAAGGGCAGTGCCTGGCATCTCAGAAGCACTCAATGGACGCTTGTTAAACTAAGACAAGAAGCTGGAGAAACAGATGACAGGAAAGCCAGGAGGAGAGGGACTGGGACAAAGAGGAGGTCAGACACAGAGACGCAGAAGGAGGAAAGAGACAGAGCTGGGGGTGGTGGGACAGCGCCATGGAGCACAGAGAGGTCATTGAGAGGAGCAGGGAAGCATGAATTGCATATGTCAGGGCCAGGTGCTGAGTTAGGCACTTCCATTGGAAGCGGAGGGACATGACAGAAAGAAGGACAAAGGGACACAGAGAAGCAGAGAGGGAAGGGCAAGGACAAAGTCAAGGGAAAGATGGGCCAGAGCCCAAGAGTGTCGAATCCAGGCTTCCCTGGCCTGCTAGCCCCACCTAGGACCCCTAGTGGCCTGTGAGGATGGTGCCATGTCCCCCTCAGACCTGAGAACAAGGGAGGCTGAGGTAGGAGTTTAATCTAGAGCTGCCCCTCATCTGTTCCTTCATTTCATTATAATCAATATTTAAGAACCCACCCTTCACCATTTCCCATATGTATTCCTGCATCCAAAAAAAAAAAAAAAAATCAGTTGCAATTGAGTTGATTCTAACTCATGGCAACCCAATGTGTTGCTGAGTAGAACTATGCTCCATAGGGTTTTCATGGTTGTGACCTTTCAGAAGCAGATGGCCAGGTCTTTCTTCCAAGGCACTTCTGGGTGGGTTCAAACCTCCAACCTTTTGATTAGTAGCCAAGCGCTTAACCATTTGCATCCCCCAGGGACTCCTTTCTGGCATAGACTCCCCTTCCCCATTAAAACCTGGGAAATGGATCTGAGTCTCAGAGACGGGCTCAGAGTAGTTAAGTGATTTACCCAAAATCCCAGAGCAGCTGATGAAAGACACAGAATCTGAATTATGGTCTTCAAACTCAAGCCTAGCACCTTTTGTCACCGTATGACACAGCTGGAAATCCCGGGTCCCAGCGCTTCCTCTGGAGAGCATCTCCCCACCATGACCCCACTCTCACAGGCCAGACTCTCAGGTTCTTACAGCACTAAGGGAAAGCTCCACAGAGCTGGGCTAGAAGCCAACCACGAATACCCAGCAGGAAGGGGTTGGCTGCCCAAGCCTTCCCATGGCAGATCCTGTGGGGGGGAGGGGGTTGGTCTCCAGGGGAGTCACTAGAGGTGCCTCTTTAGTGCCCTGCCCACCCGCCCCCGAACCCCCGTCTTTCTCACTCTCCACCCTAGAGAGGGCAGGGTCACAGCCCAGGTGCCAAGGGGAGGGCCCCCTGGGCACAGCTCTGCTTCCCTCCCATAAGGCCCTGGTGAGGAGGGCCTTTTCTGGGCCTCAGAATCCTGAAGTGCCCAACAAAACGGCATGCTGGGGACAAGGCCCTTGGGGGTCACCGTAGGCATTGGGTCAGTGTCTGCGCATTTGGGTTGTATCCTCCCCTCTGGCCACACCCTCTGGTGATCATGATGAGTTGGGCCTGTCCCCCAGGATGCTTTCATCTGAGAGTCACCCCCTGGAACCCCCTCACTAGGACTCCCTCCAGAGCGGACCACACCCCACCCTGCTGCACCACAGAGCCTCTCTCCTTTCCTTGCTGATGCTGGGCTCCACAGCCCAGGCCACTGGTGATTCTTTTTCTAATTGTAATCCTCCACATGCAGCCAGACGGAGGCAGGAGCAGGACACCCCCTCCTCACCACTGAGTCACCTATTTGCATCTCACCTGCATACACTGCCGGCATCTCTCAAAGAGCAGAAATGGGACCAGCATCAGGCCCCTGGCCACATGCTTCCCCAGCGAGGGAGAAGTGTGGGCCTTCGCACATCCCAGCTTCCTACTCTCAGATTTGTGAACGGTCTGAGGGCAGAGGGTTGAAGAGCAGGGGAAGCATGGGGAAATAGCCTGCCAACAGTTTGTCCTCAAGACACACACTGGCAGCCCCTCCCTCCTCTGACCCTGCCTCAGTTTCCAGCCTGAAGAGGTACTGTGATCTAGCACCAAGAAAGAGCCTTGCCCAGCCACCAACACCCTGTGACCCGAGGTACGTCTTGGTCCCTCTTGCTTCAATCTCCCATCTGGTGGCCTCTAAGGTCCATTGGAGATTCCTGGTGGAAAGTCGCTGCCACGCCACTCACCCTACACAAATCCCTCATCTCCCCTGAGGGGTATGGCTTTAAGCTGGAAGGAACCTCAGGATTTAGCCACCTCCAGCTCAGATCCCCGAGATGATCACCTGGCTTCACCTCGGGTCCTTTCCAGGAGCTCACAACCCCTCGCTTCCATAGCCATACCACCATTCTAACCCCATAATTTTAAGGCTCCTAGACTGTACGATGAGGGGAATTCCCCCCGACCTAGGTTCTCTGGATTTCAGAAAGGTGTCAGCAGGATCTGTGATGAAATGCTTGGAGACAAGATAGAAAGCTGTATGGATTCCAAGCCAGCTAGCAAAGGGGTGTTGATTAATAGATCAATGTCAACTTCCTGACTTGCCAAAGGGCTCTGTCCTCTGCCCTGGCTTGTTCAACATACTTATCAGTAACTTAGGTGAAGACTTAGAAAGAAGGCTTATGAAGTACATTTAAAAAAAAACAAAAAACAGAAGCAAGAGCTAAGACACTGAACTGAATCGAAATGCAAAACTGACTTTTTAAATGGGCCAGAAATTAGCAAAGGAACGTTTATCTTGGGTCATGTAAAGTCCTAAACCAGGGTTCAGACGTTATCAAAAACCTTAATTAATAAAGTTCATGCAGAAAAAGGTCTAGGATATAATGAAAATGGTAATTCAGTTCAGCTGACGGTAGGATATGGTGACCACTAAAAGGCACGAGCACTTTTTGGTTGCATTAAAAGAGATACAGAGACTAGACCAAAAGAGGTGATAGTTCCACTCTGTGCAGCCCAGACACCATCAGAAATGTCAGGTTCTGTTCTGGACCCTGTAAACCAAAGAACATCCAGAGGAAGACAGTGGTAGACACTTAATAAATATTTGTTGAATGAAGGCACAAGGAAAGCTTGATGAAATTGGGCCTTTTTTTTTTTTATTTCAGACGATAAAGAAAGGACATTTAACAGGCATCATCAAACTCTCGAAGAACTGTCTTGGGGAAGAGAGCAGAGGACAGACCCAGGACCATTGAGTGGGACTGAGGTATGTATGGAGGGAAGACATGAATTCTAGGACATTCTAATAATCGAAGTTGTGCAGTGATTCAAAGGGCCATCTCATGATGAAGCAAGTTCCCTGACCCTGGGGCTGTTAGAGCTGTGGCCAAATGTCCATCTACCAGGAGAGGCACTAGGGAACCTTGAAAGTTCCTTCTAGTCTACAAGAGTCTTCTACACAGCAACAGTGCCACCTCCTCCAGTCAGCCTTCTCCCTCTTGGCCCTAGGCTGGGTTAGGAGCTCCGGTTACGTGCTCCTCAGGACCTGGGCAAACTCTGAACCACCCTTCTCTCTCTGCCCCCTCCTTCATCTGTGAATTCCTTGAAGCCTAGGACCATTTCCCATTCATCTCTGAGCAACCAAGAGGCAGAGACAGCCAGAAGCTAACAGCTGCTAGGGACGAGACAGCATCCTGACAGGGCCAGGCCTGTGGGCGGTGATGGGTGGAGGGCATGTAGGCAGGCTGCACCGCAAAACCTGACATTTAGCCGTGCCACCTGTCGGCCTGAGGGAGGTGAGGAGGCTGGCTGGTGGTGAATATTTGGCTCGCACATGCAGGCCCTCTTGCTGGCCAACTGGCCTCCCACCCTACCCCCAGCATCCCCCCTTGCCACTTGTCGGTAGACTCATGCAGACTGGCTCCAGCCAGGCACCCCCACCCACTGACCCGGGCCCTGCCAAGCCCTTGGTCCCTCATCCCTCCTCTTCCCTCTCCCTCCTCTCTCATTGCCTGTAAGGCCTTTTTCCTCCTCTTCACTCTTTCCTTCATCCACCTCCCCTCCCCATCCCCCTCAATCTCCCCTCATCTTTCCACAACCTCACCTGTCCTTCCATCCCTCCAGTTGCTACTGACGACCATTTATTTCTCCCCTGCCCTGTGCTCCATGGGGATGGGCCAATGGAAAATTTACCCCTCACTCTACCCTCACTCTATCCCCATATTTTTAAATTATACAGCACTTTCAGGGTTGGGGAGCACTGGAGACTTTCCTCCTGCACACTTAGGTTCCACTCCTATGAATAATAATAATCACTTGGCTCCACCCTGAAGTAAGGTGCTTCCCCACCCCCACCCCCACCACCAGATATGAGAATCAGAGAAGCCTGGCCCTAATCAGAGGCCCAGGAGAGGAGGGAAGAGGCCCAGGCTTTGGTGTTGCAAGACCACAGCTAAAGCCTGGCCACGCCAGTTACTGGCTATGTGGCCTCGGGCAAGTTCTTTAACTGCTCTGAGCACTGAGTACAGGGCCTGGCACAGAGCAGCACCCCATAAATATTAGTCCTCCCCTACATCCTCCTCCTTCAAAGAAGTCATCACCCACCTCTACCCCAGAGTCGCAACTCATCTCTCTCCTCTGTATATCTCTTCAACTCCTATTTAATAAGAGCTCAAATTTATCGATTGCTTTCTATGTAGCCTGGAGTCCCTGGGTGATGCAAATGGTTAATGCACTTGGCTGCTAACTGAAAGGCTGGCAGTTGGAGTCCACTCAGTCATGCCTCAGAAGAAAGGCCTGGCAATTTACTTCCAAAAAATCAGCCATTTTGAAAATCCCATGAGCACAGTTCTACTCTGACACACATGGAATTACCATGAGCCGGAATCAACTCTACAGCGCCTGGTTTGGTGCTTTTTGGTTTCTATGTATCAGGCACTATTCTCAGAGCTTCACAGGTACTAACTCATTTTAATGCTCCCAAAACCCCTATGAGTATTGACTATTGTTAATCCCATTTTATAGATGAGGAAACTGAGGCTTAGAGACATCAGCTACAGCTGCTACTCTTTTTCTACCAGAAGCAGCATCATTAAGTAGACAGGGACCTCGGGCTTTTGCTAGTCAGCACCCTGTACAATGCAGGGCGCTCCCTGTCCATGAGAGATGTTCAACTAGCCTCTGTTTGCACACGCCAGGCCCAAGAGTCCACTCCCCACACCCAAGGCAGCTCACGCCACGGAGTCAGACCTGCTTCATGGGACTCCTGTCTACTTCAGAGAACAAATCCCTTCAAAGCTGGATTCAAAAATCTCACACACACACACCTTGTATCACACATGCATGTCATACCACATACACAATCTTCCTGAGGAGTTTCTTCACTGACTGGACATTCCCAGCTCTTTCACAGTTTCTAGATCCTTCCACATTTCAAGTGCTCAGTTGCTGTTTCTCTGGCTCTAGTCCTTTTCCAGTTGGCCCTCGTTAGTTCATTCATTCACCCATTCATTCAACGTTTAACAAATGCATTTTGAGCGCCTGCTGTGGGTCAGGCCCTATGGCGGGCACTGCAGATAAAACAGTAAGCAAAGCCAGCCCCAGCCCCTGTCCTCAAGGAGCACTTGGTCTAGAGGAGGCGGTAGACACTGAAGAAATAAAACCACAAACACATACCGTGAATAGTGCTGAGTGATGTGAAGGTTAAGAACAGAACGCCGGAGGGGGATACACTTAGACCATAACAGCTAATGCGCACTTAGCGTGTGCCAGGCCCTGTTACCAACCCTGTACACAATTAGCTCATTGACTCCTCACCACAACCCCACAAGCAGATGTTATGATAAAAAAAAAAAAAAAACCCACTGCTGTCGAGTGGATTCCAACTCACAGCACTTTATACAGTTGAGGGCACTCAGGCACGAAGGTGAAGTCATCATGGCCCAACGTCGGACAGCAAATGAGCAGTGGTGATGGAATTTTAACCCAGACTTTTGTACTTTTAACTGCTATGCCATATTCTCTCTAGCAGGTTCAGAGAGGGTACCTTAAGATCCAGTGGTCCCTCCATGCCAGCAGTGGCCTGCCCTGTGCAGAAGGCAGTGGGCCTGCCCTGGCCGTGACCTGGATGCCATGTTGTGACCTGGACGCCATGTTGTGCTTTTATCCATGAACCTGAATGCAAATCCTTGGCTTTACCAAGATGGTGGCCATCTAAACTCCAGACTCCCCAGCTTGTTCTCCCAGTTGGTAGTTACCTTCAGACCTCTGAATTTTATACTTATAGGCTTCAAGGTGGCGGGAAGGACTGTCCAAAAGATATAAATAGGGCTAGTGTTCTCCCCATTCAGTAGGGTATGTTTAAGACATGGCTCTGGTCTCACTAATGGGGCAAGGGATGGGGCAAGAAGGTCCCTACACTCTGGGAAACAATCCCCCCAGCCTCTGCCCCAGGCCACCAAATCAGGACTCACAAAACGTAGGTAAGAATTTAGAGTTGGCCAGCCCAATCCTCTCCTTGTACTGATGTGGAAACTGAGGCCCAGAGAGAAGTAGCTCCCCAATGTCACCATAGGGAGGAACTCAATGAAGTCAACCCTAGAACCAGATCTCCAGCTCCCAACCCAAGCTCAGGCCCCTGCATCACACTGGCCCCAGGAGGGGAGGCACTAGGCTGACCAACCTGGGGACAGAAGCATGAACCTCAGTCCCAACGTCTAGGACGTGTCTGTTCACTTAGCCATAAGGCAGGAAAAGTAGCTGGGGCCCCTGGGGTGGTGAGAGGATCTTGGGACTGCAGAGCCCAGATAATGGATGCTTGGGCTCCAGGTGCAGCATGGTCTTGCCCTCTGCAAGATGACGACAACAGAGACAGGAGTGGGACAGGTGGTCAAGGAAGGGACGACGGCTGGAGCCCTTTTCTCTGGGTGCTCCTCGCCAGGGACCCCAAGGGTAACTATTTTCCTAGGAACATTGTGTTCAGGCTTTGAGTCTTGGCTCCAGCAACCTACCCTGGCAGACCTCCAGCTGCCTGTTTAATAATGCACAGTCAAGCGGCCATTAACAGCAGATTTAAAAAAAAAAAAAGTTTGGTGGTTGTTTTTGTTGGTGGTGAGTTTTTTGGTTTTTTCCGGGTAGTCTGTGATGGTTGTGCAAAACAAGTCTTGTCTGGCTGGCCTCCAGGGCAATCACAGCCTGTCCTGGCTGGGATCCTGGCAGATCCCACCGTGCCCCAATGTCCAGGTGTCCTCTCCCACCCCCACACTCTTGGTGACCTGTGAGGCAGCCAGCTGACCTGGCACCTGGGAGGTCCAGAGAGGCTAGGAAGGCAGGGGAGAGGATATGGGATGTGCTCGCCAGGCAGAGGGAGGGCAGGTGGGAGCCCACTTGAAATGGGCCCAGTGCTTCCTAGGAATTCCACTCCCATCTGGCCAGGGTTAGGAGCAGAAGGTGGAGCTGGGGCAGCCCAAGCAGGTGCCAGGGCCAGGCAGCCAGCTCTCCTGGCCTTGACTGGGGTCAGGGAGCTAGGATGCTGGGACCTACCCCCTTGGGTGCCTCTCCTGGGCTTCAGCTCAGCCTCAGCTTCTACTTTACATTCTGAGAGTCAAGATTCATGGTTGGATCAGAGGAGTTTAAAAGCAGAAGACTCATGGAAGAGCAGTTAGGGTAGGGAGGGGGAAATTAGTCCTATAAGAAGATGCAGAGTGGACAACTGGGTCCTGAGCTCTCTGCAGCAGCTGGTCTGGTGAGAAAGCCTGCCAGGTTCTCCTTACTGCTCCAGACTGGCAAGGCACTGCCACCCCAGAAATATGAGCAAGGCAACGCAGTGTGGGGCTCAGGAGCCGGGGGCAGGGTTCTGACAGTTCTGCCCTGCCTCCCTGGTGATCCTGGGCCAGTGTCGTGGCCTCTCTGGGCCTCCATGTCATTGCTCAGCCATGCAGGGGGTTAGCTGGGGGTCCCCATCCTGCCTGGGGATTCTAGCCAGGAAGGGATAGCCAAGACCAGATGCAAGGCAGCCAGCAGGATCCATACGCACGGCAATGATGATGATGTTACCATTTACTGGGCTCCTACTGTGTTCCAGGCACTGTATTTGATTTCTCCCTACAACTCTGCTAGGCAGGTACTGTTATCACCATCATCATACAGCTGAGGAAAATGAGGCTTGGAGAGGTTAAGTCACTTGTCCAAGGTCACAAAGCTAGTGAGTGATGGAGGCAGGACTTGGACTCAGGACCCACCTCTTGACCATGCGGCCTTTGAGACTCCAGTCGAGGGGACTGGCCAAGCTCCCACTGCCAAGAGCCCCAGAAGCCCCTCCTGCCCACCCTACACATCTGAGCCTGTTGTCCCCACCCACCCAACCTCCCAGAGGCCCCTTCTCATTACACGCTGGGCAGGGGGGTCATCAGCTTCCCACAGTCCTTAACCTTCCTCCTGCCCCCCAGACCTCCAGGGGGCTTCCTGCTTCCTCCAGGCAGGGGACACACAGGCACATCCGCACAATCATGCACCCTCACACACATATCCATGCACACATGCCCACACACTATAAACACAAGCGCACTTGCTTAAACTCATGCACACACACATCTGCACAGCAGGCACAAACATGTACACACACACGAACATCCTCTGCTCACATACTCCAGAGATTCACACTGACATGCACATCTGCAACCACACAGATACCCACACACATGTGCACACAGATACACATTCACACACACAGATCCATATGCACACTCTCATGCATGGATACATGTACACAAACATACACACACACACATACACACACAGACACATACACACACACAATCCATGCACACACACACACACGAACTCACAAACATATACACATAGATACACACTCACACACAGATCCATATACATGTACACAATCCCATGCATGCAACATATAAACAGGTACTCACACAGATACTCTCATGTACACATAGACACATACTAACACACTTTTGATCCATATGCACACACACACACACACACACACACACACACTTGCACACAGGCACGTTTGTGCACCCCAGCTATGGGAGGTTCGGCATAGGCACCAGCAGGCTGTCAGGGCAGGCAGAGCTGGACAGGTGGCTGCCGTGCCACCCGGGTGATCATTCCAAAGGCGAGAAGGCTGCTGGCTAATAATACCACAGCACATTCCTGGCCGAGATAAGCAGCCCCAAGCATCCTCAGCACGTTCTGGACTTGGTGTCTCACCCCTGTGAATTCCACCACCCGCAGCGCCAGCCTGGAGCAGCCGGGGCCGCCAACATAGGCGCCTTGGCCAGGGGCCAGCCACTCTCCCTTCTATTCTGCAGCTTCCTCTGCAGGCACCTCAGGATCACTGTGGGCCTCAGTTTCCCCTCAGAGATAAAGATACCCAGGGAAGGAGAGAGGAAGTCTGCATTCATACTGAGAAGTGGGCTGAACTACGAAGTATCCTCTCCCCACATTCCACGTCCGCCCCTTAGTCTCTCCAACCTGGGCAAACACACATACACCGTGCTAAGTACACACTGTTTCAGCAGAGCCTGGGGCTGCAGGGAGGGTAGGTGAGCCCCTTATCTCATCTCATCCTCACCACAACCTAGTGATGTCATTGTTACCGCCGCCACTCACCAGCTGGGAGAAAAGACCTGGCGGTCTGCTTCCATAGAGATTACAGCCTTGGAAACCCTATGGGGTGGTTCTACTCTGTCCTATGGGGTTGCTATGAGTTGACAATTGACTTGATGGCACACAGCAACAACTAGTACACCTGAGGGAACTGAGGTCCACTGAGACCACACAGAAAGGGTGAGACTCAGAATTTGAACCCAGGTCTTCCACGACCTCTGAACAATCCTCCCTCCTGGCATCCTCTTAGAATCATAGATTTTTAGTATCAGCTGGGTAGCTCAGGGGTAGCGCCCCTTTCAGGGAAAAAAAAAGACTTGTGTTTATTACAAGCTCAAGATCAGAGATGACACACGGGCTCTCAGTATAGCGCACGCGCGCGCGCGCGCACACACACACACACACACACACACACACACAAACTCGGGCAAAACCCCACAAAGGTGGCAGGCACTTGTGGGTTGTTTTAGGGCACCTGCAGCTACCTTGAGATGAGAGGAGTGTCCCTGAAACAGGGGACAAGAGGACTTGAGCCCTCCAAGCCACTTGAGTCACAGAGGGTTTGGAAGGATCTTGGGAGCTGTGGGGGTAGAGAAAGGAGCTCCCCCCTCCATGGGGTAAGGAGGGAAGGTCTTTGGACTTTAGGGCTGGGGAGCGGGGGTGGTCAGGCCTAAGGGCTGGGGCTTGGGGAGCAAGGCAGGACCCCGAGGATGCCAGGAACATATGGAGTCCCAAAGGCATAGAGGAAGAGAGAGAATAAGCAGGACACAGAGAGAAGAGCCAGACAGCAAAGAGAAAGAACAAAGGTATAAAGACAAGCGGGTGGGAACTGAAATACCTAAAGGAAAGAGGCAGCGGGGAGAGAATGAGAGACATGGTCATAGAGAGAGGCAGGGACCTAGAAGGTTCTGCCAGGTCTTGGAGATGCCAGGCAGCCCTCATTTTAGTCTCTTCCTCTGCCTGTAGCCCAACTGCTGCTCTAGGTCTGCAGGTCTAAAGTCTGTGCACACGTGCTTCACACACACACACACTCCTCAACTGTCCCTATCAGCAAGTCAGCCAATGTGGTCAAGCGCTGTTCTGGTTATTTCGAAAATGACAACACCGGGGCCCAGAGAGTGGCTGTGGCTTCCCCAAAGGGGCCCAGGATCGCCAGGAGAAAGCTGCAAGAGGATCCAGTATCCCCATCCCCTCAATTCCCAGAAGGCAACCACACCAACCAGCAGAAGGGAAGCGTGGGTCCTTGTAAGCAAAGGGAGGACAGAAAGAAAGCAAGACCGGAGACTCTTCAGGGCATGACTTTCCCAGCCCCGAGGAGATGGAATCAGAGGATCAGAGTGGCATCCCAAGCTTGAGACCAGCCGGCCAGGCTCAGAGAGGGCAGGACCTTGGATGGCAATGAAAGCATGGAGGGCAGGGGAATGGGGGAATGGGGCCACTGTGGGGACAGCAGCTGAAAGAGTGGTGTGTGTTCCCATGAGGCCTCGCCACTGGAGGCCCCCCTGCCGCCCAGTCAGGCAGCAGTGCTTACCAGAGCCGCATGACCCCACAGCCAGCCCCGATGGCGCTGCCTGCTGGCCCCAACTCTGAGCAAGCCAGGCAGCCTTACATGGGCATCTCAAGGACACGATATTTATCAGATGAGGCATCGAGGGAGACAGCCACGTGAGCGCCTCCCTTCCTGCCCAGCTTCACCCCAAGGTTCTGCCCTCCTCCCACTGTCTCTCCACACCCACACCCTGACCCTTCAGATCCCCCTTCTCCCTGGGGCTAGGGGAACGGGCAAGGGGGTGGGATGGGCAAGGCAAGGCCGATGAGAAGAGGCTGGGGAACGGGAGGGGGCTGGATTTCACACCCAGCTGGACAGAGACCCCCGTTGGGAGCCTGGAGGGAAAGATGGAGGGGAGGAGAGGGATAGAAACAGTGAAATAAGGACCCAAGGGAAAAAGCGCTCATGTATCACCAACTGATTGGTGAGAAGACAGGTAGATGACACACTACTATTCTGCAGCTACAAGATTACTACAGAAATAGAAACAGAGGCTGGAGCCTAGTTTCGAAGTTCACCCGCCTGATTCAAACAAACCTAACTGTAACAAGACGCTTTTGAGATAATCAGGGAAAACTGAATACAGACTGGGGCGTTAGATGATCTTCAGAAATGATTATTAATTGTGCTGACTGTGATAATGGTATGAGGGTTGTGTTAAAATAAAAGTCCTTATCTGTCAGTGATACACACTGAACTATTTACGGTGAAGTGATACAACGTCTGGGATTTGCTTTAAAAACACTCCAGCAGAAAGGAGGGGGCAAAGAGGGACAAACGAAACAAAAACACAAAAAGTTGATAGCTGTTGGAGCTGGGGATGGGTACAAGGGAGTTTGTTAGACTACTCTCTCTTCTTCTGTATGTGTTTTAAATCTCCCATAATAAAGAGTTCAAAACAACAACAAAACACAGAGGCAAGAAGAAGTTCATCTGCCCACGTTTCCTGAAGTGTTTGAGATGACTTTAGTTGGAAACGTGGTTCAACCATTTTAATATTTACGTATTTAGGGAAAAAAAACTTACCAATCTATAATTGTAGGTCAAACCAATAAATTCTATTGCTTAGAACAAAGAAAAGGTTAAGAAGAAAAAAGCAAGTTTTTGTTTTTTTTTTAAATGAAGTAAGTAGTGTAGGATGATGCGCAGTTATACTCTGAAACATGTGGGGCCGAGATGAGTGGAATCGACTCGACAACAACAGCTGGGTGGGTAGAGAGGATGGTGTAACCGAATATGGTAAAAATGCGAAAGGAGGACATGAGTGACAGCCACCCCCCTACCAGGAGTCATCACCCTCTGCCCCAGCCCTCGTCGGCATCCTGAACGTGCAGGTATGTAGCTACACCTGAGACATCAGTCACAGAGGGTGGACCAGGCTAGTGGTGGGTGGGTGTTATGGATTAAATTGTGTCCCCCAAAAAGATATGTTGAAATCTTAACCTCAGGTACCTGTGAACACGGCCTTGCTTGGAAACAGGGTCTTTGAAGATGTTGTTAGTTAATGTGAGGTCATACCAGAGTAGGGTGGGTCCTAATTCAATATGAGTCATGTCCTTATAAAAGAAAAGAGACACAGAGATAGACACACAGAGGAAAGACAGCCATACGGAGACAGAGGCAGAGACTGGAGGTATGCTGCCACAAACCAAGCTAACACCGGGGATCGCCGGCCGTCACCAGAAGCTAGGAGAGAAGAGTGGAAGGGGTTCTCCCTCAGAGCCCTCAGAAGTAATCAACACAACCAATACCCTGATTTTGGACTTCTAGCCTCCAGAAGTACAAGACAATAAATTTCTCTTCCTATAAGCCACCCAATTTGTGGTACTTTCCGTGGCAGCCCTAGGAAATTAACACAGCTGATAACTGGGATGGAGAGTGATGACGGTAATAACAGCAACAAAAGAGCTACCATTTATCAAAGGTAGCTCTAGGCTGACTCTTCATTTCTATTATTTCCAAGCCCCCAAAAAGTCCTCTAAGGCAGACATTATCATCCCCATTTTACAGATGGGGAAACTGCAACTCAGAGAAGATAAGTGACTTTCTCAAGGCCCCAAGGTCAGCGAGTGGCAGAGCCAGGATTTGAACCCATGCCTCTCTGACCTCCAAGCCTGCACTGGTGGAACCTCACTGGCAGACAGGCAACCAGGCCAGCAGGAGCCTGAAGCCTAGTGGAGAGCTAAAACAACGAAAGAATTGGCAAGAAAAAACCAGAGCATATCTCCAGGAAGGAGAGAAAGGCATGGAGGGCCTGAGCCGTACAATACAGAACGTTACACAGAACGTGGCAGAAAGGGAAAGACTGCAGCAAGTTGAATGGAGGTTAGACCACTAGGGGAGCTGGAACATAGAATCAGAAGTCTGTGGGGCTTAGGCAAAATGTCAAAATGTCACATTTCTGTGCTTGGCTGGAATTATACCAAGTCAGAACGGGAATGTAGGTTATCCCGGGCCTCCTGGAAGAGCTAGTTGGCAGTCAAGATGTGTTTGATTAACATAAATGGGGAAATGGGTGCAGTTTCTCAAAATGTGAGGTTCAGGGGGAAAACATTAATAAAAAGGTTCTGTTATTGTCCATCCAGAGCCTGAAACAGGCCTGGAGACCAGGGGGTTACGGTAGAGCCCTCGAAAGGGCAGCCTGCTTACCCAGGTTTCTGACTTAATAACTCTAGAAAACTGGGGAAGGAACGAAAGGACAGAAACCTTCCTCTACGAAGCTCTAAGCCCCCGGGAGACCCCCATTCATCCCTCCTGGCAGCCGAGATGTCCGAGGAGGCCCAGGCCCCTGAACAAATCTTGCCTCACATTTTTGTGTCTCTTTTTGGGACTGGTGTGGGGTCCTGTTGCCTTGGCTGAACGAGTCCTGTAGTTGGGGCATCTGTCAGCACAGGAGTCCTGGCTCCACCCACTAGTTCACTGTGTGATGGTGGGCAAGCAGCTTGACCTCTCTGAGTCTCAGTTCCCCCAAGTCCCCGCCTCATGCCCCCCACCCCGTTTGCTGTTGTTAGGTGCCGTGGAATCGATTTCACGGAATCACTTTCGACTCTTACTGACCCCATGTGACAGAGCAGAACTGCTCCATATGGTTTTCTTGGCTGCAACCTTTATAGAAGTAGATCACCAGGACTTTCTAACCCTCAGTCTTTCGGTCAGCAGCGGAGCACTTAACCATTGTGCCATCAGGGCTCCTTTCCCTGCCCTTGCTAAAACTGGAAAAATAATAATAACACCTTCCTCATGTGCTATGTTGAGAAGTCATTGACACAATCCATGCAAAATTCTTAGCAATGGAACCTTGCTTAATAAATGTTAACTATTATTATTATTAAGGAGCCCTGGTGGCGCAGTGGTTAAGTGCTTGGCCGCTAACAGAAAGATCAGTCAGCAGCTGGAACCTATCAGCCAGCTCTGAGGGAGAAAGATGTGGCAGTCTGCTTCCATAAAGATTTTTGGCTTTGGAAACCCTATGGGGGCAGTTCTGCTCTATCCTATAGGGTCACTATGAGTCAGAATTGACTCCATGACAACGGGTTTGGTTTTTTGGTATTATTATTATTATTAACTCTCCTATCTGAAATCCACACATGGGCCCTTTTGTCATTCAAGGTTAAGATGAGACTGGATGGAAGGAAGCAACAGGGTGGGCAGCAACAGGGTGGGCAGCCGCCGCCGGACAACTGAGGCGGCTGGGAGCCCAGGGCCGAAGGTGAGAGGGATGAGTGGCTGTGATTCAACCTCCTCCTCTCCAGGAATGCAGGCCAGCGGCTGGGAGGGCGGGTGGGGGTGAGGGGAGATGCCTCGCCGCTGAGGTCAGGCCCTGTTCTCAGCAAGCCCCTGTGTTTATCATCTTCACGTGTAGGGGGAGGAAGGGGGAGGGGAAGGGGGACCGAGGAGGGCCCCTGCTGCACAGCCCCTCACCCGCCCCTGTGCAGGGGGCCTGGGGGACCCCACCAGTCCCTCCACTAACTCACCTACTGTGCGGGGGAGGGGGCAGGGGGAGTGCCAGCTTCACCCGCCACCAAGGTGCCCCCATTCCTTACCTCAGCCAAGAATGGGACATGTACCCCACAACGTGCACCATTTCCAAAGCCTTTCACAACCACCCAGCAAGCTAGCTATTATTTTCATTATCCCCATCTTACAGATTAGGAAACTGAGGCTGAGGGTGGTCAGCTAATACTAGTTCCATCTCCTGGTTCTCGTCACTACCCCAGAGGCTGGGCCCTCAGGGGTGGGTCCAGGGGTGACATGAGAGCACATGTGGTCTTGAGGGGCCACAGCTGGCCAGCACTGTTTCTTCCCATGTCAACGCAGGGCAGGCTAGGACCCCAGGATTCTCCTTCCAGGTCCCCAGCAGTTCACCCCATCATCCTTCCTCATCCCACCCCCACATACCCACCACTACGGCACAAAGGCTCCCACTTCCCCTGGCCAAATGCAGCTGCTGCTATTCTTGAGATTCCAGTTAAGGGGATCCCAGCGGTCCTTCAGTCCCCTGATCCCCGTTCCCTGGCTCCTCACCACCAGAGGCACCTCCTCAGAATTAACCCAGCTTCTTCCAGCTGCAGTTTCAATCTCTTGCCTCCTAGGTGGTCCTCCATGAAAACCAAGAAAATTATGTTTATCCTTAGTGATTCTGTCTGGTACCCAGCCCTTCATTGAAGCTCTAGCCACCCTGGGCCTCAGTCTCCCCTCATGGAAAGGAGGACAATTCACACATGGGGAGCTGGGAGTGATGCCAAGGCCCTATCAGTAAGGGAGGTCATTGTGGATATATTTAGGGTTTTCCCCTCGCATAAAGTCCCCTTTCTCCCTAGCTTCCCACATCTCCTTCCCAAATTCTGGGAAAGTCAGGCCTTTCCCCCTCTTTCTCTCCTCCCCCAGCAGCATAAAGAAGTTCAGGGAATTCTGTCCAGTTAGACAGCCTTGCACAGAGGCTTTGGCCCATTTGCTGGTTCAAATTCCAGAAGGTCTCCCTATAAATACCACCTCGGGGTACTTCACACCACGCGCGTGCGTGCACGCGCACGCGCACACACACGCACACACACATGCCCGGTAGCCACAATTCCTGCTTGGGCTCTGTGGTTAACCTAGTTTGGTCTCCCTGATTACCCTCTTCCAAACTGATCAGATCAGAGAAAGGAAATGCTGCTGACGACACCACCGTAGCCTCTCCCAGAAGACAAGCGTGTCCCAGGTGTGTCTCCAGGAGAAACGAAAACCGGGGGTTGGGGTGTCCCTTCCATGTCTTGGACAGTCCCTGAAGCCAAGCCCTGTGGAGGGGGCGTTTCCACTCTGGCTTCAAAAGCAGACATTTAAAATCCTTCCTCTGATCCCCACCCGCCGACCCGAGGCCTATAATGATTCTCCCATTCACAGATGAAAGGAGGGAGGGACTTGCCCAAGTTCTCATGAGGACATGAATCAAAGGTCGAATCTGGAAACTAAAGAGGCCTGGACCAGAATTACATACTTACAACCCAAATCAGCCCAACGGGACCCCTATATTCTCCATCCACCCTCCCTCCCGCCAGAGCCCCAGTGGTGTAACTGTGATGGGTTGACATATGGAAAGCTAACTGGTGTTCATGCTTCCTATAGAATAACTGGTAGTGAATAGATAAGCGAGATCAGAAACTTTGGGTCCACATGACATCACGCCATTTGTCAAAACCTACAGGCTGTACAACACAGAGTGAACCTTAAGGTAAACTATGGACTTTAGTTAATAATAATGTATCGGTATTGGTTCATCAGTTGTAACAAATGCACCTCAGGAATACAAGATGTTAATAACAGGAGAAACTGTGCAGAAGGGGGAGGGGGCATATGGGAACTCTCCATACTTTCTGCATAACTTTTCTGTAGACCTAAAATTGTTGAAAAAAAATAAAGTCTACTTAAAAAAATAAATAAAATCAGCCTAGGGGCAGGGGCGGAAAAACCTTGCACCCTGCCAACCCCAAGGAGCTACCAACAGCCACAGCCAGGTCGATTTGATCAAAGAAAAATAATCACAGCATTGGACTGTAACCTATAGAATCAAGTAAATATCCAGGTGTCCATCTGACATAAATAAATAATTGAATAAATCAACAAATAGGGGATAAGCGACAGTTCTTTAGAGTAGAATTCCAGTTTGATAAATGTAGAGGAATGATGGAAGTAGAAACTCACCATTCAGCAAGATTATTTGTATAGTAATAATTGTTGCAGGCAGGAAACATCATGAAAGCTAAAATTAGTGGGTGAAAGTATAATGAGAAATAGGATATTTGCGTACTCTCAAAATGTCTCCTCGCATGATATTTATTAATTAAAAGGGAGGTGATGGTGGTGAATAAGTAGCTTTATAGTGGGGGAAGAAAAAACCTGACAGCTGGCACCACCTTAACCAAGTGGCCCAAGTTAAATCGACCAAGTTAAGACAGGTCACTATCACGTGCCATCATCTGCTTTGACCTTGCACTGAGAAAGGTACAATATCACTTCAGTGGGATTCTTGCCAAAAATGTATAACCTCAATCTGATCGTGAGAAAACATCCAACAAATTCAAACTGAGGGACCTTCTACAAAAAACTGACAAGTGCTCATCAAAAGTGCCAGCCATGAAAGACAAAGACAGACTGAGGAACTGTCACTGATTGGAGGAGAGTAAGGAGATAAAGGAGACATGAAGGAGTAGCGGTGGCACAGTGGTTAAGGGCTCAACTGCTAACTGAAAGATCAGTGATTCGAACCCACCAGCCGCTGCAAGGGAGAAAAATGTGGCAGCCTGCTTCCGTAAAGATTACAGCCTTCGAAACCCTACAGGGCAGTTCTACTCTGTCCTATATAGAGGGTCACTTGAGTCAGAGTCGACTCGACGGCAATGGGGTAAGGAGATATGACAACGAAATGCAATGTGGGATCCTGAATTGGCTCTTGGGTCAGAAAAAAGGCAGTAGTGGGGAGGAAACTAGCCAAATTCTATTAAGATCTGTAGAGTAGTTAATAGTATCAGATGGATGTTAATTTCCTGGTTTCGGTAACTGTGCAATGGTTATGTAAGATGCTAACATTGAGAGAAGCTGGGTGAAGGGTGTATGGGAACTCTGTGCTATTTTTGAAAGTTTTCTGCAAGTCTAAAATCATTTCAGAATAAAAAGTTAAAAAATAAAACAACATGGGTCCTAAAGAAGACACAGATTAGCAGGTCAGAATGAGAGCCAGGGGACAGTTAAAGAATTAGGTTCCTGGAAGAGAAGAGATCAACCTGGGAAGGGATAGTGGAGAAACATGGGCTCCCTGACACCTCAGGGAACAGACCAGGGATGCTCAGACTACAAGGGCTGAAGGAGGGAGAATGCAGACTGCCCAGAGAGCACAGCAAAGAGACCTGGCCTAGGGATAAGGTGACACAGGTGGAATACACAGGTATTCCAGCTTCTGCCATCAAAGGAAGATTTGCCGCCTGACTTGGAGAGAGTCAGACTTGGCATCTAACAATAATGCAGCCACGATGCCACCATCACAACCACAGGTGTCTCAAATCGCTGGCTACTGTGCACGGAAGCTGAAAAGCATTCGCCATACCTGAGCTAATTAATCCTCACCACAACCCCACAGGAAGGTCTCATGAGCTTCGTTTATAGATGAGAAGACTGAGAATGAAAATGGTTCAAGGTGGCTCAGCTGTAAGCAGGGGAGATAAGAAACAAATCCAGCTCTGACTTCCAAACTCCCAAATCTTAGAACAAGAGACCTTGTCTGCCCTAGTTCAACTTCCCTCCCCACACAAGACTTTCGTCAAGGTCTCACCACTCCCAAGACAGCCTAGCCCAGTGGGGACTGTTCTAATCACCTTCCCAGGAGGTGCATATGGGCTCAGTAAAGCAGAAGATGATGACCAGTCCGTGCACACTTCCTCCCCACCAGCCCAGTGCAGCTTCTGTCCTGAGACACCATGCACAGGGAGCAGTGATAGTGACAGCTGGTACTTATTAAGCATTTGGGGGCAGTAGTGGTTCAGTGGTAAAATTCTCAGCTTCCATGCAGAAGACCCAAGTTTGATTCCTGGCCACTGCACCTCATGCACAGCCAACACCTGTCTGTTGGTGGAGACTTTTGTGTTGCTATGACGGTGAACAGGTTTCAGCAGAGCTTTCAGACTAAGACGGACTAGAAACAAAGGTCTGGCAATCTATTTCCAAAAATCAGCCAGTGAAAGCCCTATGGATTACAATGGTCCAATTCATAACCCATCATGGGGATGGCACAGGATTGGACAGTGTTACATTCCATTGTACACAGGGTCGCTTTAAGTCGGGGGCCCACCAGACAGCAGCTAACAACAGCAATGAAGCATTTACCACATGCCAGGTACTGTCCTAAGCACTTTACATGCATTAATTCACATCACTTTCACAATCATTTTTGAGGCAGGGACTATGTTTAAAGACTTTTGCAGATCAGGAACCCAAGTCACAAAAAGGCTGAGCAACATGCCCAATTACAGAGACAGTGAGTGTGGAGAAGAAAATCACAGACTTGGGGTCCAATTTCCCACCTCTCCATGTCCGTGTTGTACTCTCTCATCAAGGCTCCGCCCAAGCCTGGGTTCAATTCTTGGGTCCTGGTTCCCCACCCTACTGGCTGGGTGAGCTTATTTCCTCCTCTGTTCCCAAGGGATTATATGAATGCCTGAAGTGCTGTTGGGAGGACTGGATTAAATAAGATCCTGTATGTGCAAGCATATAGGATCTTGGAAAACCATGCAGCGGTGGGTGGTGGAGCTCAAGCTAGTGTGATTTTCCGTGTGCAGAAGCCACCAGAGCTTTTCTGGTGTTCCTCCAATCACCTATGACCCACGAGTGACCTTCCTCCCCTGCCTCCTCGAATAGAACCCACCTTGAACCCAGACACCTGTGGACGCCCTCGCTTGGGTGCCCTGGCCCTGCGCCGGCGGAAACAGGCTGGGGGTTAATCTGTGACTCGCTCTGAGCTCCACTGCACCCCAGGACACACCCACACACCTCCTCCTAATGGCCCCCCACTAACATCCCTCCCCCACCTGCTCACTGTAGGGGATAAAGGGCCAAGTCACTCATCAGCCAGGGGCCAGAACCCCTGGAGAGAGGGAGCAGGGGCTCCTAGGTCCTCGGCAGGGCAGAACGGGAGGAAGAACTGCCAGGGAGGAGGACCTGACAGGCAGGAGGACTCAGGGCCAGTGGGGGCTGCAGGTAGAGGAATCAACAGGGCAGGGGAGGAGGAGAGGTAAGGGAGGGAGCCGTGGTCATTCTTGGGGAGCTGTCCTGGCTTGCTGGCTGGTGGATTTCTGGAGCATTTAGCTGTTTGTTACCCTAGGGTCTCAGAAAAATAAAATAAGAGTTATCATCTATTGAGCAAGAGCCTCTCAGGTACCAGGATTTTCCCCACATTTTCTCTAATCCTCACATCTAATCTAATCCCTGCAAGGTTGGCCTGCTATCAATATCACCATTTCTACATAGATGAGGACAATGCAGGTTTTGGAGGTTAAGTGACTTGCCTGATAAACACAGCTCATGTAAATAGCAACTTCAAGAGACATCTGAGCCCAAGGCCAGAGGGGCTAGAACTGCACCAGGCCACCTCTCATGACGTTTAGTATCTAGGAATGGTTTTAGAGCAGCAGCTTGGGATGGTTAAGACTGAGTCTCGGCCTCTAGGTAAAGTCAAGAGGCCCCTGTAGGAGACAATGCTGGTTCTCAGGCAGCCTCTCAGGACTGGGAACGGCTGCTTCTCTGGGCCAAAGACGGGTGGCCCAGGAGACAGGGGGGCTCTAACTCTACCTGTCAGACCCACCATGCCCCAGGAGAGAGAAGCCCACCAACAAACACCTCCCTCCTCCTACTCAGTCTGCTCCAGCGGGTACTGCAGACCCCCAAGTTGGAAGCTAGAAGCAGCCAAGGAAGCTGGAGTGGACCAGGAGTTCAGAGGAGCCAGCCCTGCCTCCCCACCCTGCAGACAGGGCTCCTAGCCTGGGCTGGCCCTCCCACCCTCCCCACGTGCTCGCAGACCCCAGCCCTCTCCAGATCCCTCATGGTCTTTGTGGGAATCCCGTGGCCTTTGTTCCCTCCAGCACATTTCACCACATTTCCTGTCTCAACAGGACCCCAGGATCTTCCTCTCTTTTATCCCTCTCTCACTCGATTCTCTATCTCTCATTTGCCCGTCTCTCCCTTCTCTGAGTTCCCACCCTCCCCCTTTCTAACTCCTGTGTGTCTCTCAAATGCAGCAAACCCCCATGCGATATTTACACAGCCCCAGAGTCAGAAACACTGAAAAATATGAGACTTTTGGGAGCCACATTCCAGGGAAATGAGAAGCCAGTCACAGCCCAGCATCACCTTCTCCCCCAGATTTGCCCCTCCCTGCCAATGGGGGAGCAGGGGTGTGTATGTGTGTGTGTGTGTGTGTGTGTGTGTGTGCGCACTTCTGTGCACACTAACAGACTGCATATGACACATTCCAAGCCTACTTACTAACCCCTGAAGGTCCTGTACTCTATTACCTCAGAAAGAACTTTACGAAGAATAGTTGGGGGTGGGAGTCTTATAGCTTCTTGCAACTTTTTTTATAAAGTACAGAAGAAATGGCTTCCTACTCAAGACCACCTCATTCTTGACCTCCACTGCAGGGGAAGATGTCAAGCTAAAACAGGAGAACAGAGAAGCCAGAGGAGCCAGTGGCTTCCCTGGGGCCTGGCCCAGTTGGGTTGAGGAGGAGCTTCCAGGGCAAATCCAGGTTACTCAAGGTGCAGTCTGGTGACTCCAGCACCAGAATCACTGGGATGTTAGATAATAATGCAGATCCCAGGATCCAATCCCAGACCCACTGAAACAAAGTTGAGGGTGGCAGGAATATGCTTAACAGCCTCCCCAGGTGACGCTGAGGTCCACTGACATGGGATGTGAGGGAATGATAACTATGGCTCTTACTCTTAGCAACCATGACATCAGGAATGGGCCTCAGCCATGGAGGGCAGAGGCTGAGAACAGAGCAGAAAAGATCCCCTGCTGTAGCAAATAGCCATTAGGCTTTGGAGCCAGCTTTCGGACCTGAGCTGGGACCCCAGTTCCACTGTTTGCTAGCTGCACGACTGGCTCAAAACACTTCACCTCAGTTTTCTCATTTGTCATGTGGCTTTATGTGTGGTGCTTCAAGAATTAAGTGAGATGAGTGTTAAGTAGCCTCCCTGCAGAGGATACTCAATAAACGGTGTCTATAAACAAAGTTATTACAATGAAGAATCCTATAAGAGAAAATTAGAAAGTCAGTTCTCTTAAAAGATCAACAAAATTGACAAATCTTTAGCTAGATTGACCAAGAAATAAAGAAAATATTCAAATTACTCCAATCAGAAATTAAAGAGGAGACATTACTACTAACCTTACAGAAATAAAAAAGATTATAAAGGAATACTATGGATAATTGCATGCCATTAATCAGATACCACTGATGAAATTGACAAATGCCTAGAAAGACACAAACTGCCAAAAATGACTAAAGAAATAGAAAATCTGAATAGACTTATAACAAGTAAAGAGATTGAATTAGAAATCAAAAAACTACCCACAAAGAAAAGCTCAAGCCCAGATGGCTTCATAGGTGAATTCTATTTGAAGAAGAATTAATAGCAGATCTTGACAAACTCTTCCAAAAAATAGAAGAGGAGGAAACACTTCCCAACTCATCCTATGAGACCAGTATTACCCTGATACCAAAACCAGACAAAAACAGCAAAAGAAAAGAACATTACAGACCAATATCTCTTATGAATAGAAAGGCAAACATTCTCAGCAAAATACTAGTAAACTAAATCCAACAGCATATAAAAAGAATTACACACCATGACCAAGTGAGATTTATCCCAGGAACGCAAGGTTGGTTTAACATCTGAAAATCAATTAATATAAAACATTATATCAATAGAATAAAAAATTACATGATCATCTCAATAGACACAGAAAAAGGATTTGACAAAGTTCGACATCGTTTCATGATAAAAAACACTGAAAAAACTAGGAGTAGAAAGGAACTTCCTCAACCTGATAAAGGGCACCTATGAAAAGCCCGCAGCTAGCGTCATACTTAAAAGTGAAATATTGATGCTTGCGCCTAAGATCAAGAACAAGACAAGGATATCTTTTCTCGCCACTTCTACTTATCATTATACTGAAGATTCTAGCCAGAGCAATAAGGCAAGAAAAGAAATAAAAGAATCCAGAGTGGAAAGAAAGTAAAACTAACTTATTCACAGATGACATGATCTTCCATATAGAAAATCCTAAGGAATCTACTTAAAAAACTATTAGAACTAATAAATGAGTTCAGCAAGGTTGCAGGATACAAGATGAATATACAAAAGTCAATTATATTTTTATACACTAGCAATGAAAAATCAAAAATAAAATTTTAAGAAAGCGATTCCGTTTTTAACAGCATCAAAAAGAATAAAGTACATAAGAATAAACAAAAAGAATAAAGCACATAAGAATAAATTTAATAAAATTTATACTCTGAAAACTACAAAACATTGATGAAAGAAATTAAACAAAATCAAAATAAATGGAAAGACATTTCATGTTCATGGGTCAGAAGGCTCAGTATTGTCATGAATGACAATATTACCCAAACTGATCAATATATTCAGTGTAATCCCGATCAGATCCCGGATAGCTTCTTTGTAGAAACTGACAAGATACTCCCCAAACTGATCTACAGATTTAATGCAATCCCTGTCAATCATCTTACCACCCTGGTTTCAGGTAACCACGGGTCTGCTTTTTGTCATTAACGTTTTGTCTTTTCTAAAATTTCATATAAATGGAATCATCAGTATGTACTCATTTGTATCTGGCTTCTTTCACTCAGAGGATGCCCTGGTGGTGCAGTGGTTAAGCACTGGGCTGCTAACCAAAAGGTTGGCAGTTCAAACTCACCAGCTGCTCCGCAGGAGAAGGATGTGGCAGTCTGCTTCCGAAAAGATTACAGCCTTGGAAACCCTACGGGGCAGTTCTACTCTGTCCTATAGGGTTGCTGTGAGTCGGAATCGACTTGATGGCAAAGGGTTTCTTTCACTCAGCATAAATGATTTTGAGATTCATCCACATTGTTGTGCATAATAATAGTTCATTTCTTGTTAGTGCAGAGTAGTAATCCACTGGATTATTATACCACAATTCCCTTATCCTTCACCTGTTGCTGGATATTTGGGTTGTTTCCAGTTTGGGGTTACTATGAATAAAGCTGCTATGAATATTTGTATAAAAATCTTCTTGTGGACATATTTTCATTTCCCTTGGGTAAATACCTTGGAGTGATTGCTGGCAAGTGTATGTTTTAACTTTATAAAACAGCCAAATTGCTTTCCACGGTGGTTTTACCATTTTATACTCCCACCACTGGTTGTCACTTTTTAAAATGTCAATGCCCAGGTCATACCCCAAACCAATTAAATCAGTATCTCTGGGAGGTTGGACCCAGGCATCAGTATTTTTAAAGCACCCAGGGGATTCCAATGAACAGCCAAGGTCATGACCCACTGCCATAGAGCTCAGGTGTCCTGAGGCAGGCAAACAAGCAAAAGACACACTGTATCCCCCCGCACAATCCTTGATAAGGTCCCTAGGCGGTGCAAATTATCTGTGCTCAATTACTAACCTAAAGGTTGGCGGTATGAACCCACCGAGCAGCACCAAAGAAGAAGGGTCTGGCAATCTGCTTTTGTAAAGATTACAGCCAAGAAGAACGCCATGGAGCAGTTCTACTCTGTAACACATGGGGTCACCATGAGTCGGAACTGACTGAAAAGCAACGGGTTTGGTTTTTTGAATCGTTGATGAGAGAGAGAGAAGGGAAAACGCATGCAAGTATCCATCCTGACACCACCACCCTCAGCAAGCTTTGTTAGTCTCTGAGATTCTCCCAACTTTTATGAGGACAAGACAGGAGGAATAAAAAACAATACATATTAGCAACTAATTTTGAGCCTGGCATTTTATGTGGGTTATCACTCCCAGCACTCGCAAAACCCTACAAGACAGGTCCTGTTATAATACCCATTACAGATGAGGAACTGGGGCTCAGGAGGTTAAGTAACTTACCTAAGGTCACACAGTCAGCTGTTGATGCAGCCAGAATTTAAACTCAGCCGTTTGTCTCTGAGGCCAAAGATCTTAAATATTCCACTGCAACCAAAAACCAAACCAAACCCACTGCCATCGAGTCAATTCCAACTCATAGCAACCCTATAGGACAGAGCCGAACTGTCCCATAGGGTTTCCAAGGAGTGGCTGATGGATTCGAACTGCTGACCTTTTGGTTAGCAGCCATAGCTCTTAACCACTGCACCACCAGGGCTCCAAAATACTTCACTAGGCTCAGTGAGTCCTGGAGCCATGACCTCCCCCTACCCAGCTATTCCTTGTAGCAGGCAAATACAACAAGCGTCCAATACAACTGGGAAGGACAGCCACAGGTGTGTTTATGACAGACGGAGCAGGGAAGGTGATGTGTAACGTGACTGAAAGGTGGGGGTTAGTTACGGGATTTCCTTTCCTTTCAAGCTTAAAGGATGGGATTTAAGCCCCTTTGGTACAGAGAAGGAGACCAAGTCATTGCTGCAGCCTCCTCCCTCCACCAGAGCTGGAGCTAGGGAGAGGAAGCTTCACCCTCTCTGACTCGGGCCAGGGAAGAAGGTGAGAGAGCTAAAGAAGGAAACCAGTAAGTGAGAGGGAGCTGCTGCGAAGTCCCTTCTTTTAACTCTTGTCTGGCCCACAGTGGACAACAAGCATTTTGCTGGCGGGAGCTGCTGCTGTCTGCTGGGGCTGCTATTTCAAAACAAGGGGAAAATCAGCAGTGAGGAGAGCATTTCTAAAAAATGCATCTGGGGATTAGGGGAAACTGGGTGCAGGATCTACAGGAACTCTCTGTACTATTTTTGCAACCTTTCTGTAAATTCAAAACTATTCTAAAATTCAAAGTTTATTTAAAGTAATAAATAAATACAATGTATCTGGAGGTCGCTGTTGTTGTGAGTTGCCCTCCAGCTGATTCTGACTCATGGTGACCCCACATATGCAGAGTAGAACTGCTCCATAGGGTTTTTCAAGACTGTGGTCTTTCAGAAGCAGATTGCTAGATCTGTCTTCTGAGGTGCCTCTGGGTGGGTTCGAATCGCCAAACTTTCAGCTAGCAGACAAGCATTTAACCGTTCGCGCCACCCAGGGATTCTAGATGTTATAGGGGAGAAAGGCAAAACAAGAAAATCTGCTGTTTATATACACTGTGCTTGTGCTAAAAGTGGAAGACAAATCCGTGGCCATTCATTTTAAATCCTTTACAGGAGAGAAACAATTGGGGACAGAGAAGGACCCCCATGAGACATAAGGGTGGGGACTAAGGGAGGCTTAGAATTCACTTCTTTCAAGAGATTTAGAAGAGCTGGTGAGAGGGGTTGCCATGAATTACAGTAAGTCTCCAGTACCTGAGTCAGTCCGCTCAATTGTCTCTGTTTCTCGTTCGCTCTCGCTCTCTCTTCCCTTCTCACCTGCTCTCCATCCATTTATCCCAGGTCAGTGCCAGACTCACTTGGAAGGCCCCTGTGCCAAGGTCCCCTTAGCCAAGCTGGTTGTCTTCTCTGGCTCTCAATTTTGGAATCTGTAAAATGGGGCTACCATGAGCCCTGTCCACCTCACAGAGCCAAGTGGAGGAGTGAAAACATTTTGTGTGTTACAAAGTTCTGTGCAGACACAGGGGACTAAATGTTCACAGTAGGTCTGTTCATAAGAGCTAAAACTGGAAATAACCCAAATGGCAATCAACAGTGGAATGGATGAATAAGATGTGGTTTATTCATGTAACAGAATACAACATAGCAATAAAGAAGAATGAGCCACTGCAACCTGCAAGAACATAGATGAGCCTCCCAGACGTGATGTTGAGTGAAATAAGCCAGAGGCAAAAATGAACACACTGTATGATTCAATTCATATAAAATTCAAGAACAGGCAAAACTAATCTCTGACGATACAAGTAAGAATAGCAATTACCTTATTGCTATGGATACTGACTTGGAGGGGATCATAAGAGCTGCTCTGGGGTGCTAGAAATATTCTAGAAATTGATCTTGTTCAAATATATAAACATTGATCAAGCTGCATATTTCAGTTTTGTGCACTAGATGGTATGTGAGTTATATCCTAATTAGAAAAATATAGGAATGACTAGAATTCTCTTTTTTAAAAATTGTCGTGCTTTAAGTGAGAGTTTACAACTCAAGTTAGTCTCTCATACAAAAATTTATACATACATTGTTATGTGACCCTAGTTGCTCTCCCTATACTGTGACAGCACACTCCTCCTTTCCACC
>NW_004443977.1:9094671-9100930 GCF_000243295.1 Trichechus manatus latirostris
TTCAACCAGCTCCTGACCCTCTCTGCCTTCTCATCTCGCCTCCAGACAGGAGCTGCCCATTCAGTCTCATGTGTCTACTTGAGCTAAGAAGCACACTCCTCACGAGTATCATTTTATGCCCCATAGTCTAGTCTAATCTTTGTCTGAAGAGTTGGCCTCCGGAATACTTTTAGTTCTGGGCTAACAGAGAGGCCAGGGGCCATGTCTTCCGGGGTCCCGCCAGTCTCAGTCAAACCATTAAGCATGGTCTTTTTACTAGAATTTCAGTGCTGCACCCCAGTCTTCTCCTGTTCCACAACTAGAATTTTTATTTGGAGGGTCCTCTATGTCAGTAGGTAGGAAGGCTTTTTGGAGGGGAATTAAAAAGTGGTTTTGCTGCTATTTCTTTCCTGTTCTCATCTGCCCCTTCAGCCTTTCCCTAAATAACAACTGCTTATTTCCCAACATTCCTTTCTCCTACCCCTTTATTCCTTTATTAGCATTCCTACTATGTGATAGGCACTATTCTAGAAGCTGGGAATGCAACAAGAGCCCACGTGTTGCATCCCTACATGTGATAGGAGCCTAATCACTCTAACCCACTACTCTAGTGCATTTCCTTTACAACTTGTTTGCCTATTTGTTCTCTGTCTCCTCTATTAGAATGTGAGCTCCATGAGGACAAAGGCCTTGTCTGTCGTGTTCAGCTAAGTATGTACTGAACATCTACTATGAGCCAGGCATTGAGTTCCTCCCCTAACAGCACTGAGCATTTTCTCTCAAGCAGGTGCTAGGGGCAAAGAACTGAGCGCAGACTCCCTGGGCTCCTTGTCAGTCTTAATCTATTGTTCCAAGAAAGGAGAAAGGTGCGTACTATATGCTGATGTGCATTGAATCCTCTGCAACCCAGCTCACACAGCTGGAAGGCAGCAGGGTGGAGTTCAGCCCCAGATATGTATGATTCCTATGTCTCTGCAGCCTCCCAGGAGCCTGATCAGCCTACCCCTCTCTCTGGGGCTCTGTGGTAAGCAACCTCCAAAATGGAGCCCGTTGATTCTTGCTTCCTGGTATTCATGCCCTTATGCAGTCCCCTCCCACACTGAATAGGGCTGACCAGGTAACCTATAGAATATTGTAGAAATAACAGGGTATGTCTTCCAAGGCTAGGTCATAAAAGACATTGCAGCTTCTGCCTTGCTCTCTCTTGAATCACTCACACTGGGGGAAGCCAGCCGCCATCTTGTGAGACACTCAAGCAGACCTATTGAGAGGCACATGACAAGAAACTGAAACCTCCTGCCAACAGCCGGCCCCTACTTGCTAGTCACATGAGTGAATTATCTTGGAAAAGGATCCTCCAGTCCTAATCAGGCCTTCAGATGACAGCATCCCCTGCCAACATCTTGACAACAACCTCATGAGAGACCCTGAGCCTGAGCCAGCCAGCTAAGCTACTCTTAAATTCCTGACCCACAGAAACTGTGTGAGATAATAAATGTTTATTGCTGTCTTACGCTGCTAAATATGGGGACAATTTGTTACACAGCAATAGATAAATAATACAGCCCCTTTCAGATCTGTGGGCTCATGTTACAAGACCAGTCTGATAGGTGGCATGTTAAGGCATCCAGAACCAGTCACTTACTGGTGGGGTGGCGAAAGTGGGCTGCATTTAAGAGGACAGGAGAATATCAACATCACTAAGAAATCCCCAGCGTGTGGGAAAAGAACTGTAAAGTAAAAGACCAAGCAGAGCACAAATCCTGGCTCCATCTTCCCAAGAAATTTCTCACACACTTCATCTATCTCAGTAAATGGAACCATGCGCACCCAGTTGCTCAGGCCAAAAACCTGGGGTTCATCTTGAGTCTCTCCCTCACAGCCAACATCTGATCCATCAGCAAGGCTCTTGGGCTCTACCTCAGAATACATCCCAGACCTGACCCCTTCTTACCACCTTCCCTGCAAGCTCCATGGACTAAGCCACCTACCTGTCTAACCTGGGCAACTTCAGTGGCATCTTGGCCCATCTCCCTGCTTCTATCCTGTGCCTGCTTAAAGCCAGAGAGGCCTTCCCAAAGTGGAAATCAGATCATCTCTCTCATGCTCAAAGCCCTCCAGTGGCCTCCCAAACTCACTGCTCTGCAGCCACATGGCCTTCTTCCTGTCACTCAAGCATGACAAGCTTGCCTCACCTCAGGGCCTTTGCATGTGCTCTTTCCCTTCCTCAGTCACCATGTGACATCATTTGGGTCTCATCTCACACAACATTTCCTCAAGAGGTTTTCCTGGGCTATCCTAGCCTAATCACTCTAACCCAGTGCTCTAGCTCATTTCCTTCATAACTTGTTTGTGTAGTTACTATCTGTCTTCCCTATTAGAATGTGAGCTCCATGAGGACAAAAGCTTTTTCTGTCTTGCTCACCTAGAACAGTGTCTGACACATGCAAAGATCTCAGTAAACATTTACTGAATGAATCCTGCCTAGAGGCAGGGGGATGGACAAGATGACCTCCAAGTCCACCTGGTTATAAAATCTAGAGTACAGAGCTCTTCCTTGTACTCTGGGGCTCACATTGCCCATCTGGGCAGGAGGAAAAGGCAGGGCAGTAGTAAGAGCTGTGGTTTCAGGGGGAGATTACCAGCTGGGTGGAGCTCACACCACCAGTGGTCCCATTTCCTATGGAGGGACTTCCTATAAAAAGCCCTATTTGTCTGTCTGGCCACTGCTCTGCCAGTCCACCCTCTCTCTTCTTGGTTGGCCTCCTTGGTTGAGCAGAGCAGGAGAGCTGCAGCCTGGTGCATCCGGAGCCCCCAGCATACTCCAGGTCATCTTTGGCATCCCTCTGTGTCCACCCAAGAGGCTGCTGCACAACAGGGGATCATCTCCTGTCACATCTCTCTGAGCTTCTCTGGGCCACCCATTCCCCCTATTCAGAACCTTTACTGCTTGTAAGTTCATCCCCTTATCCTCTCTAAGTGTATCCTGCTGCTTCTGCCAAGAGATGGAAAACTAGAAGAGGAGGGGAAGGAAAGGATCAATAAGTCTGCCAAGAGGCAATTACGGCCAATTAGAAGGAAGCAGGAAGGCCCGGAGACAGAGTGGGTGAGGAATTTCACTGTGAGACCTTGGGGAAGTCACTAACCCAAGGGTGCCTCAGCTTCCTCATCTGTGAATCTCCTGTTTTAGAGATGGTTTCTAAGCTCTCTTCTGATCTTTTGACTTGTGTTTTATGCTCTGATGGAACTCCGAGAATAAAATCAGATAATGCATGCGAAGTGCTTTCTAGGGCCTAAAGCACTGTACAAGTGTTGTTATTAAGAGAAACAGGTTCAGGAAGGGGGGTAGGAAGGGGGTGGACTGGAGAGGTGCAAGAAAACTGGAAGGTTCTGGAGTTAAGGGTGGAAAGCTCTGCTCTGAATGAAGAGAAGAGCAAGGAGGGAGATGGAGGAAGAAGCAGAAACCCACTCCCCATCCAGCGATAGAAAGGCTGAGGGATTCATAAAAGCAGAAAACAGTGGAAGGGGCAGAAAACTCACTATACAGGCTCCTTACACCTTGGCTAGGTGAGCTTTCCAACCTGGAGTTTACAGATGGGGAGACGCACCCAGCAAGGTCGTGTACATTGTTTAAGCAAGGTCACTCAGGAGGAAGTAGATTCCTTGGAAGCCCTGCCTATTCCATCAGCACCCTCTCCTTCAAGGTAACTAACACTTGGCCCTGGGAGCTACCCTTTGATAACAATCAGTTACTGTTTTTGTGAGCACCTACTATGTGCCGGGGGCAGCGGTAGTTCACTGGTAAAACTCTTGCCTTCCATCGGGAGACTGGGTTCAATTCCCAGCCAATGCACCTCATCTGCAGCCACCACCTGTCTGTCAGCGGAGATGTAGCAATAGCTTTCGTAAAGATTACAGCCTTGGAAACCCTATGGAGCACTTCTACTCTGTCTTATAGGGTTGCTATGAGTTGGAATCGACAGCAACGGGTTTTTTCTTTTTCCCTTTTCTTTTTTTTTTAATGATGCTGAACAGGTTTCCATGGTACTTCCAGACTAAGACGGACTAGGAAGAAAGGCTTGGAGATTTACTTCAAAAGCCACCAATTAAAACCCTAGGGATCACAACGGTCTGATCTGCAACCAATCATGGGGATGGCGCAGAACCCAGCAGCATTTCGTTCCATTGCGCATGGGGTCACAGTGAGTCAGGGGCCAACTTGACAGTAGCTAATAACTATGTGCCAGGCACTGTGCTGGGCATTTTACACACATTATCCCATTTAATCCTCACACAACCTTATGAGGTAAGCTTATTATTCCCACATCCTTGAGCATGAAATGAAGACTCAGAGAGGTTACATGACTGGCTTACAGTTACCCAGCCAATAAGAAGCAGAGCTTGATGCGCCAGATACTGGGCCTCAACTGCTTCCAGCTCCTTTTTGAAGCATCCTCCCTTCTCCTTCCTGAAAGATCAAGTGTAAACAGTAAAGGTGAGGGGTGAGAGGCAGGGAGAGTATACGCAATAATGGGGGGAAATGCAGACTTTGGCTGCATAGGAAAGGTTGTTGATGAGTGCCATCTAGTTGATTCCAACTCATAGTGACCCTACAGGACAGAGTAGAACTGCCTCCAAAAGGTTTCCAAGCCTGCAATCTTTACAGGAGCAGATAGGCTTTTCTCCCATGGAGCTGCCAGTGGGTTTGAATCATCGACCTTTTGGTTAGCAGGGGAGCATTTAACCACTGCACCACCAGGGCTCCTTATAGGAAAAGTAAGGTAGGACATTTCCACCTCCAGAGAGAGCTCAGCCCGTGTGACAAAGTAATTTCCTTCCCAAGCTCATAATCTATCCTGGTGTCACCACTCCCATCCCCAGCCCATTACTGCAGCAGATACCAGCTGATCATCACTGTTCTGGAGAGGGTGCAGTAGGGGGCCAACCAGCCTGGCCACCCACAACCAGCTATCTCTCTGGTCTGCTTGCCTCAGTCTCCCTCTCCCACTAAGACCAGCCAGGAAACATTGATTGGGAAGTTGAGGATCAAAGCCCGACCTGGCCAATAAAGAGGGGTGAGATGGTTGCTCAGGGGACTCCAGGCCCAGCGTGATCAGAACCTCCTTCCTCCTCCCTCACCTCCCCACCACGCTCCCCACCTACCCTCTCCTCCCACCCTGGGTCCTGTGGCTGTGGCTCCAACCGGAGTTCTGCGTGCCTGCAGGGTAAATGAAATGTACCCCACTTTCGGTGCCCCCCCCCACGCCTTCTTGATAACGAGGGAAAATACCTAAGGAAGGCCCCTCGCTGAGAGCTCCGGACCCCCGTTGGCCACCTCCAGTAGCCGCCGAGACTGCGCGCAGCGCCCCTCGCTCGTATCCCCTGGCTCCCCCACCCCGCCCCCGGGCCCTCGCCTTCACCTTGACCTGCGCCAGCTCCGGGCCCAGGCGCTTTGCATAAACAAAGAGGGAGGAGGAGGGGACGACCCGAGCACCGCCCCCGCCCCGCCGGCGCCCCCCTCCACTCCAAAGACCCTGAGCCACCCGGTCCCCTAGGCCCCCGGCGGCCTGGAGGCCCGCGGCCCCTTACCTTGGCCTGGCATTTCCGATGACAGGAGAAGCTGCAGACTGCGAGAGGGCGAGACACAGAAAGAAAGTTTGTAGCCGCGAGGTATGAAATGGAAACTCCGGCGAAATCTCCTCCCACCCCGCCCGCAATCCGCGCTCCGGAGGGAAGGAGGGACTGAGACAGGGAGGGGGCGGAGGGGGCGGAGGGGGCGACTCTGGGGCCTGGAGGCGGGGGGCTCACGGTGGGGGAGCGCGGACCCCTCAGGGCCAGAGCCCCTCTGGGCGCGGGAAAGGGGGGCAGGCGGAGGGGAGAGAGACGGCTCCCGCTCTGGACCCTGGCCAGGGGCAGAGGGGGCCCCCGACCCAGGCTCCATGCCAGCCAGGCCAACAGTAAGGGGGCCTTTCCCCTGCACCCACACACCAGGCAGGCAGACAACACACAGGACCCCAGACAGACACACAGACCCAATTCATGGCTCAGGACAGAGCACAGGCACAGAGACCCATCCACTTCCTTACACACACAGACAGTCATAACCATTTACACCCAGACACACACACACCCCCATGCCATTTATACCCAGACACACCGCCATGGGTGTACACACACCATGCATACATCTATAGCCTCACTCTCACCTTCTGACCGGGGGCACCAACACACACACACACACACACACACACACACACACACACACACACACACACACACA
>NW_004443977.1:9101030-9159171 GCF_000243295.1 Trichechus manatus latirostris
CCTAAGGAGTCAAGTCCTGACGCAGTTGTGTGGACATAGACATGTGGACAGATCTCATACAGACTCACAAACTTCATGTGCATGAGTTGAAACATGCACACACACGTGCACGCGCATAAACACACACACACACACACACACACACACACACACACACACACACACACACACACACACCAGTCTTGCTCCGCCCTCCCACTACCAGAAGCTGGAATCAAATTTCCTATCAGGTTCCCTCAGCTTGGAATGTCCCCAGTCCTGCCCACCCCACCCCACCCTCCAGTGCTGGGGGCTGGGGGGAGATGCTGCCCCTTAGTCCTGGGACTCCAGTGAGTGGTTTGATGACCCATCCCCCCAGCCAGGTCACACAAGATGAGGTGAGGGGTTTCCAGAGCTGGGTTTCTGCGCTGACTTGGGCCTTGTTGGCTGCTCAGGGCCTGCTGAGGCTGGTGCGTTAGGGGTACGCCTTAGAGAACCGGAGAGGGAGAGGCAGGGGAACCACTCTGACCCCAAATCCTCCACAGCCACAGCCCAGGGCCACAAGGCAGCCATCCCTTCCTCTTGGATCTACAGTACCCCAACCACTTCTAGTTTTGAGCCAGACTGCTCCTTATTAGAAGGTGGTGCAGTGTATTAAGCACTCAGCTGCTAACTGAAAGGTCTGCTGTTCCAACTCACTAACTGCTCTGCAGGAGAAAGATGTGATAGTCTGCTTCTGTAAAGATTCAAACCAAAAAACCCATTGCTGTCGAGTTGATTCCAACTCATAGCAACCCTATACCTTGGAAATCCTATTGGGCAGTTCTACTCTGTCCTGTAGGGTCACTATAAATCGGAATTGACTTGATGGCAATCAGTTTGATTTTGGTTTGGTGCTCCTCAGCAGAAGGCAGAAGGGGTCACTGAAACACAGATTAAGGCCAGGAGTGGGCAAAAGAGGCTCCGGTGTTCCCCACACCAAGGCTTCTGGTTTGTCTGTGGCATAACAGAGTGGGGGTGGGAGAGAAGCTGGGAGGCAAATTGGGTGGAGTCTGGGATGAGACCTTGGTCATGGACCCTTGTTCTTCAGAACAGAGTCCTGGCCCCAGCTCAGGCCCGTGACTCAGCTGGTGCTGAGCAAGGCTTCCTTGACCACACTGGCCACCCAGCCAAGATCGGAGACTTCTCCACCCCTGGCCTTGATGAGACATACTCACCCCAGTCATGCCAGGACATACCCATCACTCTAACTCTAGCCCCACCTCATGCCCTCTTTTCTGGCCTTGGAGCATAGAATTGAGAAAGCCTGAAGCAGGGACCTCCCCCCTTCCTCAGCTGACCAAATCCTAGGCCTTCAAGAATAAATCCCAGCACCCCTCCTTTGGAGCCCTTCCTCACTGCTCCCTACCTTTGTAGGTATCACCATGGGGCACACATTTCCCACCATCTTGGTTCTTACAGTTGTGAGCACCTTCAAGGGAGGGACCTGCATGCGTATCTCTCTCTCTCTCTCTCTCTCTCTCACAAACACACACACCCTGCACAGCACTTAGTATACAATAGAAGCTTAATAAATTTTTGCTGAGTTGGACCTGACCAAAGATCTCCCCTGGAGTTTATGTGCACCCCCATTTAATCATCCTCACATCCACTCTCACCTTACCTCACTCTAAGCTGTAACACTCACCAACCCACATCAACATTCATATTCCACAAAAAAGTCATCCCTAAGTGTCCACTCTGGGCTTCCCAACCCCAATGTGGACAGTAGGGACACAAGAGGAGCCAGGACTTGGTCTTGCTCCAGCATCACACTTTTACACTTCTGACAGTTCCCAGAATGCACAAAGCTCTCTCCTACCTCAGGGCCTTTGCACTTACTGTTCCAGCTGCCTGGAACACTCTTCTCACCCCAGCACTCCAATCTTCACCGAGCTGAATCCACTCAAATCCAACTCCTCAAAGAGGCCTTCCCTGACTACCCACATTAGAGTACCAATTGTCATTGAGTTGACCCTGACTCATGGCAACCCTGTATGTGTCAGAGTAGAACTGTGCTCCATAGAGTTTTCAATGGCTGATTTTTCAGAAGTAGATTGCCAGGCCTTTCTTCCAAGACAGTCCTGGGTGGACTTGATCCTCCAATCTTACAGTTAGCAGCACAGCACATTAACCATTTGCACCACCCAGGGACTCCCAAACTAGAGTAAGTCCCCCCATTTTCTCTCTCAGCACCCTGATTACTTCTTTCATAACACTGTTCTCAATCTGAAGTCATCTTGGGTAATTTCCTGCTGATTTATGTATATAGTATATCTCCTGACACCAGACTCATGAGGGCAGAGAACACACCTGTCTCATTCACATCATATTCCTAGCCACTAGAACAGTGTCTGCTCCAGGCCCTGCCAGGTCATAGAGCTTCTTTGTACAAGTTAGAAAAAGGGCCACCCCCTGGGCTGACCAGCCCAAAGGGCACATAGCTGGGCTAGTGCACAGTGTCTCTGTGGAAGGGTGAGAAGGTGCCCTTTCCCCAGGCAGACCCAGCCCTGGGCCTGGGTGCATGGCTTGGTGAGCACAGTTTGGGCTGACTTCACTGCTCTCTCAGGCAGGCGCCCTTGGCAGTGAATGGCCTGCATGACCATATGGGGCCCTGCCTGTCACATAGTGGGCAGACACTCAAAGAATGTCCTTGAGAAGCCCACGAATGGTGGGACAGATCAGAAATCACTGGGCCATTGCAATATGGTATGCTGAGTGCTTCCTGTGCATGACAGAATGCAGGGAGCCTGTCCTTGGAAGCCAGGAAGCTCTATGGTGGGAGCAAAGGAAGACCTCCCCAGCCCCGCAGCCCAGAAGATGAAAGAGGTCAGCAAACTGAACTCAAGTGGTTGGTTCCAAGCAGGGCAGGCATGGCCAAGCCCCTGCCCATGGATGTTCACACCTTCAGAAGCCCCACGGAGGCCTTCTCTCCCTGAGTCCCCTGAAGGTATGGCTCCTTTACATTCCTGGTCACCTTTACTGGGTCTTCTCCCATGGGGCAGTGTTTGCTTCTATTTAACTTCCACCCCTCCTGCTGTAATTTAAACCTTGGTCATGCTTTTCTGTTGGTTTCTCACTTGCCAATGGTCCATTCAGGTGTGTTACAGAAAGGGAAACTGGTAGCCAGCCTCCAAGGTATTCATGCCCTTGTGTAGTTCCCTCCCACAGTGAATAAAGCTAATTTGTGTGATCAATAGGATATTGTAGAAATGATGGCAAAGTCCTCAAAGACATTGTGGCTTCAGCTTTGGTTCCTTGGAACACTCTCTCTGGGGGAAGCCAGTTACCATGTCATGAAGACACTCAAGCAGTCCTCTGAAGAGCCCACATGGCGAGGAACTGAGGCCTTCTGCCAATAGCCGTGTGAGGGAGCCATCTTGGAAATGGATCTTCCAGCCCCAGTCAGGCTGTCAGATGACTGCAGCCCCAGCTGACATCTTGACTGCAACCTCATGAGAGACTCGAAGCCAGAACCCAGCTAAGCTACTTGGCAATTCCTGATCCACAGACACTATGTAAGATAACCATTTTTTATTTGTTTTAAACCACTAAGTTTTGGAGTAATTTGTTACACAGCAGTAGATAAATAATACAGAAACCAAAGCACAGGATCCCTCAGAAAGCAAGAGGCCAATGGCTGATACTGGGAACCAAGACCAGGGACCCACCTCCTGGGGCCTTCCTTGCCCCCTGGGTTCCTGCACACCCTCTCATTAATTCCTTCTCTTTATTCTTTATTCTCCCAACCAATTAGTCATCACATCCCAGAAAGTAGCTACAAAGAGGCTGTTGAATCCCAACATTCCTCCCCAGCACCCCACCACTGACCCAGTTCATACCAATTACCCTTCCCTGGACCCCATCTCCCATCAGTCTTGTTCCCCTTCAATCCACAAAACCAAGACCATTTTCAAGTGCAAACTGATCACATCACATCCCTCTTAGAACTCTTTGTCCAGCTCCTCAGCATATTTTATAAAGCCCTGCATGGCCTGGTCCTGCCTCCACCTCACCACTGCCTCAAAAGAGATCTGTTCCTGCCACACCAATCTCCTGGCCTCTCCCTAAATGGACCTTTGAGTCTACAAGGAGCAAGTCTAGAATGACGAACTCATATACATCCTTCAAGACCCAGTTGAGAATGTCCCTCCCTGGATAATCAGGGACTCAAAGATGGTCCCTCCAACCTCTGTGGTCCCCAAGTCCTCAGCTCACATCCCTTAGAAAACTGTTGTTACCTTGGAGGACTAAGTAGTACTTTATGATTTGCTGCCCTCCCTCCCCCCAACTCCCAGCATCCAACTCTGGGCTTCATGAAGGCAGAAAAAGAGGTTCTGTTCAACTTTGCAGCTTCATATCCTACCCCCACCCCCAACACAGGGCTTGACCTACAAATAGGACTCAATAAATATGTAGCAAATTTCAACCTGGAAGGACCCTGCCCAGCCTAAACCCCTGGGACTGGGTTTGACATTCTGGGGCCAGTGAACAGACATAGGAAGGATAGGTGAGCCCCACTAAAGGGCAGGGAAGGAACATGGGAGTCGGCCAGGGATTCCTGAGCTTCTTCAGTGCAGACACCACCAGTGATGGAGCCTGGTAAAGGGGGATTAAAGGAGGTATAATTGGTCCATCCTCCGATCACATCATCCACTGGACCTGCCATCCATCTGCCCACTCCCCAACCTGGCTGGATGTAGACTAGCTCTCGGCTCAGACTCAGGTCACTTCCTCATCTGTAAAATGGGGGTAATAACAACATCTACCTCATAGGGTTGTTGTGAGGATCAAATAAGTTAAGACCTGTGCTTGGCACCAAGTATGTTGTATATAAGGGTTAGCTGCTATTGGCAGCATCTTCATCATCATTGTCATTTTCGTCATCATTGAACTGTTACTATATGGAAGAGCCACTGTCTCCTAGTCAGAAGACCTGGGTTCTAGTCTGACTGCTATCATAGCTGTGTGACTGAAGCAAGGCACTCGTTTCCTCTGCATCTCAGGCTCCTATGCTAAAAATGAGGCAGTTGACCAGTAGCTCCCACAGGGAATTGGTCTGCACTCTCATCTTCTTCACTGGTGCCTCAGTGTTTAAAAAAAAAAACTTTTTTTTTCTTAATTGGAATGCTGGTGGGCAGAGCAGCCCTCTCCAGATCGCTGGGGTCCCTACCGCACCTTACCGTCTTACACTCAACTGTCTGCCTGACGCCCGAAGGCATTTACCAGCCCTGGAACTGGATGGTCTGTAAGCCTCTTGCAGCTGTGAGAGCCTGTGGGTAACCCTGGCCAGTCTCCTCATCAAAGTCGCCAACCAAAAAAGAGAGAAAACTCAGGATCCAATCCTGAAAAGGTCCCAAATGCTATTGGGAAACACCTGGCCTGTAGCTGGCAGGGATGCTGACTCTGCCAAGTAGGGGCACAAGGGCAGGAAAACCCTGGCCTCTTCTTCTGGCATTCCTCGGATGCCTGAGTCCTCCCAGGACGCACATCTCAGGATTACCCCCACCTCGGCCGTTGGCCGTGGCCTCTCCCAGCTCCCCCAGGAGGCCCTGCCATCACAAACCCGCCCAGCGGCCCTGCAAAACAAAGCCCCGAAACCCCGGGAGCAGCCCTGTCAAATCAAAGCTCCATGGAGACACACCAGCGTGTCAGCACTACCCCACACAGCAGGGCCCAGCTGGCGGTCCGAGAGGGAGTGGAGAGCCCCATACTGGGCAGGGGTCCTTCGGTTACCTGCTGGGGCCAAGAACTGTACCCCCAACCCAGGCCTTGGCCCTGGCCCCTCCTCATCTGGGCTGCCTGGAGGGGTGGCTTCCTGCCTCTCGGGAACACAGGAAGCCAACATTGTTGGGATCTAAATGGCCTTTTCCTCCTGGACTCGGGTCGGAAAATGAGCACATAGCCTCAATGTGCACCTGATCCCGGCGATAACCACCGGTACGCCTGGCCCAGCCTCACTTCTTCCCTGGCTGGCAGAAAGACAGCCAAGCCACCCACCTGCCCCACCCTGCCCATCTTCAGAGGCTGGGCTGAGCTGTCTTCAGGGAATGGTCAGGGCAGGAGGCATAGTGTGGCTTTGAAGTTGGAGTAGGAAGAAACCTACAAGATCATCCCATCTGGTGGTTTCCAAAGTTTTATTTGAGCAGCCAAACTCTGTGTAGATGGGCTGTTATGTGGACGTCAATAATGGCGTTGGTTAACATTTATTAAATGTGCTGAGCTCTGTTCTGAGCACTTTGTGTTTATTATCTCATTTAATCTCCGCAATAACCCCATAAGGGAGGTATTGCTATTTGTCCCATTTTAAAGGCTCGGCGAGCTGAAGCAATCTGCTCAAGCTCTAACAACTAGTAAGTGGCGGAGGTGGGATTTGAATTCAGGATGTCTGAGCCAAGTGCAAGACACTATAGCATCCTCCCTACTTCAGATTTAACAGCTAAAAGCAGAGCTGCTATCACTGAAAGGGGAAGGGATCTGGAAGTCTGGCCCCTTAAATCTTCTCTCAGACTTCCCTCTTCTCTATCTCTTGGGCCCCTAAAACACCTTCAAAGAACCTTATAGCCCCTTTAGAACACAGTTTGAAGCCTCTGATCTAATCCAATCCCCTCTTTTGAAGAGAAAGGGGAAACCAGGCCCAGAGAAGTTAAGTGTCTCACCCAAGGTCACACAGCCAGGCAGAGGAGAGCCAGGACTAGAAGCCCCGGGTCTTCCCATGCTACCAGGCTGCCTCCAATGGCTCCAAGGATGTCCTAAGACACGGGCTGGAAGCTGGAGTCCCCAGTGAAGTAATAGAGGAGAAAGAGCCTGAGACAAGTTTTCCCCAAATCCAACCTGTGAGGGCTTCTGGGTAGGAAACGGGCTTAGTGAAGTAAAAGACTTGCCTGAGGTCTCAGCGACTGCTTTGCATATCTATTAAGTCACTGTGTCCCGCTGCCTTATTATTATTATTATTATTATTATTTTGTCTGCCTTATTCACCTTTGAGCCAACCAGGACCAGACCCCAGGGTCCTTGACTCCACTGTACCCCGCCCCCCTCAGCTATATTACATTGAAGAGTGAAAAGCAGGAGAGGGGGGAGTAGAAGAGCCATCCAAGCACTAGGCCAGGGCAGCCAGATGGTGAAGGAGACAAATGACCCAGTCTCTCCAGATGTAGGAAAGTTTCCTCACTGCTCCCTGCCTCCAGCAGAAATCCCTGCAACATTGCAAGCCCTGAGAGACTGGGAACTCACAGCCTTGATATTCCATACACCCCATCCCACCCATCATCTCCAACCACTAATCCATAGGGTTGCCATGTTGCAGCCCAAGACTTAAACATGTGAAGAGGAACCAGAGAGCAGAGCGAAACCCTTTGAGCTGGGTTGAGTAAGTAGAACATGGACTGGGTTTCAGGCCACACTTGCCCCCTCAGCCAGGGAACAACCTGTACAACCTTATCTGGTGGTGGTGGGTGGGTGGGTGAGAGGGAGGTTGTGTGGGTAGATAGATGCATGGATGGGTGAGTGGGTAGGTGGGTGGATGGATGGATGGTTCAATGGGTGGGTACCAGGGAGGGAGGGTGGGTGGGTGGATGGATGGATGGATGGGTGAAGGTATCAATGGGTGAGTAAGAGGGAGAGTGTGTGGGTGGATGGATGGATGGATGGATAGAAGGAACTCTGTTTGTCTCATGCCGCCACATCCTCCTAGTTAAAGCACAAAGAGTTGGTCCACTCCTGCCACTTCCCACCAGTGAGCCCTGTGGCCCTCACCCCTGTCCTGGGACATGGTGACACCAGCCCTCTTGAAGAGGATGCATATGCAGCCTGTATAGTCAGGAGTCTTTGGTTCTCCCTTGCCTGGCCCCTAACCCTTCTGTGGCCCAGGCCTGACACCTGGTGGCACCTCTAGAGTGTGGCCCCGGTTTACTTTTCCTATTCTTCCCTTCAGCTCCCCCATCCTCTACCTGCACCCCACCAGAGCTGCCAAACCAGCCTGGTCGCCCTAGCCTCCCATCTTCCCCTCCGGTTCCCACTGGCAGGGCCAGGATCTGATCCAGGTGAAGCCAGGGCCATCTCTTGCTCACATGGGAGCCTTCCACTCACATGGGGTCATGTCCCCTCCTTGACCTGGGCCCTCAGGCCCGGTCAGCTGGGGAACCTAGAACCACAGAACATGGGGGCCAAGGGAGACTAAGGTCAGAGATGTGTCCAAGGTCGTTCAGTGAGTGTCCCGAGACTTTCTTCTCCCCACCTTCCACCCCGCCCCTATGCTGCCTCCTAACAGAGCAGCTCTGAGGGTCACTGGGGTGAGAGGAAGGCACACGGGAAAAAGAACTGGGGAAGACCCAGGGTCTAACTTATGCAGGCTCATGGTATGGGTGTATGTAGGGTGGTGCAAACAAATGCAAAACCCAGACCTCAGCGATTCCTCCCTGACCTCTCCCCTGGCTCCCACCCCTACCACCACCAGTTCTGGCCAGATCTCTTGGGAGAAGGGTGACACCATGTGGCTCCTTTTGGTATTGCAGCAGTTCCTGATGGCCAACTAAACTTACCCTCAGTGTCCCAGCCCTTCAGTTAAGGACCATAATCGTCGGCCCTTTGCCAGAGGAAGATCTTGCCTGGAATGCCCTCCAAACACACAATTATATTCACCCGCTCACACACCTCCATCCACTCCTACCTCCAGTATCCAACTGAAACTCCTCATCAGGAAGTCTTCCCACCCCCTGAGAATACAGACTGACAACTACTTGCTTTAGCATGAGACTTAACCTCTCTGAGCTGCAGTTTCCTCATCTGTAAAATGAAGATGACACTCGCACCTTTGGTATGCTGTGAGGGCTGAATGAGGTCACACATGCACACGTTTGGTGCACAGTAAGTGCCTTAATAATTGTTCACTAGACTGGTGTCCAGCTTCCCAGTCCCCTGGGACTTCAGCATGGAGGGAGGAGAGGAAAGGAGAGGGTCCAGGAGCTGTGTGAGCAAAGGCTCCAGGGCAAGAGAGAACATAGCCCACTTGGCATATTTGACATACTTGGCATATTCAGGAACTGAGTGAGGTGCAGCTGGTTTGAGTATAGAGTGGGGGGATGGGGTGGGGCAGAGAGCTGGGCAAGGTGTGGATCCCACCAGCCTCACAGCTGTGAGGCTGTGGGCTTTGTCTGTGGGTAGTGGGGGCTCCTGGAGGCTTTAACCAGAGCAATGACATAACTAGATTCACGTTTTTTAAGTCCCCTGGAAGCTGGTGTGAAGGGTGGACTGCAGAGGGTGATCAGGGAACACGAGGCAGCAAGGGGGCTGTTGACCAGGTGAGAGGAGCTGGCGCTGGAATTAGGTGGGGAAGATGCAGAAAAGCACAGTGACTCAAGCTGTATTTGGGGGGCCCTACTCACGGATAAAGGAGCCCAGGTGGCACAAAGGTTAAGCACTTGGTAGCTAAGCAAAAGGTTGGCAGTTTGAACCTACCCAGCAGTTCTGCAGGAGAAAGACCTGGCCGTCTGCTCACAGAAGGATCACAGCCTAGGAAACCCTATGGGACACTTCTACTCGGTCACATGGGGTCGCTGTGAGTAGAAAATTGATTCTATGGCAACTAATAACAAGTCATTGATGGGATGTGGGATGATGGAGAGGGAAGCATCAAAGGTGAACCCCCCCAGGCCTCTGGTGTGGCAACTAGGTGGGTGATAGTGCCAGTCACAAGATGGCGTACAGAGGCCCCCTACTGACGTCACTGTGTGATCTGGGACAAGACACTGACTCCTCCGGCAACAGTCACAGCCAAACCACAGGCTGTTCCGGGAGCCTGTGAGATGGTGATTGAAAAGGATCCCCAACCAAGTGTGAGCCATGACTTTTCAGCTCACCCATAAGCTGCCACAAGGGGAGAACTGGGGCTTGGCTTCTTTGCAGTACTCTCAGTGCCAAGGACAAGCCACCCACTCACCTTCCACACACCCAATACATACCTTCCACATGTCACCCACGTGACCTCCATGTGCCACCCACACACCTTCCACACACCGACCACATTCAACCACGTCCTCCACACGCCATCCACACACTTTCAACACACCCTCCATATGCCAACCACACACCTTCCACATGCCACTCACATGATTTCCCCATGCCAACCACATGGCCACCACGTTCCCTCTACATGCCATCCACATGCCCTCACATCCCTCTGCACACCCTCCACAGAACATCCACATGCCATCCACACTATTCATACGCCTTCCACATTGCCATCTGCAAGCCATCCATATACCTTCTTCATGCCATCTTCACACCTTATACCTGTCATCCACACTCAAGCCACATGCCACTTCCATACCACCCACCACTTGCCACGTGCCACCCACATGCTTGATGCTTGCCATCCGATGAGCTCAGCATCCCCCGCCAGATGAGAACAAGAGCACCTGGACCGAACCCCAAAGACATCCAGAAAGCAAAGTCATAGCGTGACCTGGGCCCAGGTCCCAAGACATCTTCCCCTGAGAATATGCCCCCCCGTCCCCCAGCCTGACCAGCAGCTCACCTTTGCAGGTGCAACCCTCGCGGGTGATGACCTGTCGGCAGATCCCACAGGGCTTCACCTTCTTGAAGGTCTTCACTTTGAAGTGGTGTGTCTTGGGAGCCTCCAGATCCTCTGGCTGTGGGAGGAGAGGGCAGAGTAATCAGACCTGCACAGAAGGGTAGAGTCCTGGGGAAGGAGTCGCGGATACTTGAAGAGGTAATAGGCAAGGACTGGGGAAAAGGAGAAGCGAGAGCCGCTTCACGTGGGGAAAGCCCGAGCCCGTGTCTGGGAGGAGGTGATCCAGGGAGAGAGAAGACTGCGGTGTGGCAGCAGCTCATCTCAGATCCCTGACATATAGGGGTTCAGTGTACCAGTATCCCAACAATGACTGGAGACCCCAATACCCAGGGACCACAGGCCTCCCCATGGTTTCTCAACCATTTTTAACTATTATTTATTTTCCAGGCATTACTTACGCATTGTAAAGTGCACCAATCTTAAATGTATTGCTTGATAAAATTTTACACGCAGATGCCCCATGCAACCACACCCCAGAAGGCTCCTGCGTGGCCCTCTCAGTCAATACCTCCCTAAGGTAAACACTGCTGTGGCTTCTATCATCATAGATTTGTTTTGCCAGATTTCTAAATGTAAATGAAATCATACAATCTGCACTCTTGTATCTCGCTCCTTCTCCTCAACAGTAGCCTGTGAGATCCATCCTTAATGTTGCCTAGAACAGCAGCTCCTTCTTTTCTACTGCAGTGTAGTGTTTCATTGCATGAATATATGACCATTTCTGTTTCCATTCTGCTGCTGAAAGCCCTTCACTTTTTTAACCCATGTCCCCAGAATGCCATTTTCCTCAATTCTCTGTCACCATCACCACTCTCACCTGCTCCAGGGGAAGGCTTCTTCCAATTTTATTGCTATTTTCTATCCTTTGTGTTATGAAAATATAAACCAGTTGCCGTCAAGCTGATTCCAATTCATGGCAATCCCATTGTGTCAGAGCAGAACTGAGCTCCATAGGGTTCCCAACGGCTGATTTTTCAAAATGGATCACCAGGCCCTTCTTCCAGGGTGCCTCTGGGTAGACTCGAACTTCCAACCTTTCAGTTAGGAGCTGAGTATGTTAACCATTTGCACCACCCAGGGACTCCTATGAAAATATAGATATGTTGAATATTCCTTCTCAAACTGTACCACACACACACTGAAATCAGAGGCAGGCTGGCTGCCTAATCCTGCCTCGGTGGAAGGCTTGCCATGAGCTTGTGGGCCAGCCCCCACTCCACCACTACCACAGGCCTCACTTTCCTCTGCTGGACAGCACCACATCCTCCAGCCCTGACAGCCTGTCCTTTGTAACCATGTGTAGGGGCACACTCTAAGCCACAAAGCCCTGCACAGACACTGCTTAGGGTCTTCTGAATAGCCTGTCATCCCCGCCCTCCTCTGGCCACCCACCCCAGTCCAGGCACAGGCTTGGGGGGTGGGGGACGCCTGCTCAGAGGACTCTCCAGGGAAGTCATCCCTGTCCCTCCAAGGTGCCTCACCATGGTCTCTAACCTGATTCACTTGCCAGGCCCAGCAGTAGGGGCCGCCAGGACAGACACTCGCAGCTCCCTCCCGCTCCGTTCTGACACCCTCTGCACACACATGGACACACAGACAGGACCACAAGCCCTGCAGTGTGGTGGGGGCGGGGGGGGCTGCACTTTTCAAGTCCCCTCCTTGCACCCGGCTCCAGGGCCTCCCAGCTCCAAGATGGGGCTGGAGCGGGAGACTTTAGGTGTTCAAAGGAGAAAGAGGGGCATTGTCCCACAAACCTGGCATGTCCAAGAGTCCTCTTTGAAGACACTGTGGAGGTGAGCCCTGGGTAAGAGAAAATGCAGCACAGAAAGAAAAACAGAGATAAAATGAGGGAGGAAGGGAGAGAGAGACAGAGACAGAAAACCAGAGGACAGAGAGACAAAAAGATAGAGAGGCAGACTGAGACAGAGAGGACAAGAGAACACAGAAAGACAAAGAAAAGCAGCAGAGAGGGAAAGAAGACCAAGATAAAGGCAGTGACAAAAAGACACAGAGAGAGCCCAACAGCGAATGAGATTAGATAGACAAAAATGGGGACCAGAAGATCAAAGAGTGAGACAGGAAAAAGGACACAGAAACCTGCTTGAATGGGCTCCCACTCGCCAAATCTGGCAAGACTTGAGCATCAAAATAAATAACAATAGTAATGGCTTAAATGACTGATACGAAGAAGTAAATGAACAAATAGAAAGTTTGATGAGGAGCAGGATATTTACACAAGCTCAGAGTACCTCCCCACATCATTCTTAGAAATGATTAAGGAGGAAAGAGCAGTTTTTCCCGGCAGACTCTAATCAAGTGATCACAGTTAACATCACCAGTAATGGGATGCCTCAAAACCATGCGCCACTGAGGGCAGGCACTGAGAAGGACAGAACACCACTTCTGTGACATTCCCACCAAAGAGCCACAACCTGAATCTAATTGTGAGGACACATCAGACACACCCCAATGGAGGGACAGCCCACAAGATGAATGGCCTGTAATCTTCAAAAGTGACAAGGTCATGAACATCAAGGGAAGACTACGGAGATTTCCAGACTGAAGGAGACTAAAGAGACATGACAGCTAAATGCACCGGGTCGTTTTTTGCCATCAAGGACATTGTTGGGACCATTGGGGAAACGTCAGTGGGGTCTGAGGATTCCATGGTAGTAATGTATCAATGTCAATTTCCTGTTTTCGATGGTTGTGTTGGGTTAGGTAGGAGAAAGTCCTTGTAGAAAAATCAGGAAAGTATTTCAAGGTAGAGGGGCATGGTGTCAGCAAGCTACTCTCAAATATTTCAGAAAAATAGTTCTTTGTAACTTTTCTGAATTTCCAAATCATTTCAAAATTAAAAGAGACAGGCAGACAGAGATGGTGGAGACTCAGGGAAGCAGAGACGAAAGTTCTGGGGCAGAGGTGCAGAGAGCAAATGGGTGAGGCAAGAGTCGGTGGTGCCAGGAGCCCCGCAGTGCCCCCTGGTGGCTGGGCAGGCAGCGGGGCTCTGCTGGGCAGGTCCAGGAGGCCAGCCCTTGGGTGCTGATATTCCAGAGCCTTGGGTGCTTCCAATAGGAGCCCTAGTGGTGAAGTGATTAAAGCACTGAGCTGCTAACTAATAGGTTGGTGGTTCAAACCCACCAGCAACTCGCAGGAGAAAGATGTGGCAGTCAGCTTCTGTAAAGATTTATAGCCTTGGAAGCCCTATGGGGCAGTTCTACTCTGTCCTACAGTTGGAACTGACTCGACGGCAGTGGGTTTTTTTTTTTTTTTTAAGTGCTTCCACCCTCAGCTGGGTGTTGGGTGAGGGTGGGATCAGTGTCCCCATCTCACAAGGAGAGGCAAGTGAGCCACTCTCTGCATCCCCTCCATTCTGCTGTCCCACCTGCTCTGTTTTCCCCTCTCAGCCCCTGGCTGGCAGCCTTCCCGTTGATTCTGTCAGAGCCATTCAAGGCAGAGGCCGAGCCCAAGGTCAACTGCAGCAGCCCAGGCCTGGGGTGGAGGGAAGGATCAGGGAGGGGACTTGGGGTTCATTTTATGGGCTGCCTTGAGGAGACAAGCCAGGAGCCTGGGTGGTGGAAGCAGTTTGCGATCAGCTGCTAACCTTAAGGTTGGTGGTTTGAACCCACCTAGCGGCTCAGTGAGAGAAAGGCCTGGCTATCTGCTTCTGTAAAGATTACAGCCAAAAAAACTAACGGAGCAGTTCTACTCTACAACACATGGGATCACCATGAGTAGGAACTGACTTGACAGCAATGGGTTTTGTTTTTTGGAGGGGCAAGCAGGGAACCCTAAAACCCAATTGTCCTGTCCTCTGCCGGCATCCTCAAGCCTGCCTATCCCACTCTACTAAGTAGGGCACAGCTCCTCATTCCAGTATACGCCCCCAGACTTCCCTTCCCACACCCCATATCAAACCCTTCCCCAAAGCCCAGGGAAAGAGGCCTCCTCCCCAAGGCACAGGTGGGGCAGTGGAGTCTCTGGTAAGAAAGTCTGTGAACAGATGGGAAACAAACAGAACCTTCCAGAGTGTTTAGCAAACGCCAGGCTTCTCCTGTGAGTCTTGGATTTGCCTGCCCTGCCTGGCCAGCCCCATAAAATCTTAAATCGCTCTCCCATGGGTTTGGAGAGCAGGAACAGGGTTCCCATAGACTCTCTGGCCTCTCTCCCAGCCTCTCTAAGGAGCCTCGGGTGATGTCCAGCACGCTCTCCTGCCCCTCTTCCCTACCCCGTCCTGGCTCTCTGGGATGAAGCAGCCCTGGAGATCAGCTTTCTAGGCTGTGTGGCCTTGAGAACATTAGTGATCTTCTCTGGTTCTCACATTCCCCAAACGAAAGTGAGGGGTTTGGACAAGACAGACTGGGTGTAGACAGAGTGGGGGAAAGATGGGATAGTTTGGTATGAAGAGCAGGGGTGTGGTAGCCATCCTGCTGTTGGCTACGGAAAGCGGGAGTCTGATGAAACCTCATCCCTCAGGTGAAGGGCTGGGAAACCCTGGGTGGGAGTGAGGAGACCAGCTCTGCAACCCACAGGCCTAGTGGCCCCGGGCCACAACCTCAACTTTGCCAGCCTTGGCTTCCCTGCTGTGCAATGGAGTGTCTGGTGATCTTGTAAAATGAGCCATCCCTATGGGTTTTGATGTTTCCCAGGATAATGGAGGAGAAAGTCTAGGGTGGATACACCACCTATCTTCAAATATCTGAGGGCGCTATCACTTTAAAAAGGAACCAGACATCATCCGTGGAGTTAGTGAACCGAAACCCATTGCCATAGCTGATTCTGACTCACAGTCAGCCTATAGGACAGAGTCAGCAGCCAATCTCTTAACCACTCCGCCACCAGGGCTCCAGGGTTAGTGAAGGCAAAACAAAAACCAGTGGTTAGAAGCTCCGTGGAAGGTCTCTAGGTGGCGCAAACGCTTTGTGCTCGACTGCTAATCTAAAGGTTGACGGTTTGAACCCACCCAGCGGCACCTCGGAAGAAAAGGCCCGGCGATCTGCTTCTGTAAAAAAAAAAGCCAAGAAAACCCCATAGAGTAGTTCTACTTCAGAATCGACTCTACAGCAACCAACAATAACAGAAGCTCCATGGAGGCATATTTAGGCTCAGTGGGGGAAAAAAAAAGACTTCTTAGCAATCAGATGTTAAAATGTTATATCTGAAAAAATAAAAATACACTAAGAAAATAAGAACAGAATGTCTGGAACCTACCTGGCCCTCCCAGGGTGTTTCTGCAGGTACAGGCAGAGGACAGGAAAGAGCCTCAGAAAGTGTGAGGTGCTGTTCAAGGGTATGGCTTGTTACGACAATGATCACCATTTCTCCTGGCAAGTGGCAGGCAGCCTCACATAACCAAACCCCCTGCCCTGCCCTTGCTGGGTTGGTGGCTCCTAACAGACCTCTGGGGGAACTCAGGGCAGAAGGAGGCACGGCCTGGTCTCTGCAGCCCCCACCTCCCTCAAGAGCCGAGCCCAGAAAAGGGGGAGGGTTCCAGCCTGGAAGTCATTCTTCCCAGCCTTCCGGGCCAGTGCCCTGGCCCTGCCACAACCCCACTCAGCATCAGAGGGCTTTCCTGGCCCTCAGGGGTATCCTCTACCTTCCCTTGCTCCCTCCAGCCAAGCCTGCCTGCCAGATATGCATCCCAGCCAGAGGGGTGCAGCCTATCTGGCTCAGGCAGCCTTGGCGGGAGTCCTTGGCCCTGGGTGGGAAAGGCTGTTTGTTAGTTCCTTCCCACCCAGTGGGGGCAGAGGAGCAGTAGGGGATGGTGACATGGATGGAAGGTGATGATGGCGGCCAGGTATCCCCCAGCTGCTGAGTTCCTGTCCCCTCCCCACAAAGCTTCCCACTCTGCCCCCCACTAGGCTTCCTGTGGCCAAACATGGCACCTTGGATGTGGGGAGAAGGCAGGAGGCTGTGAATCAGTAATTTCCCCAGCCTTGGGACCAGGTGAGGTTGGGGTGGGGGTGGGGCAAAAAAATAGGCCTAGGACAGACCTGGAGGGTCAATTAGCCCTCTTTCTGCCTCCTGGCCAGCCACCACTCAAAGTCACATCACGCTTAGGTGGAGAGACCAGGACCTGGCTTGGCATCAGCTGTTCTATGGGAGAGCTGCAGGTGCCTTCTGGGAGTCCCATGGGCACCTCAAATCCAAGCTTCCCCCACCCCACCTCACCTTCACATACACACAGAAGTTCCTCTCATCCTCCCAAACCCCCTAGCCAGCAAATGGTCTGACGTGTTTTGGTTGCCCCGGTGGAAAATTCTGAGTCATTCACCACCCCTCCCTGCCTTCCACTCCCCAATCCAACCAGTTGCCAGATTCTGTGAATTTTGCCTCCTAAATATGCTCTTGTCCTCCTGGCCTTTCTCCTTCCACTGCCTTTGCCCTAGTGGAGGCCTTGTCACTCCTCTCCAGGGCTGGTGCAACAGCCAACTGGGTCGCCACCGCCAGCATCATCCCACCCACAGCCTCTGTGCAGTTTCTAGGGGCACAGCTCTGTGGGGTCAATGACACTCCCACTTGCCCCACGGTGATCCTGTGGCTTCCTGTGCGTTCAGGGGAAGCTGCCTCCGTCCATACCGGGCCCACCTTTCTGGTCTCTGTCCGCACAACCCACTCCTCAACACCCTGCTCTGCATCCATGCAGAATGCTCCACATTCTCAGCCACACACCCCTGGCCTGCCTCTGAGCCTCTGCTCATGCTGTTCCCTCTTCCCAGGATGCCCTTCCTCCCCTCCCCACTTGTCAAGTTTCTAGGCATCCCTTAAGCTTAATTCCAACCTTGTCCCCTCAGAGAGGTCTTCCCGACACCCTCAATCGCTGTCAGAATCAACCTCCCTGCCTGTGCCTTCTTTACTTATTTTGAAAAATTTCAAAGCTTTGGAGATGATGAAGACCCATATGCCTTTCACATCCATTCACCAACTGGTGCCATTTGGCCACTTTTGTGTGCGTGCGTGCTCTCTCTCTCTCTTTCCCTCTCTCCTCTATATAACCACAATACAATTATCACACTTGGGAAATTCAACATCAAGGTACTACTATTACCCATTATTCATTCCATATTCTAATTTCTCCTGTTGCCCCCAAAATGACCATTACAGCTGGGTCTTTGTTTGCATTTTGGATTCAGGATCCAATCAAGACCTTACATCACATTTAGTTGCTGGGTCTGTCTCGTCTCCTTTAATCTAGACACATTACCCTGCCTTGTTATTTGTCTTTTATGACATTTTTGAAGAATGCAGGTCAGTTGCTTTGCAGAATGTCTCTCGATTTGAATTTGTCTCGTAGATTCCATGATTTGATTCAGGTTAATGTTTTAGCAGGAGTATTAGCTGGGCATCCCCTGCTTTCTTCTGCCAAACTTTCTTTGTGCCCCATTGTAGTACTTAATGCAATTTGATTCATTCGGGCTCTTCCACTTGTTAGCTGGGTGAGCCCACGCGAGCTGCTGAACCCCTCTGCCTCGCTTTACTGTGTTAAATAGGCTAATAATAGTGACCATCTCAGACAGTTGTTGTGAAGATCAATGAGACAATGCCTATAAAGCAGTTCGCACAGTGTCTGGCACATAGTAAGCGCTTACTAAATGTGAGTTATGATCGTGTTACCATTCCTTGTGTGTGTGTTGATCACCTCACCAGGTAGCAAGCGTCAGCGTGGGCTTCAGCTCCTCTGTGCCCAGCACCATGTGGGCTCAAAACAAGTCTGAAGGATCCTCTATTGTAATTACACCCCATTCCAACTGACCTCCCCTCAGGGGAGAGAACATGGGTCACCCTCTTCAGTAGCCACAGACACCAGGTGCTGGCATCACTGGGCTGAGGAAAACACTCTTCGACTCCAAGTACCTGTGGATCTCCAGTGAAGGGAAGACAGTGGGGACTAATATTTCCTGAGCTTCCCCCTCACCCCCATGTTACAGAGCAGAAAGTTGAGACTTAGAGAAGTGAACCGTGCCCAAGATACAACCGGGTAGCCATCAGCCTTGCCTCGGTTTCCTGAGCTGGACGATTTCTCTCCATCAGCCTCTCTTTCTTTTTCTTTATCTCTCTCCCTCTCCCTCCTTTCCTCCTCTCTCTCTCTGTCTTTCTCTCCTTGGCTCCTTCATAACACAGGTCCCTAACATTTCGGAGCACTAAGTCCCTTTTTCTGCTCTGCTCCTGGAACGGGTGCGGCTCTGAGAGAGTAGATGGTCTGAACCCCCTTAATGGGGCCAGGTGCCACTTGGTGGGATTGACATAGAGTCTCTCAATTAACCCTCATAACAACATCTTATGAGGAGGCTGAGGAACTTTCCCAGGGTCACACAGGTAGGACAGAATTGAACAAAGATTAAATCCAGGTCTGTCTGAGGCAGGATCCCAATTCCCTAACACTGTACTAACACCATTTCCAAGGATGTGTCAACAACTGCTTGTCTGTGGCAACCCTGGGGAACCCTGACAGTTACATCATCAGGTGACTGGCCAGTGGTTGGCAACTTTGTTTAAAGTGCCATCAACTGGCCAGTTCGTCACCATCGGATCCACCTGCAATTATTTTCGCTCCTGCACTCAGATTTCTGAGTTCTCAGCTTCATCTTTGGATCTAACCCCTCAAAGAGATCTCTTTCCCTCCCCCCAGTACAGGTTAAGGCCCCCCTTAAACGCCCCCCTCAAGTTCCCTCTTGGCAATACCCATCATACTTGTAATCATTTGGCCAGTGTCTACAAGCTCCTTGAGGAAAGTTGTTGTTAGCTGCCCGTCGAGTTGCCTCCGACTCACGGCAGCCTTATTTATAACAGTATAAAATACTGCCCGGTCCTGTGCCATCTTCATGACCATTGGCATGTTTGAGTCCATTGTTGCAGCTATTGTGTCAGTTCATCTCATTGAGGGTTTTCCCCATTTTTATTGGCCCTCTACTCAATAATTATTTGTTAAATGGATGCATGGCTGCCTGGGTGAGTGCGTGGCTAGATGGCCAAATGATTAGATGGCCTTTTTATAACCCAACACCATTCTCTATACTTCAGCTGCTCCCCACCCATCTCCTTCAGCCCAGAACTCTAATGCCCCCCTCCCAGCCCATACCCTTTCCCTTTACAGCATCACTGAGTCCAGTGGCCATGTGGCCTTGGGCAGGTCACTTCCTTCCCCGGGTCTCCCTCTCCTTGGATATAAACTGGGGTTATTCATGCCTGCCCTTCCTGCCTCATGAATTACAATGAACTCAAATTAAATTGTGTAAGTCAAGGAAATGCACATAGGGAGGGCACAGAGAACCTAAGGAACTTGCCAGGACCACACAGTAAGTGGTAGAGGCAACATTTGCTTCCAGGCGGTCAGGCACCAGGGTTCATGCTCTGACCACTGTGTGTGCTGCCTTCATGATAAAACCTGCCCGTTCTGGGGCCTTCCCATCATTCTTATGGCCCTATCCACATTTACCCCATGAGCCCTGCCCTGAAGTATTCCCAGAATGGAGAGCCCTGGGTGGGGAGGCAGAAGACCCAAGCTCTATCCTGACTCTAACTTGCCGTGTGGCCTAAAAAATGTGCCATCATATAAAAGTGAACATTTATTGAGCTATTACTGGGTAAGAGACACTTACAATGTATATCTGTATTGTTATTGTTAGTTGCCATCGAGTAGGCTCTGACTTATGGCAACCCCATGTACAACAGTATGAAACGTTACGTGGTCCTGCTCCATCTTCACAATCGTTGGTGTACTTGAGTCCATTGTTGCAGTCACTATGTACTTTGCCCTCTAACCTAGGGGACTCATCTTCCAGCACTATCTCAGACAATATTCTGTTGTGATCCATAGGTTTTCATTGACTAATTTTGGAAGTAGATCACCAGGCCTTTCTTCCTAGTCTGTCTTAATCTGGAACTCTGCTGAAACTTGTCCACCATGTGTGACCCTGACAGTATTTGAAATATTGGAGGCATAGTTTCCAGCATCATAGCAATACTCAAGCCACCACAATACGACAAACTGACAGACCGGTGATGGTATGTGCATTAGCTTATTTCAAACCTAAGAACCCTATAGGTAGATGAGGAAGCTGAGGCACAAAGATATGAAGTTACTGGCCGAAGATCACGAGCTAAAATGATGGGGCCAGGATTCAAATCCAGGCAAAGCCCAGACTCAGGTCCTGCACTTGCAGATAGCATGCTACACCTCCTCTTCACCAGTGCAGAAAAACAGTATGGTTTTTCTCCCCAACTTTGTGCCTCAAACATCATTTTGAAAATCTTTGCGAAGGGAAGGTTTTATCTGAGACCCTGATAAGTCCTATGCAGCTCAGCCCAGCTCCCAAACCCATGGGTCAGGATGCCCCAGGTGGGCACAGCCCTTACAGGCAGTGACTGAGGGTCAGACTGGGTGCTACACGACCGGCACTCCACACAAGGAATCTAGGGGCTCACAAGGACCCTTTGGACAAAAATGTGTGCTTAGCATTGCGAAGGACGCCAGCTTCAGAATATAGAGCACACCATTGTCGGCAGCCAGAAGTGGCCTTGGGGAATAGTATCCAAGCCTCTTCAAGGTCCAGAAAAGTCGAGTGACCAGCCTGAGGCCACACAGCTTGCCCAGGGCAGGGCCAGGGCTGGGCTTGGCCCCTAGCCCCTGCCTTGTGGTTCTTTCACCTCCACCCTAGTGAGCCCCTTTCAAGGTCCTAAGGACAGAGCAAGCCCTTCTGGAAGGAGGGGCCTGCAGCTCCAACCCCATGGGCACACCAAAAAGCCTCAATTAATAGGCATGTAATTATTTTCTGAATAAACCATACTTGAATATGTACTAGCAAATGGGAGCATCTGATGAGCAAATCAAGTTATGCATAATATATGGCTATGCTCTTCAGCTAATAAAGTGATTTTTATTCCTTGAGCTTGTTAAAGACAGGCACTGCAGATACATTACTTCTTGGACAAAACGTCTGCAGCTATCTCCTACACACAGATGCACACAGGCACTCACGCTAGGGTACAAGACTTGTCTCTTCCAGACCTCAGTTTACCTCCCTGAGACCACAAACTCAGACAGTTCTTAACTCCCAGAATAACCAGGTGGAGTCCCGCGGCAGTCAGGAGAGACAACACCCACCCCAGGGAGATCCTCTCCCCACGTCAGGTCTGGGATACAGGGGATGCTGTGGGCCAGATGGGAGGCTGAGGAGTGGGACCAGCATTTGCTGAGCACCTACTATGTGCCTGGGTACCCGATCTTTTGACATATATTATCTCTGTCCTCACCCCAGCCACACATGGTCTGTATTATTTTCCCCACTTTACAGAGCAGGAAAGTGAGGCTCAGAGAAAGGAATTGTCTTGTCCAAGGCCGCCCCTCTAATAAACAATAGAAGTAGGATTTGAGCCTAGCCCTATCTGGTGTCAAAGTTCGAACACTTCCCACTACTGGGCGCCCTCCCCAAGCAGAAGCAGCCCCCCACCCCACCGCCGGCAAGGTCTCCAGGGCCTCTGTGCTCCCTCTTCATGACTGGTGCCAGCTACCCCTTCGGATCCTGCCACAAACACACACCCCAGCCCACCCAAGGCCGACCCAGAAGGGAGGAAGGGAGCCGGTGCAACTGCTCGGGCAAATGGTGGGGATGGGGTGACTAAAACCCTGACATGGCTGGGACTCCTCCCTCTGACCAGGGCACATTCCCCTAGACTCCGACCCAGCCTGGAGACAAGCATCCAGGCCAGGGCTGGACGGAGAGAGAATACTGGCTCTGCCCAGCCCCACCCCCACTACCCTCTTCTCATCCCCATACAAAAGTGACCACTAGGCTCTCCTGTAGAGCTAGGAAGGGACAAGGGCTGGAGGCCCTAGGAGGGAGGAGAAGAAAAGAAGGGAGGGGAGGGTTGCAGGCTCTTTTGAACTTAAAGAAAGCCAAGGCGACAGCATCCACCCCTGCCCATGGCCACCAGTACCCCTGTCCCAATTCTCAGGGTGGGCATTAATATCTACAAGGCACTCTCTGTGCCAGGCACTGCCCAGGCACTGCCCAGGCACTTAGATACAGAATCTCATGGATACCTCCCTGCAACCCCCTTTTATTATCCTCACTTTACCCGTGGGGAAACTCAGGTTCACCGGGGCCAAGCACTTTTCCCAAGACCTGCCAGCTGAAGTGGCCTATAGAGTCCTCTGTCCGCAGCAGCACATCACCCTGGAAGTCTAACTGCCATCCTTGGCACTGCAGGCTCCCTGGCTGCCCACCTCTATTCTCAGCACAGTCCACAGGCCTTCAGGGCCTGTCCGAGGGAGCTGGTCAGGACTGGTGAGATGAACTCAGCCAAGGCACCCATTTCACGGATGCCAACACCAGCCCAGCGAACTAGTGACTCATCCTCTGTGCAGGATACTCCAGGCACCTTCAGTCTATTACTCAGACACCTGCCCCGCACCCAGCCCAACACCACCCAAAGCCCCTCACTCCAGCTCCTCTCCCAACTGCCCTGCCCTGCCAAAAGTACACCTGGCTGCCCAAGTCTGATTTCCCACAACTATCCCCAGCCTGGGCTTGCCTGAGCCTAGAGAGGGCCCTCCTCAGGACTGGCCGGAACAGGGGAAGGGGAAGGAAAGGCCACATCTGGATCCTGGGCCTAAAGCCCCCTCCCCCAAACAGCCATCACTCTCTTTGAGACCGACATGAACCTCGGCCAGGAATGACTTCCTCGCCCTCCTGACCCTTGTGCATGCCTTTGCCTGGCCCAGACAGCCGCCAGAGCCCCTCTGAGGAGGGGTCTGCTCCTGCCCCTACCTCCACCCACACATCAGTCAGTCTGCGCCCAGTCCCCTGAGCCTTTTCCAAGATCCTCCGCCCGGAGCTGGTCTCAGATGTCTAACCCTCACTATACGGCCCCCAGACCTGTCTGCCCGCTCACCCTGCCACTCTCATCCCAACACAAACCTTGCTAAATCTGGGGCCAAGAGGGAAAATAGAGAGATAGGGGAGGCCAGGGCTCCTTCCTCCAGTGAGGGCGGGGGTCTTGGTAGGGATGGAGGGATGGCAGCGGGTAGAAGCTGAAATCAGGTCTAGAAGAGATAAAAGTGATGGAATCCATACAGAATTCTTCTCCAGCCTGGCTTTTCCAGATTTAATTTTCTAGGTCAATATTCTCTGTTCCCCAGGCCCCCGTCCCCACCACTGCCCCCTCCTCAAACTTGGGGACTTGGCAACTGAGGGAGTGAATTTTCATTGCGGGGGGGGGGGGGGCGGGTATGTTCTAAAAGGAAACAAACCTCTTGATGGTTTTCTTCTACTTAAAGCTCCTGGACTCAAGGGGGTGGACCCCTAGAACCAGGGACTGGGCCTTGTTGATGGGGAAGGTCTTCAGGCTAAGGGTCCGCTCAGGTCAGTCTGTCCTTCTGTCCGTCAGAGGCAGAAAGACTCTCTCCTCGCCAACATTCCTCCCACCCCCAGGCTCTTAGCTTAAGGACAAAGTGGAAAGGTTGGGGGTGAGGGTGTGACCCATAAGCTACAGCAGCCAGACCTACCCAGAGCATGCAGGACAGACAGATCCACGTCATCTTCAGTGGGTTCAGAGGCCCACAGAGCAGGCAGAAGGGAGCTCTGAGTCCTCTACTCCGGATCCGCTCAGCCAGCATCGGTCTGCCTCTCGCCCTGCCTGCTTCCAGCTCACTCTCCCTCCTTCTCCTCCTCCTCCCCCCACTCCACCCCCTTGTCCCAGCCTCCTATCTCCTCCCTCCTCCCAGGCTCCACTGGTGGCCTTGGGGGGTCTGAAGCCTTAGTTTACAGGGGGTGTGAAGGAGACCAGGCAAAGAGACAGCTACCGGACATGGTGCTCCCCAGAGCCACATCTCCCCTGCCTTGCACCCTCCCACCCCCCAGACACAACCCCTGTGAGCCACAGAATCTCCTCCTGCCTTCTTCTGATCTGCTGCCTGTGCGTCTGGAGTCTGCTCTCCTCACTGCCGGCTCCCTCACCCCCAAACCCCCACCCCCAGTCCAATAGTCCAGGGAGTTTGCTCCAGGGACCCCCAGACCATTGATGGGCAGACAGACCCCAGAGTCATGGTCTGCCACTCCTGGGGCTCCTCAGCCCCCTCCCCTAAATCCGAGTACACCCGCATGCCTGCATGTCCTGGCACACACACTCATTTGCACACACAGCTAGGACGGGCCCTGGTGTCCACAAGTTGAGCTCAGAGCCCTGAACGGGCCCTAACACAGGAAGAACTAGGCCTGGGACTGCAGGAGACTGGCCCTGCCCCCAGGCCCTGGAGTTGGTTCCAATTTTTTTTCCACTTCTTTTTTTTTCTCCCCTTTCTTTCTTTCTTTTCTCCAAACATCTGTCCCAGCCCCTTCCTGCCCTTCCTAAAGAGAGCCTCGCTCCAGGCTCCCGCGAGACTCTGTTTTTCTTGCCAGTACCCTGGGCCAACATTTGGTTTGCATTTCCCCACTTCCTCCTCCTCCCTCTGCCCCCTCCCGGGCCTTTCTCGCCTCCCACCATTCCTTCCACGAGCCCACATCTCCCCCACAGAGTCCCCCTGCCCCGGCAGTCCTACCTTCTCCCCCACCTTTGCCCAGGGGTAATTGTTTGGGGTCTAGAGGGTGGGAGGAAAACGAGGGACAGAATCCAAATGAATTGTCACAACAGGGGAATCCAGCACAATCCACCCTAGGCCCTCATTGTCTCAGCTCCCCCCCAAAAAAACTTTCCTCTTTGAGTTCTGGCAGCTGGACCAAGAGAGGGTGGGTGGAGGTGGTGAATCACCCGCTCTGCTCTTTGGGGCTGTCCAGGGACCGAGAATGGGCTCAGCCCCACACCCTTCTGTGGACACACACACCCACCAGGACACACAGTCCAAGTCACATAAACACACAAAATGCAGAGGACAGGGCCCCGCCCAGAGCAGGCACTCGGAGACCATTTCCTTGGGTTGAGTGACTTGGCAAGAAAGTCTTCTTGCCTGGGCTCCGATGCACACACGAGTGTGCTGTACACAGCCCAGGCCACATGTACAAAGGGTGACGTAGCCCCTGCCTCCCCTACCCACCCGAGACCATGCCCTCAGCACTGTCTGTTAGCACCACACACAATGCAACCCCAGCGTTCAGTCTCTACAACCAGCCCCCCGCCTCGCGTGAACCTGCCCGGCCAGGTGTGCTGGCTCCCAGCCCACAGTCCAGCCAAAACATCCACCTGGGAAACCCTAGAATGAGAGCCCAGAAAGGGGAGCCACATGCAGATACACAGGTTGCACACTGCGTAAGAAACTGACACTATCGTTTGGTGATGCTGACAAGTCAGGGGAGGACGCTGAAGTAAGGGGTCTAGTCCTGGTCCTTCTTGAAGCAGGTGCCTGAGTTAAGAGTCTTTATTCTGGTAAAAAGTGATGGGGTGAGGAATCAGGGTTTCCTCTCACACCCCTCCAAGTCCTTCTGCTGAGCTATGGGGCTGGGAAAGTCCTGCCCCCACTCTACAACCTCTGCCAGAATCATAATGCTCCTCCTGCCACTCCCCACCCAAGTCGGCTGGGGCTCAACTGACAGTTTAGCCAACACCGCAATGAACCAGTGTTCCACAGATAGCTGGCCCTGCAGGCACCGCTGGGGATGGCTCACAGACAGACACCACCACCCTCCCCAAACAAACTCTCCTCCTCTCCGCTGGCTGGCGCAAGGGGCAAACAAGGTGAGGGGAGGGAGATTTCAGAGGCCTCTGTGAGAGCCCCTGAGCCCACCCCCCCTTAGGCACCAGGCACCACCACTAGATCTACTAGTCTCCCCCTACCCCCCACCCCCCACCAACAAGCTCAAGGGCTCAGTAGCTAAGCCCTGACATCTCAGTGCCCATCCGCACCCTCTCCCCCTGCCTGGTCCCACAGCCCTTTTCAGCTGGTGTCACCCAAAGCTGGGCTTCCTGGCAACGATCTCAGCAGCTCAGGAGTTCTGAGAAATCACCTTGGAGCTTCCCAGAAATGCTGGAAAACCAGACCGAAGACCAAGTCACAGCGACACCTCCACATCTGGTCTCCCACGCAGCCTCCCAGGCTCACTCCCCTCCCAGTCCCCGCAGCTGAGACTGAAAATGGGAATCGAAGAGCCTAGTGCTGGGGATCCCCTTGGAGGAACCCCTGCCTCCAGAATACCCCCATCCCTCTTTTCCAAGCCTATGGTGGTCTCTCCTGTATCTTAAACTCTCACTGCCAGGAATCCTTCCTGCTACCTAACCACCATCCTCCCTGTTGAATGTTAAACCCTGCCACCTGAGGTGTCTCTAATTGTATGTAATGACCCTGTTCCAGGTTACCCATTATTCCTCCTTCACAGCCTAGTAAGACCCCCCTCCACCCTGCACATGTGGGGGTTCCTTGGGCATAGACATGCCCTGTGTTTTGTATCCCTAGAGCCCAGCACAGAACCTGGCATACAGCAGGCAACAGTCATACTTGATGAATCAATGAATCAATCAATCAGTGGGTCCTAACATATTTTCCCACTCTTAGCATCTATTGTTCTCTTCACAAACCTTCATTCTCTCCCCTTCCGGCCCCCTTGAAAGTGCTTTGTGCAGTCCAGACTCCCAGCCTTTGCACCCACTGTAATACCTGCTCATCTTCAGCACCCCTCTTTTCCTGAAGTCTCCAACTGTCCAGCCCTGCTGCCACCCCCTTGTCTCTGAGCTCTCTCAGGCTGAGACACTCGCAAGGCAGGAACAATTCTGCTCATCTTGGGATCCCCACCCAGTGCCTGGATTGGTGGTATGGATTGAACTTGTGTCCCCTCAAAATATGTGTTGGAATCCTAACCCCTATACATGCGGATAAGGAGCCCTGGTAGTGTGGTGGTTAAGCACTTGGCTGTTAATCAAAAGCTTGGTGGGTGGTACAAACCAAAACCAAACCCGTTGCCATCGAGTTGATTCCGACTCACAGCAACCCTACAGGGCAGAGCAGAACTGCCCCACTCGGTTTCCAAGGAGCTGCTGGTGGATTCGAACTGCCGACCTTTTGGTTGGTAGCCAAGCTCTTTACCACTTTGCCACCAGGGCTCCAAAAGCATGTTGTAGCACAAAATGATTTTGATCCTTCAAACTCTGGGTTATGGGCCCAGCACGCTTCTGCTATGCCACTCTGCTGCCTCTGTAAAGATTATAGCCTTGGAAACCCTATGGGGTAGTTCTACTCTGCCCTATAGGGTCGCTATGAGTCGGAATTGATTCAAAGACAGTGGGTTATACAGGTGCACACAAGCCTATTTGGAAATAGGGTTTTCTTTGTTATGTTAATGATTTCAGTGTAGGCTGTACCCTAAACCTAATCATGGAGGCAAGCAAGCAGACACAGGGGGAAGACAGCCACTATTGGAAGACAACGGAGGCAGACGAGTCTACAAGCCCAGCAACTCCAAGGACTGCCAGCTACTAGAAGCTGAAATGAGCCCTGGTGGCACAGTGGTTAAGAGCTCGGCTGCTAACCGAAAGGTCAGTGCTAACCGAAAGGTCAGTGGTTCAAACCTACCAGCTGCTCCACAGGAGAAAGATGTGGCAGTCTGCTCCCGTAAAGATTACAGCTTTGGAAACCCAACGGGGCAGTTCTACCCTGACTATAAATCAGAATCCAGGTGACTGCAATGGATTAGAAGTTGAAATAGATAAGAAAGGACCTTTCCCTACAGCCAGTGCCCTGACTTTGGACTTCTAGCCTCCTGAATTGAGAGAAAATAAATTTCTGTTCTTTAAAACCACATACTTGCGATATTTCTGTTACAGCAGCACTACAAAACGAAGACAACCAGTATCTCACACACAGCAGACACCAGGTACACACAGGCAGGCTGTTGGAGTTTTCTGCACTGGGATTGCAGGAGCCTCTGAACCCGGCCACCACCCTGCGCCAGCCACCCTACTTCCCCAGCCATTTCTCCAGCAAGTTTGTGTTTCATTCCCCATCCTCCCTCTGCACACAGAGACCTCCCCGCGCTCAGCCCTCCAGCCCCCTGCCCAGCAGCCAGCTGAAGAAACAGAGGCAGGGCTGACACTGGGCCTGGAGGTGGGCTGAGCTGAGGCAGAGGGAAGGGTGAGTGAGGGCAAGTATGAGGCTAATGAGCCTTGTGATCCTGAGCCTAGCACTGCCCTCTCGGGCCTCAGGCTCCTCACCTGCAAAATGACAAGCTCCCTTCCAGCTCCCTCTTCTGTGATGCCATAAATCTCCAGGCCAGGGCCCCAGCTCCCTCCAATCCATTCTTCCTACCCTTTGACACTTGTCCATCCAAAAGTCCTTCCTGTTGTCTAGCCTATCAACTATTATGGCACTATGCCTTTCCTCTGTCACCACTGGTCACGGAATCCTACAGCTGGAGGGATCTTGGATCTCAGCTAGTCCAGGGGTCATAGTCAGACTCTACAGGGCTCAGACAAAAGTTAAATGAGGGAAGCAGGCAGGGGAACTATGAGGACCCGGAGAGGGCAGGCCACAGCTAAAAGGGGTGCCTGCCTCTCAGCTCCAGTCACTGTTACCATGCAGTGTGACAGGAGTTCATATCACTAGATATTTTGATCTGTCAAGAGAGGCTCCGAATTTATATTTTTATATAAAAAATTTAACATGAAATATGAAAAAATCCAAAGTTGTAAATGTTGGCTTCTGTTTGCTTACAGTTTTTTTTTTTTTTTAAACCACACCAAAGGCCAAACCAAACACGTCTGCCCAGAGGGCTCGGCCTTCAGGACATCTCTGTCCTAATCCAGCCCCCTGTCTTAACAGATGAGAAAACAAAGGTCATGGGAGGTGGCACGACTTGCTGGAGGTCACAGAGCTGGTCAGGAGCAGAGCCCCAGCTTCCAGGCGTCCAGGCCATGGATTTCTTTCCTAAGTGCCCTGATGTCTGGTCACCATAAGGCCAGGGTCACGCTCTCTGCTTTCTCCTGTAAACCGTGCATCCCAAGACCTATCACACTGGGGCCAGCACCCACCGCAGCCCCAACCCTGGAGGGGTGCCTGGTGTCCCACATCAAATATGCGGGTGCAGAGCCAGGGTTGGGGTTGCCCACCAACAACCAACTATAGATCCTGACAGCCACAGCAATCTGACACCAGCGCTCTCGGCTCCCATATCTGCACCCTTTCCCCCTCAGACTCTGCCCCCAGCCCCCTACCCCAGGCACTTTATTTGTAGGAACGCATTTAAGTCTCCTAAAGAAAAAGTTGCCGCTGAGTTAATTCCAACTCATGGCGACCCTATGTAGAACTCAGTGTAGACCCTCAGTGTAGAAATGAGCTCTGTTGGGTTTTCATAGCTGTGACCTTTCAGAAGCAGATTACCAGGACCTTCTTTTGAGGAGCCTCTGGGTGGGTTCAGCTGCCAACCTTTCAGTTAGCAGCCAAGCACTTAACCATCTGCACCACCCAGGGGCTCCTTAAGCTTCACATCAGCTTTTTACAGATGCAGAAAGTGAAGCACAGAGGTTCTGCAACTTGCTCAGGGTCACACAGCTAGGATGTGTAAAAATGGAGCCCGTACCCATTGCCATTGAGTTGATTCTGACTCATAGCTACCCTATAGTACAGAGTAGAAGTGCCCCATAGGGTTTCCAAGGCTGTAATCTTTACAGAAGCAGACTGCCACATCTTTCTCCCACGGAGTGGCTGGCAGGTTCAAACCGCCAACATTTCAGTTAACAGCCAAGTGCTTAACCACTAGGGCTCCTTCATAATGAAGCCCTACCGAAAAAACCCACTGCCATCGAGTCAATTCCTACTCACAGCAACCCCATAGGGTTTCCAAGGCTGCAAATCTTCACGGAAGCAGATTGCCACATCTTTCTCCCACGAAGCCACTGGCGGTTTCGAACCACCGACTTTTCAGTTAGCAATTGAGTGCTTTAACCTCTGCACCACCAGGGCTATAATGGAGCCCACGGAGGCTAATTCCATTTCTCTCAGGGATAAGAATTTTCCTGCTGCTCTTGTAGCAATACCACCTTCCAGGGACCTGCGGTTATATTCCCACATTGTGGTGACAGTGTGAGCTGCCCTCCCCAGTCCTTATCCAAAGGCTGGCGCTGCAGCTCCAGGAAGGGGGCCAGTTGCCCAGGCCCAGGTCTGGTTGGGTGGAGGGGCACACAGAGGGAAGCTGAGGACAGTGCTGCTACAGGGGTCAGAATGAGGTTGATTGGCTCCCAAGTGGCTCTAGAAGAGCCAACAAGAGCAGAAAACCCACAGTCCTAGCAAGCCCTGCGCCTGGGATCTGGGTGAGCACAAGGTCTGGGCCCTGCTGCCTATTTGTTGTTGTCGTTGTTAGTTACACCGAGTTGATTTCAACTCATGGTGACCCTATGTATGCAGATTAGAACTCCTTAGAGGGCTTTCAAAAAAAGGGCTGTGACCTCTCAGAAACAAACTGCCAGGTCTTACTTCCGAGTCATCTTTGGGTAGGTTTGAACTGCACAGAGCTTACCCATTTGAACCACCCAGGGACTCCTTTCAGGTAAGCCATCCTGCCCTACCCTGCTCTCCACCCCCACATACACTCAGCCATTGAGTTCTGCGGTACTCAGGCCCCTAGCAGGACCGCCATGTACCACTGCCCAAGATGTTCACTCCCTAGGGGTACAGCCAAAGGGTGAGTGGGGGCTGAAGTCCCACCATGCTCTGTTCACCAAGCCCTGGATGAGATGTATCAGCCTAGGGCATGAGGCTTTATCTTAATTCCCACCAACGCACCATATGGGCTAGGGGAGGCCCTGTCCCCACTCACAACCACCACCCCTTGGGTGCAAGGTTGAGGTCACTCCCTTGCATCCCAGAAATATGGATGCTCCCTGGGAGGGAAGGCAGAGTTCCAAACAGGCTTGTCTGAGCCTCAGTCTCCCCAAATGACACAGGAAGGAGCATCCCCCACCTCCCCTCCACTAGCGCCCTCAGTGGGTACAGTGTTTGCACCCAATCCCAATAGTTTTTAATAAGATCCTTCCCTGAGTGAGACTTCGTGATCTTGATCTCTTCCCCTGCTCCAATTTCCTGCCTGACTCAGGCTCCTTAAAAGCAGGAGAGAGGCAGCTGCAGCTGACAATCCAGCCCCTGCCCCCACCCGCAGCCCCCAGCTCAAAGCCTGGCCCAGGAGGGAGGTGGGTGAAGACAGGTTAGATCATCCTCCACCTCTGCAAATGAGAAGGTGGAATTGTTAAGTATTGTGGCATCCAACTAACCTGGTCCTGGCTGGCCATTCCCCTAGTAGGCTGCCTTCTTCCAAATCCAAAAACTCCAGGCTGCAGCATCTGAACCCAGAGCCCAGTGGAATGTGGATGGGGCTCCAGCCCTGTGTTCCATAGCTGCAGCGCCTGCCTCCTAGCCAATCCCTGGGGATGACGCGTTTTGCTGGAAGATTTCAAAGCACACCTTGGGTGATGGGAGCTGGAGCCTGCTGGCACCATTCCCCACTGCGGAGGGGTGCAGAGGGAAACTGAGGCCCAGAGGTAGCACCTGGGAGGAGGAGCTGAAAGTTCAAGCTCCCTAAGGAGTGAGAGAATCCTTTCTACCCCTGAGGAGTGGATACTGGCAGAAACCCTTCCATCTCCACCTATCTCAGCTCTGGCCAACCCCGAGGCTCTGCAAGGAGGAAGATGGAAGGAATACACTCATATCCCCTTCCCCCACCTCTGCTCCACCAGCACACTGAGTGGGCCCAATCCCAACAATTTGTAATAAGATCCTTCCCAGAGCTACACTGGAAAGGGATAATAATGATATTAATATTTCTAATTTTTATTGCACACCTACTATGGGGTGGGCTTTTTGTTAAACACCTTTAATGTATTACTTCATTTAATTCTCAGAAGAACCCAAAAGATGTCGGTATTTTTTATCCCCATTTTACAGGTGAGAAAACGAAGGTATAGGCAGATTAAGTAACATTGGCCAAGGTTTACAGCTAGCAAGTGGCAGATCCAGAATTCAAAGCCAGGCAGGCTGGTTCCAGAACTGGCACTCTTAACCAGAATGGTGGTGCTCCCATGTAACAGAGGCCCCTCTGGTTCTGAGAGTGGGTTAGAAAGTCAGCTCTCCCACCCCCATCCCAACTTCCACTCCCCCACCAGCTCCTGAAATCCTCCCCTTCACTGGAGGCTCTGGGGTTCTAGGTCCTGTTCTTGGGTTGTCCTTGCTCTCCGGGGTAGAACTCCAGCTTACCTGGAGTTTTTCCGGTTCTTTACTCTGCTGGCCAGCTACATCCCCACCTCCACCGTCTCCTCAACACCCCCCTCTCCATACACACAGTCTGAGGGCACTGCTAACGGGAGGATCCCAGGGAAAAGGATGCTCAACCACGCCCACCACAGCACTGCAGGATGCCAGAGATAACATCCTTCAGACCCCTCCTCCACCACAAGCTCAGCTGCTCCCCTCTCCTTGCTGCCTTGGTCCCCAGACCCTCCCTGTCCGGTACCCTAGTCCCTCTATCCTCCTACATAGGTCAGAAGTCCCACCTGACCTCCCCCAACCGCCCCTTCCTATCTCACTTTGTTCTTTCCCTGCCTTAGCTCTGGCGCCTCTGAGCCCAGGGGAAAAAGCCCGTTCCAGGAACCCCACACTCGCCTCCCACAGAAACTTGGGAAAGGTGCCTAACCCCCTAGGCAAGCCCCTCTATACCAAAAAGCCCACCGTCCTGCTCCCCTAAACTCGTGTGCTAGCCGTCAAGATTTCTGACCCAAACCCAAGATGCTGAGGGGTGCGCGCCAGTGGAGGGGCAGCCCTCCCCTCCTGGATCCATGCGGCGTGGGCGGGGGCTTCCCGGAGTCCCTAGACTCTCTGTAGACAGCCAGGCTGACAACAGTCAAGACGGTGTGTTCCTGTGGATGGGAGGGTGATCAACGGATGCCGAGGGTGCTGGGAATGGGGAAGAGGTGCCAGGTGAGGCGGGCGGCGTTTACCTGGCTGCGGAGGCAGAAGCGCAGGGGCAGGAGGCAGGAGAAGAGGTACTTGCCCCATCGGATCACGCAGGAGAAGCACCAGCTCAGCCGAGTCATGTCGACCTGGAGGGTGGGCGCCCCGGGCTTGAGGGTAGGGGTAGGAGGACCGGCTGCTCCCGGCGCAGAGCTGGGGGGCGGGGACGAGTGCCCTTGCCGAGGGCTCACCGGTCCTCAGCCCCAGAGCAGCAGCCCGAGCGTCCAGTCCCCTCTAACGGGAGGAGCGGGGCGGGGGGCCCGCGGCTCGGTCCCGACGCGGCTCCATCGCCCCGGAAGCCCCTGCGGGCGGCGTTGGCAGCCGCAGGGCGCAGACCCCTTGGGGACTTCCTCTGGCGGCTAGCTCTCTCCGCCCCTCGCCGGGACAGCCTCCGCCCGCTGCTTTCCGCGGGCTGGGGGCCGGACGAAGGCACCCCGGCAACTTCTAGGCTCCGGGAGCCGGCGGGAGAGGCGGGCCAGGCGGGTGGGGGTGGTGCCTGGAGCCGGGTGGCCACCTGCGAGGCAGGGAGCAAGGCAGTGGTGGCCCGGCGGCTACAGCGGCGGCGGCTTGTGGTCCAGGCTGCAGTGAGTGTGCTTGTGCGCGCGTGTGTGGATCCCCTCCAGATCGCACTCCAATTCCCATATTGCTCCCCGGAGCATAATGTGATTAACTTAAACGGAGGCCACCGGCTTGCTTCCACGACTGGAGCAGAAACATCCATGCGCCCGGGTATGCATATGGGGACACTCTGTACACAACCCGGACCAGCTGTCCCATCCTACCCCAACCTCTGACCCCGGCCACACCCGACTCCTCTGCCTGAATCTCTCCCCAGCCCACTTGGGAAGTGAGGGAGCTCTGAGCACCCAAAACACACCCACAGGTGCCTCAGAGGCTGAACAAACCCCCAGGGCTGAGCGTCTGGATGGGCAGCCTCCAGCTAAGGCTGCACCCTCCTGCTCAGGAATCAGGGGCTCAACTTGCCAGCTTTCACCTCTCTACCCCAGGGTGTCCACCTCGGTCATTAGCACCAGCAGGAAGGCGGGGACCAGAGCTTCTCTGGCTCTGCAACATTCAGATGATGCACTACGAGGTGAGCAGAGTGGGGGTCCCCTCAGGAATATTGTTTGGGGTCACCATACTGTGACCCTGGACCTAGGGAAAGGGAAGAAGTTGGGGGGAAAGGTGCTTTAGAGAGAGACAGAGACACGAGAGACAAAGGCAAGGAGAGACAGGGAGGAGAGTCACAGACAGCCTGGGGAGGGGAGGTGGAAAGCCAGCCACAAGCTTCACCCCTGGTTCTGCTGCTGCAGAGAGACTGGGTGGGCAGGCAGCCAGCCAAGCCCAAGAGAAAAGGAGCGGGAGGGGGCTGCAGCCCACAGGATCCTGCCGGGGCCTCTTCCCGAACAACTGCCACTGGAGCTCAGGCCAGGTCCCTCCCTCTGGATCCAGCTGCTCCCCCCCCCCCACCCCCCGCACCATCTCAGGACCATTTTTCCAGGTAATGCTGTCTTGCTGTCTCTTTCCTCCCCCTGGGTCTCTTTCCCCACATGTAGGCTGAGGACCTTCAAGTTTCTCAACTAGTTCCTGCCCCCAAGCACCCCACCCATCCCAGAAGACTGCTCAGTGCACCCCCCCATTTCTGCATCTCATCATGAGACAAGGCAATGGGTTCCAGGACTTTGGGGGAGAAGGGACAGGAGGTAGCAGCCAGTAAGGGATAAGGAAGAGATTTCTGCTGGTATGTGGATGGAGAGAGGTGTTAAGACAGACATGAGGGTCCATCAGTCACTAACAATCCCCCAAGCAAGGAAGACCACCATCACCCCCTCCCATGCGGGATCTGTATGAAAGCTGGGAGATAGATGGAGAGGTAGTGTGGTCCCCGATTAAAGTTAGTCCATGCTTTTGTCCATGTCCATGACCTTGGCAAAGTTCCCGGCAGCTGAATCTGTTCCAGGCTTGTAGAGGGGGCCTCCCTACTCTTTTGGGGGCCTTCAGTCCCCACATCCTCCCCACCCTGGCACCAGACAAAATGGATAAGGCATGAAACATGAGGAAATGGGGTTTAATCCACAGCAAGTGGAACAAAGTTTAATTGAAAGGAATCATTTGTTGAATTTTTAAAACAGGAGAAAGTTCTTCAGATAAGATTGGTTAAAGTGTGGCTCCTGCCTAGCAGGATGAGACAACGTTTTCTTAAGAAGATTCTTGAAGTCTCCTCAACACTTAGGGCGTGAAAGACACTCAAAAAACAAAGAAGGAAGGAAGAGAGGAAGGTGGAAAGAAAGAGAAGGAGGTGGTGACTTTATCCAACCCTTCCCAATATGCAGATCCTCTGAGTCCCTGGAAAGGGCTCAGAAGGGCAGAGAGTCCTTCATTTCCACCCACTGCCCAGCAGGAGGTGTCCTGAAGCCAATGACCTTCCAGAGAGAAAGGGAAGAGGCTGAGGCTGACAGGAACATGAAGTCAGGCATGTCACTGCCGGGAATTTCTCCCAGCTTTCTCCTCCCAGCCTCTGACCCCACCCACGCCCCACAGAGCTTCATGCCAGGTGTCTCAACTCTTGAAGGTCAATGTAATTCTGCTCCCATGTGCATGGTCCTGTCAGGACACAGAAGTAAGTGAACCACAGCCCTGCTTTCAGGGAGCTAGGAGCCTCATTGGATGTCACAATCCTCTTCCGTTTGTATCACCACAGGAGGTCAAAATCCTGAGGGCAACAGCTCTAGGATCCCCAGACCTTGAGAGGCCATTCAAGAACCTCCTAGAAGGTTCTAGCAAACCCTCTCAGCTTCCTCTTTCATCAAAACTCATGTGTATGAGGAGAAGGGGGGAGGAGTTCTGATCCCAAAGCTCTCCTCTCAATTCTATCCCCTTTCTCCCTCAGAACACTCAGAGCACTCAATTTAATCAGATTGCTGTGGATTAAACTCAGAGCACCAGAAACCACATCCAGGACCTGGTAGGTGTTCAAGGAATCTTCCCTCTGACCCCCTGAGCAGCAGCAACCAAGATGCAAGATTCTACCAGACACAGGGGACCACACATTAGAGGCCAAAACTGTGGAGTGAGTGAGGGACTGAGGTGAGTCCAGACCATCAGAAAGACCTCATGTCAGACCCCAAATCTCTCTACAGCCCCATGGGGGTGCCAACAGCAACCCCCAGCTCTCCACCACTGCTTCCTCGATGGAGCTTTTGAAGAGCTGATTACCATCCTCAGAGGACTTCTTGTCCCTCTGCTCATGCGATATGGCTCTTTCCAGGCTCCCACAGATCCTGGGCCTGTCTCCCAGCCCTGCCACCCCCTGCACAATCAGCCCTCTTGTCGGTGGCAGAGCCAGACTGGAAAGCAGGGGCTGCACTGTGGGTCTGGCCCAGGCCTGAAAAAGGAGGAATTCCTTCTCCTCATCCCACCATGCTCATGAAACCCAGGGACCCAGACTCTGAGCGCAGGCCAGGGAGGAGATTCCAGAGTCCAGACCTAGGTGGCATGGAGGACACCATTGCAGAGAGGGGGCTGCTCTGGACCTTCACCTCAGGTTTTCCCTGGTTCCAGGCCAGGAGCCCCTACTCCCCCCAGAAAAGCTGGAGAAGAATGGGAAACTTTCCGGAAGTGGCCAGGGCAGGTGTCAGGGAAACAAGAGAGCAACTCACAGCCCACTGGCCCCCTGGAGACAGGCCATGGGAGGAAGGCCCACCTGGCTCAGGGTAGGCACAGAGCTTTCTCTGTCCTAGGCCCCCAGGGCCACAGTGCCCCTGGCTGGTTTTGTCTGTGGGGGGACAAAGACGGCTCCTGTTTGGCGACAATCGCTTGGGCATCTGATCAGATGCTCCAGGTCTTGCTTTCACACCCAAAGAGAGATGCAGAGTCTGCTCCCTGGGGGGAACTGCCAGCCTTTCTCCTTCATCAGATGGGACAGCTCCGGTAGGCCAGCTCTCTGCTGCCCCCCACTTTCTCACAACCAGAGAGGAAGCGATTCCTCCTGTGGCCCCCAGGGGGCTCTCACGTGAGTCTCCCCTCCCAAGCTGGGTTCTTCATGGCCTCTGCACCTCCACCAGGGACGGACTTCACCAGCCACGTGCATGGTTGAACTGCCCAACCATAAACAAGGTGCAGAGCTCGCACCCAGCACCCAAGTCCTCTCTCCATGCAACAGAGTAAGGGTTCCTGCAGAGCTGGGGCCCTTTCTCATATTGGGCCATATGCCTCAGGGATGCCTCCTCTGACAGTCCCATTGAAGTGCTCCCCTGCCCTCCAGCTCCCAGCCGCTGTCTGTGATCCCAGTATGTTTATTTCTTTATAGCACTTAACAGTATGTCTTATTGACTTATTTGCTTGCTTGTTCACTGTGTCACCCTCTTCCCCATGAGAATGTCAACTCCCAGAGAACCCTGTCAGTCATTCACGGTTGCACCCCCAGCACCTAGCATGGTACCCGGCACATGGTCAATAAACATGAGTTGCTTGGTAGGTTGGTTGCATGAAAAAAAGCAGGAAGGAGGGAGCGGGGAGGGAAGAAGGGAGGAAGAAGAAAGGGAGACCGGCCACCCTTATTTCCAAATCCACTGGGTCCCTCCCCAGCCCTGGACTATGGGCCAGTGGGACAGTCATTTTCCATGTTCTTGCTGCTACAACCAGGATGGTCAGGTCTTTATGCATCTTTACCCCCACCCCCACAACGACAGGCCCCATCTCCTTGTCCATCTGAAATAGCTCCCTAATGTCCAGTGCTGATTCCAGTTAGACTTGAAAGAGATCTAACCCCTTCTCCTGCCCTCCCCCTAACACGTTCTATTTACCCAGGAGGACACAGAGGCCCAGAGAGGTAAAGTAACTTTCCAGGGGTCACAAAACCAGAAAGTGGCAGTGGCAGCTTGATCCAGGCCCACACTCCTGGTTCAGTGCTTTTCCATAGTACAACACTGCAAGCTGAGGAGCAGGGGAGAAGGGAGACAAGACAGGGAGGGGGAGGACAGGAAATGTTTCTCCTCTTACAGCTATCCCAAGAAGGTGGGGCCATAACTTCTCTGTCTCCCCTTCACCACCATGAACCCAGGTCTCTGGCACCTGACAGGCAGAAAGTTCCTCCTGATACCTAACCTCCATCCCTTCTCTCAAATTCCAGGTCATTTCCTCCTAGTCTGTCTTGCCTGGGGAAGGAGAATAGCTTGGTTACTCTCTTCTGCACAATAAATGCCTTCAGACACTGGCAGCTCATTATTCAAGCCCCCATCCCCACCCCACCCCTCTCTATTCTCCAGGCTGAGAATCCTGGGTCCTCTGGGCCCCTTTCCAAAGGGCTTCCATCACTGCCCAGCAGCTGACATGATAAACGGTGGGTGGGGGAGGGGTGGGGAACAGGCCTGGAGTGATGGTGGGTATTGATCCACTGGGGAGCCAGCAGTCTGGGCTCCCTCCCTGGGCAGCTGGGTGGGAAGGAGGCCAGAGCATCTGGGGGGTAGGGTGGTGAGAACCCGGGCCCTGAGTTCATTCTGGTCATCTTCTCCCCCTGGGGCTTTCATGGCAGGGCCCAGCATGGAGACTGCAGCCCTGGGAGCTGAGCCTCTGGGTCTGAGCCCAGCCTCCTGCAATGAGATTAAAGCAGGGACTGTCTAATTGATTCTGATCAGACTGGGAGAGAGAGGGAGATGAATGGAGAATGCAGGACAAGAGGGCGGAAGGGGGGAGGACTGGGGAGGGCCTAAGTCTGGGAAGCCCAATTGCATCAAAACTAGCTAATGCAATTACCATTCACCCCCACCCCCACCCACCTCAGCCCCCTCCCCCTCCTGGGAAACCAGCCTGCTGGCCCGATCTACCCCAGACTGGGATGGAGAGGGTGGCTGGGTGTGGGAGTCACAGCGGAAGAGGAGCTGGGTTAAAGCCCCCAGTCCTGGAAACCAAGAGGACACAGAAAGGTAAAGGCAGTGACAGGGACTGGCAGACAGCTAGAGACAGCACAAGGGAGGCAGATACAGACAGATAATCAGGCTCTCCACCTACTCAGATCCCCACCTACTACTCCCCTCATCCTCCACCCGTCACCCCCTCCCGTCCTGCTCCCCGCCACACCGGCCCCTCTCCTGCGGGTCATCTCATTGGGCTCCTCTCCTGGCCCACCCCAGACCACTGTGTTTGCAGTGTGAGGAGGAGGCGGGAGAAATAGGGTCCCAGGACTCTCGGGCCCTCAGCCTGTGCCCTGCAGATAGGTCCAGGGAGATGTGACAAGGAAAGAGAACCAGGAAAAGCCAGGCCAGAGAGACGGGCCTCAGATGGACCCCAAGGCTGAGAGGAGGACAGGAACAAGGAAGGAAGCAGGGCCTCCAGGAGAAACAACCAACAACCGGAAAGGCAGCAGGGCTGCGACAGGGCGTGAGAGAGTGGAATGAGAGAAACTCGTGTGAGTGGGGAAAAGGAGACAGAAGCAAACAGAAGGGAAAGAGGCAAATGGGAGGAAAGGGGGACAGGAGGAGGGGGGAGGTTCCTGCCCATCTCCTAACGAGCAGGGAGCACCAGTGAAGGGCCAGCTTCTGGTTGAGGGGAGCCCAGGAAAGGAATCAAAGAAAGAGGAGAGAAAGCACAGGGTGCAGCCGCTAGCCGGCCAGGGAAACTGAGGCAGGAAGCAAGGTAGACCCGGCCTCATTCCCAGGCTCCAGAAACGATCAGGGCTGGGGCCTCCCATGGACTCCCGCTTCCCCAGACTCAGACCAGTGAAGGGAGGGACCAGAGGGGAGTAAGAGCCGAGACCCTCAAGGGCCCACCTGCAGCCCCTTGGTCCGGAGCCAGGTACCCTGGAACAAGGATCTCAGGCACTTGATTCCTCATCTAAAATAGGCTGCAGCTGGCACAGAACAAGCTCCTGGAAGACATCAAGCCCACTCAGACGTGAGTCTTTGCAAAAGCCAGAAAGAGACAGGCACCTCAGTGCACCCTGGCTGGACCCTGCATCCAACATAGGTAAGATCCCTGTGTCCCCTCAAACCAAGGCTGGAGGCCCCCCTGGGGCCTGCGGACTTCCCTTCTCTCCCCTGACCTAAATGGTACAATTTGACATTCTCTTCCTCCCACCCCAAAGGGTCTCAGGCCTTGGCACATTCTATCCTCACTATCTGACAGCTTCTGGGCAGCAAGAGTAGGCCTAGCCCAGGCACGAAGTAGAGGAGGAAGTCACTAATACAGCCTCCCCTGGGCAGCCCCACCCCAGCGAGCTCCCACCCAGCCCTGCGGATGGATGAGCAGTCCTGGTGCAGTGAGCCTGACCCAAAGAAAGGTGGAAACATCCTGGACTAGGTTTGAGGTATAGCACCTCTGGGAGCCTCAGTTTCTTAAACTGGAAAATGGATACTGCTACGTTTGCCTTTCCTACCTCCTAGTGCAGTTGAGGAGCCCTGGTGACAGAGTGGTTAAAGAGCCTGGCTGCTAACCAAAAGGTTGGCAGTTCGAATCCACCAGGCGCTCCTTGGAAACCCTATAGGGCAGTTCTGCTCTGTCCTATAGGGTCGCTATCAGTAGGAATCAACTTGGTGGCAAGGGGTTGGGAGTGCAGTTTAGAGGATGCCAGGAGAAAATGTATGGGAAGCGGCACTTCCACAGCCCCCCATACCCACCTCCCAAAGAGAAGGATCTGCACACAACGCCAGCAAAAAGTCCTAGAAAGAGAAAAACCAAACCAAAACCCGGTGCTGTCGAGTCAATTCCCACTCGTATCAACCCTATAGGACAAAGTAGAACTGCCACATAGGGTTTTCAAGGAGCACCTTGCGGATTCGAACTCCCAACATTCTGGTTAGCAGCCAAACTCTTAACCACTACGCCACCAGGGTTTCCCCTAGAAAGAGAGCAGGGTCCAAATCCTGCCCTGACACTTACCAGCTATGTGAGCTTGGGGAGGTTATTTTGCTACTCTGAGCCTCTCTTTCCTCCTCTATAAAACGGAGACAAGGATCCTAACCTCATGGGGTAGTTGTGAGGATTAAATTAAATGTGAAACACATGGCACAGGACCTGACGCATGACAGGTACCGGAAAAATGCCCCCCGAGAAGGAATCGGGGACACCCTCAGGGCTACTGAGCAATATCTCAGAACCTGGGACTGGAGGGGCACCTGGGGCTGACTGCAAAAGCAAGTTCACCCACAACCCTTCCTGGCTCTGCCCATTGCACACTGACCACCCCACCCCCACCAGATAGATGCTCCCCGCCAGAACTCTGGGCAAGAGCACCCTGTCTGGAACATGCTGTTCATGCCACCATGCAGGGAGTGGACACCCAAGGACGAGGAGCCAGGAGACGCAGCAGGATGAGGCCAAAACAACATTGCTCCAAGATGCTGGAAGCAGGCCAGAGGAGAGGTAGAATGGGGGCACATGAGCCTAGAAGAGGCTGGAACCCAAGAAAGGAAAGGAACCGGGAGGTGCTTCTCATGTGAAGAAGAAAGAGGAGGAAGCACAGCAATGACTTCTTGAGCCCCCCTCTGAAGACAAGCAGGAAGAAATGGGCTGGAACTGAAGCAGGAAATACTCAAGTTAGACAACAGGCAGAACTTTCAATAAAGTATCACATTGCCAAAGTGGGAGGCCCCTCTTTTCATCTTACTATTCTCCACTCTCCTCTCCTAAACTCCACATGCGGCTTGACTCTTCAACTTTCTAGGCTAAGCATGAAATCTCAGTATTAGAAGGTGTTGCTCACCTTAGCAGAAAAACAGGCCTGCCCTGCTCCCCAAGTCCCCAAATCTCCAGCCTCACTCAGCCCAGCACCCTCTGTATAGATTCTCTTGCAGAAACCAAAGCCCATTCCCACCATTTATGGCCATCTTAGATTCCCTGGGGTACAAGGCCACTTCCCATCTAGACATCAGTACCTCATCCCTTAGAAACTCCTTCCCCAACCAGGCCTGGCCTGGGCCACTCAGACCTGGTTCTATCTAGTACCAGCTTCTCCCTTTCCTTAAGTTTTCTGTCTCTGGGAGACAGAGTGAAGGTGCACAGGCTGAGGATGAGGGGCTGTGCAGCAACTTGGAGGCCAGGGTGGAGTCATCTTAGGAAAAGGCTGATGGAATCATTATTGTTCCTCAAAGTTTGGAAGCAGGGGCTGGGACTTGGTTAGAAAGGGGTCACATTTTGTTCATGGGGCCAAAGGAAGGGAATGGGCCTGGAAATAGAGGAATTGTATACTGTATACAACTATACATATGAAAGTGGTGGTTCAATGGTACAATTCTCACCTTCCATGCAGGAGAACTGAGTTCCATTCCTGGCCAATGCACCTTATATGCAGCCACCACCTATCTGTCTGTGGAGGTTTGCATGTTGCTATGATGCTGAACAAGTTTCAGGAGAGCTTCCAGACTAAGACAGACTAGGAAGAAAGGCCTGGTGATCTACTTCCGAAAATCAGCCAATGAAAACCCTATGGCTCACAGCAGTCTGATCTGTAACCAATTATGTAGATGGCACAGGACCAGGCAGTGTTTTGTTCTGACATGCAGGGGGTCCCCATGAGTCAGGGGCCAACTCCACGGCTGCTAACAACAACAGAGGAGCGAGCCTGCAGCCCATGCAGCATCCCAGCCCCAGCCTCCCTGCCAACCCTGCCCTTTTGCAGGTGAGGGAGCCTCAGCCCAGAAAGGTGAGATGGATACTTCCAGGTGAAGCTGGACAAAACACAGACGTTAACTTTTGCTCCTTCCCAAAACCCCACTAAAACAACAGTAGAAGGAAGTTTTATTAAAGCATAAACCCTGAAGGAAAATTAAAAAAACAACAGGAAAGCAAACAATAGCTGAGTGGGTGTTTAGTGGGTGTTCACAGCACAACCCTTCCAGTTGTGATGTACTAAATACTTCCCCTGGATCGCCAGGCCTCCTCTCAATTCAGCAACTAAAGAGCTAATTCCTGGTCCAGCAGGGACATCTGGACCTGCTCCAGGCTCCCAGCCCACTTGTTAAATATTTTCATTATCGCCCCTGAAAACAGTGTCAAAATTCTGGAAGTGATGGGTGAGTGGGAATCTTAAGCCTGAGAAAGCTGAACCCCAAACTGGCTTTGGGAAAAGTCAAGAAGCCACCAGACTCATAGTACAGAACCCCAAAAGGCTCAGGATTGGGGGCATCAGATACCTTTGGGAGTGAGGTGAAAACAAAACCAAAAGCAGGAGGATTGGTAGAACATTGAAAAGGTTTATTTCTAGATCTCCTCTTCGACCCCAGCAGAAAACAGGAGGTTTGTTCCCTGGAAAGAGTAAAACAGCAGGCTCTGGCCTGGGGGACAGTTGAGGGCACAGTGGAGAGCATGATATTGATAGGAAAGAGGGAGTTAAGACAGTGTTTACTTAGTATGACAGGCAGCCAGGCCAGCAACCCCGCCAGGCAAAAGGTGGAAACTTCTCTGGGGGATCAGACAAGCCAAAAGGAGAGACCCAAAGATGCTGACACAAGTGTCTCCCCAATGAGGCAGCCCAGCCAGACACCCTGAAGTAAAGCCCTAGTGGATCCATTCCCACCCCTAGAGCAAACAATCCGCCCTTTAGTGCCCCATCTTAAATATGAGCCAAAAACTAGGCTCCTCAGGCACATGAGGAAAGCTTACGATAAAAAATAAAGATCAAAGGCAACCTGGAGGAAGCAGATGCAATGCAGGGAGTAGAAACCCTCAAAATTGCATCCATGAAACAAGAACAGGAGGCTATCAAATAAGAATACTCAGAGAATGAAAGAAGAAAACAAAATAGCTTTTGGAAATTTAAAAACCCTGAGTCCCTGGCAGAGTTGATACTGAGCCCCATACTAGGTATCAGCTCATACTTTCCCCTTCACCCACTCCTCACCAAATTAGCAAAAGGTCAGGCTCTCCTCTCCCAGAGGCTCTGCAGACACCTCAAGGCCCAAGAGTTCCTGGTGGAGAGGTTTGGAGAGATCTGGAGACAATAGAGGAAATGGAGACCCAGAAATGGGGAGGGCATCCAACAAGCTAGGAAGAGATGGAGGGGCCAGGGGCTGGGGCTGAAAAGGGATGGAGCCTGCCAGCCTGGTTGGGCCTGTGAAAGATGCCTTCTAGAACCCTGTCAACCACTGACCCAGCAGATATTTCCCTAAAAGTAGCCCCAAGAGGTGGGAAGCCCCCATCTTCCAGGTAGGAAAGTTGATGCTCAAAGAGGTTGAGCCACTGTCCGGAGTCTAAAGCAAGAAAGTGCAGAGCTGGGAAAGGAACTCCTGCCTCTTAGCTCAACCAGAGTGCAACAAAATCCTCTAAGGCCTGGGGTGTCTGCCTCCAGTCTGAAAGCCTGGACTTGGGTTCAGTCCTGGCCACCAATACTTACCAGCCATGGATCCTGGGTTGATTCCGACACTCAGCTTGCCTCTCTTTGCCTACCTTTCACCCACTGGCACTAGGAGGGCCTTCCCAAGAGTCACTGGGGCCCATGGCCCTCCAACTAGGCTTCTGACCGCAGCAGGGTGATGGGGAGGCCCAAGGCCCCAGCAGAACACTTTCCCAGAAGAGAGAGTGAGGGACCTTGTGAGCTGGACCCTGCCTCTGCCCCAGACTGCCCTGAAGCCACACCTAGCATGGGTCTATTCTTAGCCAGGACCCAGTGGGCAGCCAGCCACCTCAGTGTTATTCTAGACTGTGGGGTCACCAGCTGGCCAGGGTAAAGGTAAACCATGGCTGAGACTGAGGCTCTGCACCCTCAGAGTTGGGGAAGGGCCAGAGCTGAGGGAGAGGGGAGGACCAGGGCCCAGGGCAGGCAGTTAGGGCCATGGAGGGCTGAGTTAGGGGCAGAGCCAGGGAAAGGCTAGAATACTGAGGGGCCTCCTGGATCTGGCATGGAGTGGGGGAGGGGGCCTGCATGGTCTCTCCTGAGTGAGAGGGGGTGGTGCCAAAGGAGGCAGATGCCAGGCTGAGAATAAGGAACAGGCAGCCAGAGAGTGGCTGGGGAGGAGAGAAGTAGCTGGGAGGGACAGGAGAGACAGAGATAGAGATAAACAGGCAGAGAGAGAGAGGGAAAGAGGTAGGGGTGGGTAAGGGCTGGAGAGTCAATGACTTGGTCTCCTACCTCACCCATCCCAGGCCTAATCACCACCTCCTCAAATCACCTCAACCACCTCCCTTCTCCCACTTGGGCCACTCAGCCTCGTTCCAGGAGCCCCAAGGACCCCTATGCATCCCTGAACCCCCTTCAAGACTCCTCCCTGCCCCTCAAGTTACATATAAAAGATGCCAAGCTGGGACATGGAGACACACACATACACATACACACACACACACACACACACACAGTCACACACACACACAAGGCCTCCTGGGAAGAGAGGGTATAATGGAGAGGGGTTTCCCTTTGTTCCCCTGCCGGGCCTTGGATGCTCAAATCCACACAAAAAGTTTCACAAAGGCCTCTGGCTCACAGAGGGAGAGATAAATAGCGGAGAGGGGTGACCCCAGAACTGGAAATGCCTGGTCAGTGCCTCTGGAAAGCAACCACAGAGGCAGCTAAAGGGCTTAGGAGAAGGGGCAGCAGGAGCTGGGGGGATGGGACTCATGCTCTCAGGGGGTTGGGGAGAAAGCTGGGGCCAGAAGTGGCTTCCTGGAGGAGGCTGTCAGAAGTGCCAATCTGCTGGAGGCAACTGAGGGAGAGAGGAGGCTGGGTTTCCCCGCCCCATCCCCAAAGCAGGTGGTTGCCGCAGACCTCCCTATCCCCCAGACTGCCTCAGGTCTGGCCGACCTCCCTATCCCCCAGACTGCCTCAGGTCTGGCCGGGAGAAGGGGATGGGTGCTTCAGGGCTGAGGGGAAGGCTGAAGGGGGAGTCCAGGTGAAAAACTGACTGGTCAAGCAAGACAAGGACCTCTTGCTCCCAAGGGATCTTTGAGAACAACAGGAATCCCCTTCCTTTGCCCCTACCATGCCCCCCTCCTGGCTGAGGGGGCTGTGCTGCTCAGCAGAGAATGGATGAGATGCAGGAGAGAGGGGAGCGAGCACAGTGGGCCAGGAATCCTAGACCTGGCTCTCATTCAACTTTACACTAATAGCGGGGAGACTGCGCACAAGTCACTTCCCTGGGCCTCAGCCTCCCCATCTGTGAAATAGGTTAATAACACCTTCACTTTTCAGGGCTGTCGTGAGCATCAAGTGAGGCTCCACTTAAAGGCATTTATTATCATGGTGGCTACATGACCTCTGACCTGCCTGCCTGCCAGGTCAGAGCTCCAAGTCCAGGGCTCTCCCCAACTCCTAGCCCCACTTTCTGAGAGGGCTCAGTGAGCTAGCAAGTAGAAAGGTCAACCAGATGACCTCAAAGCCCCTTCTAGGGGGAGAAAGACACTGATGTTTATTGAGCCTCTAGTATGTATGAAAGGAGCCTGGTGACGCAGTGATTAAGCGCTTGGCTGCTAACCGAAAGGTCGACAGCTCAAACCCACCAGCTACTCTGCAGGAGAAAGGTGTGGCAGTCTGCTGCCCAGAAGATTACAACGTTGGAAATCCTATGGGGCAGTTCCACTCTGCCATATAAGGCTGCTATGAGCCGGAATTGACTTGACGGCAATGGGTTCAGTTTTGGGTTTATTATGTGCTGGGACTTTACACAGATTAACTACCTTAATCCCCTCAGAAAACTTGTGAGGTGGATGTTATTATTCCCATTTTCCAGATGAGGAAACAGGCTTACATAGTCAGTGGCAGAGCCCAGATTTGCAACCAAATCAGCCCTACCCCGGGCCCATGCTTTTCCGCCACATTTTGTGCCATGCTTCTCTGTGCTCATCTGTCCCCCACTCCCACCCCGATCCCTGAACCCGAGAGAGGAGTATCCCAAAACAGCCTTGTCCCCCAACCTGCACCCACACTGACCTCAGGATTTAGGACTCCAGACTGCAGAGGGTGGCAAAAGAGGGAAAGGAGATGCCAGCGAGAAGGGAGTGGGAACGGGCAGGAACAGTGCTGTCTGCCCTCTGCGTCCCGGAGCTTGGCATCTACTGTGAAGCAGGCGCGTCACAGCAGCCTGGGGCAGTGGGCTCTGTTATCCCCATTTTATAGGTAAGGAAGCTGAGGCTCAGAGCCACTAAGTAGTTTGCCCAGGGCACCCAGCTAGGAAATGGTGAGGTAGGTCTCATCCAGCCTGCTCAACCCCAAGTCCCTGCTCCCTCTACCACACCTCCACCACACGGTTTCCTCTTTATACTGAAGCCTCAGAAATGTAGTGTTGAGTCACAGGGAGCCCAGGGGTCCTGGGGAGGGATTCAAGGGAACCTCAGAGAAACTGCCCCGACCCCCCTCCCAACACCACCTCCAACACATTCACCACCACCACCCTCCCACTCTTGGCTTTGCTACAATGAGGCAAGGGAATAAATGAGCCCTGTTTAGCATACTGAGTGGCTGGGGTTCAAGAGGCCAACTGTGTGGCTCACACATCTCAATGCAGTCTGCCTGCTGCAGCAGTGGTGGGGAGCTGGTGGAGGCAGCGAAGGTGGGGGACAGTCTGGCCCTGCGGGGCCCAGTCCAACTTCCCGCGGATGGCCTCAGCTCACTGCCCAGAAACACACGCTCCTGCTCCAACTTCATTTCCCTAATGGTGTTGCTGCTTGGCAACTGCTCTCTGCACCCCTGCCCCACACTCCAGCCAGCGCTGGCCAGCCCCAGAGGACACCCAGGTTAATGTCAGGGGCAGAGGCTGCCCATCCTCAAGAATGAACTTTGGTGTGGGAGGCTGTGCCCAGGAAGGAAAGGGAGATGTAGATTCCTGAATATCCAGTCTAGTGCAGATTCCTGAATGCCCCTGCCTCAGGACCCTCACTGGCCTAGCACACCTGTGCCTCGGTTTTCCTGTCAGCACTGAGGCACCCCAAGCAAGAAGGAGAGACAGGGAGGGGATCAGAGAGGGGTGTCAGAGGCCAGGTGGAGTCAGCCCTCTACCCCAAGCAGGACCACTCCATTGTACACGACTGGGGTAAACGATATTAACTCAACAGCCAGGAGCCAGCCAGAAGCCAGGCCTAGAGCCAGGAGGCCTGGCAGCCAGACTGAGCAGGCCCAGGCCTGGAACGGAACATGACTGCCTGGAGGCCCAGGCTGCTGGCTCCTTCCTGATCGTTGGGTCACCCCTAGCACCATCCACCAAACTACCTCAGACCCCCAGAACCGAAGGCCCTCTCCCTTTCCTTGTCTCAAGGCCTGTGATGGCCACAAGAATGCTCCTTGCAGACCTCCAGCTACTGGGACAGGCTGGGTGGAGGGCCCCCGCTGCTGCACGCTTTGAATCCATTGCTGTGTTTGCTGAGGCCACACTCCACAGGCTGCTCCCTATCAATGACAAAGTGCACGAGATACTAAGGCAGACGTTCCCAGGAGACATGGACCTTCTTTGTCAGCCAACTTCGGCTCAAGGACTCCCTGTCTGGTTACCGAACTTGCCTTAGACTGATGGAGGTCTCCGATGCCTCCACCCAACCCTCCATTGCGGTCTGAAGGCCCTCTCAGCCTTCCCTAGCTCCCTCACTGTTTCCGTTACCTCCAGCATTTCCCCCTCATAAAATCTTTGCACGTTCAATTCCATCTTGTTTCTCGGAGGAACCAGACTAATGCAATCTCTCAATAATAATAACAACACCTACCCTTTATTAAGTGCTATCAGTAGACCCTACACTGTACGAAAGGCTTTTAAGGGCAGCTGAGAAACCAAGGCACAGAGAAGTCACATAATATGCTCAGGGATGCACAGCTCTGGAGCAGCAAAGCCCAAAGCAAACTCAGTTTAACCTGCTCTGTAACCACTCTGCTCTGCTCATGTAACCACTACCTCGCACTGAGTTCTCTATGAGGAGATGCCATCTATTCCTGCCTCCTGGCTTTTGTGGGGAGAAAGAAGGTGGGAAAAGAACTCAGTTTCCTGAAGAACATTCAAGGCAGACTCACAGAAAGAAACAGAGATAGAGCATGAGAGAGACTCAAAGAGAGAAAGAAAGCAGAAATGAGACACAAGGGGAGACCCGAAGGACAGTCAGCTCTGGCCCAAAGAATCCTGCTCCTGCAAGTGAGGGCACCTCCCCATCCCCAGGGCAGGGATGGGGTGGTGGGTTGGCATATTGGACCAAAGGAAGCAGAAGAGGAAGGAAAATGTGGCCCTAGAGCACTTTCCGACCCCACCTACTTCTTGCCATCCTTGGCAAACTGCCCCCAGCCTATCCTCCCAGGCATGTGACTGGGGTGTGCCAGAGGTGCTCAGCCAAGAAACTCTGCACCCAGGCTCCTCGTAGCACCCAAGTCCCTGCCCACCCCCTCCATTCCTCATTCCCCAATCTTTGGGGGCAGGGCTGGGTCTCAGGGTCCCAACAAAGCCAGGCCTGTCCCCTGCCCAGCCTCTGTGGGAGTGACGTCCGGGCTGGGCAGCAGTCAAAACAGAGCCAAAAGGACATGGCGGACAGCCAGCCCCACCTCCTCTAGGTGAGTTCCTGGCTTAACTCCTGGCCTGCTAGACCCAAGTTCTCAGGGAGTTAGTTGGTGGGGTGAGAGGGCTGGTAGAGGCGAAGTCAGGGGCAAGGAAGGAGAATGAGCTTCCAGGGGGTCCACCAAGGGAAGAGGGACTTTCACGTACCCCCAGTAACCCACCCCTACACACACATACACACACATCAACAAACACGCACACACGCATCCTCCACATCCCGACTTCATCCAGCCACGTGAGAAAGACCCATCAGCAGCCTTCAGCCACCCTACACCCACCCTTCACCCATCCTCTGCCCTGTGCAAGGGATAGTTTAAAATTTGAAGTTCTTCCCTAGTTGAGTCTTCCAATGGCTATAGCTCAAATTCAGCTTAGCATTCGAGGACTTCCTACGCTGACCCCATCTCTTTTCCAGCTTGTGATGTTGCTTCTCCCCTCCCACCCTATATTCCATCCACACTTTGGCTCCCTGAATGCACCACAAACTTCCATACCTCTGGGTCTGACTAAAATGGGCTTGCCTCCCCTTCATGTTGGTGAACTCCTACTCATCATTTAAGATCCAGTTCAAAATGTCACCTCCTCTGTGAGGCCTTTCCAGACTGCCCCAGGCAGACCAGGCACTCCCTGCTCAGCAGCCACATAACAGCTTGTACACAGCCTGCCTGCAGCACTCAGCACATTGTCTCAGGATAAGATGTTTGAACATCTACCTCCCCTGCTGGGGCCACCCAAGAGAGGGCCAGGACTTACTCGGTAAGATGATGTGCGTGTATAGTACGTGGCAGATGGTGGAGTGGGCAGACAGGTGGATGGATGGAAGAGAGGAAAGGTAGATGGTATAAGGGTGAAAAGTGAATGGGTAGAAGAGTAGTAGATGGTGGATGGATGGACGAATAGGTGGGTGGAAAATTAGATGGGCAGAGAGGTGGGCAGACAAATGAGAATTGAGAAACTTCCAATGGCTGCAGAACCAACATGCCACACATAGGCGGCAGTGCCTATGGGACAGCAGACTGAGGCTTTGTCAGAAGACTCTGAGGACTGGTCTATGGATCCATTAGGCCATTCCTGACTCCTCTGGTTTTAGCCATGGCAGGAGGAGTGGGGTGATAGAGGATTTGATGGGGCACCCAGAAGTTCCTGAGAAGGCAGTGCTGGCAGGAATGCCAAGAGGAGCTGGGCAGAGGCAAAAGTTTCTACCCCTCGGGGCCTCCTTGTCACTGCTACCCCCTGCCAGCCCCAGCTGATCACCAGGATCTTATCTCTTCCCACCTTCTTCAAAGCTTGAAAAGTCCTTCTGTCAGTTGACTTCCTCCAACTCTGCAGCATTCCTGTTTGACATCCACCCAAGCCTGAGCTTGACTGAAGCTGGTCTCATCTTAGCTCCCACCCCTAGTTCCACTCAATGGATACCCAGAGGAGCTCAGACCCAGGATGAGTCCTAACGCTGAGGGGAGATCACAGCTTCCAAGGCAGAATAGCTCCTCCCAGTGCAGAAGGCCACACTTGCCCATCACTATCCCCATCTTGTGCTTGTCCTTCACCCAGGTTCTCTCTCTCCTTTTCTATGAGGTCTCTACCTGCCCTACTCTCACCATTCATCCATCTATCCATCCACAAACCTCACTGAGCTTCTACATGTTGCAGGTCCTTTGCTAAGTTCCTGGGATACTAAGTGCACTAAAACTTGACACTGGCCTGAAAACACTGGCTCATGGACTTATTGGGGAAATAGACTTGTCAACATATATCCCCAGAAGCACCCCAGCACTCTCATATCCCTAGCTAGAAAAGAACACTTAAACTGAGGTCCTTCCATCCCCGATCCCTGGGGTGGGTTGGAGACCCAGTTGCTGGCTCTGGGCCTAAGGGCTACTCAGGCCAGGAGGAGGAGAGGCTGCCCAGAAGCACCAGGCCTTTGGGTAGGGGATGAATTTAGGGATCAGGGCTGGGATAGTTGGCAAAGGGGCCTGAACCCTTGGCATCGGCTGGGCCTTGTTTGCTCCCCACCACCCAGCCCCCCTGTAGACGGCAGCCCATGCTTTCCATGCTCAAGCTGCTACCCCTCCAGGGGCTGCCTTAGCTTGCCTGCCCGTGTCACTGGGCTCTGTCCTGGAGCCAGGTCCCCTTGGCAAGCGCATACATCAGACAAGGAAGCAGTGGCTGGCTTCTGGCCCTTCCAGCAAGAGGGAAAGACTAGAGGGTGTGGCCCCATCCTCATCTTCACACCCTTCCACCCACCCCCCACCAGGGACCCAGGCCTGCCCCCGAGGGAATGGGTAAGATAACAGAGTGGTCAGCTGACACCCGTCCCCATTCCTACTTCAAGGAAGGTTGCTAGAGCTTTTTCTTCCTTCCCATCCTGCACCTGAGGCCCATGTTGGGTGGGGAGGGGCAGGATGAGAAGAGTCACTACAAAGTGACATGTTAAGGTGCTAGAGAGACTCCCCTTTCCCCAGGATATCCCTCCTTCTGTTGTCAGGATTCCCACAATGAATGATTCCTTACGAAATGATTCCTCTGATTCTTGAGAGGCTTGAGTCTTCCAGTGACACCCATCAAGAGGAAGGGATGAAAATATCCAACAGAAACTGGAACTTATAATCACCAAAGACATGCATGAAAGTGTTCACAGCAGCACTATTCGCAATGGCCCCAAACTGGAAACAACCCAGATGCCTGTCAATAGCAGAATGGATAAATAAATTGTGCATATTCACACAATGAAACATTATTCAGCAATGAGAAGAACAATTGACAACCACACACAAAAATATGGATGAAATTCACAACCATAATTTTGAGCAAAACAAGCCAGACACAAAAAATGCACATATGTACACATGATGCGATCCATTATTAACAAGTACAATTCTATTGATAAGAAGTTCTATAACAGGCAAATCTATGCTATTAGAAGTTGTTGTTGTTAGCTGCCGTCAAGTTGGCCCGTGACTCATGGCAACCCCGTGCACAACAGGACCCATAGGGATTTCACTGGCTGGTTTTTCGGAAGTAGATCACCAGGCCTTTCTTCCTAAACTGTCTTAGTCTGGAAGCTCCACTGAAACCTGTTTAGCAACATACAAGTCTCCACTGACAGACGGGTAGTGGCTGCCCTTAAGGCGCATTGGCCATGAACTGAACCCGGGTCTACTGCATAGAAAGCAAGAATTCTATCAGGGAACCACCACGCCCCCTATTAGAAGTTAGGACAGTAAATAACCCTCAGAGGGAATTAGTGACTGGAAGGGGGAATGGAGGGGAATGTCTGGGTGCTGGTGATGCACTATTTCTTGACCTGAGTGCAGGTATACGGGCACATGGGTGAGTTCAGTTTGTGAAAAGTTTGCGCACTTTTCTGTATTTATGATAAAAACCATGAGGGAAGGCCTGATGAAGCGCCTGATGAAGACTTATCAGCTACCATCTTTGTAAGATCAAGGGTCAGGAGCTGAGAGTAAGCTAGGCTGGAAACCAGGGAGTCATTTTCATGCCTCCCTCGTCTCCCTCTCACCTGACCCTCAAGCCATCTCTGCGTGCTATCCCTTCTCCCCTGAATCAGTCTTGGGTTCACCCAGCCCTCTACGTCACTAGCCACCTCTCTAACCCAAACCACCACCAGCCCTCACCAGAGAGAGCAATCGCCTCCCCTGTGTCCTCCTTGCTCTGTCTCTTGCCCCTTCCAATCCTTATACTCACAGCCTGGATGGGAAGGCCCGCGGGGAGCCAGGGCAGCCCGGGAATTCCTCTTTAAAATTCTGTAGGAGTGCACACCTCTTCTCTGTCTCAGGACTTGGACTGCATCTCCTCGCTAACTTCTACTTGTACTTCAGTTCTTTGCTTAAATGCCACTTGCTCCACCCTGCCAACGTAAATCTGATGCATCTGATAGCTTTTACTCATTAAATGTATTACTGTCCCTCTAGAGCACTGTTTTCCAATGATGCATTTATTTGCGGAATTACTTACTTATTTGCAGTTTGTTTTATCGCTCCCACTGGAGCCCCTTGAGAGCAAGAACGGGCGCTGTCTGCTTTTCTGCTATATCACCAGGTCCTAGCTCAATGCCTGCTTATAGCAGATGCTCAAAAATATTCGTTGAATAAATGAATGACCAAGCCCCCTGACTTGCAGGCAGCCTCTGGGAAGACAAAAAGTTTCATCTTAAGTCAAAACTCCCACTTGTCTGGGGCCAGGACACCTGAGTTGTGGCCCTGGCTCTGCCACTCACTTGCTGTGTGACCCTGGGCAAGTCAATTCCCCTCTCTGGGACTCAGTGTGTTCATCTATGAAATGCAGGGTTGGTCTGAACCAGGACCATGGTGAGCTTAAAGTGGTATACGACGCTGTGTGTTTGTGTGGTGGCTGATCGTGTATGCGTGTATGTGCATGCATGTGTATACATATATATACACACTTCCCTAGCAAGAACATCCATAGCTTTCATCAGATTCTCAGAGGGATCTGTGACCTCAAAAGGTTCAGAACCACTAACCAGGATTTGTTCCAGCTCTAGAGATCTATGATTCTACATAACTAGGAAGAGAGAAAGACACTGTGATTCAACCCATAGCTAGAGGGAGTCAGATTAGACCCCAGAACTTAGAAGACCCCACAACAGATATGCAGGGGAGGCCTCAGGACCTGACCCCCCAGGAACTCCTAAACTCAATAGGCTCTGAGCTGGGAGAAACAGAGAGGCCAGCCAACCTCACCCCAGGGATTGGCTTTGGCAGGCAGAAGGTAGAAATAGCCCAGAACCTCCTCCTCTCTGCTCCTGACACCACCCAACAAGCACCCACTTGTCCTGGGATACGGTGGAGAGCACGGAGGTGAGGCTGGCACCTGGAGATGCCTGCCAGGCCCCTTGGCGCCCAGGTCAGAGAAGGTTTGGCAGGAATTCTCAAGAGGGGGTGCCAAGCCCCACCCTTCCTTCTCTCAAAGGTGGAGGGCTGGCGTTTGGGACCAAAGGAGGGCTCTGAGTGCAGGGCAATTGTGGGAGGCTGCAGGGATTCCTGAGGGGTGCAGGGTACACCTCCAGGCACTGATAGTCCAGATCTGGGCTCAAAGGCATGGAGGTCAAGGCAGGCAGCCATCCTCCAAGTGAAGAGGGGGAGCAGACCCCAAAATTGGGCGAGGGGAGGAGAGTGGCATGGGCAATGGGGGCCAGGGGGGACGAGGCAGCCTGGCAGAGAATAGATGGCAGTGTGATGTGAACAGAGGACAGGCTGCTCGGGGACAGGCGGGGGCAGCATGGCAGGGGAAATGGGCAGCATGGTCTCCCTGGAGGGGGAGGAGAACAGTGGGGCTGGGATGGAGGCACAGAAGCTTGGTCAATGGAATAGGGGGTGACATGGTCTGTGGCAGTGGGAGGGCAGCATGACCCATGTCAGGAAAAGTGGCATGTCTGTGGCAAGAGTGTCAATAGAAGTGCCTTGGCCGAGAGCCCAGATGCCTAGTAGCTTCTCCACCCTGACTCCTGAGCAGGAGTAAGCACCCAGGAGATGTTTATCTGCCACAAGAACGCGCGGATCACACCTCCTCCAGTGAGGGCCCAGGTGAGAAGCCACCCAGCTGCCATTTCCTGGGTCACTGACATCTCCTGAGAGTTGCAGTGTGAATGGGGGGCCTAGGGAGGGGAGAGAGCAGCCAGCAACAGCATCGCCAGCTGGAGCCAGCGCCAGGGGGGGCAGGGGACAGGGCAGGGATCACGTTGTATCCGTGTAGATAAAGGAGGGGTGAGTCATGGGCGAGCACCAGGCTCTCTCAAGAGGCCGCTCAGAAACCAGCTCATCCGAATGCAGACAGACGCTCGTCCCCATCCCTGTCCCTGTTGCTGTCACACATACTTGCACACACACTTCTCCCCATCCTTATATCCTCTCCTTGCTCATTGGCCCCTCCCTCCATCTCAGTCCTGACCACCTGTTCCTGTCCCTGTCAACCCTCAAGTGGGAGCCCACTGCATGTCAAAGCTGGCCGGTGGGGGGGGGCAGTGGAGGGGAGGCAAGAATAGAGAAGGAATGCAGGAGAGCTACCAACATGCCTACGTCCTAGAATAAAACCAGAGACCAAAGAAGGCTTGGGGACAAAACTGAGAAGTGGGAGAGAAAACTAGGAGCTAGATGGTCTGGGCCTCCACGGGCGCTACCAAGTCTGAGGGGTGGGTGCTGTCAGCAAGAATCTGGGCCCCCAGGGGTCCAAGGTTCCGCCCACAGTCCTCTGCGGCAACTGGTAAACACCAGGAAATGAGTTCCAACTGCTAGAGAGAAAACTAAGGTTGGTAGAACTCTGGTGAAGAAGGGTCTGAGACAGAAACAGACAAGGGAGGGAGACTGTGAATTCATCTCCCCCTGAAACCTTCAAGAACAGAGAGTTCATGAGGCTGTGAGGCAGGGGAGGAGCCCTGATGACCTCTGGAGGGGCCCTAAGTCCAGGGGTTCTGCAATGTCAACCCCCTTGCCCCGGACACTCTGCCCCTTTGCCAAGACCAAGAAGCAGGTAGTTGGGGTGCCTAGCCCATATCCTAGGCCCCCCACCCCAGGGCCCTAAGCTAGGCTCAAGTCTTCACCAGAATCACACCTGCGACCCCAGACACTGTGAGGCCTTAGGCAACAACTGCACCCCACCAAGCCTGTCCCTCACCAGGGTGATGGCTGGGGATAGAGGCTGGGAAGGCTGGAGAATTCAGTTTACAAGTGTCCAGCACCATGTCTGACACTATGGAGTGTAACCACAAATATGCCATGATCTGAACCTTGGAGGGGAGTCCAGTCAAGTGGGGCAGATGGGTCCCTTGGGCACACACACACCTGCCTTCACTGGCTGCCACTGAGCAGTGGGGGACTGGGATGTGCCCCTAGGATGGGTGCATTTTGAGTCACCGCATCTCTTCAACCCCACTGTGTGCCCCAGGCAGAGGGCTGTAAGATGCCAGCATAAACCAGACCCCAACATAGCAAATATGTTTTAAGAGGTGGCACCTTGCCAGCCCCCAAATGGGGACCCTGGAGCAGGGTATCCAGCCCCAAGTGACCCCAGATACCTCCTCCTCCTAGGGGAAATTTGTGCCCACTCCTATTCCATGCCTGGTGGCTCCCCTCCCCCCCCCACACATACCTCATCCAGAAAGCACACACACCTCCAGGCTCCCACCTACCCCCACCCCTCTGGGTCAGTTTCCTGCCCCTACTCTGCAAGAATTTAAGACTTACCAGGAACAGAGAACACAGGGGTGAGGGTTCAGCTGTCCCCACCATCCCTGGTCAGCTCTTGCTCCTGTGAGGCCCTCCCTGGCTCAGAGACTCCCTTGCTCCTGGCTACACAGCCCTGGCTAACGACAGCCACTGCCACTGTTCCCCCATGGGACACACAATCTCTGGTCTTGGGGCGGGGGTTGGGGGGTGGGGGGCTTAACACTTTCCCTGCTTCTCCCCAGCTCTGCCCCTCTTGGGTGGCCCCTAAGCCTCACCAGAGCTATTTGTCCCTTTCAGGGTCAAGTCTCACTTCACCCTCCTTCCAAGGGCACAGGAGACCCAGGTGAGACCTAGGTATAATTCACAGTCCCGTCACCTGGTCCTGGCCGAGCCCCTGCCCCTAGGGCAGCCTGCCCTTGGCCCTTGCCCTCCCCACCCCCTATCTCCAAGCCTGCATGGCTCCTTACCTGTCTCAGCTCGGCCACCTCCTCCCCCACTCGGGGCGTCCTCCCCGCCACACACTCTTGGAGCCCTACCTGAAGCAGTAGCCGCCTCCTCTCCGTGTCGGTCGAGCCCCCGGGCTCCCAGCACTCGCCTGGCGCCAGGGCCGGGGGACGCCCTGGGGGCTGGGGGCCGCAGGGGGGCCCGGGTTCCAGTGCCTCACAGCACACCAAGCTCACGGTGCAGCCCATCCGGCCCGGCGCCGGGCGGGCCGGGGGCGGGGACGCGGGCGTCCCGCGCTGGGCACCCGGGTCGGCGGCGCAGCCGGGTCGCGAAGGCGTCACTGCTGCAGTTGTTGCATCTCCGAGGTAAGCGGCTCTCAGGTAGCCGCCGCCAGGGCGCATGTGGGGTGCGGCTCGGGGTTGCGGGTGTAGAGTGGACAGTTCTCCGCGAGGGCGCAGGACCCCCACCCACCCGGCTCTGCCTGCCACCTGCGCCCGCGGGCCTGGAGCCTCTTCCC
>NW_004443977.1:9159271-9210867 GCF_000243295.1 Trichechus manatus latirostris
TCGGCCCAGCGCGCCTACGCAGTCGGGTGCCGAGCGGCGGCGCCCGTACCCGGGCCCCCGCCCAGAGTCCGCGCCCTCTGGGTCCGCACCACCAGGAAGCTCGGGAGTGTGAGGTTGGCGACAGGCGGTGACATGGGCGCCCGAATGCCCCATGTGACGGAGAGAGACCCGTGGGCGCGCGTGGCAAGGGGAGGAGCGGCGGCGGGGGTCCCTGGGACCGGAGCGGCGCACAGGCTGAGTCTGGGAAGAACAGAAAGAATGCTACGAGAGGGGCAAAAAGCAAATATGGAGAGATAATTGAGAGAGAGACAGACGGGGAGACGGGGACAAAGGTGGACAGAGATTGGGGGACGGAGCCTCTGCACGACGGAGACCAGCACCGATAGTGGAAGAGAGACAAGGAGGGAATGGGGTGAGCGGGAGCCACAGGCTTGGGCATGGAGTGTGCTAGTGTTTACTTGCGTTCCTGGGAGTGAAAGCAGCAGCCCTTGGGGCAGCGGAGTCCAGAAAAACGGGGGTGGGGGGCGTGGAACCAGAGCATGACCAGGGTGGGGAAGCCACAGGTCACCTGGGCAACCCACCGGTCCTTCCTGGACCCAGCATCCCACTGTGGTCTCATTCCACTTTTCTGGGAGGGTCGCTGTAAGTCAGAACCGACTTCGCTGGCAACGGGTTTGGTTTTATCAGGACTGAGAGGATGGCACTGGCAACCAGCACCCACGGGGTCCCCTCAGCAGACTGAGATGGGGAGGAGAAGGAGAGAGACACGTGGTGGGACCCTCCCTCTCTCCCCACCTGCGCCACACTCCAACTGAGTGATGGTAGAGACTAGCACAGAAGTATCGAGTGGGGCAGCATCACAGCCTCTTTTTGCCACCTGGTGGCGATACAGGAGAAAAACAACTGCAAGTGCAGGTGATAAAACGGGAGGAAACTTGAACAGCAGATACTGCTGCTGCTGCCACCTGAGTCCCGGGGTGGTGCAAATGGTGAAGCACGGGACTACTAGCTGGAAGGTTGGCGGTTGGAACCCGTCTAGAGGCGCCTCAGAAAACTAGGTAACTAAGTAGTGAACTAGGTGACTAACTAGGTAACTAAGTATATAACTAGTTGACTAGTCACTAACTCATTAATTGGCTGACTAGCCATTTAACTAGTCAAATAACTAGTTACTTATTTACCTAATCAACTAACTAGTCATGTGACTAGTTAGCTAAACTAGTCGAGTCAGTTAACTAGTTTGGCTGACTAGTCAAATGGTTAACTAACTGTAATGAGCTAGTATCTATCTACTTAACTAAGTATCTAACTAATTGACTGGTCTGTTAACTAGTTACAAAGTCTGTTATTTTTGCTAGTTAACTAACTAGTCAACTGAGTAGTTGATTGAGTAATTAGGTTGCTAATTATCTAACTGGTGACTAATTAGGTGACTAGTAACTAAATACGTAACTGGATAATTAACTAGGTAACTTTGTAACTAGCTAACTAACTGCTACCACCATGGATGACCAAGAAGTGAGCCTACCCCAGGTTGGCCTGAGAGGAACCATCCCCCTCTCATCCATTCTGATCCAGCCTCTACCACTTCTCTCCCCAACAGGGTCTCTGCTCCTCCCCCTCTGAGCTTAGTTTCCCCTTCCAGGGTACTGGGCTGGGCCTGAGTCACTTCCTAGGCGGCAAACTCTTGGAAAGACTGTGTAGGATCCACAGTCGCAAGCCACAAGCTCAAGCTGCAGAGCCCTGCTCTTCTTGCCCCAACCAGCCAGCCTTCCCAGGTGAGTAGCTGGGAGACTCCTGCGAAGACCCCTGGGTCTTACGTATGGCTGGAGAAAGGGAGTGATGGCGGGAGCGAGGGGCAAAGGGTTAGGGAGAAAGGGTTCTAGATAGAGAAGAGGGAGAGCAGGAGGGACACGCTAGATATTCGTGGATTCCATAGAGGATCTGGGCTGGAAGGGGTGGCTGAGACCCTCAGTCCAACCCCTTGCTCTACATATGGGGAAATGCAGGCCCAGGGAAGGCGAGTGACTACATGGGCAAGTTAGCAGCAGGGCCAGGATGGAGACCCAGGTCTCTTGACTCTCAGCCCAGTGCTCCCTGCACCCAACCCCACCCCCACTACCTACTTAACTTCACTGTCCTCTCCCTTCCCATCCACTGGTCCCATTGCATCATCTCTCCTCAGCCCCACCCCCACACTCCTGCAACCACAGCCTGCCTGGCCCTGACTCCAGGTTCTCAGAATAAGCCCACAGGGCCACTGTGTCCCTTTCTGAGCCCCAGGAATAGGCTGAGATTCCCCTGGGACAGAGGGGCAGGATTGAAACCAAGTGTCCTGGCTCCCATCCCCCAGAATTCTGGCCCAGCCCCTGCTCTGGAGCCTTGCCTTACCTCTGCCCCCCTCCTTGAAGCACACACATTTTTCCCCTCAGCTGGAGCTCAGGAAAGGATGAGTGTGTCTTGAGGGTGATGACTGCCCTGGAGAGACTGAGGACTTCCCACGGGGAAGAACCCTCGGCCTGGCTGCCACACAGCACGAGCACCCACAGGGCCACCCACATCGAGTTGGGGCGGAGAACACAGGCAGCTGGACCTCAGTTCAAATTCTAGTTCCACCATTTATAGCTTTGTGACCTTGGATAAAAGACTTACCCTCTCTGTGCCCAAATTTCACCTTCTATGAAATGGAGTTAATAAACCTTATCCGGTTATTGTAGGGACTGATGAAATAAGGTATGCAGAGCACTTAGCACAGTGCCTGGCACCCAGGAACTCATAAGTAGAGGCTGCACTGCCTTCACACACTGGTCCCAAGAAAGATCTGGGTCTTTCCACTCACTAGTTAACTCTCTGTGTGACCCTAGATAAGTCCCCTTCCCTCTCTAGGCCTCTGACTCCTCATTTGTCTAAGGAGAGAGTTGACAGCTGAGCCCAGAGGTCCTTCCCGGGCTGACCTTCCAGGGCCAGGACAGTCTCAGTCACAAGAAATCACTTCATTTTGAAATGCCCATGATGGAAGAGTCAGCTGGCCTCAAGGTCACCAGGGACCTGAAAGGTGAGTGTGTCCTGAGGGATCTTCTGGAACTGAGCTGGAGAAGTGAGGGATCTGGGAAGCCTCTTCCTTGGAGCCCTCACTACCTAATGTCTGATGTCTGCTGTCCTCTGTGTAGCTGCCGTCTCTGCGATCCTCCAGGGCTATGGGGATGGGCAGCAGTCAGTGACTGATGCCAGCGCTGAGCTGCACAGACTCTGTGGCTGCCTGGAGCTGCTCCTGCAGGTGGGGTCTTCCCCTTCTCTCCCCTCCCCATTTCCCCAGGCCCAGGTGACTAGGGAAGACTTTCCCAAATGCTGAGGGAAGGGCCACTGCCTCCTTTTGTTACCATCCACTGTCTCTTCTCCCTGGGAGTCAGCAAGTCCTTCCTAATGTCTGACCTCACTCTGGGGGGGCTGTCATTTCAGCCTGGGAAGTGAAGTTGGACAAGGCCAGGTGGGGAGGGGCCAGGGACTGAGGACAGTCACTCTGCTCTGAAGACAAGCTTCAGAGGTATGGATGTGCTGGGGCTGGCCCTTCTGCTGCTGGTCAGAACCCCAGTCATAACTAGCACTAGCTTTTATTGAGAATTTACTATGTGCCAGGCTAAGGCCCTTACACATTCCACCTCATTTAATCTCACTGTAACCCACTATGGTGCCTGACTACTTGCCCCACCCCCATTCCCACCCACAAACACCCTTCCTACTTCTCTGACTTTATCTCCTGCTAGGCTGTCGCTCATCTGCTCACTGCAGCCACACTGGCCTCCCTGATCTTCCTAGAGCATGCAGGCATACTCCCACCTCAGGGCCTTTGCACTTGCTCTTGCTTCTGCCGGGGAGGCTCTTCCTCCAGAAATGTGCATGGTGCACCATACTATCTTAGCATCTTCAGGTCTGGCCTCGAATAGCGCCTCCTCAGTGAGGCTTTCTCTGGCCACCCTAATCTAAATTGTCAATAAACACAAACACACACACCCTCACACACAAACACACACTCCATATGCACACACATACCCCCCACACACCACACTTTCTATTACCTTTTCCTGGTTTATTTTTTCTCCTTAGTAGCCCGCACTGTCTAACATGCTATATGTTCTACTGATTCAGGCTGTTCAATATCTATCTTCTCTACCAAGAAGCAAGCTCCATGAGGTCAGTTTGTTCATTGTTGTATTCACCAGGGCTTAAAACAGGGCCTGGCACATAGTAAGTGCTCAGTAAGTATTTTTAAACGAATAAACAAATAAATGAGAACTCTGAGGCTTAGAGAGGTCAAGCAGCTAGCTCCTGGTCACACAGCCAGTACCAAGCCGGGTCCGTCTGCATGAGCCCTTTTCCTCTGCCATGTGCCCTCCCATTGAGGGAGAGAGCGGGCAGGTGGGCATGCTGGACTGAAAGGGGAGTTCAGGGAGGAGGCATTTCTATACTTTTCTCTCTCATGCTCGGCCGCAGTTTGACCAGAAGGAGAAGAAGAGCTTCCTGAGACCTCGAAAGGATTACTGGGACTTCCTCAGCACTGCCCTGTGGCAGCAGCGGGGGGACATGGAGCCATCCCGCTTCGTCCGTTCACAAGAGAAGGTATCCAGGGCAGAAAGGCTGGCCTCAGGGAGCATGAAGGGGCCCTGCCAGCAAGCCCTCAGCAAGCACGGCTTGGGGGGGAAACAGGCCTATCTGAGGGCCCTTTCTCATCCATCCCTCCTACCAATGACCCCCACAGCCCCCCTCACCTGAGCCTCATCTTTCATCGGCCCTGCGCTCAGCATCTCTCCAGCCACCTCCTATCCCCCCAGCCTTCAAGTCCCAGTACGCCCTCTCTCATCAACCACTACTTCCTATCTTCTCTCTCTCTAAGCTGGCTGAGCTTCCTCTGTCCTAATAAAAACCAGTTGCCATCAAGCCGACTCTAACTCATGGTGACCCCACATGTGTCAGAGTAGAATGGTGCTTCATAGGGTTTTCAATGGCTGGTTTTTCAGAAGTAGATCACCAGGCCTTTCTTCCAAGGTGTCTCTGGATGGATTCAAACCCCCAACCTTTCAATTAGCAGCTGAGCACATTAACCGTTTGCATTAACCACCCAGGCCTAATGCCACCTCCCTATCCTGCCCTCTGTGGACTCTGCAGTTGAAGACCCCATTGGGGAAAGGGCGAGCCTTCATCCGCTTCTGCCTAGCCCATGGACAGCTGGCCGAGTCCCTGCAGCTCTGCCTTCTGAACCCGGAGCTCACCAGGTGGGGCTTCTGGAAGTGCTTCCTGACATCTCCCACTGATACCATATGAGCCCATTTTCCCTTCATCTTGAAAGATCCCTCCTTAGCCCCTAGATGGATGGTTTAATATCAAGGACAACGAAAGGGAGATTCCAAAATGAAAAGCCAAGGAAGAAAAGGCAGAGGGGAGATGAACCCAAAAGTCCTGGTAGCATCGTAGTTCTGGCCCCAAAGGGCCACCACCCTCCCTGGGGTACAGTCCCATTATGGTGTGCAGTGGAGGCTGATTCTCTGGGGTTGGGAGTGGTGATAGCTCTAAGGTCAAAGGCCAAGAGTGCTGGTGACTGTTACACCAGGGAATGGTATGGCCCCCGGAGCCCTCTGGTGTGCCGTGAACTCCAGGAAGACATCCTGGACTCTCTCTATTCTCTCAATGGGGTGGCCTTCGACTTGGATCTGCAGCGGCCAGACCTGGATGGGGCCTGGCCCATGTTCTCAGAGTGAGTAAGTGCAGTGTGGAGGGAGGCCTCTTTTCAATGCCTGCCCCCATTACCACCACCCTCCCAAGCAAGCCTCAAATGCTCAGCTTCCAGCCCCATCCGTTTCTCCCCTCCCTTCTCCCTCCCTGGCCCCTTAGTTCTCCACTTCCCTAGCCTTCTATTTTCCCAGTGTAACCTCGTGCTATCCCATGATGCTGCACGGAGGGTGCACTCACTGAAGATTTGTTGAGTAGTTTGGGTGGAGGGTTGGAAAGATAAACGGGTTGGGATGTTGGGGTGGAATGGATGGACGAATGGAGGAGGAGGGTGGAATGTATGGATGAATGGAGGGTGGGATGTTGGGGTGGAATCGATGGATAAATGGAGAAGGGTGGCATGTGTGGATGGATAGAGAGTGGGATTTGTGAGGATGCGAGGGCAGGAAAGGTAGTAGAATGAATGCATGGTAGATGGATGGGCTATCCTATATCTGAGGCCTAAGTCCACTGCTAGACTCATCACAGGGGTCTCCCCAACCCTTTCACTTTCAGGTCACGCTGCTCCAATTCCAGGAAAACCCAGGGAAGAAGACCCAGAAGGGACAAAGTTTCTCCAAAGAAGGTGCCTCTGACCCACTGCACTCTGAGCTGCCTATTCTCCATCTCTGTCGGGACCCCCAGGTTGAGCAGTAACTGAGCCCTGTCCCACCTGGACAGACAGAAAGAGAGGCCAATGTGTGGACCTGGGAGCTGGGTAGCCATAGGGGAAGAGAGGTGGTGGGGATATTAGGAGAGAAAGGGAACACAAGCAGGAGCCATGGGGACCCACAGGAGGAGGAGGAGGTGCAAAGAGAGTGCTTTCAGGAAATGGACAAGAGAACCAACCTCTGTGGTGTCCCCTACGCTGGACAATTTACAAATGTCTTATTTCAGTTCGGGGAACAATTAAGCACCAGACTGCCAGTTCACATCCCAGCTCCACCCCTTACTAACCACAGTCCTTGCGCAAATTACTTGTCCTGCCTCATAGGGTGATTGTGAGAATGAATCGAGACAACCGATGTGTAGCACAGAGCAAGGCTCCCAGCCATGTGCTCGTCATTGTTGTTATTATCATTCCACAAGCACGTATGGCACCCCCACCATCTTCCAGGCACCAGGTACAGACACTATTAGTACTCTATCTCGGACCTCATGAAGTTCAAGTTCTGTTCAGGGAAATGGACACCTAAAGGCACCCGTTGCAATATAAGGCACTAAGTGTAGTGATACAGACATGTGTAGGGAACATGGGAGGACAGAGAAGACTTCTTGAAAGAAGTGACTTAACTGGGTCTCCATCTATTTAAAAATTTACCACAATCCTACAAAGTGGGTTTTATCATCCCCACTTTGCAGATAGAATACTGAGGCACAATGAAGTCAAGTTTAGGAGGTGGGATCAACAAAGAGGGGTGGGAGGACCTTTGGGGAAACCAGATCAATGCAGAAGCCAGAGGTGACAGGTGACAACGGGAGGCTGAGGGCTAGAGAGAATGGAGGAAGGGGCCTTGAGAATCACCACTGTGCCCTCCCCAGATCAAAGTGGGCATCTCGGATCATCTGAGTTGTTTGTGAAGATTCAGATTCCTGGGCCCTGCCCCAGATCTGCTGAATCAAACTTTCCAAGGGAGGGCCTGGGCATCCATATATTTAACAAGCCCATTGGATTGGAGCTGTGGCCTCTCCCATGCCCCAGGTCACTGAATTGGTGCTCAGAGGGGTGATGGGTTTGGGGGCTTCTCTGCAGATCTCAGCTGCATGTGGAGGCCCCAAAGGTGTCCATCAGGAGGAGCCACACCCCAACCAAGCCAGCTGTCTGGGAGATGTGCCCAGGGGAGACTGCTTTGCGGGACTCTCTGGATCCCAGCCACACAAGCATCTTCCTCCCTTTTTGGAAAAGAAGAGAGAAGATCCCAGGAGCCCCAAAGCCCCCCGGAGTAGGTGGGAACCAGAGGAGGAGCTTCAGCAAGACCAAAGTGAGGGAGCCCCAAGGCCTGGGATCTGCCTGCAGAACTCAACACCCAGCATCCAGGGACAGAGGGAGGGGTCCAAGGGGGCTCCGAAGGAGGTGATAGGGACAGAGGCTGAGGGCAGAGGGGGACTTCCAGGAGCAGAAACTCAGAGATCAGTAGAGGAAACTCATGAAGGGGAAGCAGAGTGGGGTCATGTCCAGAGGCTGCTGACATCCAGCCCCAGACGGACAATAGAGGAAGTAACATGGGGGAGGAGGCAGGAGTCAGAGGTGCCAAGCATCCCGGGGGAGCACTGGGTCCTTCAGGGCCTGGAAAAAGGGGAAGACTCCACCACAGAGAAGCCACAAAAACGAACAGGAGCAACCAGCGTGGCTGGGAGAGAGGCGCAAGCAGAAGCATCCCTGCAGGATGTGGTCAAGGTGAGAGCCATTGGCCTGTCTATTCCCCACTCTCTAATCTGGCTTACAGATGGAGGTCTCCAGTGTCAGCCTGGGGGGGCATTCTATTTGTATTGACCCACCCAAGATTATTATTATTGAGGGATGTGTTTCGAAAATCATGCACTCTTTAGTTCACCATAGTCTCCACCTGTCTCTATTGCCTCACACCAGGCCTACTTTATGCATTGATACTACCCACCTAGCCCCTGAAGGCATTTGGGTTTGAAATCCCTTTGCAATAGTTCATTAGGGCAATCATGTGCTCTCAAGTCCTATACCCCTCCTTACTGGCAGATTTCTTCCAAATACCTACATTCTGCTGTTGCAGACCTCACCTGGTTGCTCTTATTGTACATGCTTCTCCTGGAGGTTACCCAAGATTGTTATCAAGACTTCTTTCATCCTCCTCCTTGGCCAGATTTCTTCCAGGTCCCTGAGCTTTGTTACTTCCTTCCACTGAAGGAAGAAATGGTCCCTCAGGCTCTCCCAGGGCAGGACCTAGAACAGAGCCAGGCATCCCAGCTCCCAGTCCTGCCTTCCACCCAAGGGCTGATCTCACATGGTTGGAGTCTTGTGAGGATGTTCTTCAAGTTGGTCTCTGGGCTGGGGTCTCTGCCCTACTCCTTCAGCTTCCCTTTCTCCTCTGTGCTTCCCTCCCTTCCAGAGCCTCAGACATCAACTCCGGAAGGCCAAGGAGCAGGGCCAGCACCAGAAGCAGCTGCTGATGGAACAGGACCGGGAGCTGAAGGCCTTGCAGAAGCAACTCAGCAGGTAACCTTGGCAACTGCCAGCAAGAATGGGCAGGACAGCCAGGAGACCAGAGAGGCTGGAGGCACTCCCTGGCTCTTGGTCTCAGTCATGGTTAAATCCAAGAGCATCTTTTGAGCACCTCCCGTGTGCCAGGCCCTGGGCTGGGCACAACTTTGGATGCTGAGGGATGCAGAGCATTGTTCCTGCTCTTAAGGGGCTCCCACAGTCCCCTCCTCGTTGCCAGCGCCTTCCCTTACTGGCCTTTCCCAGTAGCCCCCAGAAGAGATCCACACCCCCTGCTCCTCCCACCCTCACCCTTGCCTCCTTCTGTTACCTCTTCCGGGCCCCTCCTCTCCCTTTTCAATCCACTCTGCCTCCTTGTCCCCACCATACTCCTCCCCACAACTATCTTTTTCAGTCTCCCTCTTTTCCTGTCATTTTCTCATGCCCTGTTGCACAATCTCTCTTTCACTCGCCTAATAATCATGATCTTTATTATAATTATCGTTCACTGAGCATTTACTGTGTCCCTGGCACTGTTCTAGGTGCTTCTTCATAATAGCTTTATGAGGTAGGTTCTATAAGTAGCCTTATTTTACAGATGAGAAAACTGAAACTCAAAGATGCTACACTATTCACCCAAAGTCAGCAAGTTAGGGGAGGAGCTGAGATTCAAACCCTAGCAGATGACTCTGGAACCAGTGACTTAAACATCACCCCCCTCAGCCAGTATTTTGAGTTCCTATATTTCAGTGTCTCAGTTTCTCTTTCATAATTTATTTTTAAATCTCTCTGCTGTGCAAAGGTCTTCCTTCGTCTATCTCAGTCTCTGTGTCTCTGTATGCTCAGTCTGCCCTCCTGCCTGTATCTCCCTCCCGCAGGACTGACACTGCCCCAGGGCTGGGAGGACCAGCCTGACCCCCAGCAGAGTCTGGGTAGCTGTGATTCAGGCTGAATCACAGGTTAGTCTATTGACTGCCTGCTTAACCAGTGAGAGGCCCAGAAGCCCAGAAACCAACCCAAAAAGGCTCCTGGGGCTCCTTCCACCATACCCTCAGCTGAGCTGGGTGGGTTGGTTAGCAAAGGTTCCGACGGTTCAGGCCCTGAATGAACATGAGGGCCTTGCCTACTGTCTGATCATCTTCTGTGGGGATCAGACAGGCTGGAGGCTGTAGCTGGGAGGCCCCTGGCCACTCCCTGAGGCTGGGGTAGCCACTGCCTCACAGACAGTTGTCTTGACACCTGTCATTCCATTGGCCATTCAATCATTCCACACACTATCTGAGTGCCTGCTCTGTGCCAGGTCTGTTCTATGTGCCAGAAATACACTCGTGGACAAAGCAGGCAAATTCCTGCATTCATGGAGCTTCTGATAAATACAATAAGTACAATATATAGAATGTTAAATTGTAAGTTGTTCTAAGAAGAAAAAAATCAAGTGGAGAAAGGGAATGGGAAGTGATATTTTAAAGTGGCATGGCCAGGGCAGGCTTCCCTGAAAAGGTAATATTTGAGTAAAGACTTAAAGGAAATGAGGAGCAAGCCATTTGGATACATGATAGAAGAGTGTTGGATATGCATTAGAAGAGTCGCCATTTGGTTATATGATAGAGGAGGGAACAGGAAGAGCAAAGGCTCTGAGATGGCTATGGGCCTGGCAGTTTCTAGGAACACTGGGGAGGCTGTTGCGGGCCCAGTGGAGTGAAGGAGGGAGAGGGTATAGGGAAAGGTCAGATGGGTGATAGGGGCAAGGTTCGAGAGAGCCTGGTAGGCCACCCAGAAGACTTTGGCTTTGACTCAAGTGAGATGGGAGCCATTGAGGGTTCTAAGCAGAGGAGGAACATGATCTGACTTTTGTTTGTTTTTGTGTGTGTCAAAAATATGTTTATTTGCTTTTTGTAACAATTCAGTGGTTTTTAGAATATTCACAGAGTTATGTATCCATCACCACAATCAATTTTAGATTATTTTCATCACCCCCAAAAGAAACTCTGTACCCATTAGCAGTCACTCCCCATTTCTCCCTAACCACCTCAGCTCTAGGCAACCATTAATCTACTTTCTGTCTCTATGTATTTGCCTTTTCTAAACCGACTTGTTTTAAAAGCAAAGGTGGAGCAGGGAGGCCAGCAAGGAGGCCACTGCTGTTATGCGGGCAGGGAGCAGATGGTGCCTCAGACCGAGCTGGTAGCCATGGAGGTGTGGAGAAGCGGCTGGATTCTGGATAAATTTTGAGAGTAGGGCCCCCTGAGGTATTGGATGTGGGGTCTGAGAGAAAGACAGAAGTCGTGAATGATTCCAAGTTTTTTTATCTCATCAACTGGAAAGATAGAAACACCATTAACCGAGATGGGGAAGGCTGTGATAGAGCCTTGTGGGAAAGGTTTGTGGGGAACATCTAGGAGTTTCGTTTTGAACATGTTGGATTTGAAGCCCCTGTAAGACATCTGAATGGAGCCATTGGGCAATGGTTGAGTGTGGAGATCAGGAGAGCTGTCTGGCAGTGGTCAGAATGCAGATGAGGAGGAACAAGTTCCTGAGGCTAGGGAGAGAGCGTGCCCCCCTGACTCCAAGGAGCCAGAGCTGTGGATGAACACCGTACTTCTGGGAAAAGGGACCATGTGTATCAAGCTGGTGACAGGCATCTCACAACCAGTGAATAGAAGTGCCAAGGGACCCATTCATTTCTCAACAATATCTAATGTGCCTCTGTGATGTGCCAGGTAAGCGGGGTGCGGGGGCAGGTATAGTCAACAGTGAACCAAACAGGCAATGCCTGTTCACAAAGACCTGGGAGACAGGCAATAAATAAACAAACAGAAATAAAACGTCAGGTGGTGTATTCGTGCCCTAGGGCTGCCATAACAAAGTCCCACAAATAGGTGGCTTCAAACAACAGAAGTTTATTCTCTCACAGTTCTGGAGGCTAGAAGCCTGAAATCAAGGTGTCAGCAGGGCCATGCTCCCTCCAAAAGCGCTAGGAGAGGATCCGTCCTTGCCTCTTCTAGCTTCTGGTGGTTACCAGCAATCCTTGGCATTCTTTGGCTTGTAGACACATCACTCCAGTCTCTGCCTCTGTCTTCCCATGACTTCTCCCCTGTGTGTCTGTGTCTCTGTGTCCAAATTTCCTTCTTATGAAGACACCAGTCAGATTGGATTTAGGGCCCAATCTAATCCAGTACAACCTCATCTTAATTGATTTCATTTGCAAAGACCCTATTTCCAAATAAGTTCATATTCACATGTTCCGGAACATAAATTTTGGGAGGACATTCTTCAACCCAGTACACGTATGTGAAGAAAACGGTGGGACAGGAAATAGACACAGGGTATTAGTTTAGATTTGGGGTTGGGAAGCCCTCTCTGAGGGCCAGAGTGAGAAGTTTGGTATTCTTTTACATGTTATAAGAGGCCATTAGGGAGGTTTGTGAAGTCCTTGGGTGGTGCAAACAATTAACGTGCTCAGCTGCCAAAGGTCGGAGGTTTGAATCCACCCAGAGGCACCTCAGAAGAAAGGCGTGGTGATCTACTGAAAAATCAGTCACTGAAAACTCTATGGAGCACAGTTCTACTCTGACACACATGGGGTCACCATGAGTAGGAGCTGGCTTGACAACTGGTTTGGGAGCTTTTGAGCAAGGGGGTCTCATGGTTTGACTTAGATTTTTAAAGGGATCGCTCTGGCTGTGGTGTGGAGAACAGACAAAGGGTGGGCAGGGGTGGAAGCTCGCATGTACAAAGCCCCAAGCTAGACGCCAAGGGGAGTGCAGCAGACCCTACAGGCAGCAGCAGGCCCCATGGTAGACCAGCCCGGGACTGTGACAATGGACTTAGAACTTAGTTTCATGGCTAACTTTGTGATTGTGGGGCCCTGGGAAAGTGGCCTCCCCTCTCTGGGCCTCAGGTTCCTGAATTGCAAAAGGAGACGGTTGGATCTGTAAGGTTCCTCTTTCCAGATCTTGCTCTGTAAGGCGGTCTTTCCAAGTGGGTGGGTTTCCTCTGCCCTTGGGTAAGACTGAAGCAAAAGAGAGCAGGACGGGGCAAACAAAAGAGGTCCTCAGATGGGGAGTTAGGCCAACATCACAATCTCTCTCTGCCCTGTGGACAGCAGCAGTGAGCTCCTTTGTGATATTGCCAAGGGCTCATAAGGGCTCATCCCTCTCTCCTACCTGCTGCACCCTGGACATGGGTGCCCCAGATCACTGGTGATTGGGGCCCGTGCAGATGAAGGCGTGGGGGGCAGAAAGAGTTTAGAGCTGGACAAGTCTGTATTAAGATTTCTGCTCCTCCCAGTCATTATGCTGTGTGACCTTGGGCAAGTGTCATGCCCTCTCTGAGGCTCTGTTTTCTGTCCTGTAAAGTGAGGATCACATTACCTATCTCACTTCTCCTGGGGCAGATCTGGCCCTGCCTGCTCCCCAGCTCATCTCCTGCCTCACTGTGAAAGTTATATGAAACAAGGCTGTAAAATATAAAGCTCAGCACCTGGCACACGGTAGCCGCTCAATAAACTTTAATGCCTTCCATGTCCTCTCCTGCACGAGGAGTGTCTCTCACCCCCTGCCTGAAACACTTCCATGGCTTCCCCTTGCACTGAGATTAAAGTCCACTCCTCCTGGGGCAGATCAGGCCCTGCCTACTCCCCAGTTCATCTCCTGCCTCTCTCCCCACCGTGCAGGGCACGTCAACCTCACTAGCCTTCTTTCAGTTCTTCTAACTACCCAGGTTCTTTCCAAGTTGCAGGCCTTTGCATGTGCCCCTCGCCAACTCTGCATCTTCTTCCCATCTTTTTTTTAAAAAAGAAAAAAAACCAAACCCATTGCCATCAAGTCGATTCTGACTCATAGTGACCATATAGGACAGAGTAGAACTGCCTCATACAGTTTCCAAGGAGGCCCTGGTGGATTCTAACTGCCAACCTTTTGATTAGCAGCCATAGCTCTTAACCACCACACTGCTAGGGTTTACCTCCCATCTTTTAGATCTGCTTAAATGTTACCTTGTCTGAGAAGCCTTCCCTGAACACCCTCTCTCTTCTCTGTCTCAGCCCCTCATTTATTTTATTTTATCTGCTTTATGGGTCCTGATCACACTGTAAACTCCACCAGGACAGAAACTCTGTTTGTCTTAGGCACTGCTCTATTCCTGGCACTTGCCACAGCAGTTCGTACCCAGCAGGTGCTTAATAAGGAACCTGGTTGCCCAGTGGTTAAGAGTTCAGCTGCTAACCAAAATGTCGACAGTTCAAATCCACCAGCCACTCCTTTAAAACCCTATGGGACAGTTCTACTCTATCCTACAGGGTCGCTATGAGTCGGAATCAACTCGATGGCAATGGGTTTTAGGTGCTTAATATAGCCACAGCAACGGACTCAAATGTCCCAATGACCTTGAAAATGGCAGATGGCTCAGGACCAGTCAATGTTTCATTTTGTTACTTATAAAGTTGCCATGAATTGGAATCGACTCAACAGCAACTAATAACAACCAAAAAAATAACCCTCCAAACCTGTTGCTGTCGAGTGGATTCCGACTCATGACGAACCCATATGTTACAGAGTAGAACTCAGTTCCATCGGGTTTTCTTGGCTGTAATCTTTACAGAAGCAGATGGCAAGGGCTTTCTTCCATGGTGCTGCTGGGTGGGTTCAAACCACTAACTTTTCAGTCAGTAGTCAAAGTGCAAACATTTTGCACCACCAAGAGACCTTACAATAACAACAACAGGTGTTTAATAAGTGTTCCCTCCCGCTGTGAAGATGCACACACACCACAGTGATCACATTAATGCCTGCACTGCTCACAGGAGGGGCTGCTAAGAAAAGGGGACGCTGAAGACTAGAATGTCCATTAAAAGTCAAAGCATGGCCCTGCATCCGATGCCTGAGCACCAGTGACTCGTCTTTCTGGAATTTCAGTGGCAGTCGTTGGTTTGAATTCTCGACACACCCAGCTTTATTCCCTGCAGCATGCTACATGGCAGTGTTTAAAAAATTAACAATTCCATTTACTGTTAAGCCTCTTCCCTTGGAATACACTCAAGGAGACGGTGCATGTACGCACACACACATACACACGTACACACACACATCCTGAGGTCATGGGGTGCACACTAGTGCACGCTCCTCATCACAACATCTTCCTCTCTGAGCAATGGAGTAAGACGCTAGGACGTGGGTTAGGATTTTTTTGAGTCCAGTAGATTTCTTGGAACCTTCTAGGAAGCCCCTAAAGACAAATAGCAAAGCCATATTTTTAATATTACTTTTTTAATTGAAAAGACAATGCAGCATAATTTTTAAAAATACTTTAAAGCAAAAGCTCCCCCCAAATCCTGCCTCCCCACTGTACCACAAGTGTTTTCCATTGGGCACAGACCCCCTGCCTGGGTTTCCAGGCATCCACCTTTCCTCCATAGAGCTGTTGTGATTGTGAACATCCTTTCAAGAAAATGACATTTTAAAGTGGAAGCGTTGGTTCATCTCCTGTAAAGGAACAGGCAAGGCTAAGCCCAGATTTTATTTCTCTGAACAGCTGTTGAGGAGTCAAACCTCGAGGTGTCAGACCAGACACAGTGCTCAGTTTGGGTTCCATGTGCATGTGTGTGCGTGTGTGCGTGTGCATGTATGTGTGTGTGTACATCAGCTGGGTGAGTACCGAAAGCTCCTCCCAGGGGGCTCCCTGTCAGGCTTAGGCCAGCCTGGCTTAGTTAAGAAGGCAGACCCAGGCCTCTTTTCCTTTAGTCCTTAATCTTCCTTCTGTTCTCAGGTGTCAGGAAGAGAGCGCCCAGCTGCAGGCAGAGCTAGCGCGGAAACAACAGGAGGCTGAGAGGAGAGATGCTATGTACCAGGAGGAGCTTGGCGGGCAGCGGGACTTGGTCCAGGCCATGAAGAGGAGGGTGTTGGAACTGATCCAGTAAGGGTGCAGACAGCAGAGGGTGGGAGTAGAGGAAGAGGGGAATGGTATGGGAAGTAGAGACTGGGACATGGAAATTCCACTCCACTAACAATTACCAAAGGAGCCCTGTGGCTCAGTAGTTAAAAGATTAGCTGGTAATCGAAAGGTTGGCAGTTCAAACCTACTCAGTTGCTCCACAGGAGAAAAGACCTGGCAATCTGCTTCCATAAAGGTTAAAACAAAACAAAACAAAACAAAACCCCTTGCCGACGAGTCAATTATGACTCATAGTGACCCTATAAGACAGAGCAGAACTGCCCCATAGGGTTTCTAAGGAGTGGCTGGTAGATTCAAACTGCCAACCTTTGGTTAGCAGCCGAGCTCTTAACCACTGTGCCACCAGGGCTCGTCTATAAAGTTTACAGCCTAGAAAACCCTATGGGACAATTCTACTCTGTCACATGGGGTCCCTATGAGTCAGAATCAACTGGACAGTACACAACAACAATTATCAAGCAGGGTTCTGGATCTTTCATATATGCTAACTGATTTCCTTCTTTTAGCCACCCCTGCTGTTATCCTCATTTTACGGATGAGGAAACCAAGGGTGAGAGAGGCTGACTTGGTCACCAAAGACACACAGCATATAAATTGCAGAGAGTCCTCTGACTCTCACACACATACCCTCTCCACCCCACCCACACATACACACATACCTACTAAGGCTAGAAGGGAAAGGAACCCATGGAAATTGGGAGAACAGGGAGGAAAAAGACACAGGGGTTAACTAAGAGGTAACTGCATGCCCTATACCTGCCTCCATGCTGTTAGCCTGTCCTGGGTCAGGTGTCCTAAGTTCCAGGGACCAGGCTCGTCAGGATCAATCCCAGACCACTGAATTCACTGAGGGATGGGGAGATACGTAAAGCTTGGTTTCTGCCCTCCAGCCTAGTGAGGAAATAATTCACATACATATAGTTCAGAAAGTAGGAGACCATTGGACTCAGGTTCCGTTAGAATTGGAAGGTTGCTGAAGGATCATTTAGGACTAAATCCTCTTGCACAAAATCTAAATGGTATTAAAGGTGAAAAAAGGAAGAGATCAACTTGAAAAGGACAAACAAAGAATTTAAGGAGTGATCTCTTCCAGAAAACTGTCAGTTGGAAGAAGGGAGATACAAAAGGTTAGCTATTTTCCTCAAAAAATAATTTAAGGCATCTAACAATAAAAGGCATATATAATGGGATTGTTAAAGAAAAATAGAAGATTAAATGGAAGCTATAGTGGAAGAAGAAAAATATACACCCTAGAATTTTTAGGATCAGGATTAGGGTTAGAATTCAGCTCTGAGCATCTTGGTGACAGGATCACAAAGAGAAACAGAGAGTTACCCATATCTCACTCTCCATTCCAGGGAAATATACCAGTTCATCAGGAGAGACAAACGTCTTTCCTGGTGCTAAAGAAATTATTCACAGGGGTCCTCAGGCAGGAAACTGAAACTACACGATACAATGTCACTGGCAGAAGTTTTGTGGAAGATGTAACCTAAGCAAAAAAAAAGTCACAGAGGTTGACTTCTGGATCAAGATGGTAGATTGACCACATGTTGCCTATTCTCCATCCTGAAATCTCAGTATAATAGTAGTAAAAGAATAAAACGTATAATGGAGAGAAAGATGGAGGAGCCAACCACAGTGGGAGATTACAGCAAATTTCCAGGCACTGGGAAATAGATGGAGTAGTGGATATTGATGAAGGCCAAGTTAGAGATAAGCATGAGAGGGGCAAAGCCCATCAGCAATGCAGAACTTCAGGACCCAGAGACGCCAGGTACACAGAGGGCGACAGTGAGATGAGGGGCAGAAATCAGGAAAATCAACTGATAAAGTCACTATAAAGAGCTGTCAACACCCCTTGCTTCCTGCCTGGCTCCTCACATGCCGAACATCCAGCAGCCAGAGATCTGTCTTCCAGACAAATAATCAGAAGATCTTTCTCTAAGAAGGTTAGGTGCCCCAAAGAAAAGACCAGTGCGTTCTGGCATTTGGGAGCCTGGTATAACAGGTATTTCCCTGCCCAATCTCCCTGAAGGAAAACTACTACTCAACCATCCCTGTCCACTGTACAGAACTTCCACTCCACGTGTATTGACTCTTTCTTAAACATAAAGTGGCAACCAAGGATCCTCAGACATTTGGGTAGAGTCTAGAACACAAAGGGGAGAAACAAAGATAAATAAGTAAACAAGAAACCATTGAAGAGATAAAAAGAACTTAAAAACGTAACAAAATTACTAATATTCCCAAAAAGATGGAGAGATTCAAGATGAGATAGCTCCCTTGAAACAAGATGCTATGGAAAACAACCATCAAAGGTTGAGAAAAGTTTTTGGAAATAAAAAATATGATCACTGAATTTTCTTTAATTCACTAGAAGGATTGGAAGAGAAAGATAGGCAGATTCTCAGAAAGTAGAATAAAAAGAACAGAGAGATGAAAGATACAAAGGAAATCATTAGAGACACAAAGAATCAATCCAGGAGTTTTAATATCGTCTCCAACTGACACAAGCCAAGAAAGGAGAGAATAAAATGGAAGAAATTATCAAATGAAAAATATTAGATAATTTCTCAGCTCAAATCTTCAGATTTAAAGATTTCACTGAGTGACCAGCACAATAAAGAAAGAAAGAAGGAAAAGATCCACACCTAAATACATCATTGTGAAATTTCAGAGACTGAAAAATCAAAGACTAGAAGAATATCTTCAAATTGTCTATAGGAAAGGACAGCTCACCAATAAAAGGAGAACCCAATGAATGTCAGGAGTCAATGGTGTAACACTTTTCAAGTTCTGAGAAAAACTGACTTTGCCCTAAAATTGCATGTCCACCAAATTATGAATCAAGTAGGGAAGACAATGGAGTAAAAATATTTTCCAGACCAATCAAACAAAAAACCAAGCCCGTTGCCATTAAAGTGGATTCCAACTCATAGTCAAGTCTCGGGAAATTCACTTACCACACAACATTTCTTAGGAAGTTAATTGAGGATGTGCTCCAGAAAAACAAGGAAGTAAGCCAAGAAAGAAGAAGATGCGGCTCTACCTTAGGAGAAAGAAAAGGGAATTCCCAAGATAACGAGTGGGCATCAGGCCCAGGGAGCAGTCAGTCCAGACTGTAGCAGAAGTATCAAGGACTCAGGAGGAGAGTCTCTGGGAAGAAGAGGTATCAGTAGAATGCTTGGTATGATACAGAGTTTGGAGGGAAAAAATTAGGCTATGTTAAAGGCAAGTAAGGCAAGGACACAGAAAGGCAATTAGAAACTCCTAGAAAAACAGGAAGGGACATGTTCAAAGAATACATCTTAGCTTTTCAGGAAGCAATATGTATACATATTGTTTAATCATGTAAATACTATTCATTGATTTTTTTTCTATGTTAGAATCAACCTAAAGGCAAAGCACAGAAGACAATTGTAATTATGAACAGAATGTAAATATTACCAACCTTAATAATATAAAGTATAGAAGCCAGACTATATGAAGAAGAATGGGGCATCAGGATTGGAGGAAGACTCATTAACAATCTGTGTTATGCAGATGACACAACTTTGCTTGCTGAAAGTGAAGAGGACTTGAAGCACTTACTGATGAAGATCAAAGACCACAGCCTTCAGTATGGATTACACCTCAACATAAAAAAACAAAACAAAACAAAAATCCTCACAAATGGATCAAGATAAATGGAGAAAAGATTGAAGTTGTCAAGGATTTCATTTTACTTGGATCCACAGTCAACACCCATGGAAGCAGCAGTCAAGAAATCAAACAACGCATTGCATTGGGCAAATCTGCTGCAAAAGACCTCTTTAAAGTGTTAAAAAGCAAAGATGTCATTTTAAGGACTAAGATGTGCCTGACCCAAGCCATGGTGTTTTCAATCGTCTCATATGCATATGAAAGCTGGACAATGAATAAGGAAGACTGAAGAAGAATTGATGTATTTGAATTATGGTGCTGGCAAAGAATATTGAATATACAATGGCTTGCCAAAAGAACAAACAAATCCGTCTTGTAAGAAGTACAGCCAGAATGCTCCTTAGAAGCAAGGGTGATAAGAGTACGTCTCACATACTTTGGACATGTTATCAGGAGGGACACCAGTCCCTGGAGAAAGACATCACGCTTGGTTAAGTAGAGGGTCAGCAAAAAAGAGGAAGACCCTCAATGAGATGGATTGACACAGTGGCTGCAACAGTGGGCTCAAGCATAACAACGATCATGAGGATGGCGCAGGACTGGGCAGTGTTTTGTTCTGTTGTACATAGGGTTGGTATGAGTCGAAATCGACTCTACGGCACCTAACAACAACAACAAAAGAATGGAATCCAATAGAACATTCTGTGAAGATGGAAATGTTTTGTAATTGTGTTGTCCGATATGGTAGCTACTAGTAACATGTAGATATTTAGCACTTGAAATGTGGCTCGTGCTACTGAGGAGATGAAGTTTTAATTTTATTTAATTTTAATTTAAGTAGCCATGGGTAGCTACCATATTGGACACTGTGGGAATAGATGACAAGTTAGGAGGTGGGAGAAGGAGGCAAGCTGAAGAGAAGGAATACTGGCATCATCATATTACAGAATGGGAGTAAAAAATCCTGGCTAAATATGTGAGCATATTATGGGAAATTGCAGAGGAACCAAAAATAGAGACATACCTACACTGGGAGGAAGAAAGAGGAGATAGTGAGCAAGGTAATAAATAAGCTAAATCCTTTGATATCAAGGAAATCTATAGAAAATGTTCTCTATTGATAAATCAAGAAGGAGGATTATAAGCATATTACTTTGATATGGAAGTAATTTCAAGAAGAAAAATCTAAAAGTCATAAAAGGTGGTCTTGCACTAAGAATGGGAAGGAGTGGGGAGAGTGTGTAGTGCCTTTTGATATAAACCCTTCTGCACTATCTGATTTTTAAACCATGTATGTGTATTATTTGGATAAAAATTTTAAAATAACCTATATTCCTAAACACCCTTAAAAAAATTAAAATAGTTTTGCAAGGGCATAAATATACATAAATACAAGGTAGTCTTTACTAAGTGCTAAATAAAAGATAATAGGCATTATGTACTAGAGGGATCTGGAGCAAGAACCTCTGGGGCTCCTGTGATCAGGAAGCACTCCTCGAAGAAGGTGGGATATAAACAGGTTCTTAAATAATGGGTCATGGTTATGTTGGATGAGAGGGAGATTGGCGTCACCATTTGTCTTCCTGAAATCCTAGAGACTAACTGATCTGTGTGTGTGTGTGTGTGTGTGTGTGTGTGTTCATTTCTCCTTGTTCTTATGTCTCTTTCTCTGTCTCTTCATCTTTCTCTGTATTTGCCTCTCCCTCCTATTTGTGTCTCTGTTCCTCTCTCTCTGTATCTTCGTCTTTTACTTTGCATGTATCTCTCCATCTGCTTCTCTGGGTCCTTCTCTGTTTCCTTCTCCTATGCTCCTATTTCTATATTTCTTTCTCTCTGAGTGACTCTGTCTCACTTTCCATTTCTCTCTATGTCTTCCTGTCTTTCTTTCCTTGTCTCTGTCTCTGTTCCTCATCTCTTTCTGTGTATCACTGTGTGACTTTCTCTGTCACCCTCTTCATCTCTCTCTTACCCTTTGTTTCCCTCCATGTTGCTCTTTCTGTCCCTCCATATCTCCATCTATGTCTACTTCTGTCTGTCTATCTTTGTGTATATGTATCCACCTCCATTCCTCCATCAGAGAGAAGGACAACCTGTGGCAGAAGGTCCAGCATCTCTCTTCTGTGGCCCCTGAATGCTGTGTCAGCTGCAGCAAGATCTTTGGGCGGCTGTCTCGGCGGTATCCATGCAGGTATGTGAGACAGGTACAGAATCCATTCTCTGAGACAGCCCAGTTTCCACCAGCCACAGCCCCCTTCCCACTCCAGGAAAGTGGGAGACACAGGAACTGGGTATTTATAAAAGACCTCTTAAAGCTGATCCCTCATTTTACTCCATGTGGCTTCCAACACTAAGCAGAGATATGAGCAAGAACAGTGGAATTGGGTTTTGGAATATGGAATTGTGCAACCCTTCAAGGAGTAGACTTGTTAATGGGCTTTTCCTCTGGGAAGAGACTTCTTGTACAGAAGAAGTGGCCCCCTCACCTCCTCTGCAAACACAGTGACAGGACAAACAGCAAAAGGAAGAAAAGTGAGCCATCACAAGAACCTACCATTGGAGTTGGAGGACTCTGGAGGGGTTGGGGAATCACGAGATCCTTTAGGAAAGGGAAGCCCTTCTGAAACAGACCTAGGGCTCTTCTACTGGGAAATGAGAAACAGGCAGATGTATCTTGGAGATGCTCAAACTCCCTGACTGTGCCCCACGTGCCCACAAACTCCCCTGGCCAGGCTGCAGAGGCTTCCCCTGTCCTCCCTGTCTCTGCCCCAGGCTCTGCGGAGGCCTGGTTTGCCATGCCTGCTCCACAGATTACAACAAGAGAGAGCGCTGCTGCCCACTCTGCTCCCGGAGAGAAGACTCCCAGGTCACCTGACCAAGACCTGCCCAGGACTGGACTTCCCCTGCCACCCCCACCGGATCTGTGCCCTTCCCTCTGCCGTTCCCAACCCTCTGATATATCCAGTCCTACCTTCTAGAAGTTGGTGATGTAAGGCAGACAGTGTTTATGTGGACAGACAGTGGTGTGGGGGGTGGAAGGAACACGAGTCAGGGAGTCAGGACAGGGTCCAGTCCTGCATCTGTCTCAGATGAGCTGTGCAACTTTGGCAAATACCTCAGCTTTCAGGGCTTTTTCTCTGACATGAAGGAGATGGGCTTCCTCCTCTTTAAAGTCTCTTCCGGCTCAGCAAATCCATGACCATGAGTAAGACCCCAGTGACCTTAGCGCTTCTCCTCCACACTCCCTCTCTCACTCAACTGTGGTGCCCACTTTTTAGGATTCATGAGAAGCAAAGCCTACATGGTCTTGGGTTCTTCAGTAGTTTCTTGTCAGAAATCTCAATTTTGGAATCTGTTTTTCTTTTATTTTTTAACAGCTTTATATTGAGATACTCTGTAGGGTCACTGTGAGTCAGAATCGACTCGATGGCAATAAGTTTTTTTTAAATTAACATATAATAAATTTCACATAAATTGTAGAATTTGATGAGGTTTTACTTTAATATATACACATAAAACCATCAGGAGTCCCTGGGTGATGAAAATGGTTAATGTGCTTGCTGCTAACCGAAAGATTGGAGGTTTGAGTCCATCCAGAGGCACCTCAGGAGAAAGGCCTGGTGAGGGACTTCTGAAAAATCAACCACTGAAAACTCTATGGAGCACAGTTCTATTCTGGCACACATGGGGTTGCCATGAGTTGGAAACCATTCTATGGCAACTGGTTAACTGGTTATAAAACCATCACCAGATTCAAAATAATAAACATATCCATTAACCCTGAAGTTTCCTCATGCCCCTTTATACTCTCTCCCTCTTTTCTCTCCCCTTATTCCCCAGCAACCACTGATTTACTTTCTGTCGTTATAGTTTGCATTTATTAGAATTTTGTATAAATGAAATAATACAGTATTGTACTCTTTGTTGTCTGCCTTCTTTCACTCAGCATAATTATTTTAAGATTAATTCATATTGTTGCATATAACAATAGCTCCTTTTTATTGCTGAATAGTATCCATTTTATGGATATATTACAGTTTGTTTATATATTTACCTGTTGCTGGACATTTGAGTTGTTTCCAATTTTTGACTATTACAAATGAAGCTTCTTTGGAATATATGTGGACAAATCTCTGTGTATACGCATACTTTTTTTTCCCCCTGGGTTAATATGCAGGAATGAAATGGCTACGTCACATGGTAGGTGTATGTTTAACTTTTAAGAACCTGCCAACCTATTTTCCAAAGAGGTAGTACCTTTTACACTCCTACCAGCAGTGAGTGAGAATTCCAGTTACTCCACAGGGGGGCTTGTGGCAAGATGCTGGTCTAAGAAGTTCCATGCTCCCTTCGCCCTCACAGAAACCCCAAGAAAGAAGTAGAATCTGGCCTAACTAATCTCATCAGAACTCTGGAAACCAGTCAAAGGTTTACAGCAACCAAGCTAACTCTGAATCAACAAAAAGACTACTTCAGGAAAAGCTTTGTGATGTTTTCTACTCACCCGTGCCTTGCCCTCACCCCAGTTCCATGGCAGTTTTAAAGTCAAAGCAGCCCACATTCCCCGAGAGGAATCCCGGTCCCTGGCTCTGGAAGAAACAGAGCAGACCATATTTGCAAATTATTGTGTGTGTCTGTTCTGACCTGTCTGGGGGCTGCCTAAAGGACTGACTCAAGCCTGGCTTCCTCTCTTTTGCCTATCTCAAAGCTCATACAGGGCTGAAAAGCTGTGCCCACATTCCAAACACTGTAACCACCTGTTGGCACCTAGGGCTAAAGAGTGGGATTGAAACATACAATAGATGCTAAAGGACAGGGAAGAGAACCTGGGAAGAGTTTCTTTGGGAAATCAGGACATTCAGTAGCATCCATATATATGGGAGAACTTAGAAAGCCATACACATGCTGAAGGCAAGATACATGCTAGAAAACACCTGAGAACTACCAAGGCCTCCACCAAACTGAGTCCAGTACAGCTAGATGGTGCCCGGCTACCACCACTGACTGGACTGCTCTGACCGGGATCACAACAGAGGGTCCTGGACAGAGCTGGAGAAGGATGTAGAACAAAATTCTAACTCACAAAAAAAAGACCAGATTTACTGGCTTAAAGGAGACTGGAGAAACCCCGTGAGTATGGCCCCCGGTCACCCTTTTAGCTCAGTGGTGAAGTCACTTCCAAGGTTCACCGTTCAGCCGGGGAGTGGACAGCCCCATAAAACCAAATGGGACTAATGAGGCACAGCAGTCCAGGGACAAGGGCCAGAAGGCAGAAGGGGACAGGAAAGCTGGTGATAGGGAACCCAAGGTTGAGTAAGGATAGTGTTGATGTGTTGTGAGGTTGTTAACCATTGTCATAGGGCAACATGTGTACTAACTGTTAAATGAGAAACTATTTTGTTCTGTAAGCCTTCACGTAAAGTGAGAATAGCAGCACAATTGGAAGAGCGTAGTCGATGTCACTGAACTGTGCATACAGAAATTTTTGAAATGGTGTATCTTTGGCTATGTGTATTTTCACCAAAAAAAAAAAAAAGGTCCAGAAGGGAGAGGGTTGACATGTCGTGGGGTTGTTAACCAATGTCATAAAACAATATGTGTACTACTGTTTCATGAGAATCTATTTGTTCTGTAAGCCTTCACCTGAAGTACAATAAAAAATAATAATAATAATAAAAAAAAATTACAGCCTAAAAAAAAAAAAAAACACCTGAGAAGACCATGCTCTTACCTTTGGCTGATCCCTAGGTTCAGTGCAAGCCCGCTAAGTGTTAAAGGACAGGCCCGGCACAGAGCCAAATCTTCAAGGACTAGGAGAAGTGTGTTTTGCTTTTTTTTGTTTTATTCTCTATTAAAAACACTAGCTGAACACAAGCCAAAGAACAGAGACTTCAGTGACCACACACGTCCAGGAAGGCAGTCTGCAAAAATAGAGAGGAAAAATCACTAAACAAATGGATTAGTATAGCCTTCAGCAATTAAAAAAAAAAAAAGCAAACCCTGAGGAAGAGGGAGAATCTGATTACCAGAGTTACCACATTATAATACTCAAATGTTCAATTATCAACGAAAAAATCATAAGGGATGCAAAGAAACTGGATGGCCCATTCAAAAAAACAAAATAAAGTGAAGAAGCTGTCCCTGAGGAAACTCAGACAATGGACTTACTATATAAAGTCTTTAAAACAACTGTATTAAGGAGACACTAAGCTTCTGTTAAGGGTGATGGAAAAATTGGGGAAAGGATAAGGGTGATGGTTCAACAACATAATGAAAGTAATTAATGTCACTGACCTGAACATGGGAAGACTGTTTAAATGGCAAATGTTTTGTTAAGTATCTATTTACCACAATTAAAAAAAAAAAACTGTATTAAATATACTCAAAGAGCTAAAGGAAAACAAAGAACTAAAAGAAGTCAGGAAAATGATGTTTGAAAAAATGAGAACATCAATAAAAAACAAACAAACCTATTGCCATCAAGTCAATTCTGACTCATAACAACCCTATAGGACAGAGTAGAACTGCTCCATAGGGTTTCCAAGGAGCACCTGGTGGATTCAAACTGCTGACCGTTTGGTTAGCAGCCGAACTCTTAACCACTACACCACCAGGGTTTCCGAGAACATCAATAAAGAGAAATTATCAAAAGGAACCAATTGCTCTACAAGGGATCTGGATTTGATGGGCAGGAAAGAAGGCACAGACATGGGCTTATGCCTCTCCATCCTTCCTCTCCAACTGCTATGGTAACGTGTAAGTGCCAGGAGGGAGTGGCTGAACCTAGGTTACTCTCTGCACGGTGCTCACTCTGCTAAACTTAATAAAGGCAGTTGTGAGGATTAGTAGCACCGTGGTGTAAGATCATATCTCCTGCACTGCCCAGGAAGTCTTACGCAAATTATACGTAAGTTCACTAAACATCCTATTATAGTACTTCCAAGAAAACTGTTTCAAAAGATGTGTGAGTTTTGTCGGCCCCACTCTATGACAAGGCAATTAGCCTCCCTACCCAAGCTTACTGGTAGCGAAGTGGTCAAGAGCTTAGCTGCTAACCAAAAGGTCGGCAGTTCGAATCCACTAAGCGCTCCTTGGAAACCCTATGGGGCAGACTTACTCTGTCCTATAGGGTTGCTGTGAGTCAGAATTGACTCCGCAGTAACGGATTTGGTACCCAAGCTCAAGGGCAGACTTAGCAGCCCTGAACGGCATTCACTGTCTCCTCCCCCTCTGTCTCACACAACTGCCCAGATCCTCCACATCAACTGGGCAACCCTTGTAATGGATAGACCACCTGAACAGCCCATCCCCAGCCTGGAGTTGCATCCCGTTACCACTGCACAGAGCAAGAGTTTCACAACAGCAGTTCCTGCTCTGGAGAACTGGTGAGAACTTCTCTTTATCAAAGGCAGTAACAAAGGAGGGGACAGGGAAAGGAGGGAATGGGGGCAAAAATGGGGCTCCTAGAGCAATTGGGGCAATAGAATCACCCATATCCTGAAGGACATTGGACACTTCTTGAAGGTCAGACTTACCCAGACACTTTTATTAGATCAGGGTTCTTATTACAGCAAAAGAAATCATATTCTAGCAGGAATTCCACCACGGAATTCAGACCTGCCTGGTGAACTGATAGGTGGCCTAGCGGAAGCTATTTTTAAAGAAGAAGCAAAATGGCCCTGGAAGACAACTCATCCAAAGGGAATCAGGAGGAATGGGGAATCTTCACCTTCTTCCCCTTTTGGGGATGGGATAGATGAGCAATGCTGAGGACAGGAGAGCATCTGTGTCCTGGGCTGGCCTCCAGTTCAACACTACGCTGAACGATCCCCACTAAGTACAAAGGAGAGCAGAAAAGTTCTAAGAAGAAACCAGAAAAGGTCATTAGACTTTGGGGACTCTCTGGCAGAGGATACCCCAAAGGTCTCCACAGACCACTCTGGCGACATGGCACTGAGAGAACACCAGTCCTTCAGCAGTGACTCCAGAGCACATACCCAGCAACAGCAGTACCCAGAAGAAGCATGTGGTAGGCACCTCCAACAAACTTTAAAGGGGGCTCAGGCCCTACATTGTCAATGGAGTCTGAAAGCACGCAATTTGGATTAGTGCTATTGATGTGACTTCTTTTGTCCTCACAGACTAGGGATGCCCTAGGAAATTTGGGAAACATAATTTATTTTAAAATCAGTTTCACCCATTTGGTCAATTCATTCAGAGTGCAACAAAAAATATATTAAGCATATTGAGGCTAAACCTATATAACAATAGAGTTTTCATATGCTGTTGCAGTTAAAACCTATTGTCACTGATTCTGACTCATAGCAACCCTATAGGACAGAGTTGAACCACCCCATAGGGTTTCCAAGGCTGTAATCTTTATGGAAACAGACTGCCACATCTTCTACCAGCAGAGCAGCTGGTGAGTTCAAACCACCGACCTTTCTGGTTAGCAGCCGAGCACTTAACCACTGAGCCACTAGGGCTCATTGAAGTTAAGTGGGTATCAATTTAAACTAAATTGTTATAATTTAGGATGTCAAATGTAATCCCCATACCCACTGCTGTTGAGTCGATTCTGACTCATAGAGACCCTACAGGACAGAGTAGAACTACCCCCACAGGGTTTCCAAGGCTGTAAATCTTTATGGAAACATACTCCCACATTTTTCTCCCATAGCAGCTGGTGGATTTGAACCATCAACCTTTCAGTTAACAACTGAGTGCTTTAACCACTGTGCCATTACAAAGAAAATATCTAAAAAATATACCTTATTTTTATGCAAATAATGCACAGCTTCTACATTTGTTTGCCAACCACAAGGTTTGAGGGAGGACACGGTTGGCAAACAAACATAGAAGGTACACGTTATTTGCGTAAAAATACGGTACACAAATGGTTCGCTATAAAAAAAATCAACTGAAGATGAAAGAAGGCAGTAATGAAGGGAATGAGGGGCAAAAAAAAGTATAAGACACACAAAAAACAAACAGCAAAATGCCAGAAGCAAGTCCTTCTTTATCAGTAATTATTTTAGGTGTAAATGGATTAAACTCTCCAATCAAAAGGCAGACTGGCAGAATGGATTAAAAAACATGATCCAACTATACGTTGTCTACAAGAGACTCACCTTACATCCAAGAACACAAATGGGTTGAAAGTGAAAGGAAAGAGTAAAATATTTCATGAAAATAGAGGCCAAAAACACTGAGAACCCAGGGTGGAAAGGGAAACGGGAAGAGTGCTAATACATTGGGGGACTGCAACTAATGTCATAAAACAATTCGTGTATAAAATTTTTGAATGAAAAACTAATTTGTGCTGTAAACTTTCACCTAAAACACAATGAATTTTTTCTTAATTTAACACGAGCCACAAAAAAAAGTAGCCGAAAGAGAGCTAAGATGGCTATACTAATGTCAGACATAATAGACTTCAAGTCAAAAATTGTTATAAGAGACAAAGGACATTATATATTGAAAAAAGAATTGATTCATCAAGAATACATAACAATTATAAACATATGCATCTAACAACAGAGCCTCAAAATTTACGAAGCAAACATTGATAGAATTGAAGGGAGAAATAGACAGCTCTACAGTAATAGTTGGAGACTTCAAATTACACCACTTACAAGAATGGATAGAACATCTAGACAGAAGATCAATAAGGAAGTAGAAGAATTGAACATCACTATAAACTAACTATACCTAACAGACATATATAGAACACTCCATCGAGCAGCAGCAGAATACACATTCTTCTCCAGTGTACATGGGTCGTTCTCCTGGATAGATTATATGTTAGACACAAATCAAGTCTCAATAAATTTTAAAAGATTGAAATTATATAAAGTACATTCTCTGACCACAATGAAATGAAATAAAATATAGAAAGCAATAAAAGAAAGAAAACTGGAATAAATTTAACCAAAAAGGTGAAAGATTCATATGCTGAGAACTAGAAAGCATTGTGAAAGAAATTAAAGAAAATCTAAATAAATGGAAAGACATCTTGTGTACATTACTATCTGAATATTGTTAAGATAGCATTACTACTCATAGCAATTTACAGATTCAACACAATCTCTATCAAAACTCCTAAAGCCTTTTGTGCTGAAATAGAAAAGCCAATCCTCAAGTTCATATGGAATTTCAAGGGACCCCAAATAGCCACAGCAATTTTGAAAAAGAAGAACAAAGTTAAAGGATTCACACTTCCCAATTTCAAAACTTACTACAAAGCTACAGTAATCAAACAATGTGGTACTGGCATAAGGATAGACATTTAGACCACAGGAATAAAATGAAAGTCCAGAAATAAAAAAACTCATACATCCATGGCCATCTGATTTTCAACAAGGGTGCTAAGTTCATTCAATTGAGAAAGAATAGTCTCTTCAACAAAAGGTGCTGGTACAACTGGATTCCCACATGCAAAAGAATGAAATTGGATCCCTATTTTTCACCATATACAAAAATTAACTCAAAATAGATCAACAATCTAAATATAAAAGCTAACACCATAAAACTCTTAGAAGAAAACTTAAGAGTAAATCTTTATGTCCTATGTCCTTCATGTCATAGATTCTTAGATATATGAAAAGCACGAGCAACAAAAGAAAAAAACAGATAAATTTGACTTCATCAAGATGAAAAAAATTTATACATCCAAAGACATTAACAAGTAAATGAAAAGATAACCTACAGAATGGGAGAAAATATTTGCAAATCATATCTGATAAGGGCTTAATATCAAAAATATATACAGAATTCTTACCACTCAACAGCAACAAAACAAACAAACTACCCAACTTAAAAACGGACAGAAGATTTGAACAGACATTTCTCCAACAAGAGATGTTGTTGTTTGGTGCCATCAAGTTGGTTCCGACTCATAGCAACCCTATGTACAAAAGAACGAAACACTGCCCGATCCTGCGCCATCCTCACAATCATTGTTATGCTTGAGCTCATTGTTGCAGCCACTGTGTCAATCCATCTCATTGAGGGTCTTCCTCTTTTTTGCTGACCCTCTGCTTTACCAAGCATGATGTCCTTCTCCAGGGACTGGTCCCTCCTGATAACATGTCCGAATTATGTGAGATGAAGTTTCACCATCCTTGCTTCCAAGGAGCACTCTGGTTGTATTTCTTGCAAGACAGACTTGGTTGTTCTTTTGGCAGTCCATGGTGTATTCATTATTCTTCACCAACACCACAATTCAAAGGCATCATTTCTTCTTAGGTCTTCCTTAGTCCTCTAGGTGACATCTTTAAAGAGGTCTTTTGCAGCAGATTTGCCCAATGCAATACATTGTCTGATTTCTTGACTATGGCTTCCATGGGCATCGATTGTGGATCCAAGTAAAATGAAATCCTTGACAACTTCAATCTTTTCTCTGTTTATCATGATGTTGCTTAATAACAAGTGTTAATGAGGATGTGGAAAAACTGGAACCCTTGGGCATTGCTGGTGGGAATGTAAAAGGGTTCAGCTGCAGTGGAAAATAGTATGGCAGCTCCTCAAAAAGTTAAGCAAAGAATTACCATATGACCCAACAATTCTACTCCTAGGTATACACAGAACCCAAAAAAGTTGAAAGCAGGAACCCAAACAGATACTTGTACACCAATGTTCATTGAAGCATTGTTCACAATTGCTAAAAGTAGAAACAACCCAAATGTCCATCAACAGATAACTGGATAAACAAAATGTGGTATAGCCATGCAATGGAATATTATTCAGCCATAAAAAAGAATGGGTTCTAATACTTGCTACAACATGAATGAACCTTGAAAACATGCTAAATGAAATAAACCAGACACAAAATGACAAATATTGTATGATTCTACTTATATGAAGTATCTAGAATAGGCACATTCATAGAGTCAGCAAGTGGATTAGAGGTTACCAGGAGCTGGGAGGAAGGAAGAATGAGGAGCTATTGCTTAATAGGTAAGGAGTTTCTGTTTGAGGTAATGAAAAATTTTGGAAATAGTGGTAATGGTTGCACAACATTGCGAATGTAACTCATGCCACTGCATTAGACACCTAAAATGGTTAAGAGGGCAAATTTTAAGTTATATATATTTAACCACTATAAATTTTTTTAAATTGTATTTTGTTGTTGTTGTTGAGAATATACACAGAAGGTATATACCAATTTAACAGTTTCTACCTGTACAATTCAGTGACATTGATTACATTCTTCAAGGTGTGCAGCCGTTCTCACCCTCCTTTTCTGAGTTGTTCCTCATCTATTAACATAAACTCACTGTTCCCTAAGGTTTCTGTCTAAATCTTTCAAGTTGCTGTTGTCAATTTGATCCCATATAGATAGTTCTTAAAACAGCATAATGTTCAAGGCAGACCTTTTTCACTGGTTAAGCTAAACTATTGTTTGGTTTTAAGAAGACTTCAGGGGATATTTTTGGTTTAAGGTTTTAGGATTATCTTAGGGCAATAGTTTCAGGGGTTCATCCAGCCTCATGGCTCCAGAAAGCCGAGAGTCCATTGAAAATTTGAAATTACGTTCTGCATTTTTCCCTTTTTAATTAGGACTCTTCCTTAAAATTTTTGATCAAAATGTTCAGTAAGGGTGACTGGACACCATCCAGTTCTTCTGGTCTCATGGCAGAGGAGATAGTTGTTCAAGGAGGCAATTAGCCACACATTCCACTTCCTCCTCCTAGTCCTGACTCACCTTCCTCTGTTGTTCCAAACAAATAGAGACCAACTGTTGTGCCTTGTACGGCCACTTGCAAGCTTTTAAGACCTCAGGAACTACACAACGAACCAGAACAGAAGCATTAAATATGCTATTAGGCCAGTTAACTGGGATGTCCCATGAAACCATAACCCTAAACCTCCAAACCAAGGAAAAAATCCTATGAAGTGTTTGGTTGTATATAAGCAGCCTCAGCAGCTACTCTTTTTTTTTTTTTTTGTCCCCTAAACTAATGCAATAGTCGTGCGATAGTGGTGGATTCTGGAGTTGGGATGTCTGAGTAAGGATCCCAGCTATGTCGTTTAATAGCTGTGGACTTTGGGCAAGTTGTTTAATCTCACTGGGTCTCAGTTCTATCATCTCTAAAATGGGGATAATAACATCTACTGCATAGGGCTGTTATGTGGGTTAAATGAGTTTGTATTTATAAAGCACTTAGAATGATGTTGGCACTGTCAGCTATTATTATTATGTTATTCTCCTAAATAGTTTCTGGTGGCAACAATTAAGCGTTCAGCTGCTAACCAAAAGGTTGGCGGTTTGAACCCACTAGCAGCTCCACAGGAGAAAAGACTTGGAGATCTGCCCCTGTAAAGATTATAGCCTAGAAAATCCTATAGGGCAGTTCTGCTTTGTTACTTTGAGTTGCTACAAGTTGAAAATCAGCTCGACAGCACCTAACAACAAATAGTTTCTGGAGTCCCTGGGTACTGTAAACAGTTAATGCACTTGAGTGCTAACCGAGAGGTTGGAGGTTCAAGTTCACCCAGAGACCCCTCGGAAGAAAAGCCTGGCGATCTACTTCTGAACAATCAGCCATTGAAAACTCTATGGAGCACAGTTCTACTCTGACACACCTGGGGTCACCATGAGTCGTTGTCAACTCAACAGCAACTGGTACTGGTAAAGAGACTCTGCCTCAAATTTTTCCCCTTCAATCTAACCCCCAGACAAATAGAGACCAATTGGCAGCAGAGTGATCTTTCTAAAAGGTGCATTTGATCACGTTTTTCTCCTGTTAAAACCACTCAAGTCCCACCCCCACCCCACCCCCAGTTTTTCAAGTGGTTTACCTATGAAGAGAAAGACACAGGAGAGTAATAGTTAAAGGGGTCCTAGGACAGAGGGAGGGTAAGAAAGCCATAAGCAAGTTCAGGGGCTGAAAGGGAAGAGCAGTTTAGGGTCAGAGGAGGCAGGAGACAGAATCCTCAAAGATGTGAGAGGCAGTGGGTTCCATGGCCAGATGACAGAGTTCTCCGGAAACAAAAGGAGGGACACTTCTCACACTGACCCTGGAAAGAAGGAAGAAACGGAATGGCCATTCAGGCAAGTCTGTTGGCGGGGGACTGAGGTTGCCTACCTCTTCCTTACAAAGAAGGAGGAGCAGGTTCAAAATGATGAGAGACAGAAGGTGGGCTAGACAAACCTCCACCTTCAGACTGGCAGGCTCCTCCAGAAGCCATTAGGCAGGAAGGTGTGAAAATCCCAAGTACTCAAGCCAGAATGAATAGATGGGACCTTTGCCATTAGGCAGGAAGGCGTGAAAGTCCCAAGTACTCATGCCAGAATGAGTAGATGGGACCTTCACCCGGGGACAGATTCCCAGGGCAAACCTCCTCTGTGGGAACACCTCCCCTGATGGACCTCTTGGATTTCCCCTCTGCAGCCCAGCATCAGAAGTTTCTTCATAAAGGCCACTTTACTTTTTTTCCTGCCCAATAGCCCTAACTGCTGCCGCACCCTGAGTCACATCAGAGGCGTCAGTGGTCACTGCAATAACAACAGCAGATACAGCAGCAACAGCAGGTAAGTGATCTGTTCAGTCTTAGGATTGCTGGTGACATATCTCTGATAGAAGGGACTTGGAAACTTCAGCCTCTCTTTTCTGAATCCCCTAGGAGCTGGGGTGATGAATTACAGAAACTTTCAGCTGAAGATAATTAATGTCTTCCCCCAGACAGTGCTGTCCCACAGACCTTTCTCCAATGACAGGAAGGTTCTTTATCTGCACTGTCCAGTATGGTAGCCACTAGACCCATGAGGCTATTGAGCACTGAAATATGGCCAGGATGACTGAGGAACTGAATTTTTATTTTATTTTAATTAATTTAAATTTGAATAGCCACATAAGGCTAGTGGCCACCATATTGGACAGCACAGACCTTTAACAATCTCATTTCCCAAAGGAGCACACCATGTCCCAGAGAGAAATGACTTGTCCACGCTCACCTTGACCATTAATAGCAGAACCAGGATTGGAAGCCAGTTTCTTACTCACCCCACCAACCACAAGCATGTGGAGGGCTCAGTGGAAATGAAATCAACCTCAAGAGAATCAAGAAGTAGACTGTCTTGGTTACCTAGTGCTGCTATAGCAGAAATATCACACATGGGTGGCTTTAACAAACAGAAGTTTATTTTCTCACCGTTTAGGAGGCTAGAAGTCCAAATTTAGAGTTCCAGCTCTGGGGAAGACTTCCTCTGTCAGCTCTAAAGGAAGGTCCTTGTCTCTTCTGACCTTCTGCTCCTGGGCAGTCTTCATGTGACTTGGCATCTCTCATCCCCAGTCTCTACTTCTTTTGCTTGCTTGTTTAATCTCTTTAATATCTCAAAAGAAATTGATTTAAGACACACCCTACGCTAAACCTGCCTCATTAACATAAAAAGACAACCTATTCCGAAATGGGATTCTAACCACAGGCATAAAACCCATTGCTATTGAATCTACTGCAACTCATAGCAACCCTATAGGACAGAGTAGAACTGCCCCATAGGGTTTCCAAGGAGCAACTGGTGGATTTGAACTGCTGACCTTTTTGGTTAGCAGCCTAATTCTTAATTACTATGCCACCAGGGCTCCACCACAGGCATAAAAAAAATAAATAAACCAAACCCACTGCCGTTGAGTCTATTCTGACTTATAGCAACCCTATAGGACAGAGTAGAACTGCCCCATAGGGTTTCCAAGGAATGGCTCGTGGATTCAAACTACTGACCTTTTTGGTTAGCAGCCTAACTCTTAACCACTGCACCACCAAGGCTCCACCACAGGTATAGAGGCTAGGATTTACAAAACACATATTTTAGGGGGACACAATTCAATCCATAACATAGACTAGTTGGGAAATGTTAAATCTGGGCTCCCCTTTCTATACCCTTTGTATTTGGTTGTCCGGAACAGAGCTGTACCTAACCGGGCTTAGGAACCTGAGGCTGGGACCCATCCCCCTTGTTACAGTGGACAGAAAACAGGATTTGAGGTCAGAGGAGGAAAAAAAAAGGTTAAGCCTCAGTACAGCTTTGTCACTCTAGGTAAATTGCTTAACCTTCCTGAATCTTAGTTTCCGCTTCCAGAAAGTGCCTATTTTACAGGGTTGTCATGACAATTAAAGGACACAAATTCTGAAAAGCACCTTGCCAGAAGCTAGAACTTAGTAGGCACTCAGCATTACAGCTAATATGACTACTGTTATCCAAGTAAAAGTACCTGAAATTAAGACGTACAGCAAAGTCAGCTTTGAAAAGAGGAAGAAGAACAGAAGGAAACAGAAGCACCCTTACACTACTTTTCTTTGACCGAAGAAGCAGTGGGAGAAACATCATGTTATTAGTTGATTAACTATTTTAATAATAGTAACCACAACAATAAAAGTTAACATTGTGCTTTATGTGTGTGCTGAGTACTCGTTCCATCCTCGCCACAATCCAGTGAGTTAGATTCTACTATGGGCTCCTTTTTACCAATGAGTAAACTGAGACTCAGAAAGGAAAAGTAGCGTGCCCACAGATGTTCAGCTAGCAAAGTTCTTAACCACTGCTCTCAATCGCCTCTCATATGTAATGAGCCTCTGTCTGGTTTGACCACTAACTGGCCATGAGTCATTGCATTCTTCCCTAGCATAGGAAAGAGAGAGGGGACAAATACTGAGGAACATTTGCTAGACAGTTAGACTCAAAGGTTCTTTCCTTGGGGTAGGGGCTTAAGTGAGTTTGCCACAGGCTTTGAGGACTCTCTGGACCCTGGCATGTGTTGAGCAAGAGGATAGGGTAAGGAATAGTGGAGGGGACTGAGGCTTTGTTAGCCAGGATAGGGGACAGGGAGAGGGCAGTGAAATAGTGTGAATTAGTGCTCTACCTGTAATGTACCTACTCTGACTTTCATTGATCAAAACTCATTGCCGTGGAGTCAATTCCAACTCACAGCCACACTATAGGACAGAGTAGAACTGCCTCTTAGGGTTTCCAAGGCTGTAATCTCTACAGAAGCAGACTATCACATCTTTCTCTCACGGAGCAGCTGGTGGGCTCAGACCTCTGACCTTTCAGTTAGCAGCAGAGTGCGTAACCATTACGTCACCAGGGTTCCTTTTTATTTATAATCAATAGCAAATGTGATAAAATATACTCTTAGAATCACCCAACACTGCTTTCGAAATGTGTTTCGACTTGAGTTGGATTTTGACTTTGGCCAAGGGCTTCCTTTCTAACTAGATGGTTTTTGCTCCAAGGCTGGTGGCCACTACAGAGTTCTGGTCCTCAGACCCAATCCCAGTATGTAAACCAAGGAAGAATAGCAATGCCCTAATAGGGGACCTGGCCAGAGAAGATGGGAATGAGGTGAAAGGCTAGGATGGGCCTAGAGGTAGGAATGGGCCCCTACTCAGGGACGTGGTATAGAAAAGGAGTCTGTGAGGCTCTGAGGGCTCTTCAGGAGCAGATGGAAGACAAGTGGCAGTATGTCCAGGGAGGAAAGCTACCAGACTCACCAGAAGCCTAAGTTCCATCTCTGTTCTCTTAATAAGCTGTCTCTCCCTCCTGAGATGTGAAAGACGTTAAAGAGCAATAGCACTACTGACTGGTAAGCGCATGGGAAGCCCACTCTAACAGATTTGTGGGATGGTAGGTCACGTGTAATGTGGAAGAGAGGAATCAGAGAGGCCATGAAAAGTAACGAGGTTTATTATACTCACAGTTCCCAGAGACCCAGAGGCATAGCATGCCATGACACAGGGCCACACAGGGGGTTGCATCTGGGGACAATTGGACTTGCAGGAGAGGGCTTAAGGGATGATGGCAAGCAGGATGGGGTTAGCTAGGTTGTCCAGGCTTCCCAGGGACTGGACATTTTGAACAATTCTGCAGGCTCAGTGGGCATACAGGCTGTCCCTCGTTGCTAGGTACCTGACCCCGGGGCAATTAGGACAGGCGTGTAGTGGTCCAGGAATATGAGAACCTGATAAGAGGAGTGGTTGGAGAAAGGACTTAATCAGCTGCTCAGGAAGGGGAATGAATTGGCCTCCAGACAGGGCCTCCCAACTGTGTCAAGACAGCACTTAAAGAAAACAGTACCACAAAGCCTGAGGCAGCCGAAATGGGAAGTGTCAGATAGGTCAGCTGAAGAAGCTGCTGTGAAGATCAAGGCAAAAACGAGAGAAATCGGTGTGGCCCTGGGCCAACCATTTCCTTTGTCTGGGCCTCAGGTTTCTCATACGTGAAATGAGAGGATTGACTAGAAAACCCCACTGCCCCTTCCCAGTATGAACTCTATGAGTCCATGGAATCACTATCTATCAGAGCTGACCTGGGAATTAATTATTCAGAGTTATCAAATGCAACACGGCAGCCTCTAGAACTCCACCCCTGGGTTGAGCAATCTAATCCAACACTTGACTTCCTCTCCTGTTTTCACAGCGCCACCGCCCTTTCATTGGCCACATCTATCCTCCTGGAGGTGTCATACAGGTGAAAAGCTCAGCATCTTGGTAAGTCTTGGAAAACCCATCACCTCCTACCGCCCCAGATTGTCTCTGTTCTCTGTTCCCTTTGACACCCAGCCTGTATTTATCCCAGGCATCTATCCCCACCGCTGATGGGCCCCCCATCCACATTCCTAAGTCTCTTTATTCTCACACTTTAGGCCTTCCTATGCCCAAAGGCAGAACCTCTGCCCCTATTCTCTATACCCCATGCCAACGATCACTTAGACAACTGCTGCCTACCCCTTCCCTTGACCCTGTAACCTTCCCAGGTTCAGCCAGCTCTCCCTGCTTTGGCTAGGGGATCTGAGGATGGGTCAAGCACTGTTGATTCCCCCCCCCCCTTATATTAAATGCAAATATCTGTGGATTATATTTATAGAGAATACTGGAATTGTGTTGAAATGATTGGCTGAATGTTTTCTTCATGTTAAAAAGATTGCCTTAAATGTCTGGGATTTTGTCAATGTCCCTGTTTTATGGTTTTGTTGTTTTGTTCTTTAATAGACTTTAATTTTTAGTGCCATTTTAGGTTTACAGAATAATTGTGCAGAAAGTACAGAGAGTTCCCATACACTGTTCTATACTATTTTTATGTAGTAAATTAGAATTCATTTAAACTACTATGTGTCACTAAGAGGCTGGCAGGTTTGTTTAGTCAGGGAAGCTCCTGCTTGGTCACTGAGAACATGATGGGGTGGTCAGTAGGAGTTAGATAGCTCGAGGGTGTTTGGCTTATCATTCCTGCAAGGGCTGATTCTTTAATTCTGGGTCTAAGAAATAGCCAAAGAAAGTAATGCGCTAGACCTAAAACAATGTGAGTGAACGATATACAGGTTGACTTAATAATCTACGTAAGGTGTGATTTTTTTTTTTAAGAAATAGGGCTGTATACTGAAACTTATATGCCATGTGGAGCTGTTGACACCTAATCTGAATCCTGGCCCCTCCACTTATTGGCCTGGTGACCACAGGCTGTTTCCTGAGCCTCTCTGTGCCTCAGTCTTCTCACTAGTCAACTGGGGCTAATCATAACTATTTGTAATGACTGAGAGAGATCAAGGATGGATCAAGGCACACACAGGCAGAACAGGTAGGATCACCACCAGGACTGGAAAGTCACCAAGAACAAAGGCAGTATCTCCACCTGTCGTCTTTGCTTCCTGCTGCCCCTCTGCCTTATTCGGAGGGCACACTTTCTCTGCTTGCCCCTATGTAGCAGAATATGGATGCCCAGAGCTCCCAAGATAATCAGTTACATTTCCACTTACCTGGAGAATCAGCCCATCAGCCACCTGCCTGTATTTTTTAATATTTTTTTAAAGTACACAAATACTCCCAGAACAGGCCTCCTTCTTCCTGATAAAGAAGCTCTGGGCTGTATTAACTGACTGCAATTTCTTCTAGCTCAAGCATTCTGAAACTCTCTGCTGCCATTGCTCCAACCATATTCCAGAACACATCTTTTGCAATAACTTTTATTAAGTAAGACAAAAGGATTCATCTCTCAGTCAAGCCTTGATCTTTTCCTAGTGGTACAACCCAAAGGATTACCCCCTTAACCCTTGATATTGAGAACTGAATGGTTTTTTTATGTTTCTAAACATTAAATCCAGCCTCAGCACACAAAGATGTGCACCACTGAGGACCCAAGACAATGGGCTCTGTAGGGATTATCCAAAGGAGAGGTTCAACAATGTTTTGGGTGACAGTGATGTCATGAAAAATGCTAAGAATCTCTGACTATAAAGGAAACTATAGTCTTTTGGTGAAATGTGCTGTTTATCACTAAATGTGTCTCAAACTTTAGAGGCCTTACTATTCAAATGTTTGAAGTGAAAGTCACTTCCATGCAGGCCAATGCAAATTCGCCCAGGTTCTTGGGCAGGGGAAGAGCTAGAAACAGGAGGGGACTTTATTGTGTAGTAACTTTCATCTCTCTTCTACAGGCCAGGATTAAATTTATCTCAAAAATGGAAGAATTTAGCTTCGAGAATCTCAGCCTTGACTATTTCTTTGGAGATGATAGTAATTACAGTTACAGCACTGGCATACCCTCTATTCTATCAGATTCTGCCCCATGTCGACCAGAATCCCTTGAAATCAACAAGAATGTTGTGATCACCATCTATGCTCTGGTGTTTCTGCTGAGCCTGCTGGGAAACTCCCTGGTGATGCTGGTCATCTTATATAACCGGGTCAGCTGCTCTGTCACGGATGTCTACCTGCTGAACCTGGCCATGGCTGACCTGTTCTTTGCCCTGTCACTGCCCATTTGGGCTGCCTCCAAGAAAAACGGCTGGACTTTTGGCACACTCCTGTGCAAGGTGGTCTCACTCCTGAAGGAAGTCAACTTCTACAGTGGTATCCTACTGTTGGCCTGCATCAGCGTGGATCGCTACCTGGCCATTGTCCATGCCACACGCACACTTATCCAGAAGCGACACTTGGTTAAGTTCATATGTCTGGGCATCTGGGGACTGTCTCTTTTTCTGTCCCTGCCCATTGTCCTCTTCCGCAAGGCCATCCACCCACCCTATTCCAGCCCAGTCTGCTATGAGGACATTGGTAACAACACAACAAAATGGAGGCTGGTGCTCCGGATCCTGCCCCAGACCTTTGGTTTCATCCTGCCACTGCTAGTCATGCTGTTCTGCTATGGATTCACCCTGCGCACACTGTTCGAGGCCCACATGGGGCAGAAGCACAAGGCCATGCGGGTCATCTTTGCCGTCGTGCTCGTCTTCCTGCTCTGCTGGCTGCCCTACAACCTGGTTCTGGTTACAGATACCCTCATGAGGATTGGGGTAATCAAGGAGACCTGTGAGCGCCGCAGTGACATTGGCTGGGCTCTGGATGTTACCGAGATTCTGGGCTTCCTCCACAGCTGCCTCAACCCCATCATCTATGCCTTCATTGGCCAAAAGTTTCGACATGGTCTCCTCAAGATTATGGCTACCCATGGCCTGATCAGCAAGGACTTTTTAGCCAAGGAAGTCAGGCCTTCATTTGTTGGCTCTTCTTCAGGGAACACTTCTACTACCCTCTAAGACTCCTTACCCCTCTTCAGCACCTCGGGTTTCCTCCCTTCCTTTCATCGTCCCATTCTAAGCCTCATATACAATGACTGTTCACTGTCTCTGTGTCAAGGCAGCCCCCAGTTGTAGTCACAGGAAGGAGCTGAGGCTGCATGCATACCAGGCCTCCATTGTGTGGTTCAGAAAACCTGCCCTTGGTGCCCCACCTTATGCCCTAAACTATGCCAACTACTAGAGCTTGGTCTCTCCTACCACTGGGCCCATAGCACTCTGTTTTCTGAGATATTTTAAAGACATTCTTTTAAGTGACTACTGGAAATTCTCACCAATGGAAACCATTAGTGGCAAACACCATTAGTTGCTTCCCCAACTGCCATTTTCCTCCCCTTTCTTCCTTGCCAGCAAAGCTTACCTCCCTTTGAGAGAGGCTGAAAATGACAGATAATCACTTTCTATGACTCCCTTAAGCTAGGAGTGGCCATATACTCCAGTTCTGACTAGTAATACTTATGGACGGTAGTGTGCCGGTAAACTGCTCTCCAGGAAAAACAAGTCTAATTTATAGCATTTGCCACTTTCCATAATGTAAATATTCCCACTGTGACTGATTTCAAGGATGACTGTGTTTATCTACCAGCTCACAGAATTGCTGAAAATGTAATAACCTGATCTTGTGGGAAGGTTCAAGTCGGCTCCAGTAAACCACTGCTTAAGGGGAAGTCTGCTAGGGTCAGGGGCTCCTAGAATCTTCTGGGATTAAGAAAATAGAGACTCCCATAACGAGAGCTTTTTACTGCCTTGGCCACATCCTTGCTCCCAGCCTTTGAATATGGCTCTAGGATATGATGTGTGATCCTGAGGCTGCCCCTTTGTGACAATGAGGCAAAAAGCCCAACTCATCAGGTGGATGGAACCAAAGGATAAAAAGAACCTGGATCCAAAAAGGCAAACTTGAACCACTAAGCCAATCTTGGAACCACCTACTTCCAACTTCTTGTTAAAGAATTAAATTTTTTTTATATATTGTTATAGATTGAATTGTGTCCTCCAAAAAGATATGTTGAAGTCCTAACCCTTGTATCTGAGAATGTGAGCATATTTGGAAATAGATTCTTTGAAAATGTTATCAGTTTTGTTAACATGAGGTCATACTGGTGTAGGGTTGGTCCTAATCTTATATGACTGGTGTACTTGTAAAAGAGGAGAAGATACACACAGACAGAGAGACAGAGGGAAGGATGCCACATGACGCTGCAGCTGGGAGCAAAGAAACACCTGGAGCTACCAGAAGCTAAGACAGAGACATGGAATAGATTCTCCCTCAAAGTCTCAGAAGGAGTCAACACAGCTGATACCCTGATCTTGGACTCCCAGCCTCCAGAACTGTGAGACAATAAATTTCTGTTGTTATACTAGTTTGTGGTATTTTGTTACTGTATCCCTGGGAAACTAAAACATATATAAACCACTTTTAGTTGGGTATTTTGTTACTTGCAACCAAAAGCATCCAAAATGCTACAGAGAGCTTGGGCAAGGGTGAGCAGAGGTCCCAAATGAGGGTCTTCACAGTAAGAGAATCCCTTTGCGATTTATTGGGTACATAGAGGGATGAATCTGAATGGAGACGGGGCTAGCCTTTCCACTCCCCTCATCTCCAGCCAAGCCTCCTCCTGCTGAACACTTGAAAGGAAATGTATTCTGGGATCAACTAGCGTTTCTCATGTCCTTGGGTAAAATAGTAGTCGAGAGTGTCAAGAGTGGGATTTAGAAAGTGCAGAAGGGTTGAGCAAGTTCACCAAATTGACTGGATTGGGTAGCAGGAAGGCAGAGAGCTTTCCTGAGTTCAACCAGCAACTCCTACTTAGAGTCTCCTTTCAATCTCTCCTGTCTTTCCCCAAAACACAAACACGCTAATCCTTCAGATTTTGACAAGAGAGTGCTAGTACAGAACGGGGACATGATTTGTAATATGTCACCCAGAGAAAACAAAAGATTTGAGTCAATGTTTAGTGAGTGCTTATTGTTCCCGAGGTTTGGGGCATAGCAGTGACCACACCAGAAGGCCTTGCCCTGGCTCATTCATGGGGCTTGTCTCGGAAGAGTCTTTGTCAGGAAGGGCCCTGGCTCTGACCAGACTGCTAAGGAAAGATAATGAAGGGAACAGAACTTTACAGTTACCAAATTTTTACCTAGTCCGCATTCCCTTCATTTTAAAACTATCTAACCACTAAATCAAGGAGATAACCATTTTCCCAGCCATAGCTATGAAAAGAGGCCTCTCCAGAGACGGAGGACAAAATTCTGAGCTAGAAGGCTCCAGAAGGCAGGTAACTACCACTCATAACTCATGAAAGTGCTTTTCCTTTTACATTCAGCAAACAGGATTAATTCAGTGACAATAACCCCTTGCTCTGTGCCAGGCACTGTGCTAAGCTCAGGATCAAGCATGATTCATCTTCTCTGGCTGAGCCTTCAGAACAGCATCTGATTCAGCAGGAGGAAAATGCAGAGGAACGTGTATTTACTAAACGCCCGAGTTCCCAGACGGACCAGGCTTGTTCTTCTGCCTGGGCAAGGCGGACAAGCCAGATGGTTCCCTGAGATGACTCTTTGAGGAAGGAGGTCAAATTAAGTTTCACTTGGTTCCAGGACTCTGTTCTTTCCTCATCTACCCAGGGCTGGAGGAAACAGGGTTCTCCAAGGAAAATACGAGAATAAAATAAGCCCAGAAGAAATGAGGCAGAGACCAAATTGCACTTACATGACCTCAGTTAATATTTGTCTCTCTTTCTCTTTCTATCTCTCTTTCTGGCTTGCTGTCCCTCATAAGGACAGTCTAAGCACAAGTAATTTACCAAGCATACCATCACCAAAAACCAAAACCTGTTGCCATCGAGTTGATCCCCACTCACAGTGACCCTATAGGACAGAGTAGAGCTGCCCCATACGGTTGCCAAGGAGTGGCTGGTGAATTCAAACTGCTGACCTTTTAATTAGCACCCGAGCTCTTAACCACTCAAATCTAGGGCTAGCCTTTGAGTCAGTGATGGATTTCTTTCTTCCCTCTGCTGTTTCCCAGACTCATGGCGACGCCATGTGTGTCAGAGTAGAGCTGTGCTCCATAAGGTTTTCAATGGCTGATTTTTCAGAAGTAGCTCACCAGGCCTTAATTCCAAGTTTCCTCTAGGTGGACTCGAACCATCAACTATTTGGTTAGCAACCAAAGATGTTAACTATGTGCACCTTCCAGGGACTCCTGTGTTCCTTTATTTACTTCTCTTTCTCCATAATTAACACCATCTATCTGTTTTTATCTGTCTCCCCGAGTTTATGACTCCTCTCCCCACCACAATCCCTCTCCAGTCTCTGTAGGATGTGTTCCCTTTGTTCATTAAATCAAGACAGCCTCCAGCTTCCCTTGGGTGATATTAAGACATACTCCTGGTTTATATGTCACACTAAAAGTAATCTCATGCAGACCCAAGGTGGAGAACCATGCTACTACACAATAGCAAAGTTCAAAGGGACCTAGAGAACCCCCAGACCAACCCTTCCCCAATTAATATGGGGAAACTGAGGCCTAAGCAAAGCAACTTGACTAAAATCTCATGGCTGTATAGTAGCAGAGTGGGAATAACAATTCCAAGTTCAGTTCATTTTTTACCAGATATTTTGCTTCAAGTGGTGACATTTCAGGCACCTGACAGGTAAATGGGGAAATATATATGTGCTGCTCAGAGCATCCCAGTCCCACAGGTAAGATCAATCTGCTTTGTCAGTGCCCAGACTCATCTGGGCCTGCAGCTGGGGTTGTTGGTGTCTCAATTATCCTGATAGAGGTGGGGATGAGCTGAGGCTTGGGGCACTGCTGTGGGAGCACGCTCAGTCTGGGCTCCCCCATTATGAGCTGGCAGGACAATTAAAAAGAGCCCAATGTAAAGCCCAAACACAGGCAAAACTAAACCCTGTATTGAGGACACACATTGTATCAGTCAGGGTTCGACGAGAGAAGCAGAACCACTAGGAGGGGAGATTTGTTATAGGGACTTGACTTTACCCAATTGTGGGACCTGGTTAACCTTTTCATTACTATATTCTTTTCTCCTTAATTTTTTTTTTTAATGGCTTGTGTTTCCAGTATTGGAATTCATGCTTAATAATTGAGTGCATTTAGATTTTTGGTTGATACATGGATTTCATTTTACTTGGTTCCACAATCAACATCCATGGAAGCTGCAGTCAGGAAATCAAATGACATATTGCCTTGGGCAAATCTGCTACAAAAGACCTCTTTGTTCAAAAGCAAAGATATCACTTCAAGGACTAAGGTGCGCCTGACCCAAGCCACAGTATTTTCAATAGCCTCATATGCACTGGACAATGAATAAGGAAGACTGAAAAAGAATTGATGTCTTTGAATTATGGTGTTGGTGAAGAATGTTGAATATACCATGGACTGCCAGAAGAACGAACAAGTCTGTCTTGGAAGAAATACAGCCAGAGTGCTCCTTGGAAACGAGCAGGCAAGACTTGGTCTCACGTACTTAGGACATGTTATCAGGAAGGACCAGTCCCTGGAGAAGAACATCATGCTTGGTAAAATAGAGGGTCAGCTAAAAGGAGGAAGACCCCAATGAGATGAACTGACACAGTGGCTGCAACAACGGGCCTAAGCATAACATCAATTGTGAGGATGGTGCAGGACCGGGCAGTGTTTCATTCTGTAGTACATAGGGTCGGTATGAGTTGGAACCAACTCAACAGTGCCTAAAAACAACATATGGATTTTGAGAAATATGATCTGGTGCTATAAGCCACCAGTGAGGCAAGTGGCATTTTGGCCCACAAATCTGTGGTATGACAATATACCAATGAGAGGTAGACAAGTAATTTATTATGGGCACCTTTCCATTAGATTGCACGGGGTAACTCTGGTTTTCCAAATACGACACAAAAAAACCAAAACAAACCCATCAGGGCTCCCTAACTATCACACAGGAATGCCATAATTATGCTTGCAAACCTTACCTCACAGAAATAAGGGGAAAAAAGGAAAAGGTTTACAAAACTAACACATCCAGGAAGTATCACCTAATAGAATGCTCAGCCTACACAACAATGAGGCTCCAACTCATCTGCTGAGCTTCACACATTTCAAAAGGGACCCACATTGACGCTAAATGCATTAGAACCAGAATAACGCCTTACTTCTGAGGTCCAGAGGCATAAAAACTGGCTGGCGTAATGTTTATGTCAATGATAACGAAATAAACAGGCTTTGTCAGGCCAAACTTCTGGCACTGGAACCTGAAGTTGGCGGGACAAGCACCCAAGAGGGAAAGATGGACGTGAAGTGGGGAAGAGCAAGGACAAGCTGGAACCCACTGAAACCTGCCTCCGTGCCTCCAAGCCTCCAAGCCTCCTAGCTGAACAGGTGGATGGCCTGCAGGAGCAAATGGCGCCCTGCATTATGAAGGAAAACCCACACCTGGCTCAGGAACTAGAGGGGCTGTGGCCCCAGTCACACACCAGCCAGGTAAGCCAACAGATAAACGACAGCATGCAACAGCACCTGGTGTCTTAAGCAGACCTTCCAGGGCATAGGAGGGAGCTGCTGCTTCACTTCCGCCTTCCAACCTCACACACAAGGTCTCTTCCGGCCCACGCTAACCTGGAACTAAGGCAAGGACAGGAATTTCAGAAAACATAATTTCAGCTTAACTAAGTTGACTCAATATAAATCCCCCACACAAACAAAGGGGCAAACTCTAAAGAAAAGCAAAGGCATGTTTACCACATAAGTTTGGATAACATTTATTTAAGAGTGGGGAAAGGAAGGGGATTCCAATCAGTCAGGGAGGAGCACACTGGGACTTTTGAGAGTACTGATAATGCTCTCTTTCTCTTTTCTTAAAATTTTATTGTGCTTTAGGTGAAAGTTTACAACACAAATTAGTTTCTCATTCAACAACTCATACACAATTTTTTTGTGACATTGATTGCAATCCCCCACAACATGTCGATGCTCTCTCCCTTTCCGTTTACACCGGGGTTCCCCGTTTCCATTCGTCCAGGTTTCCTGTCCCTTTCTGCTTTGCTTTTGGGCAGGTATTGCTCTTGGGCAGGTATTGCCCATTTGCTCTCGTATGCTTGATTGACCTAAGAAGCACATTCCTCATGTGTGTTATTGTTTGTTTTATAGGCCTGTCTAATCTTTGGCTGAAAGATGGACTTCTAGAGTGGCTTCAGTTCTGAGTTAGCAGGGTATCCAGGGGCCATAGGGTTCCTCTAGTTTCTGTCAGACCAGTAAGTCTGGTCTTTTTTTGTGAATTTGAATTTTGTTCTACATTTTTCTCCCACTCTGTCTGGAACCCTCTATTGTGATCTCTGTCAGAGTGGTTGGTGGTGGTAGCCCGGCACCATCTAGTTCTTTTGGGCTCAGACTGGTGGAGACTGATGGACTGGTTCAAGTAGTCCATTAGTCCTTTGGACTGATATTTTCCTTGTGTCTTTGGTTTTCTTCATTCTCCTTTGCTCCGAACGGGATGGGACCAATAGATGTATCTTAGATGGTCGATCGCAAGCTTTGAAGGCTCCAGACACTACTCACCAAAGTAGGTTGTAGGACATTTCTTTTAGGAACTATGTTATGCCAACTCGCCTAGATGTCCCCTGAGACCATGGTCCTGGCCCTCCACCCCAGAAACTCAGTCCCTCAAGGTGTTTGGATGTGTGTAGGAAGCTTCTAAGACTTTGCCATGGTCAAGTTGTGCTGACTTCCCCTATATTATATGTTGTCTTGCTCTTCACCAAAGTTAACACTTGTCTGCTACCTAGTTAGTGATTTCTCCTCCCCACCCCTGGTAACCATCAAAGATTTTTTTTTTCTCTATGTAAAACTTTTCATGAGTTTTTATAATGGTGTGATACAATATTTGTCCTTTGTGATTGACTTATTTCACTCAGCATAATGCCGTCCGTGTTCATCCATGTTGTGAGATGTTTCATAGATTTATCATTGTTCTTTACCGCTGTATAGTATTCTATTGTGTGTATGTACTATAATTTGTTTATCCATTCATCTGTTGATGGGCACTTAGAATGCTCTCTTAACTTAGATGACAGATACATGGGATTTATTGTATTATTATTTTTTAAGCCATGAACGTAAGTTTTCTACAACCTGTAGGATATTGCTATATTTCACAATAAAAATGCTTTTAATCATTATAACTTATCAATTAATTAATCAAGAGAAAGCTGATCAGAAGAAAGGACAACACTGGTCATTGCAAGGAGTCAAATGAAAGCTTTCTCATCCTATAGTCTGGGGGTCAGAATTCATCAGATTAGAGGAAGATATTATCACCCATTAGTGGTAGGAGAAGGAGCCCTGGTGGTGCAACGGTTAAGTGTTCGGCTGGTAAGCTAAAGGTGTGTGGTTCAAACCCACCAGCCACTCCACAGAAGAAAAGACATGGCAATCTGCTCCCATAAAGATTACAGTCTATGGGGCAGTTCTACTCTGTCCTATAGGGTTGCTATGAGTTGAAATTGACTCGACAGCAAAGAGGTATGGGTGGAGAAAGATTATGCATCCCCATACCAAACTTCTGTAGACTTTCTCTAGACCAGCAACAACACTGATAGGAGAGTAAATGGGTACGACCTTTAGAGAAGGCAAGTTGGTCATGTCTGCTTTAATGCATGCACCCTCTGATCCAGGAATGACACTTCTAGAAATCTATCCTACAGAAACTCCCATATAGGTGAACAAATATATACAGGATATTCATTGCGGCATTATTGGTAAAAGTCAAAGCTTAGAAATAACATAAATGTTCAATAGGAAATTGGTCAGATAAATTATGATGGTACAACCATACCACGGAACACACTGAATGCAAAGGTTAAAAAAAAAAAACAATGAAAGAAACAATCTTTGATGGTTACGAGGGAGGGGAGGGCTGGGGATGGAAAAACACTAAATAGACAATAAATAAGTGGTAACTTCGGTGAAGGGTAAGACAGTACACAATACTGGGGAAGCCAGCACAACTTGCACAAGGCAAAGTCATGGAAGCTCCATAGACACATCCAAACTCCCTGAGGGACTGAATTACTGGGCGGAGGGCTGTGGGGACCATAGTCTTGGGAAACATCTAGCTCAATTGGCATAACACAGTTTATAAAGAAAATGTTCTACATTCTACTTTGGTGAGAAGCGTCTGGGGTCTTAAAAGCCTGTAAGCGGCCATCTAAGGTACTCCACTGGTCTCATCCCTTCGGGAGCAAGGGAGAACAAAGAAAACTAAAGACACAAGGGAAAGGTTATTCCAAAGGACTAATGGACCACAACTACCACGGCCTCCACCAGACTGAGTCCAGTACAACTAGATGGTGCCCGGCTATCACCACTGACTGTTCTGACAGGGATCACAATAAAGGGTCCTGGACAGAGCTGGAGAAAAATGTAGAACAATCTTCTAACTCACAAAAAACAACCAGACTTACTGGGCTGACCGAGACTGGAGAAACCCCAAGAGTATGGTCCCTGGACACCCTTTTAGCTCAGTAATGAAGTCACTCCTGAGGTTCACCCTTCATCCAAAGATTAGACAGGCCCATAAAACAAAATGAGACTAAAGGGACACACCAGCCCGGGGGCAAGGACTAGAAGGCAGGAGGGGACAGGAAAACTGGTAATAGGGAACTCAAGGTCAAGAAGGGAGAGTGTTGACATGTCATGGGGTTGTTAACCAATGTCATAAAACAATATCTGTACTAACTGTTTAATGAGAAGCTAGTTTGTTCTGTAAACTTTCATCTAAAGTACAAATTAAAAAAAAAAAAAAAGAGGTAAAAAACAGTATTCTAAGTGGAAGAAGCCAGACATAGATGACCATATATTGTATGATTCTATGTGCATGAAATGTCCAGAAAATGCAAATATATAGAGACTGAAAGCAGATGGGTGGTTGCCTGGGGGCTAGGAATGGAAACAGGGATTGACTGTAAACGAGCACAAAGATTCTTTTAGGGATGATGCAAATATTCTAAATCTGGATTGTGGTGATGGCTGCACAACTCTGTATATTTACTAAAAATCATTGGATTGTACACTTAAAACAGGTGAATTTCATGGTAGGTAAATTATACCTCGATAAAGCTGTTAAAGAAACTTGAAAAAATAACAAAGTAGTTATATGAACGGACATGGAAAGATCTTCAAGAAATAATGTTGAATGATCCAAGAAAATAGAACAGCATGTGTAGTAGATGTTTTACCCATTTGTGTGAAAAACATTACAATGTTTGCAGGTTCGTAAATGTTTAGAAAAATGTCCTGGAAGACATGTACCAGAATGTTAATAGGTATTAATATTGAAGAGAAGAATTAGATGGTGGAGTAATATTCATAATATATTTGTACAGTTTTACATTGTTTCAATTTGTTTAGATGGGCAGGATTTTTCCAAAATTGAAGGATCTAAAGCCTGATTGTCTATAGGTTTCTTTACAAACAAGGAGGCTAGGATCTGTGGACATGCCCATTTCTATGCCTTTATATTCTCCCACTGAACGGTTTTCTTTCTACCCCCACCCCCTTCATTTCCTGGTAAAGTTGCTTTTTGAAAGGGTCATCTTAGTCTCAAATGAGTTAAGCAGTAAGGGGACCTGTCGACATTAGACCAAAAAGAACTAAGGCAGCATGGAAGGCCATGGACCAGCATTTCTAAAAGGGCTCCTTGTTTAAAATGGGCTCCGTGCTTAAAATGTAGATTTATAGACAACCCGGAATAGATCAGGGTACTGGCAGAAACCAGACGGCATGTTGAAGCTGGGCAAGGAGAGTTTTATTAAACTCAATGAGAGTTTAATAAAAGGACCTTTAACAAAAGCATGGAAAGGGTTTGGGGCAAGTAATGAGAAATGGTGCCGTACCCAGAGGCCAGTAATAGTGGGGAATTATCACTATCCTGAGGTCTAAAGTGGCAAGGTGAGGGAGCCATTAACGGAGCCCAGAAAGAGAACTGTATAATGAGGGCTTCCTCATAGGAGCCAACCCCAGCAACCAGCAGGACAGAGCTGCAGGGATAAAAGCCCTGACTTTAAGCTCTTCCTGCCCACCAATCTTCTACCAGGTTTCCCATTGTCTGAGCTCAAAACAATCTCCTACCAGGGTCCCCACTGGCTGAACTCAGAAGTCAGAGGACAAGGGAGTTCTCTGAGACAGTTCATATAGGTCAGTATCCCAGGTTACAGAGCACAGTAGAGAAAGGCAGAAAGTGAATCTGGAGGGACAAAGGGAAGATACCCAACTCACTACCCCAGCTTAAGTCTAGGATAAGCAAGAGGTTCCCAGTCCTACTGAATCTGAGTAGATAAGTCTGGGTTGTAGGAAGCTAAAGCGCCAGATGACTCTGATCAAGTCTCAGGTTTAAAACCCACTGACCCAGAAGCTGGAAGCAATGCTGGTAGAACTGCCCAAACTGGAGATGAGAAATGCCGTCTTGGAATTAAAATTGTGTGTGAGGGTGAGT
>NW_004443977.1:9211119-9213601 GCF_000243295.1 Trichechus manatus latirostris
GGAGAAGACACACGGACCACTGATTTCGCAACAGAGCTTTGCAAAGTCTGACATCAGACATGTTCCCCTGGCCATGAACAGGTCCAGCTTCCCCTCAAAGCTAGCTCTGAGCCGAGCCAACCCAGAGACAGGGCCAAATTTTGATTCTCACGAGGCGGTCTGTCTCATGCTTTTGTTCGTTTATTTGTTTGTTTTTGTTTTTGCTTTTCTCTATGCCGCTACAGTAATAATACCAGCTAACATTTCTAGAAGGAGCCCTTGTGGCACAATGGCTAAGTGCTTGGCTGCTAATCTAAAGGTCAGTGTTCAAACCCAATAGCTGCTCCGTGGAAAAAGAAAAGACCTGGTGATCTGCTCCTATAAAGATCACAGCCTAGGAAACCCTATGGGACAGTTGTATTCTGTCACGTGGGGTCTCTGTGAGTTGGAGTGGACTCAACAGTACACAACAACAACAACAAGATTTACTATGATGTCCAGCACTGTGCTACGGGAGTCACTCTGCTAGACTGCACTGCTGGGTATGGCACTTTGGATACCTCTGCTGATCCCAGCCCAATTTCACACTTGCCCAAGTGTCCAACACGGGTGCCAAAAATGCATGAGCCTGGATCACAGGCAGCTTCTGCAAGATTCAGGGGTCTCAATGCTCTAGTAGCTCCAAGAACTTGGGTCAGGGATGCACTAAAGTCATCTATTTATCAGAAAATTCTGCTAATTCAGCTTAGAATATATACACATAATAAGTGTGTTATTCACACTTAACTCTATGCAACTGGTACCCCTAGGGATGCGTAGTGTAAAATCTGCCCATCTGTGACTGATGGCCCTGAGCTGCTTTAGCTAAATCTAGAATGTCTATATGGAAGGTAATTTGAAGATTCACTTCTAGACTGACTCCTCTTTTGAGAGGTGAGCAACTTGAGGCCCAGAGTGGTTGGACACTTGCCAAAGGTCTCGTACTATAAGTGACAGAAGCAGCACTGGGCCTGGGTCTCCAGGTCCCTCATTCATTACTCTCTTCACTATACCAGGAAGCCTCCTGTCAAGTTGCTGGGGAACCTAATTCTTCTGGGACTGACAATAGGACTCATAAAAAAATTGTACCCATGACCTTTTTCTTGCCGTAGATAAAGATCCAAGGACAAAGAAACCCAAGAATAGAGCTTACAAGGCAGTCCCAAAGCTACTCCTTCATTTATTCCCATGCATCACATGAGGGAGGTAAACACTTGTAGCAGGTAGAGCTGGGTTAGTAGGAAACTTGGGCATGATGAGAGCTTCTTGAGGGAGCTTTTAATGCAAAGATGCCCTACATCCACACAGAAAGATTATTTTTTACCCAAAAACATAAACAGAAAGGATGTGTTAGAAGAAAAACTCTACTAAAGCCTGGTGGAAAAAGCATAATTTAAACAGTAATCATTAGCAGATAAACATTGAAAGAATGGTACCAGACTGTGCCTTGAGGTGGTTTAGCAGAGCGCTTAAAGGTGTAGGTCAACCATACATGCGCATCCCAGTCCTAGTTAGTTAAACTCTTGTGCCTCAGTTTCCTCCTCTGTAAAAGGGGCTAGTTACAGAATCCACCTCATAGGGTAATTTTAAGGATTAAGTGTGTTAGTTAATACATATAAAACACTTAGCTTACTACCTAGAAATGGTAAGCTCTTAATAAACATTGTTGTGTTTGTAGTTGTTGGGTGCTGTCAAGTCGATTTCAACTTATAGCGACCCCATGTGACAGAGTAGAACTTCTCCATAGGGTTTTCTTGGCTATAATCTTTTATGGAAGCAGATCACCAGGTCTTTCTCCCATGGAGTCGCTGGGTGGGTTCAAACCACCAACCTTTTGGTTAGCAGCAGAGCACTTAACTGTTGAGCCACCAGGACTCCTCAATAAACATTAGCTATTAATATTTATTGAAATTTTTAATTTTGTTTCAACTTCATGGATATAGTAATTTGGGCTAAACTTTATGCACAGCAATTTGCATATAAAGTTGAAACGAGTTCCTAGCTATAATGTTAATATAAAATGTACATGTGGTTGATGTTAGGTGCTGTCGAGCCAGCTCCGACTCATAGCAACCTTATATATAACAGAACAAAACATTGTCCAGTCCTGCACCATCTTCATGATTGTTGGTATGTTTCAGTCCATTGTTTTGGCTATTGTGTCACTCCATCTCAACGAGAGTTTCACTCATTTTTGCTGACCCTCTACTTTACCAACCATGATGGACCTTTCTAGCATTTGGTCTTTCCTGATGACATGTCCAAAGTAAACAAACTGAAGTCTGTCATCTCGCTTTTCAGGAGCATTCTGGTTGAATTTCTTCTAAGACTGATTTGTTCATTCTTCTGGCAGTCCACACTATAGTCAATATCTTCGTCAACACAATTTAAATGCATCAATTCTTCTTCTGTCTTCCTTTTTCATTGTCCAGCTTTCGAATGCTATGAGGTGATTGAAAACACC
>NW_004443977.1:9216022-9226494 GCF_000243295.1 Trichechus manatus latirostris
TTGGCAATTGGAATCCACCCAGAGGAGCCTCGGAAGAAAGGCATGGTGATCTACTTCCGAAAGATCATAGCCATTGAAAACCCTATGGGGCGCAGTTCTGCTCTGGAACACATGGAGTCACAGTGAGTTGGAATCAATTCGATGACAACTGGTGTAGTTTTTTTTTTTAAATGACTAATGACATTAAGCAGCTTTTCAGGCACTTATTGGCCATTTGTACATCTTCTTTGGTGAAATGTCTATTCAAGCACTTTGTCCATTTTTAAATTGGCTAATTTGTCTTTTTGTTGTTGAGTTGTGGGAGTTCTTTGTATATTCTGGACATCAAATACTTATCGGATATATGATTCCCAAATATTTTCTCCCATTCTGTAGGTTGTCTCTTCACTTTGTTGGTATAATCCTTTGATGCATGAAAACTTTTTATTTTTTTATAATTTATTTTATTTTTGTTGTTGTTGAGAAGATACACAGCAGAAATACACCAATTCAATAATTTTTGCATGTACAATTCAGTAACATTGATTACATTCTTCGAGTTGTGCAGCCATTCTCATCCTCCTTTTCTGAGTTGTTCCCCCCATTAATATGAACTCACTGCCCTCTAAGTTTCCTATCTAATCTTTTGAGTTGCTATTGTCAGTTTGATCCCATATAGATAGGTCTTAACCAGCACAATGCTCAAGGCAGACATGCTTTACTAGTTAAACTGAACTATTTTTTGGTTTTAAGAAAACTGCAGGGTTTTTTGGTTTAAGGTTTAAAGACTATCTCACTGTAATACTTTCAAGGGTTCATCCAGCCTCCATGGCTCCAGAAAATCTGGAGTCCATGAGAATCTGAAATTCTGTTCTGCATTTTCTACCTTTGGATCAGGAGCATTCTGGTTGTACTCCTTCCAAGACAGATTTGTTGGTTCCTTTGGCAGTCCATGGTATATTCAATATTCTGCACTAACACCAAGATGTCAATTCTTCTTCGTTCTTCTCATTCGTTGTCCAGCTTTCGCATGCATATGAGGCAATTGAAAACACCATGGCTTGGGTCAGGCACATCTTAGCCTTCAAGGTGACAGGTTTGATTTTTAACACTTTAAAGGGGTCTTTTGCAGCAGATTTGCCCAACGTAATGCAGCTTTTGATTTCTTGACTGCTACTTACATGAGTGTTGATTGTGGATCCAAGTAAAATGAAATCCTTGACAGCTTCAATCTTTCCATGATGCTGGTCCAGTTGTGAGGATTTTTGTGTTGTTTTTTTTTTTTATGTTGAGGTGTAATCCATACTGAAGGCTGTGGTCTTTGATCTTCTCAGCAAACGCTTCAAGTCCCCTTCACTTTCAGCAAGCAACGTTGTGTCATCTGCATAACGCACGTTGTTAATGAGTCTTCCTCCAATCCTGATGCCCCGTTCTTCTTCATATAGTCCAGCTGCTCGGATTATTTGCTCAGCATACAGACTGAATAAGTATGGTGAAAGGATACAATCCTGACACACACCTTTCTTGACTTTAAATCACGCGGTATTCCCTTGTTCTGTTCGAATGACTGCCTCTTGATCTATGTACAGGTTCCTCATGAACACAATTAAGTGTTCTGAAATTCCCATTCTTCACAATGTTATCCATAATTTGTTGTGATCCACACAGTCGAATGCCTTTGCATAGGCAATAAAACAAAGGTAAACATCTTTCTGGTGTTCTCTGCTTTCAGCCAGGATCCATTTGACCTCAGCAATGATATCCTTTGTTCCATGTCCTTTTCTGAATCTGGCTTGAATTTCTGACAGTTCTCTGTTGAGGTACTGCTGCAGTTGCTTTTGAACGATCTTCAGCAAAATTTTATTTACGTGTGTTATTAATGGTATTGTTTGATGATTTCCACATTCGGTTGGATCACCTTTCTTGGGAATAGGCATAAACATGTATCTCTTCCAGTCAGTTGGCCAGGTAGCTGTCTTCCAAATTTCTTGGCATAGACGGGTGAGCACTTCCAGCACCGTATCCATTTGTTGAAACATCTCGATTGGTATTCCGTCAATTCTGGGAGCCTTGTTTCTTGCCAATGCCTTCAGTGCAGCTTGGACTTCTTCCTTCAGTACCATCAGTTCCTATCATATGGAACCTCCTAAAATGGTTGAATGTCAACCACTTCTTCTTGGTATAGTGACTCTGTGTATTCCTTCCATCTTCTTTTGATGCTTCCCTGTAGAATCCTTCAATATTGCAGCTCAAGTCTTGAATTTTTTCTTCAGTTCTTTCAGCTTGAGAAATGCTGAGTGTGTTCTTCCTTTTTAGTTTTCTATCTCCTGGTCTTTGCACATGTCATTATAATACTTTACTTTGTCTTCTCAAGCCGCCCTTTGAAATCTTCTGTTCAGCTCTTTTACTTCATCATTTCTTCCTTTCTTTTAGCTACTCGACATTCAAGAGCAAGTTTCAGAGTATTTTCTGACATCCATTTTGGTATTTTCTTTCTTTCCTGTCTTTTTAATGACCTCTTGCTTTCTTCATATAGCATGTCCTTGATGTCATTCCACAACTCCTTTGATCTTCAGTCATTAGTGCTCAGTGTGTCAAATCTATTCTTGAGATGGTCTCTAAATTCAGGTGAGATATACTCAAGGTCATACTTTGGCTCTCGTGGACTTTTTCGAATTTTCTTTAGCTTCAGCTTGAAGTTGCATATGAGCAATTGATGGTCTGTTCCTCAGTCAGCCCTTGGCCTTGTTCTGACTGATGATATTGAGCTTTTCCATCGTCTCTTTCCACAGATGTAGTCAGTTTGATTCCTGTGTATTCCATCTGGCGAGGTCCATGTGTATAGTTGTTGTTTATGTTGTTGAAAAAAGGTATTTGCAATTAAGAAGTCATTGGTCTTGCCAAATTCTATCATTCAATCTCTGGCGTTGTTTCTATTACCAAGGCCGCATTTTCCAACTACCTAGCCTTCTTCTTTGTTTCCAACTTTTGCATTCTAATCACCAGTAATTATCAATGCATCTTGATTGCATGTTTGATTAATTTCAGATTGCAGAAGTTGGTAAAAATCTTCAATTAGTCATTATGGAAGATTTAGTCAGATCTTTGCTAGTCATTATGGAAATGCAAATTAAAACCACAGTGAGATACCACTTCACACCCACTAGGATGGCTAACCAAAAAAAACTCAAACCTGTTGCATCAGAAAAAACGGAGGATATCACGTGTTGGCAAGGATGTGGAGAAATTAGAACCCTCATCCATTGCTGGTTGGATTGTAAAATGGTGCAGCAGCTGTGGAAAACATATTGGTGGCTCCTCAAAAAATTAAACATTGAATTACCATAAACCCATTGCTGTCAGTCAATTCTGACTCATAGAGACCCTATAGGACAGAGTAGAACTCCCCCATGCAGTTTCCAAGGAGCACCTGATGGATTCTAACTGCCAACCCTTTGGTTAGCCGTAGCACATAACCACTACGCCACCAGGGTTTCTTAGAATTACCATATGACCCAGCAATTCCATCCCCTGGTATATACTCAAAAGAACTGAAAGCAGAGACTCACACAGATACTTGTTCACTAATGTTCATTGCAGCATTATTCACAATAGCCAAAATGTGGCAATAACCCACGTGTTCATCAATGGATGAATGAATAAACAAAATGTGGTATATACATACAGTGGAACATTATTCAGCAATAAAAGGAAATGAAGTTCTGATTAAAAACACCACAAAATCGATTCTGACTCATAGTGACCCTATAGGACAGAGCAGAACTGCCCTTATAGGCAGAGGCAAAGCAAGTGGTGGTGCAGAGGGGAACACTTGCCCCCAGGTGCAAGTACAAAGGGGCGCCAGACAAGGCACGGAATGACATTCCGAGGCTCCACTAATATGAAAAGCACTTGACTGTGGCAGCTGCATAAGAGGGTGGAAGACATTTCTGCTGAGCTTCCTCGCTATCAACATCTACTCATCTTGAAATTGAGGTGGTGGGGCGCGACTTAGAGATTGCCCCTGGGCACTTGTTACCCTCGCTACTACCCTGCCAATAGGGTTCCCAAGGCTGTAATCTTTATGGAAGCAGACTGCCACATCTTTCTCCTGCAGAGCAACCGGTGGATTCAAACCACCAAACTTTTGGTTAGCAGCCCAGCACTTAACCACTGCACCACCAGGGCTCCTTTAAAGCCGCTGAACCCACCAGCCTACAGGAGAAATATGCGGTATTCTGCTTCTGTAAAGATTTACAGCCTTGGAAACCCTATGAGGCCGTTCTACTCTGCCCTGTAGGTTTGCTATGAGTCGGAACAGACTCCAAGGCAATGGGTTTGGTTTGGAGTTGAAGTTCTGATACATGCTACAATGTGGATGAACTTGGAAAATATTATGCTGAGTGAAATAAGTCAAAAGGATAGATATTGTATGATTCCACTTACATGAAATATCTAGAATAGACAAATGTATAGAAACCAAAGTGTATTAGTGGTTACCAAGGGTGAATGGGGGGAAGGGGAGGATGTGGAGCTATTGCTTAAGGAGTACTGAGTTTCTGTTAAGGGTGACGAAAAAAAATGGAAATGGATAGTGGTGATGGTTGCACAACACGGTGAATGTTATTAATGTCACTGAACGATATACATAAAAACGGTTGAAATGGCAAATGCTTTGTCATATATGTTTCACCAAAATAAAAAAAGCAAACATTAACCTTTCCAGCTTAATGACTGAAAGAAAACGTTTCCTTCAACCAAGGGTATTTGCCCTTTTTCCCTGGGGGCCTACCTAACCACAAAAGAATGAATTGCTAACTCACCAGAGAGGAAGGTACCGGGGAGGAAACCAGGAGGGAGAAAGGCCTCCCAGGAGCTCCTCAAGTCAGACTTGGTCAGCAGCTGCCGGGAAAACACATAAGAACTGGCCTTTTATGACGTATCGTTATGAGTCGGAATCCACTCAACGGCAACGGGTTTGGTTTGGTTTGGGCTCAATTATTAATAATCACAATCTTCAGAAAGATAGAAGTTTCATAGCAAGCTCTCTCAAAGCTATAGTCCTATTTCTACTTCTCGGCATACTCTTAGATTTAGAGCCTCTCCTCTTCTTAGAACTGGAAGGGAGGTTACCTTAGTAAACCTCATTCCATGGAAGGGTAAACTGAGGTTCAGAAAGTTTACATGAATATTCAAGGTCACACAGCTGCTTAGTCTTTCTTTCTTTCTTTTTTAAATTTATTTAATTAGAATCATTTTTCCAGTCTTCAGGTTCAGCTTGTGGTACACTAAGACCCTCAGGTAGTTCTCTTTGTTCCAGTCATCGTGATCCTACAAGAAGTTTCGTGAACTGGCACGTTGTAGGGATTACAACTAGCATCACATAACAATATGTGTATAAATTTCTGCATGAGAAATTAACCTGAGCTGTAAACTTTCACCTAAAACACAATAAAATAAATAAATAAAAAGAAAAAAAAGTTTTGTGAACTTCTCATATAGTCTCCATTCATGATTTCCTTTGTCCCCTAAGTTTCTTTCCTACTGTACATACCCTATGCACAAAGATGGGTGCATAGCAGGCATTTGATGCATAATCAATTAACGTGTTATTTGATTCTTATCTATTAATACATTTTCTGAAATGCCTTGGCCAATGTCAAGGGGGCAGTACATGCTGAGTATGGTCAAGATCCCAACTAAGAGGCATGCTCAAGAAGTTGCCAAAATGGGGAGCCTGTACAGTCCTTGACCCTATACTTGCTTAGTTTCCCCGACACCATCAACACTTTCAAAGTTGGAGCAAAGCCAGCTCCTTCCGGAAGACAGCCTTGTTTACAGTATGGGAACCAAAAGGGGTACGGATATGGCCTCATAGTTTTCTGTTGGGCAACACGATTTCTTTCCCATGTAGAAAGTGACTGAATTTCTTCAGAGGCACCTCCTCACTGCCTTCTATATCTTACTTCTTCCACCCCTCAGATTTGAACTTGGCTAAAAGAAGAAGGTGATAATTCTTGGATAATGTGGGGGCACTCGGCTCCAACACGCACACACACACTCACATACACATGCACACAACATACACGTACACTCTGTGAGTTAACTAGAAATCTGTTTGATGTATCCTCCAGACTGACATTTAAAATTTGCTGGTAGAAAGTGTTCACAATGGTTATCTCTAAGGAAAGGAATTAAAGACTGGGAAGGAAACTTTGTTTTTCATTTTGTGTGCTACTTCCAGTCATAATGGTGGACTGAGCAAGCATGGGAAGCAACAACGCACATGTAAACAGATGCCCCATATATATAGAAATGCTAGATAACACACACACACATACACACACAAACACACACATATATATATATATTTTAATATCCAAGATCAAAAGCAAAAAAAGAGAAATCTCTAAGGGCCAGAAATGAAGAGGGAACTTAAAGATGTGTAGACATATCAGGGAGTAGGAGCTGAAGCTGCAGGAACTCAGAAAGATACTAGAACTAGTAAACCAGTTGCCATCAAGGGGACCCCAACTCATGGTGACCCCATGTGGGTCAGAGTAGAACTGTGTTCCATAGGGTTTTCAATGACTGAGTTTTTTGGATGTAGATTGCCAGGCCTTTCTTCTGAGGCACCTCCAGGTGGATTTGAAGTTCCAATCTTTTAGTTAGCAGCTGAATATATTAACTGTTTGCCCCACCCAGGGACTCCACCAGAACTGGTCATGCGCCTTAAGGACAGAATGGTAACATCAGGGTGAGTATGTAGACCCCACACACAGCAAGGAGCTACAACTGAATTCTCCTCAAAAAGCCAGGAACCAGGAGAGAGCTGGCCCACCTTTGAATGTGGATAGAAAAAACACCTGTCAGGTCTAAGACAGCGCCCCAAAATGAGCTGCCTGCTCTAGGCCATGGAGGAAAGAGAGCCACCTGACTGACAGTCCAGAATCCCAAGCCTGAGCAACAAACTGTGAGGACCAAACCTGCCCTTTAGAATTGTATAGAAATCCAAGATCAATAAATAACAACAACAACAACAAAATGATCTGAACCATGCAAACCAGTAAGGTGTCAGTAAATACAATTATGATATTGCCCCTGTGCAGACTCCTTCTTGATCCAAGGCACATGCAAAATTCCCATTAAAAAAAAAATGCTCTTAAAAAGATGAGCTCACCAAAGGAGAATGAATAACACCAAAGAAACAAGAAAAGTATTAGCCCAAGAGACAAAAAGGGCCACATAAACCAGAGACTTCATCAGCCTGAGACCAGAAGAACTAGATGGTGCCCGGCTACCACCAATGACCACCCTGACAGGGAACACAACAGAGAGTCCCTGACAGAGCAGGAGAAAAGTGGGGTGCAGAACTCAATTTTTAGTAAAACAGCCAAGACTTAATGGTTTGATCAAGACTGGAGAGACCCTGGAAGACATGGCCCCCAGACTCTGTTAGCTCAAAACTAAAAACCATTCCCAAGGGCAACTCTTCAGACAAAGATTAGACTGGACTATGGGACATAAAATGATATTTGTGAAGAGTGATCTTCTTAGCTCAAGTAGATATGTGAGACTAAATGGGCAGTTCCTGTCCAGAGGTGAAATGAGAAGGCAGAAAGGGTCAGGAGCTGGTTAAATGGACATGGGAGATCCAGGGTGGAAAGGAGGAGTGTGCTGTCACAGTATAGGGAGAGTGATTAGGGTCACATAACAATGTATGTATAAATTTTTGTATGAGAGACGAACTTGAGTTGTAAACTTTCACTTAAAGCACAACAATAAAAAAAACGAACTCACACTCAAATATTACAAAGCACTAACATCCACTACAAGGAACATCTGACATAACAAAAGGGAGAATTCACACCTGAGAAGCTAAAACTAATAGAGTAATCTGAACGTCACTTTAAAATAAGTACATTTAAATTATCCAGGGGACCTTCATAGCAAAATTGGAGGACTGGACAAACATGTTTACTCCTGTTCCATCTCAAAATTTCACTAAAAAGAATGCTTGGGATTTTTTTTTAAAGGATAATCCCACAAGATATTAACACAAAGTGTGAGAGAAAGTTACAGAAGAGTTTTTGTTTTTTTTAATGGAAGCCACAGAGTAGATGTTTAAGTGGTAACTGACTCATAAGAAAGGAGTCAGCAAACTTCTCTAAAGAGCCAGAGAGTAAATATTTTAGACTTTGCAGGTCTTACATCTCTGTTGCAGCTGCTCTATTCCGCATGAAAACAGGCATAGATAATATGTAGACCAATGAGCATGACTGTATTTCAATACAATTTTATTGGCAAAAGTAGATGATAAACTGGATTTGGCCCATGGGCCACAGCTTGCCAATCCCCGACTAAAAGCTAAGTGACTATGGGGAGAGGCAAGAGACATACTGGTTTGTGCAGTTAAAAAAAAAAAAAAAGTTGCTAGCAAGTCAAGTCTGACTCATGGCAACCCCAGGTGTGTCAAAATAGAAAAGTGCTCCCTAGGGTTTCCAATGGCTGATTTTTCAGAAATAGATCACCAATATTTTCTTCCATGCCACCTCTTGGTGGATTCCAACTGAAACCTTTCAGTTAGCAACCGAATGCGTTAACCGTTTCCATCACCCAAAGACTCTGGTTTGTGCTACAGAACCCTTTAATGGCTATGGCTGAGTAGCTCTCCTCTCCTTGGCTCCAAGAACACTGGTGGCCAGGCTTAGAACTCCCAGATAGAAACTGGAGGATTCTTCTCTAGGAAACTGATAAAAGTAACAAAATACTGGTATTTTAAAAAATATGAAATCCAAATGATTTGTGTCTTTAGCCACACCCGAAGAATTATGTGCTTCATTAAAATATCTAATCGAAAAATGTTGCACTTGTTTGAAAAGAATTCTGATCACACCCCTACTCTGCTTAAAACAATGCTAAGTTATTTTACTGCTGTTTGATTCCCATTTCCCAGGCTACTAGTAAGGCTACACATTTTCTCTTATTTTGTGTTTCTTCCAAGGTCCCTGGGTGGCACAAATGGCTTGCACTCAACCACTAACCTACCACTTGTCTGTTAGTTTGTCATACTGTGGATGCTTGTGTGTTGCTGTGATGCTGGAAGCTATGCCACCCATGGTGTACAGGTTTCAGCGGAGCTTCCAGACTAAGACAGACTAGCAAAAAGGACTTGGAGGTCTACTTCCAAAAAAAAAAAATTAACCAATGAAACCTTATGGATAACCCAGAACGTTGTCTGATATACTGTTGGAAAATGAGCCCCTCAAGTTGGAAGGCATTCAAAATACTATTGGGGAAGATCTGCCTCCTCAAAGCAGAGTTGACCTTAATGATGTGGATGGAGTAAAGCTTTCAGGACCTTCATTTGCTGACATGGCAGGACCCAAAATGAAAAGAAACAGCTGCAAACATCCATTAGTAATCAGAACGTGGAATGTACCAAGTATGAATCAAGAAAAATTTGAAGTTGTCAAAAATGAAATGGAATGCTTGAAAATTGATATCCTAGGTATTAGTAAGCTGACATGGACTGATATTGGCCATTTTGAATCACAATGACAAATAGAAGAAGAACGGCATCGCATTCATAGTCAAAAAGAACATTTCAAGAGCTATCCTTAAGCATGATACTGTCAGTGACAGGATAATATCCATACACCTACAAAGACCAGTTAATATGACTATTATTCAAGTTTACTCACCAACCACTAATGCCAAAGATGAAGAAACTGAAGATTTTTAACAACTTCTGCAGTCTGAAATTGATTAAACATGCAATCAAAAAGTATTAATAATTACTGGTGATTGGAATGCAAAAGTTGGAAACAAAGAAGGATCAGTAGTTGGAAAATATGGCCTTGGTGATAGAAACAACTCCAGAGACAACGTGATAGAATTTTCCAAGACCAACGACTTGTTCATTGAAGACACTTTTTTTCAACAACCTAAACAATGATTGTACATGTGGGCCTGGCCAGATGGAATACACAGGAATCAAATCGACTACATCTGTGGAAAGAGAGGATGGAGGAAGCTCAATATCATCAGTCAGAACAAAGCCAGGGGCCAACAGAGGAACAGATCATCAGTTGCTCATATGCAAGTTCAAATCGAAGCTGAAGAAAAATCAAACAAGTCCATGAGAGCCAAAGTACGACCTTGAGTATATCCCACCTGAATTTAGAGACCATCTCAGGAATAGATTTGATGCATTGAACACTAATGACTGAAGACCAAATGAGTAGTGGTATGACACCAAGTACATCATACATGAAGAAAACAAATGGTCATTAAAAAGACAGGAAAGGAGGTTCTGGCAAGATGGCACTCTAGGCAGAAGCACCACGCCGTGTCTCCACAGCAAAGATCCGAAAAACTAAGCCAAACAGAGAATGCAACAATCCTGAAACCCTAGAACATCAAATGAAGTGATAAAGAACTCAGCCGAGCACCAAATGGAGTGAGAATACTGAAAGAGAACGGAGAGCGAA
>NW_004443977.1:9232066-9243207 GCF_000243295.1 Trichechus manatus latirostris
AAAAAAAAAAAAAAGACAGGAAAGAAAGAAAAGACTGAAACTGATGTCATGAGAGACTCTGAAACTTGTTCTTGAATGGAGCGTAGCTAAAGCGAAAGGAAGAAATGATGAAGTAAAAGGGCTGAAAAGAAGATTTCAAAGGATGGCTTGAGAAGACAAGGTAAAGTATTATAATGAAATGTGCAAAGACCTGGAGTTAGAACCAAAAAGCAAGAACACACTCAGCATTTCTCAAACTGAAAGAACTGAAGAATTGAAAGATTCTGTGCATTATTCAATTTTTTGAACAATGCAGGAAAATGGGAGGGATATACAGAATTACCACACCAAAAAGAATTGGTAGACATTCAACCATTTCAGGATGTAGCATATGATCAAGAACTGATGATACTGAAGGAAGAAGTCCAAGCTGCACGGAAAACATTGGTGGAAAACAAGGCTCCAGGAATTGACGGAATACCAATTGAGATGTTTCAACAAACTGATGCAATGCTGGGAGAACTAACTTGTCTATAGCAAGAAATTTGGAAGACAGCTACCTGCGAACCAACTGGAAGAGATCCATTTATGTGCCCATTCCAAAGAAAAGTGATCCAATGGAATGTGGAAATTATTGAACAATATCATTAATACCACACCCAAGTAAAATTTTGCTGAAGTTAATTCAAAATCAGTTGCAGCAGTACATCTACAGGGAACTGCCAGAAATTCAAGCCAGATTCAGAAGAGGACATGGAATGAGGGATGTCATTGCTGATGTCAGATGGATTTTGGCTAAAAGCAGAGAATGCTAGAAATGTGTTTACCTGTGTTTCATTGACTATGCAAAGGCATTAGATTGTATGGATCGTAACAAATTATGGATAATGTTGCAAAGAATGGGAATTCCAGAACACTTGATTGTGCTCATGAGGAAACTGTACATAGACCAAGAGGCAGTCATTCAAACAGAACAAGGGGATACTGCATGGTTTAAAATCAGAAAGGGTGTGTATCAGCGTTGTATTCTTTCGCCATACTTATTCAATCTGTTTGCTGAGCAAATAATCTGAGAAGCTGAACTATATGAAGAAGAATGTGGCATCAGGATTGGAGGAAGACTCATTAACAGCCTGCCTTATGTAGATGACACAATCTTGCTTGATGGAAGTGAAGAGGACTTGAAGTGCTTACTGATGAAGGTCAAAGACTACAGCTTTCAGTATGGATTACACCTGAACCTAAAGAAAACAAAAATCCTCACAACTGGACCAATAAGCAACACCATGATAAATGGAGAAAATATTGAAGTTGTCAAGGATTTCATTTTATTTGGATCCTCAATCAATGCTCATGGAAGCAACAGTCAAGGAATCAAACAATGTATTGCACTGGGCAAATCTGCTGCAAAAGACCTCTTTAAAGTGTTCAAATCAAAGATGTCACTTTGAAGATTAAGATGTGCCTGACCCAAGCTGTGGTATTTTCCATCACCCCCTATGCATGCAAAAGTTGGACAATGAATAAGGAAGACCAAAGAAGAATTAACACCTTTGAATTATGGTGTTGGCAAAGAATATTGAATATACCATGGACTGCAAAAAGAACAAACAAATCTGTCTTGGAAGAAGTACAGCCAGAATGCTCCTTAGAAGCAAGGATGGCGAGACTTCTTCTCACATACTTTGGATATGTTAACAGAAAGGGCCAGTTCCTGCAGAAGGACATCATGCTTGGTAAAGTAGAGGGTCTGAGAAAAAGAGGGAAACCCTCAATGAGATGCATTGACACAGTGGCTGCAACAATGGGCTCAAACATAACAGCGATTGTGAGGATAGCACAGGACCAGGCAGCGTTTCATTCTATTGTACCTAGGGTCGCTATGAGTCAGAACCAACTCAACAGCACCTAATAACAACAACAGCACTAACCTAAAAGGTTGGTGGTTCAAACCCACTCAGCAGGGCCGTGGAAGACAAACCTGTCGATCTACTTCCATAAAGACTGCTGTTGTTGTTAGCTGCCGTCCAGTTGGCCCCCACCTAATGGTAACCACATGTGTTACAGAGAACTGCTCCATAGGGTTTTATTGGCTGTGCCACCCAGGATCCTTCCTTAAAGATTACAGCCAAGAAAACCCTATGGAGTAGTTCTACTGTGTAGCACATGGGGTCATCATGAGTCTGAATCGACCTGATGGCAATAGGTTTGGTTTGGTTTTGCTATTTCCTCCAGACCCAACATGGACCCTTATTTACTTCCTGAAGTCCCTGATGGAGTTAGTTGTCTTTGGGGCATATACGGTGAAGGAAGATGGATGTTAAGGTAAACAGAAGAGATAGAGAGGGGCTGGGGGAGGGGAGGAAACAAAATGGAGGTTCCCAGGCCCAGTTCTCAGCCCTCCTTCCCCATGCCTAGACTCTCTCTGCATTCTTCTTATCTGTTCTCCTGGATCAAATCTATTTCTTAGTGCTTGATTCTCTCACTCCTTCCTCATCAACCTAACTGAAATGTAAGTTGGACAAGACAAGGAGCCTCCCTTCTGGACCTAGAAGAGTATCTTAGACGATGCTCCGGAGAGGATGGTGACCCTACAAGTGATGGCCTTTTTCTCTAGCATTGTAGCCACTAAATCACCCCTGACATTCATTCCATTTCTGACACTCCATCCCTGAGACTCGTCATAATTCCACACTCATCCCATTCCTAAGCTTCACTCCATACATTATCCCAAACCCATCTTGAACTTCCCTATCTCTGACCCCTCATTGCATCCGTGAATCTCAACACCCCACCACCGAGCCTCTCCCTATTTCTTAAGCTCTCTCTATTCCTGACGTTCATCCTTCTCTTACCACCTTATCCCAAGTTGCCACACCATCCCTGGTCCTTCATCTCAACTCTGATTCCACCCAATCCCTGATCTCAACCTCACCCTTGATCTAAATTCCATCTCTGTGCCTCATCCCATTCCCAACCTTAAGCCATCTCTGATACTTCCTCAACCCATATAAACCAACACGTTCTCAGTTTTGCTTCAACTGGTTTAGTTCCACATCTGTCATTTGCAATCAGAAGATCCTTGACTTCTTCAGTGCTCATGGGTAACAGTTTTACACTGACAAAAATTTGATGAAGATAAACCACAAAGGAAAACTTGATGAGTGAAATATGTTTCCAAAGACAACAGGGGGGTGGAGGAGTGGGGAAAATACAGATAAAAGGATTTTGGGGCCAATGGTGTGTAAATGGTTTGAGCCTTTTTTTAATTCATTGGTTCATTCAATAACAGGGACCTTGTCATGGATTGAATTGTGTCCCCCAAAAATATCTGTCAGCTTGACTGGGTCATGATCCCAGTATTGTGTATGATTGTGTACCATTTCGTAATCTGATATGAATTCCTTATGTGTTGTAAACTCAATCACTGTGATGTAATAAGATGGATTAGTGGCAGTTATACTGATGAGGTATACAAGATTGGATAGTGTCTTAAGCCAATCTCTTCTGAGATATAAAAGAAAGAAGCAAGCAGAGACACATGGGAACCTCATATCACCAAGAAAGCAGGGCTGGGAGCAGAGCGTGTCCTTTGGACCTGAGGTTCCTGCACAGAGATTCTCCCAGACCAAGGGAAGACTGATGCATGACAAGGACCTTCCTCCAGAGCCAACAGAGAGAAACCCTTTCCCTGGAGCTGATGCCCTCAGTTTGGACTTGTAGCCTACTAGACTGTGAGAGAATGAATTTCTCTTTTTTAAAGCCATCCACTTGTAGTATTTCTGCTATAGCAGTACGAGATGACTAAGACAGACCTCAATAAATATTTACTGATCATTTAATAGGCTCCAGGCAGTGTGTCAGGCACCAGGGATACAGGGCTCCTGCCTTCAAGGATTGGAAGAAAGGTCTGGCCATCTACTTCAGAAAAATCAGCCATTGGAAAACCTATAGAGCACAGTTCTACTCTGACTTATAGGGTCTCCGTGAGTTGGAATCAACTAGATGGCAACTGGTTTTGGTTTGCCTTCAAGGAGGGAAAACAGACAAAGAAATAACTGAAATAAAGTGTGCTGAGTGTTGCAAAGGGGAGACTGTGAGGTACTATGGGATTATTTGGAGGGCCAGGAAGCTAATATAAGGGAGCCTGGAAAAGGAGTTTATGTGCCCCCAAGAGTCTGTTCTAGCAGGAGTTAAAGCCCCAGGGAACACTGCCCATCAACCCAGACAGGTGACTCTTCTTTGGGTGCTGCCCCCATTCTACTGCAGGAACAGCCAACACCACCACACACAAAACTTACTCTATGTCACAACAAAGGTTCTTCCAGAAGGGCCAATATGGAACAGAAATTTATTAGAAAAATATAACCGTCCAGCCGATTGATGACTCTGTATGGGTTTGTGAAGTTGCTGATGGTCCATATCAGACCAGAAGCTCCAAGAGGGAAAAGGCTAAAAGCTGCTCATCTTGTTCCATATAAGGCACAGCATGGCCTCATGCACAAATGGCGCCCAACACATTCTGCGTACAATGTTTGTTATGGGACAAAGGCGACCCTCTTGCAAGAGTTCTGCCTTCCCAACCCCTCTCTCCCTTTGTCCACCCATCACTCCCAAGAGGAAAATGTTTTCAAAACTGCATCACAAGACCATGTGGTGGTTTGATGTTTAGGTAGCACCTGCCTCAATGTCCCCAGCAGACACTACCCAAAATGAGAAAACATTTCCATCAGCTCTGATCAGAGGACGAAGTGCTGCCAAACAGCCTAGTGGGAAAGTTGGTATAATGCTCAGGGTTGAGGTGATGTTTTGGGGAGAGTCAACAAGACAATCGAGCCCACATAAGGAAACAGCTTCAGTTCCAACTCTTTGTTCTAATGGCAGATTCAGGTTTCAGATGTGGCCATGGTAATTACCAAGCAAGCAAGTCAAAGATGCAAGAGTTCAGCAGAAATTATGACACATCCTTTTCATGGAGGTGTCAAGGTTCCTCCTTAGTAGTATCTCAGCACATCCTTAGAAAGTGGACTTGGCCCATGAAGACACCAATCTCTAACTTCCACACATTCTATCGCCTCTCTGCCAAACCCAGATAGTATCTCTCCACAGCCAGACCACTCACCCTCTGGGGTGATGGTTATCATTTCATTTCCTTATGAAGATGAAACATTCTTTGACTGATGGTTTCAGAGGTTTGCAGGGACATTGATAGAGGAAGAAGTATAGGAGGTAATGCGATGACGTGCCAAGAAGTCCTTGCTAACCAGGCCACGGGCAGCCAGGATCTTGAGGAATCCATTGCGAAAATTCTGGCCAATAAAGGCATAGATGATGGGGTTGAGGCAGCTGTGGAGGAAGCCAAGAATCTCAGTGGCATCCAGGGCCCGGCCAACGTCGTTTCGACGCTCACAGGTCTCCTTGATCACCCCAGTCCTCATCAGGGTGTCTGTGACCAGAACCAGGTTGTAGGGCAGCCAGCAAAGCAGGAAGACGAGTACGACAACAAAGATGACCTGCATCGCCCGGTACTTCTGCTTCATGTGGGCCTCCAGCAGTGTGCGCAGGGTGAAACCATAGCAGAATACCATGACTAGCAGCGGCAGGATGAAGCCAAAGGTCTGAGGCAGGATCCGGAGCACCAGCCTCCATTTTTCTGTATTGTTCCCAATGTCCTCATAGCAGACTATGAGGCTGGAATAGGGAAGACGATAGGCCTGGCGGAAAAGGAAAAAGGGCAGGGACAGAATCAGAGACAGTACCCAGATGCCCAGACATATGAACTTGACCAAGTGGCGCTTCTGGGTCAGCGTGCGTGTGGCATGGACAATGGCCAGGTAACGATCCACGCTGATGCATGCCAGCAGTAGAATACCACTGTAGAAGTTGACTTCCTTCAGGAGCGAGACCACTTTGCATAGCGGTGTGCCAAAAGTCCAGCCATTCTCCTTGGAAGCAGCCCAAATGGGCAGTGTCAGGGCAAATAACAGGTCAGCTATCGCCAGATTCAGCAGGTAGACATCCGTGACAGAGCGGCTGACCTGGTTGTATAAGATGACCAGCATCACCAGGGAATTTCCCAGCAGGCTCAGCAGGAACACCAGAGCATAAATGGTGACCACAACATACTTGTTGAGTGTCTCAGTTTCTGTGTTACAAGGGACAACATCTTCTTCTAAGGGTGGCATGCCAGTGAAATTTAAAACTCCATCAAACAACTCCCATAGATCAGTAATATTCCATATGTTTTCTGTGATATCAGCCATGGTCTGGTCTAGTTGAAAGATTAGAAGGAAAGAAATGTGACTTCATAACTCACATTCAAGTCACTCACATCAACAATGCAAGAACAATTACTGGGATATCTTTAGCTTCTTTGTAGGTTTGGCAGCCAGAAAACCCCACCTTCACCCCTACCTCCAACTTGGGCTTCTTTAAAGGTTGGCTTCACAGTGTTATCAGAAGTTAGAGGTTGGCCTGGCCTAAGTATGGAATAAGACGGAATACAGGGGAAAAACCTCTGCCCTTGGTTGGCCCTACACCTGCCTCAACTCTACCCGGGTCCCCTCTTTGGTCTTCTCCATCCTCAACCACGGCTGAGTATTCAGATGGAAAGACCAGGTCAGTCTTATGCATTTAGAGGAGGGCTAGCATTAACCAAAATGAAAAGAGACAAACCTGTTCCTAGCGGTCTCTTTCTATGTTATTTTCCCTCCTATGTCCTTCCTGAGTCTTCTTTACCCCTGCTTAAAACCTGCAGGGGGGAGGAAGTGATAGCAACGAATTGCATAGTAAGTGAACTTTAAGCCTTGTCTCTAAATGAGCAATAAAAGTTTTGGTCTTCTGTCTAAAGAAATTTTAAGCATTTGGGAGGATGAAGTCCCTACCCTGGCCCCTGAAATAATCTCCTAAGCATCCACAGAATCATTCAGGAGCATTCAAATATTCTTTAATTCTTTAATTTTTCAGTTGTGAAACACTTTGTTGAAACTAAATCCTCTCAGAAGTCAATATTTAAAACAGATAAAAGCTCAGCTGCTATAGGGGAAGGGTGTGCTGCCCTCTCTACCCAGGCAGCTCTAACGAGGGTTCCCGAAGGTCCCCACGGCTCTCCAGGGAACAATCTGAAAAGCTTTAGAAAGATCCCCAGATTGGAAATAAAGATATCTAGTATCCAGTCCTGATTCTACCCTGATTCTATCATTAATAAGCTGTGTGATCTTGGGTGGATTCATTTACCTCTTGAGTTTTCTTATCTGAGATTGAGGGGGACAGAGTAGATAACCTCTAGGTTACTTCCAGGTCCGAGTTTCTATGACTAGTTCATTTAGATCCACATGCTGTAGTATATTCTCTCCCTGCCAGTATTTGCATTTTCACAGAACATAAAGTCTTGGGGCAAAGCAAAAAAGATCAAACTGGAGAACTGTAATCCTCTGTCCCACAAAAGGAAGTGGTATAAAAGGAGCAGAAGAGGAGGCTGGGCCCATCTTGTTACCAACTGCAGCCATGTATGAAGTCAGATTTGAGTACATAGTCCACAGATAAGGGATTTAAATTTCAATTTAACAGAAATCCTCATGCCCCAGAGAAATGGATGCATTTCCTAGAATACTGTGAGACAAAGCCCCACTCCCTCAAAGAAAGTTCTGGCAAACAGAGGTAACTCCCTACCTGAGGCACTGGCCAGGTGTGTCCAACCGCAAGAGCCCGCAGCTCAGAGAGTAGAAGTGTCTTAATAGTGAAAGGGAACTAGATAAAACCATGTCACATCATACCTCCTGTCTATGCCCCGCCCATGTCTATGTTTGCAGAACAGACTAAGTTACATGGTCAGGGAGCATCAGAGACTCCCAGGGTCCATATGTCCCAGCAGGGGTGCCAGGTGTGAAGCTGGAGTTAAGGGTCCATTATATGAATTTCTCATTCTATGTACAATCACTGTTCTTCTTTTCTTGCATTTACTTCCATTTGTTTATCCCTTAAATTTCCTAGCAGATTGCCTTTGAAAGCTTCCAACTTGCCTTACACGAATAAAGAAGAAAGGACTTGACTTCATACAGTGGGGACTTCACAACTTCTAGGAAGGAGGAACTTGGAGACAGTCTGGTGGAAAAGAGGTGGACAATAAGCACACAATTTTTACTCATAGACTTCTTTGTGGTGATTTGAGGGCTGCTAGAGATGTCAGTGGTGATTTGGAGGGAGAACTAGCTCCCCCTCCACTGCCAGCCACTCCTTGGCACTACCACGGCCAATGATTGGTTGATTAAAATGGCGCTGAGGCTGAGGGCATGAGGCCACTCGTAGAGATTGGCTGGACATCTGGGAGACCATAAAAGCTGGGGCAAGCAGTAAATGGAAGAGTTGAGGGTCAACGGTCATTGCTGCTCCACTCTAGATAATAAAGGACAGTTTCTCTGGGTCACCATGAGTCAGAATCAGCTTGAAGGCAATAGGTTCGGGTTTCTTTGGCTTCTCTGAGAACTTGCCTCAGGTGTTCCCAGCAATTAATGGCTGTCCTCTGGCTTTATGACTCTGGCACTTTAGTCACTCATCCTTTACAGTATGAACCCTGTTGTACAGGAACGATGTGTTTACAAGTCTGTCTTCCCCATTTGACCAGGAACTACTAGAGACCAGGGACCCCATCGATTCATCATTGTATCCTCTGCCAGGGAACACAGTAAGTGCTTGATCAAGAAGTGTGGAATAAATGACATTAGACAGATCTCCTGTGGTTCGTGGACACCACCATGATTCAGAGTTTCTATCGCTTTCAGCCATACACTCATACTTAAAGCATGTCTGAAAACTTCTCTACCATACAGCCAGTTTGGTTTGTCTGGCAGCATTGTTGCTTTTCAATCATCCTCTATTGTTTGAAGTTAGTGCCAATCTGTGAAAGTGTAAGCCCTTCCCCTACCATAAATGCCAAATTAACCGTGTCACTGGTACCTACAATTCTTCCACTGGCAAGCAGATTGTTGAAGCAAAGTCATGCTGTCTTCCTGGGTTCTCTGATCATTTGGAAGTAGTAGCAGGAAAATGTGAGGAGAAAAGTTGCATTGGGGCTACCCATGCACTGTTTTACTGATGTTGCCCTATTGTGGTCTGATGAGGTTCAAAAATGCCTAGACTAGAAAGGACTCAAAGAAGGGGTAGTCCCTGAAGGGACTGGACATCCCCCTATTAATTCATTTAGGGAAAAGGTAGCTCCTGGGGCATAAAGTGGTGACTAAAGAGGCACAGGAGAAAAGGGACTATCTGGAGCCTTGGCTGCAAAATGCCTCCATGTACACAAGAGCAAGCTGAGGTGATGGGGAAAAATGGTTTCTGCCACAAGGGGGCAGCAGCGGCTGGACAGAGAGGCCCCTGCCAGTGACCTACTGAGAAACACCAGGGCCAGGAGCAGTCTGATTTAATACTCAGTTCTTCGTGTATAGTTCCCTTCTGTTTTTCCTAAGCACTCAGTCAAGTCGGTTCAGCATCCCAGTCTACTACAACTAATCACTGCAGTATTAGGGAAGGATCTGGTCCCCCTAGAGCCTGAGAAGTAAAGGAGCAGCCCCTCTGAAGGGGCACGGTGATGTCAGTGGCAACTGCTTAGCTCTCCAGTGGGAAGGTCGATCTGGAGGACAAGAGTCGTGTCGCAGAGAAAAACTTGAAAACTGTTTCAAGTTAAAACAGAGAGATTTATTAAAGTTTTAAAACAATTGCAATTGGGGAACTACGTAGTCCATTGAAAATGGAACCAGGTAGTCCCGGGGCAGTTTTGTTATACAAATATTCTTATGGGGTAAAAAGAGGAATCAAACCATAAGGAGGGCAATTACAGGAAAATCAATTAATATTGTAATAATCACACTCTGATTGGTTAGTGATCATTAATAGTATAGTTAGGGATTACAGATAGTTTCACAGAATGCTTATATCATGGTCGTGAGATGCTTACATGTATTTTCTTTGTCTGTCTTGCAAAAACATCTTTTTGGCAACAACACCCAGACAGCACTCTTCCTGAGTACATGTATTTTGAGGGGTGCAGATGGTCATTTGGTTAAGCCCCCTCAGGGCATATGGTTTCACATCCTGATTTTGACCACCGAAGAAAAACATATTTTTCTCAGAAAACATAGCTGTTAGTCTAGAAATCCAGATTAAAATTAGATAGCATGGTCAGCATATTATGCCTCTGTCCCACTGACTGCACTGAAAGTTGTCTTTTCCTGAAACATTTGAAAAGAACATTTCTCTTGATGTTAGAAAAGAGGATTTCACTGCAGCAGGGGAAAAAGTATATATAGATGAGCTTGGAATAAAATTTTGTCCACTTGAAAATGTTCCAGCTAGTCCACCCACCCAATGTATTTTCTGTACCTCTCTTCCCAACTATAACTGCTCCCTCTTAATCTGATCTATAATGTTTCTGATGGGAAAACATTTTTCATTCTATGCAGAACACTTAGTGCCACAAAGATTGTTATGGCAGGTTCAGCCTTAATGCCAGTCAACTGGCAGAATGTGAGGGTCTCTTTGGGGTAATTCTGTTCTTGCCACTTTGTTTTAAATATGTTTCCTATGCAAGACCGTGTGAACAACACAATATGGCTGTAAGTATGTCTATCTTGTCCCCACATCAGCCTTGATACCAGGATCAGCAACTCTTACACTCCTCCAGAAGAATCCACTTCAACCTCGAAACAAAAGGAGAGGCAAGAGAGATGGAGGACAGGAGTCACCCCTCCCCCATGATCTTCACCACAGTCTCGATGATTGGCTCAGGGGGTAAGTATGTGACCTAAGATGATCCAATCAGAGCATAGGTCAGGATATTTGTTCAATAACTGGAAAAGCAAGTATATAGCCTTGTGGTTGCTGGCAGCCATTTTGCTGCCATAAATGGCAAAGTCAATCCAAGGACAAAAATTAATGCACAGAAAAGAGCAGAGCTGGGAGAATCACAGAGAAACTGAGCCAAAGTCCTGAACAAACCATGTCCAGAGAGGCACCTTCTCTCCGCACTTTTCAGTCACATGAACCAATTATTTCTCCTTATGATTTAGACTAGCTCAAGTTGAATTTTCTGTTACTTGCAACCAAGAACATGCCCAGCCAAGAGAGTTTTGGAAACAAATGATCTAGGATGAGAGGAGAGGGGTCAA
>NW_004443977.1:9250631-9251557 GCF_000243295.1 Trichechus manatus latirostris
TGGGACAAAGTCTTAGCTGCCCGTTCCCCTACCCCATGACTACTGCAGCCCGCCACCCTCAGAGTGGCCTGGGTGTGGGCACAGAGAGGGTCAGTGTTAGGCAATTGAGGGACAGAGCATGGGCACCTTTGAGGGTCTGCTCTTCCCTACAAGTATCCCCATGTCCCAGGAAGCACAACATTAAATAGCAAATAAAAAAAACACCATGTCAGGTTAAGAGAGGGACCAAGAAGAAAGAAGAAGCTTTTTGTCCTGCTTTTTGCAGAAGGGGCCCTGTATTTTCATTTTGTACTGAGTCCCGCAAAGTATGCAATCAGACCTAACACCAAATAAATACTCGCTAGGTGGATGAAATATTAAAGCAGGAGAAGAGCTAAGTGGCAGAACAGAAATTCTTATAACTCAGTTGATGGCAGCTCCAATCTTCCAACCACTCAGGCAAAAAATCTTGGACTCATCGTTGACTTCTCTTTATCTTTTACCCCCAACATTCAATCCACCAGGAAATTCTGCTGCTTCTATCAAAATAAATTCAAACTCCTATAATTTCTTACCGCCTCTGCTGCTATAACTCTGGCCCCTGCCACCATCCCTTTGAACTTCAGTTGCTGAAATAACTTCCCAGTCTTCCCTGTACCTGCCCTTCCCTGCCACCAGTCTATTCTCATTAAGCCAGCCAGGGTGATCCTTGTAAATTGTGAGTCCGACCAGGACACTCCTTAACACTTTCTAATGCCACCAAAGAATTAGTTTTACTGCCTTACATGTTTAAAAATTTTAAGCAGCTTTACAGTGAAGAAACCTGGCAAGCACTACGTTAAGTTAACCAAGTAATGAAGGATAACATCACCAGTAATGTCATGTGGACATCATGTGTCCTCCAGTATGATTCAATGAGAAGGACACTTCATCTCCATGGTGTTCTC
>NW_004443977.1:9252949-9259312 GCF_000243295.1 Trichechus manatus latirostris
AACTGCTCCATAGGGTTTTCTGGGCTGTAATCTTTACAGAAGTGGATCACCAGGCCTTTCTTCTGCAGTGTCGCTCAGTGAGTTCAAACTACTAACCTTTAGGTTGGTAACCCAAAAAAAACCAAACCCACTGCTGTTAAGTTGATTCCGACTCATAGTGACCCCATAGGTTTCCAAGGCTGTAAATCTTTACAGAAGCACACTGCCACATCTTTCTCCCATGGAGCCGCTGGTGGTTTCCAACCACTGACCTTTCCATTAGCAGTCGAATGCTTTAACCACTGTGCCATCAGGGCTCCTTTAGGTTAGTAGCCGAACGCAAACCATTTGCGCCACCCAGGGACCCTTTACCTGGCTTTATTTTAACATTTTTTCTTTTCCCACAGCACTTATCACCTTATAACATACAAAGTAATTTACTTTGTTATATATTGTCATTGTTGTTAGTTGCCATGGAGTCGATTCCAACTGATGGCAACCCCATGTGTGCAGAGTAGAACTGCTCCACAGGGTTTTCAAGGCTGTGACCTTTCAGAATGAGATCATCAGGCCTGTCTTCCAAGGAGCCACCGGGTAGGTTTGAATTGCCAACCTTTCACCTAGCAATCAAGCAATTAACCATTTCCCTCTGTTGTGTTGTTTACTGTCTCTATCGTCTCTCTCCCTCTCTAGAATATAAGCTTCAGGAGGGCAAGGATCCTTAACTATTTGATCCCTGGATCTCAAGTGCCTATGCGAGAGCTTGGCGTGTAATGGGTGCAATAAAAAGTTGTTAAAGATCACACTATACACAAAAACAAATTCAAAATAAATTAAAGACTTAAGTGTGAAAACTAAAACCATAAAATTCTTGGAAGAAAATGCAGGGGCAATGCTGTCAGGCCTAGCTTTTAACAATGGATTCTCTAACATAATAAATAAAACACAAACAGTAAAAGACAAAATAAATAAATGGGACCTCATAAAAATTTAAAAATTTTGTTCATCAAAAAACTTTACCCCAAAAATGAAAAGACAAGATACAGACTAGGAGAATATCCATAGAAACCATATATCCGAAAAGAATCTAATAACCAAAATATATATAAAACTTCGACAAGGTAACAACAAAGACAAACAATCATAAAATGAGCAAAGAACTTGAATAGACATTTCACCAAAGAGGACATTCAAATGGCCACCGAACACATGAAAAGATACTCAACGTCATTAGCCATCAGAGAGACGCAAATCGAAACCACAATGAGATACCATTTCACTCCCACTAGGACAACTAAAGGAGCCCTGGTGGCACAGTGGTTAAGAGTTCAGCAGCTTACCAAAAGATTGGTGGTTCAAATCCACCAGCCACTCCTTGGAAACAGTATGGGACAGTTCTACTCTATCCTTCAGGGTCCCTCTGAGTCAGAATCGACTCAACAGCAATAGGTACGGGTAGGATGGCTAAGATAAAAACAACAAATGTTGGCGAAGATGTGGGGAAATTGGAACCCTTGTCCATTGCTGGTGGAAAAGCAAAATGGTACAGCCGTTGTGGAAAACAGTGTAGCAGTTCCTCAAAAAACTAAAAATACAACTACCATAAACCAAAGAAAAAAAAAACACATTGCCTTTGAGTTGACTCTGACTCATAACGACCCTATAGAACAGGGTAGAACTGCCTCATAGGGTTTACAAGGTTGTAATCTTTACAAAAGTAGACTGCCACATCTTTCTCCCATGGAGCAACTGATAAGTTTGAACCACTGGCCTTTTAGTTAGCAGCCAAGCATCTAACCGCTGGAGCTATCAGAGAGCTACCATATAACCCAGCAATTCCACTTGTAGGTATATACCTAAAAGACTTGAAAGCAGAGACTCAGAGACTTGTACACCAAAGTTCATTGCACTATTCGCTGTAGCCAAAATGTGGAAACAACCTAAATGTTTATCAGTAGATGAATGGATAAACAAAGTATGGTACATACATACAATGGACTACTACTCAGCCAGTAAGAGAAATGAAGTCTTAATACATGCTACACCATGGATAGAGCTTGAAGACATTATGAAGAGTGAAATAAGTCAATCACAAAAGAACAAATATTGTTTACGACCTCACTTATATTAAAAAAAAAAGACAAGAAAAGGCAAATGACTGAGACCAGAAGAACTAGATGGTACCCAGCTACCACCAATGACCGCGCTAACAGGGAACACAACAGAGAATCCCTGACAGAGCAGGAGAAAAGTAGGGTGCAGAACTCAAATTCTAGTAAAAAAGACCAGACTTAATGGTCTGACTGAGACTAGAGGAACCCCAGAAGACATGGCCCCTCAACTCTCTGTTAACCCAGAACTAAAACTATTCCCGAGGCCAACTCTTCAGACAAAGATTGGACTGGACTATAAGGCATAAAATGATACTTGTCAAGAGTGTGCTTCTTAATTCAAGCAGATACCCAAGACTAAAGGGGCAGCTCCTGTCTGGAGGGGAGATGAGAAGGCAGAAAGGGATACGAACTGGTTGAAGGTACACAGGAAATCCGGGGCAGAAAGGAGGAATGTGCAGTCACATTATAGGGATAGCAGCTAGGGTCACATAACAATGAATATATAAATTTTTGTATGAGAAAATAACTTGAGCTGTAAATTTTCACCTAAATCACAATTTAAAAAAAAAAAGAGGCAAATGAGACCAAAGTTTATTAGTGGTTACCAGGGGCAGGAGGCAGGGGAAGAAGGGGGGTTACTGTTTATGGAGTACTGAGTTTCAAGTTAACAGTGATGGGAAAAATCACATTGATTAAGGGTAAGGTTACACAGTCAATTATTGTAAGTGCTATTAATAAATTCTACACCTGTAAAAAGTTGAATTGGCAAAAGTTGTGTGATAGATATATTTATAACAATGACCAAAAAAAAAAAGAGCAGCTGTTGAGGCCACTTATATACAACCAAACACCCCATGGGATTTGGTTCCTTGCTTTGAAGATTTAGGGTCATGGTTTCATGGGACATCCCAGTTAATTGGCCTAATAACATGTTTAGTGCTTCTGTTCTACCTCCTAGTTTGTTGCATAGTGCCTGGGGTCTTAAAAGTCTGCAAGTGGCCATCCAATGCACAACAATTGGTTTCTATTCACCTACAGCAACAGAGGAAGGAGAGTCAGGAATAGGAGGAGAATATGGAATGTGTAGCTAATTGCTTCCAAGAAAAACCGTCTCCTCTGCCATGAGACCAGACATTCTGGATGGTGTCCGGCTACTGTTACTGAACATTTTGATTAAAAACTCTATAGAAGAATCCTGATCAAAAGGAGGAAAATGTAGCACAGAATTTCACGTTCTCACGGAATCCAGACTTTCTAGAGCCGTGGAGGGTAGATGAACCCCTGACACTATTCCCCTGAGATAATCTTTAAACTTTAAAACTTAAACCAAAAAATATCCCTTGATGTTTTCTTAAAACCAAACAATAGTTTAGCTTAACTAGTAAAAAATATCTTCCTTGAGCACTGTGCTCTTTTAAGATCGATCGACATGGAAATTCACAAAAAAGACCAGACTTTCTGGTCTGACAGAGACGGGAGGAACCCCCAAGACTGTGGCCAACGGACACCCTTCTAACTCAGAATTGAAGCCACTCCTGAAGTTCACCTTTCAGCCAAAGATTACCCGTTGCCTTCCGGTCGATTCCGACTCATAGCGACCCTATAGGACAGAGTAGAACTGCCCCATAGAGTTTCTAAGGAGCTGGTGGATTCAAACGGTCAACTTTTTGGTTAGCAGCTGAGGTCTTAACCACTGCACCACCAGGGATCCCATTTCCCCATAACCAAAACAAACCAAACCCATTGCCGTCAACTGGATTCCGACTCATAGTGACCCCATAGGATGGAGTAGAGCTGCCCCATAGGGTTTCCAAGGAGCACCTGGTGGATTCAAACTGCCAACCTTTTGGTTAGCAGCCTGAGCTCTTAACCACTACACCACCAGGGTTTCCCTGTTCCCCACAGAAGTGCAGAATTGTTAGGTAACCAACATCTAGAACCTAACACCTCCCTTTAAGGTTTGCAACCCTTCTCACATACATTCCTTCTCCCAAATGAGAGTTTAGCAGTTGCCAGAGAGTGACAGAGTTTGAACTAAGCAGTTGAACTATATCATCCATGTGGTCATAGGTCACTCAACATGTCAAGGGTTTCAAGCACTTAATGGTCCATCCTTGTGGTCATTCCTCTTTATCAGCCCACGGATCCTTCCTCCTGACCAGTGGCCCTCAGCCTATTTGTGTTAACCCACACTTTCCACATACAGAACATTTGGACACACTTGGCAAAGTGATTAAAAGGTATCCAACAAGCACGTTTCAGAAAACTGAAAATATTTTCACAGTTTTCTTACCGCTCACTTTTTGGTATTCCAGCATGTCACAGTTTAAGTAGAATGATTTCCTTTTCTGATACCAAAAACCAAAACCTGTTGCGGTAGAGTAGATTACAACTCATAGTGACCCCATGTGTTACAGAGTAGAATTGCTCCATAGGGTTTTCTAGGCTGTAAACTTTACGGAAGCAGATCATCATGCCTTTCTTCCACAGCACCGCTGGGTGGGTTCAAACTGCCAACCTTTAGGTTAGTAGTCAAGTGTAAACCATTTGTGCCACCCAGGGACCAACTCCTTCTATGACAGTTAACCAAAAAAAACCAATAGCGCTCTTATATATTCATGAGGCGAAGCTCTAGCAATTTGTAACAAACACGTACCAGTATCTGTCTTTGAAGCAGGCTTGCTTATATTATATGCTGCTTCTTTTCTCTTACTTGCAGCCCACTGTACTGAACTCTACCCTCTGTGGCCCAACCAGCATAATCAACATTCTGTCTGACAGGCATGGCTGCCAAAGTATGTATCCTTGGTTGCAGGAAAAATAAATTGCACAAATGGTTACCTGGGGGTGGAGGGGTTGGAGATGGGAACTGGGCAGATGGGAGAGAGGTGGGAAGAAGACTTTTCATTAATGACGTTTTTTCTTTTTTGAGACACGTGAAGTAGTTCCCATTAAAAAATTTAAATGTAAAAAGTAATTTCAAAATGTTAAAAACTGATAGATTAAACATGATGGTAGGAAATCTGTGGTGCAGCGGAGAACCTTGCTTTAAGCTCTGGTGTCTGCAGTTGCTTGAATGTTTTCTGGCTGCTCTGTCTTAACTTCTACCCAGAGACCCAAAGAGGCCACGAGCCAAATCCAAGGAGCATCTTCCTGGGTCCTGGGTTTAGAGACTTGTCACCTCTCTTAATTCACTCTGTTCTAGACCCTTGACTACAAATCAGCTCAGCCTGGACTCTCTTGGCCTTGTCTCTTTCCCATCTCTGGTCTGTCTACACCTACTTCCATTCCAACCAGGGTGTCCTGGCATCTCCCCATCTCCCACTTGGCTCTCTCGGCCCTTATTATTTCTAAATGCTATTACAAATATTGCCACAAGTTTATTTCCCGACTCTCCTAGCCACCAGGAGACATCTATCTCTGGGTTTTAATCTCACCCTTGCAGTGTGAATTCTCATTGGCTTGCATTCACTACTGCAACCCACCTATTTGCCCTGGGAACATACCCATTATCTTTAATTTAAAATAAAACAAAAACAAACCAACCCACTACCATCAAATTGATTACGACTCATAGCGACCCCTATAGGACAGAGCAGAACTGCCCCATAGGGTTTCCAAGGAGTGGCTAGTGAATTTGAACTGCCGACCTTTTGGTTAGCAGCCGAACACTTAACACTGAGCCACCAGGGCTCTCATTTATAAAATAAGATCCTTTATTCACACTAAATAAACATATAGCCAGCATCTTGCAGAAGTTACCTCACCCAGTCCAAAGGCCCCAGACCCAATGCAGTCTGCGGGTAGGTTTCTTTGGTTGCACAGGGTTGGTTGGTTTCTTTGTTCGTTTTAATTAGAATTTGTTTCCAACTTTTAAAAATCAAGGTTTTTTCTTTCACATTTAGAAAAAAACTGGATTTATACCTCTTCTAATTTTTTTTTTTTTTTTTAAGTGTTGAAAAGCAATGCTGTCGCTTTGGGGACTAGGGTGCACCTGACCTAAGCCACGGTATTTTCAATCGCCTCATATGCATGCAAAAGCTAGACAATGAATTTGGAAGACCGAAGAAGAACTGATGTTTTTGAATTATGGTGTTGGTGAAGAATACTAAACATAGTATGGACTGCCAGAAGAACAAACAAGTCTGTCTTGGAAGAAATACAGCCAGAGTGCTCCTTGGAAGCAAGGATGGTGTCGTGGATTGAACTGTGTCCCCCAAAAAAATGTGTGTAACAATTTGGCTAGGCCATGATTCCCAGAATTGTGTGG
>NW_004443977.1:9259605-9260739 GCF_000243295.1 Trichechus manatus latirostris
AGCTCCTAGTCTGGGGGAACACTGATGAGAAGGCCGAGAGAGAGAAAGCCTTCCCCTGGAGCTGACACCCTGAATTTGGACTTTTAGCCTACTTTACTGTAAGGAAATAAACTTCTCTTCGTTAAAACCATCCACTTGACTAAGACAGATGGCAAAGACTGTCTCACATAATTTGGACATGTTAGCAGGGGGAACCAGTGCCTGGAGAAGGACATCACGCTTGGTAAGGTAGAGGGTCAGTGGAAAAGAAGAAGACCCTCAATGAAATGGATTGACACACTGACTGCAACAACGGGCTCAAATATATCAACCATTATGAGGATGGCGCAGGACTGGGCAATGTTTCATTCTATCGTACATGGGGTTGCTATGAGTCAGAACCAACTCAACGGCACCTAACAACAACAAAATTTGGAAGATCTGGCAACACTGAGTCCATATTCCTAACTGGCAAAAATCAACTAAAGCTGGTACAGAAACAAGAGCCCAGAAATACAACCACACTCACACCATCATTTGATTTTCATCAAAGGTGTCAAAGCAATCCAATGGGGAAAGGAAAGTTTCATAAACAAAATGGTACTGGAATAACTGGATATGGGGAGAGGGGGAATGAACCTTGACCCCTACTTCACATTACACACAGTGTAAAAGCTAAAGGCAAAAGCTAAGACTATAAAGCTTTAGAGGAAAACATGGGTGAGTGTCTTCATAACTTAGTGGTAAAAGTTTCGTAGGCAAGTCAAAGAATGCAATAACCATAAAAGAAAAAAATTGATAAATTAGACTTCATCAAAATCAAAATTTTATACTCATCAAAAAGACACTTAAGAAAATGAATAGGCAGCCATAAACTGTGAGAAAATAATTGTGAAACATATATCTGACAAAGGACTAGCGTCCAAGATATATAAAGAACTCAAACAATAATAACAATAATAAAAGACAACCCAAAAAGTGGGCAAAAGATTTGAACAGACACTTCACAAAAGAAGATATACAAATGCTATGAAAAAGTGCTCAACATTCCTGATCATTGTTTTTGTTGTTGTTAGTTGCCATGGAGTTGATTCTGACTCATGTTGACTCCAAGTGTTACAGAGTAGAACTGCTCCGTGGGTTTTTTTTTTTTGG
>NW_004443977.1:9260891-9262118 GCF_000243295.1 Trichechus manatus latirostris
CCCATTTAGTCTCATGTATCTACTTGAGCTAAGAAGCACACTCTTCACAAGTATCATTTTATGTCCCACAGTCCAGTCCAATCTTTGCCTGAAGAGTTGGCCTCGGGAATTGTTTTAGTTCTGGGTTGACAGAGAGTCCGGGAGCCATGCTTTCCAGGGTTCCTCCAGTCTCAGTCAGACAATTAAGTCTGGTCTTTTTACTAGAATTTGAGTTCTGCGTCCCACCTTTCCCCCACTCCATCAGGGACTCTCAGTTGTGTTCCCTGGGTGGTCACTGGTGGTAGCCAGGCACCATCTCGTTCTTCTGGTCTCAGGCCGGTGAAGTCTCTAGTCTATGTAGCCCTTTCTGTCTCTAGTCTATGTAGCCCTTTCTGTCTCTTGAGCTAATACTTTCCTTGTGTCTTTGGCGTTCTTCATTCTCCTTTTCTCCAGGTGGTTGGGACCAGGTGATGCATCTTACATGGCTGCTTGCTAGCTTTTAAGACCCTAGACATTTTGGCTGTAATCTTAATGGAAGCAGATTGCCAGGCCTGTTTTTCACATCACCGCTAGGTGGGTTCTAACTGTCAACCTTTAGGTTAGTTGTCGAATGCCCCACCTAGGGACCTCCTTGATCACTACCAAAAATCCACACCAAACCTGTTGCCATTGAGCCAATTCCAACTCATAGAACTGCCCCCATAGAGTTTCCAAGGAGCACCTGGTGGATTTGAACTGCCAACCTTTTAGTTAGCAGCCATAGCTCTTAAGCACTAAGCCACCAAGGTTTCCTTCCAACTCATAGTGACCCTATAAGACAAGGTAGAACCACCTCATGGGGCTTCCAAGGCTGTGATCTTTATAGAAGAAGACTGCTACAGCTTTCTCCTGTGGAGCAGCTGGTGGTTTCGAACCACAGAACTTTCAGTTCGTTTCTGAGTGCTTTAATCACTGCACTACCAGGGCTCCCTCCTTGATCACTAGGGAAATGCAAATTAAAGCCACAATGGAGATGCCACTACACAATCACCAAAATGACTAAAAATAAAAAGGAATGATAACATAGAGTGCTGGTGAGGATATGGAGCAACTGGAACACTCATACATTGTTAGTGGGAATGTAAAATGTTACAACCATGTCATGGATCGAATTACGTCCCCCAAAAAATGTGTATATCGATTTGGCTAGGCCATGATTCCCAGAATTGTGTGGTTGGCCTCCATTTTGTGATTGTAATTTTATGTTAA
>NW_004443977.1:9285927-9286793 GCF_000243295.1 Trichechus manatus latirostris
GAGGCCCTTGTCTCATTTCCCCTCTCCCCCAGTCTCAGGACTAGCCCCAACAACCTTGTCTCCCAGCACTCTAGAGAACACTGCCAAACAACTCACATTAAAAGACATTTTTAAGAGAGTTGGAATGTCTTTTAGATTATTAAGGAGAATATTTAACATTTGAGTCTGAGATGTTAGCATTTAGAACACTCCATCTATACTCAGCTACCCTAAGTATAGGGAGTCGATGCTTCACTTAAACCTGCAAGACCATGAGGGCTCTGCAAAGCAATTCCTCCCAGAATAAGAATTTGCTTCATAATAGTCTTGATCCCACAGGAAACAGAGAGCACACTCAAGATAGGATAATTAGAGGATGGTGTATTTACAAAGGACTATCGACAAACATGTGAGTGTAAGAGAATCACAAGACAGAGTGCAGTAAGCCAGGATTAGTAGCAGCCAAGCTAAATACTACCCCTAGGCCCAAAGGGATGAGGGGAGGGGGCAGTTATCAGGACCTGAAAGGAAGAAGAGAGTGGTTCCAACTGAGGTAGAAGAGTCACACTTCGTTGAGGGAAACAGCCAGCCTGAGGGAGTCTCTGTATCTCTCTCTATTTTCCTACTGGGGCTCTTTACTGGCCAACCAAAAGCCAAAGAGCAAGGGGGTCCAATTGATGTGGAGATGGAGAAGAGTGAAGAGTGGATCTGGAGGACTAAACAGAGAACAGCCAGACAGCCCCCCAAGATGACCTCCAGCCTCTATCTTTAAGACTGAAAGCATCAAATTTCTGGCAGTTCTTCTAGCTCAATTGGCATAACATAGATTATAATGAAAATGTTCTACATTCTACCTTGGTGAGCAGCGTCTGGGGTCTTAAAAGCCT
>NW_004443977.1:9287304-9364511 GCF_000243295.1 Trichechus manatus latirostris
TTAATCAATGTCATAAAACAATATGTGTACTAACTGTTTAATGAGAAACTATTTGTTCTGTAAACCTTCATCTAAAGTACAATAAAAAAATTTTAAAAGAAATTTCTGGCTGTTCTTGAAGATTCACTTTCCCTATGTCAGCTGTCAGGGTTCAGTAGGATGAAGGTCCAGTCTAGAAGTTGTTGTCATTATTTTGTAAACAGATATTGACAGGTTCAGTTCCTTATACTTTGATTTTATTGAACTTCAAACTCAAATACAGAACTATCCAGTTCAGTTCTGTATACTAGTATTGCATAGTGGTCAAGAGCATGACATCTAGAGTGTAAATCCCAGCTCAGCAACTAGCCAAACCAACCCAGACCACAATGAAGGAAAATCCCAGAATGGCAACTGTGCAGCAAGTCTACAGACAAATCGATCTAGATTGAAACAAGAGGGAGGAATGTTCTGGGACAAAGACTTCAGAGAAGAGTGAAATTTATATTTTTGAGTATATAGAAAATATTATTGGTAGTTTTTTTTTTTTTACAGAATCTTAGAGCACTTGGGAGGCAACAGCCAACTATAAATATATAGAAAATCAGACAAGTAAGGGAGGAAAAAAGATAATAATTAACCTAGGAAAGACTGAAGGGCTATATAAGCTAGAAGGCGTGCTTCTAGTGCATTTCTTAGCTCTTCAGCGATCAATATTTGCATACATAACAAACACTGATTATTGACTTAACCAAAAATTGTTTCATCATTATGTGGAGGGGGGGGTAGGAGCCAAGTTCTCATCCACCTTCGCAGGAAATCAACAGATATTACTTAAAATTAACAAATCAAGAAATAGTGGTATAAGCATTTCTTTAGAAATGTGGAGATAAATAGCAGGATGAATAAGAGGATATTGCCTCAGAAGAGCAGGCCAGGGAACTGCTTTTCTCATTGCAAGGCTTTTAGTATTAAAAACCAAAAAAAGAAATGTCATTCAGTTAATTCCAACTCAAATAACGCACTGGGGCAGTTCTACTCTGTCCTATAGAGTCACTATGAGTCAGGAATCAACTGGACGGCAACGAATTGGTTATTTTTGAACTATGTGTATGCATTATTTTAATACAATATTTTTAACATGTTAGCATATAATTTGGGAAGATCTGCAATTTCCTGAAGCTTATCCATGGCCCATAAGCAAAGAAATCTTTTCTAAGGGGCTGTTTAGGCCTTGCTAATGGGGGTTAGTTTTGTGTTCCTTTTTTTTGGATCTCTCCTCCCCTCAGAACACTTAGCAGAAAATAAAGTATTGCCTGTAAAAGGGACTCAGCTAAGTTTGTTAGTCTCCCTGGGGCGGGGAGGGGGGCGGGTTGGGAGATACAAAACAAGACACACAGGCAGAAGGTGCAGAGGTACCACAGAGGTGAGTTCAAATTCTGCATGTAGATGAGGTCGCAGAGGTACTGGAACTTGAGGGTTTCAAACGCAGAGAAGATTACTTTCAGGGCAGCACCCAAAGGCAGCTCCCCCAGGCACGAAAAGGGAGGCGTGACAGAAACTCAGGAAGACCCATCTAAGTTGCATATTCACCTCGGTGACTTCCCATTTCTTTCTTTTATTGCCCTTCTAACAATTTGAAGTTATATGCTTGAGTGTTTACTTGTTTGTTGTCTGTTTCCTTTACCAGACTATAAGCTTCCTGAGGGCAGGGCTGCGTCTATTTTTCTCACCACTGTATCCTCTGCACAGAGCGGAAGCCCACTAAATATTTGTGGAGAAATGAATAAGTAATGGTGCAGCTGGGCAGCCATTAGCGTGGAATGAGGAAGGGACAACGAGAACGAACAGGCACGTAGAGCAAAGGGGAGATGAGATGGGAGATGACAAGGGGGAGCTTCTTGCAGGGTCTCTGAAAATGACAAGACCGGAAGCGTGGAGCTGGACCCCTGGGACGAGCTGGAGAGACGCGCTGGACAGTGAGGCAGGACTCAGGGAATGACAGCTGGGTAGACAACAAACTTGAAGGGGCTGGAAGTAAGGGTGGGGGGGGGTGTTCTGTGGGAAAGCGGAGATGGGACGGCGGCATCACGCATGCACAAGCGTGGCCTCCGGTCCGTCGGCGTGCCTGCCTGCGTGCGCGTGCGCGAGGGGTCGAAGCGGAAATGGCGCCGCGGGGCCGCGCGTCCGGGCGGCGAGCGGAAGTGGGTGTGAGAGCGGAAGTGGCCGGCTAGAGCCGGGGGCTGGGCGGGGACCGGGTTTGTCGGTGAGGCGGCGGCGGCGGCTCGGCAGGCGGGTTCAGGCTTCCGGGGCCAGGTCGGTCGGGTGGGTGGGTGTCTCCACAGTGTGTGCGTGAGCGGGCCAGCGCTCGTGTCTTCCCCTTTCCCCCATCCCGGCCCCTCTTCCCCTTTCCCTTTACCTATTACCCCACCAAGCCCCCCTTGTCAGGGTGCAGCAGGGCCGCTCCCTCTGTCCTTACCTCCTTTACCCACCCTCACCCGCCCTCGTTTCTCCTTCCCCTGCCCGGGGCAGCCGCCGCCATGATCCTGCTGGAGGTGAACAACCGCATCATCGAGGAGACGCTCGCGCTCAAGTTCGAGAACGCGGCCGCCGGGTGAGCGCGCGCCCGGGGCCGGGGGGTGGCAGCGGAGGCAGAGCTCACCCACGCCAATCCCCAGTATTATCCAGGGTCCCCACACCTGGAGGAGAGAGATGGGGGGCTTGGCAGGGTGTGGGGGCCGCCCCGGCGGTGGAGACGTGGGCGCGGTGGGGTGAGGGGTAGAGATGCGTGGGGCGAGGCTCAGAGGAGGGATGCGGAAGCAGTGAGTGGACAGTAGTGCGCGTGCCAAAGGGAGACCTGTAGGGCATGAGGACACCTTGTGCCTGACCTCGCTGGAGGATCCTTTTGCCCTCTGGAGCAAGGAGGGGATCCCTTTCCTCTGTCGTCTTCGTCATTGTTTTGAACCCGAAGAGAGCCCATTTGGGATTGGGTTGGAAGGAGTTTTCAGGGATTCCCAGGAATGGAGGAGGGAAGAAGATGCAGGCCTAGATCACCAACTGCATTCTTGCTCTCCACCCTACCTCCTCCCTAAAGAAGCACGAGGGAAGACTGAAAGGACTGGCTTCCTTCCCATCGGTTCCATCTCCCCAGTCAGACCCAATCTTATAGCCGGAAAAACGCGATTTCTGTAATTTCCCTTTCCCCCGACCCGACTTGAGCAGAAACTGGCCATTTTGTTACATATTTCTCAAGCAAAGCTGACAGTCCCTCCATGCACACCCCTTCTTTATCTGTGTTCTGAGATTCTAATGCTGCTTTCTCCACCCATTAGCCTTTATTTGGTTATTTACCTTTTAAATTCTTGTACAAGACCCCTGGCCCGTGATTCCTTCTATGATAATCTTGGCCCAGTGACACTTCAGAGCCTCCTGGTTCTGTAAAGTTCTTAGATAACCTTCACCATTGGCCTTTTTAAAGATGGCGTTAGAACATTTTTCTAAGGTGGTCTTCTCAGTTGAACACAAGGATCCTTAGAAGACAAACAGCCCCCTCCCCAAGAGCTGCTTTGCTTTTCTAATATTTAAAACATGAGGCCAAGGAATTGGCTTTATCTTCTAATTTTTAGTGGCCTGTGGCCAGTTCCCTTGCTTCATTTCCCCATCTGTGAGGATGGGGCTTCACATCTCAGTTTCAGTTGAGAAACTAAGTGCAAACTGATGAACTGGGAAGTAGTGATAGGAAAGTAAATGGTTGGAGAGCCACAGATGGGAGAGGGTTGGTGGAGGGGAAATTCTAAGTGATCATAATGGACTTGTGGCTTGGAGGCAGTAAAAATAAAAAAAAACTCTTCTAACTCACTGCTTAAATCAAATATATTGTGTGTCATATCTTTTTTATAAACCCACAGATTTATCTATACAACAAAGCATGACTTTTCTTGAATAACATGCAGTGAGCAGTACTGTTTCCTACCAGGGACTGTAGTTGCTTATAATTTAGGCTAACTTCTCTTCAGTCTCTCCTGCCATTTCCTTTGCAATTTAAATAATTCATGTGAATCAGCCCAGGGTCTTATTTGGGTGATTGCCGTGTACTTTTTTTGAGCAGTGTAGCACATAAGAGGAAGTTGAGCTAACTTCTGCATTTTCACAACGGATCTTAATGCATTCTCAAGTCCAGACTAGAAAAGAATGAGACCTAGTGGCTGTAAGCAGATCAACCAGATAATTGCCTGTGTATTTTCAAGTAGAAGCATGCCTTGTATGTAGGAGTATGTTCACATCTATTTGTGTATTAATAACTTGTGATTCCCAAATGTGACCCATTATTCAGAACTTTTAGCTCTTTTTATTTTAGAAAATTATTCTTAGAGCAGCTAACCATTTCAGAGGGGTTAAAGCAGGCCCCCAAGTCAGGAAAGCCTTAGTTAGAACTTCCAGGACATTTGTTAAAAGATTTGCATTGTATTGATGTTGGATATGGGGGGAGGGTGATGAGCTTTGGCTTTTATTCTGGCTCATCTCCCCTTTGACATGTGACTTTAAATAAGTGGGCATAAAACATACTCTGCTAAAAAGCACTTGGAAGATGTTTGGAAAGAGACAATAATATCAGACCTACTAGGTAGGGCTTTTCTGGGATTGCAAATATAACTCCCAGCAGAAGCCTGTTTCCAAGCCAAGGGTGCCTTTCCAGGCACACCAGTAAGGTGAGGCGGTGATGAAACAGTTAAATATTTGTCCAGCGCATGCCTACACGAGAAGGTCTGCAAAGGATGACTAGTGTGATAATCATAAACATATATGAGATTCTACCAGTGCTCAGAGGAGCCTTGGTGGCCCAGTGGTTAAGCGCTTGACTGCTAACCAGAAGGTTGGCGGTTCAAACCCACCATTCGCTCCACGGGAGAAAGATGTGGTAGTCTGCTTTTGTAAAGGTCACAGCCTTGGAAACCCTACCGGGGAGTTCTACTCTGTTCTATAAGGTCGGTATGAGTCAGAAAAGACTCGACGGCAACGGGTTTGGTTTTGGTTTTTACCAGTGCTCAGCACCAGGCGAGAGCGGAAAAAAGGGGGGGCACTTTCTGAGAGATCTTACTGGCAAAGTTACAGAGAAGCTAAGGGGTGAGTTGTATTGAGATGGGAAATAGAGAAAGACTTTAAAGAAAAACGCTGAGGGTTTGAAAGGCGGCACCAGTGTGAGAGGCTGCTGAAATAGAGCAGCTTCACCCTGCTTTACACTTCTTCCAAACCCGTTGCCTTCAAGTCAATTCCAGCTCATAGTGACCCTGTAGGACATAGTGTAACTGCCCCATAGGGTTTCCAGGGAGCAGCTGGTGGATTCAAACTGCTGACCTTTTGGTTAGCAGCTGAGCTTTTAACCACTGCACTAGCAGGGGCTCCTTAACACTTCTTAGAGCAGACCAGTTGGGGAAATTGTGGTTCAAAGCAGCCTTCTCCAGAGTGGATCTTTCAGCTCTGCACTGTCTAGTATGATAGCCACTAACTACATTTGGCTATTTAAATTTAAATAAAAATTAATTAAAATTCAGTTCTTCAGTCACACTAGCCATATTTCTAGTGCTCAGTTACCATGTGTGGCTACTGTATTGGACAGCGCAGATGTAGAACATTTCCATTGTTGCTTTAAGTTCTTTCTGTTGGACACCATTGTTCCAGCTACTGAAAAGGTAGCATTGAGATTGTCTTAAAAATAGTTCTGTGGTATATATACTTCAGAATGCAGTTGCACTGGTTTTCCTTTGGGTTTTGTTTTTTTTTTTTAATATTTTATCGTGTTTTTGGTGAAAGTTTACACAGGAAATTAGGTTCTCATTTAACAATTTCTATCATATTGTTCAGTGATATTGATTACATTCTTCACAATATATTAGCATTCTCATTATTTCCATTGTGGTTGTTCTGTTTCCATTAACCAAACTTCACTGTCCTCCTTTACTTTCTCATCTTTGGTGTAGGGTAAACGTTTACCATTTTATTTCATCTAGATGATTACTTTGAGGAGCACAGTACTCATGGCTGATATATTTATTTCATGGGCCAATCTGTCATTTGGCTGAAAGGTGACCTCTGGGAGTGGTTTGAGTTCCAAGTTTAAAGAGTATCTCCGGGCGATAGTCTGGGGATTCATCTAGTCTCTACCGGCACAGTAAGTCTGGCCTTTTTGGGGGAATTTGAATTTTAGACAACATTTTTCTCCCATTCTGTCCGGGACCATCTATGAGGCCCTGGTCAGAACAGTCAGTAGTGGTAGCTGGGCACCATTTAGTTCTGATATCATGGTGGGTGATGTCGTTGTTCATGTAGACTGTTGGTTCTGTAGACTAGTTTCTTCTTTGAGTCTTTGGTTTCCTTCTTTCTCTTTTGCTCCAGACGAGTAGAGACCAATAGTTGTATTTTAGATCCCACTCACAAGCTTTTAAGTGGGGTTGATATTTTTTTACTAATGCCTCTCAGATTATCCTCCTCAGACCTTCTTGCCTCTGACATCCTACTAAAAGTCTGAATTTCCATCTGGTAAAGCAATTCTGTCATCTAACCTTTTGAGTGAATACATTTGGTCATGATAACCTTTTAATTTGGAGGCAGTTCAGGCAGAGCATAAGATTTATTCCAAACAAATTGCTTTTTATTTTTTCCTACCACACAACTGGGGAAATGGTTTATTGGAGTGATCCATATAGCCTCACAAAATGATAATTAGTGGTAAATTGCCTTCCCAGCAGCCTTCAACCTGAGAGGATGTGACTGATGAAGAAACTATACTCAAGCCTACAAGTAACTCCATGCTCAGGTCTTATCAACAGCAGTGCCTTTTCATTTAGGAATTCTTACCTGGGCCCCCAATTAAAGCAGAAGTAATATGGCAAATTAATTGAATTCTCTTGTCACTGCTTAAACACCAAGAACCTTTTCAGCCTCAGAAGCTAGGCCTGTCCGTGTAGCTAGAGTCGGGAGTTCAAAATTGAGGAAATGCTGTCAGATGAAAATTGATGTCGATTTTAAGTGTGTGCTAGCTTCTTGCCACGGCCTTTGCAGATTGTGGGGAGCTGTGGTTCAGTGAGGGGGAGTGAAGCTCAGTAAGCAAGCAGTGCCAGTTGGGGTGGGCGAGGACTATGGGAGGAGAAATTTGAAAAAGAAATAAATTAAATCTTGCTGATACCCTGTTCTCCTTCCCCAAAATGCTGCATATGTCCTCAGAGAGACAGTCTGGTTTGAAGTTATTTGGAATTAGGACTTTTTTTTAAGTATTTGGAAGTGGCTGACTTGCTAAGATCTGGTTGATCTTTTTGCAGATCCTTATAGTTACACACTGCTGCCTGTCCTCTGGCCTCCTTGGGACCAGTTTTGGCATGAAGCCATCACTGAACTGGTGACTCCTTAAGGGCAGAGTCTGTAAATTTAGTCATCTTTGTTTCTACAGCATTCTCATTGTGTGTGTGTGTATGTATATACATATATATGTATATAGGCAGCTCAGTAAATGTTTTCCTGAAGGAGTGAATGAAGCCAGGTAGAATGATTCTTGGTTTCTTTAGGAGCTTATCACTTTTCTGACATTGTGTGAATCAGCTTTTGTCTTCATGTTTTGAGATATGGCTTAGAAGAGAGTAGGGCTACCTCTTAACTACACTTTGCTCAGAAAGGATGATGGGAGCTTTGTAGAGGATTTAAAGGAGACTGGTCAGAAATTTTTACAGTGAGAAGAATTCAGTAATGTCTCTAATCCCACTCATGGAAGAGGGATAAATGCCCAAATAGGGAATTGGATCCTACGATGTATTCATTAGTAAAAACTCCAAAGTTCTTAATGAGAAAAGAGGCTTAGATAATGCAATTGCCAGGAATCCTTTGCTGACTGATTAATGACGTTCCAGAAGCTTCCTTAGAAATAAAGGATAGAAGACAAATTTTTCTTAAAGATTTTAAGAATAGCTCTTGAAACCCATCTGAATGAATTGAACACATCTGAAGAGTAAGACATTATTATGTTTTAGTGTCTTGGTCTGTCCGGTTAGTAACCCTAAGGACTTATCCAGCTGGTTTATTCTAGGATTCCAGACACTGAAACAGTCTGACACCTATTAAGGGGTTTTGTTTCTCCTTGTACTGCTAACCAATTCCTGATTATGGAAGTTACCACAATCCTAAAACCTCTCCCAGCCACAGCTTCAAAGTCTGGTCTCCTCTGACTCTACCTAGGAGAAGAAAAACGAATTTGTTGATCACCTTCTGTGAACCAGGCACTGTGCTGTATGCTTTACATGGTTTTATTTGGTTTCAGAATGTGCATAGTAGTTCCCATTTACAATTGCGAAAACTAGGACCTCTTAAGGTGTGAAGAGGGAGTAAACATTTATTGGGTTATTCGGTGCCGTTGAGTTGATTCTGACTCATAACAACCCCATGTGATATAGAGTAGAACTGCCCCATAGGGTTTCCTAGGCTAAAGCAGATCACCAGGTCTTTCTCTCCTGCAGAACCACTGGGTGGGTTTGAACTGCCAGCCATTTAGCTAGTAGCTGAACACTTAACCATTGCACCATCAGGGCTTCTTGTTCATTGAGTAACTACTATATATTAAGTACTGTGCTTGGCACTTTTCTCTGGTGATTCCTGACCTTGTTTATGATATGGCACACATAGAATATGACAATATTTGTATGCCACATTTTGGTAAGTGGTCTAGCTAGAGACCCTGTCATATCGCTGCCCTAAGGACTAACAGAATCATTATCTCAGCATATATGTAACTTACAAAACATTGGTTCGGAAACTACGTACATCATCTCATTTAGTCTTCACAACAACCTTGTCAGGTAGGTGTTTTTTATAGAAGAGGAACCTGAAGCCCAGTGACATTTGAGTTACCTTGCATGTGGTCACTAGCCAATAAGTGACAGAACTTGAGTCAACCAGTCAATTCTGAAGGACTTGTTTTTTTCTGTGATTAAAGTCACCCCATCATGTGAAACTTTAGCAGATGGTAGAACAGTAAATAACTACTCATCTTTTTTGGTCTGAGTGGTGCAGCTTCCCCCAGACCAGTTTTACTCCTCTCTATCTCTGTGATTTAAAATCACAAAAGTAAATAGCAAACACTTAGTCTTGGAATTGAGAAACGATTTCTGTTATGGTATATTTCAAATGCGATACTTCAGTACTCCTTATTGAGGCACAGAGTCTTGGACCCCTCACTCCCAGGTGACTTCTGGTAAAGTCTCCTTTGGCCTAATGTTCTCCTCAGAGCTTTCTCTCCCCTCTCAACCTTTTGTGCAGCCATAAGTAGTCAACTAAAACATTAATGGCAGTGATTTGACAAATATTCCTAAGGTAGCAAACCACTTAGTATAGATCTCAGCAACTTCTTCCACCGGGGATATGTGCTCAGGGAACTTTATAGCCTAGAGAAATTCAGATTTTAAGAGACTCAGAATGTTATTAGCTTAGGAACCCTAAAGTTATTTGTAGTTTATGTTTCTCCCATCTGTTGATGAAGTGGGAGAATGAGGAACTCACCCCTTCCTTGGCTGGGTTAAAGCCTAACCATTTAAAAATAAGATAAAACTTAACAAAGTTACAGAACATAGACCTTTATAAATCTCCACCTGACTCTTAGGCACAGCCAGACTTTCCCAGGAAAATAAACTTCAGTGCGCCCTCTTAATATTTCATTGTTCATCCTCTTAATATTTCATTCAAATGGGCCATAGATGAATGTGTCCACTTTTCTTTACTCTTGTTGTTTAGGAGTGAAGAATGGTTTATGGCCATTCATTGCCTTTGTCTACTGGCTACAGTTTCAAAATGACAGCTCAGAAGCAACTTAAATTTTCACTCCAGTTCTTTCCAGTGTATTCAGAGCTCACTGCCTCCTCATAAACCCACTTACTGCTTCCATTCTTAGAGACACCCAAAGTGCTTTTCCTAAGTCACATCTGTATGGCTTTGAAGAAGCAGGGTGGAACTTTATGTGTGATTTACATAGGTTGATTTTTCAGTAGGACTAACATGCTTAATAGAAGCCAGTTTCCTTGAAGAGTACTGTTTAGCCTCTGCGTCAGCTTTTTAATAGCCATAAACCATATTACATATTCCATTATTTCCCAGCAACCCTGGAGAAAAACTCAGTCTTCGTTCTTTTTACAGGTGAGGGAGCAGAGATAGTGTCAAAAATATGTACTTGATTGTGAGGTTTTGAGCAATATTAAGTAAGAATAAACGTGAAATTTTGTATATCTTGTCTGCTAGCCCGTAAAACAAAGTGGAATCAGTTAAGTTATAGGTGGCTGTAGTGTCTTTGTTTCCTACCATTGGGCAGTGAGGAGAGGGCCGGGAGTCATGTAAAGTAGCTTTTCACTAGGGGTTAGTTGACCATTGCTGTATATAGCTAGGGTGTGTGTCATGCCTTCTAGGTAATAACTTGGCAGCGTTTAACAAGTAGTTCATGTACCTAGCTAAGCTGGGAATTGCACAGAAAGTATTAGGCACTCATTGCCTTCCAAGATAAGTTCTCTCAAGTCAGTTCTCTTGTTTTATCTGCAGCCGTTCTATGAGGTAGGTAGGATCACTTGTATTCCCCCATTTTATAGATGTGTACATGAGAAAACAAAGGCTTGACGGTGTTAATTTGTCCCAAAACATGTACCTGATAAAAAGGCTAAAGTTGGAAAAGAGATATCTTGACTATTCTCTTCAGTGTTATTTTGTGCTACACTTTCCATGCAAGTCCAGAGCTGGAATTAAAAAACAAACCAAAAAAAAAAAAAAAGCCCCACAACTGGGGTAGAACCAGCCCAAGAGGTTCGTGAAGGAAAGTGGTCAATACTTTGGTGATGTAAAGGAGAGGGAATGATGTGTAGGGGCACTTAAAAAATTGTACAGACTGTCTAATACTTTGGAATAGAATAGAACTTCCTATTTTATAGCCTGAAATCATCCTTTCACTTTCAAGCAAATGAAAACCATTCTACATTATTCTTCACAGTTTTCCTGCTGAATGTATTTCCACCCACTACCACTACTGTCCTATGGGGGAGGCATTAACCAAAAGGTGGCATTTTGTTGTTCACATATACAAACCTAAGTATGTTGTGTTTTGAGGGAATTCAGAATGAAGGTGAGCGGCATTGACGGCAAGAGATTCAACAGCACCTGAAAAACAAAAGCTGTAACTGCCCTGCTTTCTTTTCTGTCCTTTACTTTAAGCAAGTCCTAAGGTTCAGGTGCATGAAAAAATGAATTGTGTACTTGGCAGTAAGCTTAAGATTTATACAGAATGGGTTGATCCTAAATAAACCTCAGGAACCTTTCCAAGTCCCTTGCACACAAGCAGCAATAAAATTATCTTAACTAAGAAAGGTCTTTGTTTTGTTTTGCAGAAACAAACCAGAAGCAGTAGAAGTAACATTTGCAGGTAAGTATCTTTATCTCAACCACTGTTCAGGTAGAAAAGAAAATTGTTCTTAAGATAAGTGTTGGCATTTTGGTCACTATCTATGGATTGTCAAGTCTTTTTGAGGTCTTTATCGTAGATGATGATTTCAAGTATTTAATCCATCAGTGACTGACATTGGAGTTTAGTGAACTCTGTGAAGTTACCTGCTGATATCTTAGATATCTTGGCTTCAATTTTGTGGTACAAACTAAGGTTGGTTGGTTGGTTTTAGTTTGGAAATATTAAGTTATTATCGTCAGGTAGCCATCATCTTAGTTTTCCTGGCAGTACAGTAGTGGGGAAACATAAAAATGCTAGAAGCTTGTTCATCAAGTCAGAGAGAGATGTCACTACTTTCTATTCCCTGTGAAGATTTAGGTATTGATACTACTCACTTGTGTATGACCTTTGAGGAGTTACACAACCACCTGCTGTAAAATGACAAGATGATCTTGGAGGACTTTTATGGCTTTGAAGTGCTGTGACTTGGAGGCCAGGCGTCGTTTCTCTCCCCTTCTGCTAACTAGAAGTGCCAGCTCTCCCTCCGTGACTCTCATGCCAGCTCCCTAAAGCAATGGCACTCAGCACCTAGTTTCAGGAAATGCACAGGATAAGTCCTCTGTTTTGCAGGAAGATAGAAGCCAGTGAGAAGGAAAGCCTATAGATTGGGAGAGACTTAATATATAACCAAATGCAGTGTGTGGACCTTGTTTGAATCCTAAAAACAAAAGCCGTCTATTCTTTATCCTCTAGTGATACATTCTGAAGTATTTATGGATGAAATTATGTAAATCATGGGGGGGGGGCTTTGTCTAAATGAAACAAGATTGGCAGTATGTTGATAATTGTTGAAGCTGCATGCATCACAATAGAAGTGTTTGTTTTTTTCTTTAAATTTGTTTCTACACCAGGCTATCAAAAGTTCTTTAAATTTTTTCACACCAAGCTGTGGTTAAGGTAAGAATAGTTTTGTGATTTTAGAAAAGAGCAAAGAGATGAGTGCTCAGCAATAAACACCATTTGACTTACATACCTTCTTGTTTTTTTAGTCTCTCATACAAAAATTTATACATACATTAAACCCTAGTTGCTCTCCCCATGCTGAGACAGCACACTATTCCTTTCCACCCCAGATTTCCCATATCCATTCAACCAGCTCGTGACCCTCTCTGCCTTCTCATCTCATCTCTGGACAGGAGCTGCCCATTTAGTTTTGTGTATCTACTTCAGCTAAGAAGTGCTCTCTTCACGAGTATCAATTTATGTCCCATAGTCCCGTCTAGTCTTTGTCTGAAGAGCTGGCCTTGGGAATGGTTTTACATGCTTTCTTAAAAGGGGGACTACTTCTTTGTGGCCTGCAACAAGGGAGATGCTTAGAGATATTATTCCCCATTCCCAGGTTGAGCAGTCTCATTTGCTTTGCTCACAGATTTTGATGGGGTCCTCTATCATATTTCAAATCCTAATGGAGACAAAACAAAAGTGATGGTCAGTATTTCTTTGAAATTCTACAAGGAACTTCAGGCACATGGTGCTGATGAGGTAAGTTCCACATCATTTTCCTTTGGACTCTGACTTCCCTTCTCCTTTTATGGGAGCTTTCCGTTCATAGAAGATCCGTGGCACAGAATCACTCCCACCTTCTTCAGTGTACTGAAGTCTGGACAGCTTGCCACCTAACCAGAGAATCTTGACTCCATTTCCCATAATGATGTAAAGAGGGGTATTTCTCAGAAAAAGTTTTGGCTCTTTGCCTGCTTTTTACTCTGGAGAAAGAAAGATGTTCTCCATCAAAGCTTAATAACTTTATCAAAATCTTAACGGAAGACCTTTGCCTTTTTTAAAAATTATATTCGCTACCAGGATTTTATAAAACAAGGAAAAGAGAAACCGCCTTAGCCCTCCAAAAAGGTAGCAAAGAATATTTTTCCTCCGTCAGTACAAAAAGAGCAGTTGTAAGAAGGAGAGGGATTCTATTCTATTTCTGTAACGTTATCAAGGTAGATATATAATTTCTGACCTGTTTAAATTTTAGACTCTCTAAGTTTCTCATTCTGGAAGTGTAGGCACTTTAAAATTTGTACCCTTTAAAATTTGTAATTTGTAATTTAATGTTGTGCAGAGCTAGCCTCGTTAAGGATCTCTTTTGCCTTTGTCCGCCTTACGGGAAATAAGAAGGGATGTCCAGACATTTTGAAACTCTTGATGGCGATGCCTTGTTCACTGGCTTCTTTTGGTAGCTTAAGTAGCAGGTTTGGTTCCTGTTGAACTATATTTGCTCTAGGGAGAACCATTTATGGAAGAAAGAAAACGCTGTTACACCACTGTGCGAACGTTGTGGTTGGGTCTCAAAGCAGGAAGTATGACTCAGTTCCTGAATCAGTTTTCAAATATCTTCGTTTTAACAAACTAGACTCTCCTTGATCTCTTGAATGATGTTACAGCCATTTCCGTTACGTTAGTTTCTGAATAAGAGAAGTAGCTTTTGAATTAAAATGTATGTGATGAAAAGGCTGTTTGTCATAAGGAATATGATCAGAAGCTCAGTAAGTTTTTGGTATAAAAACTAAAATTGATGTTAACCAAACAGAATACTAAGAGCCATAGGTGGTCACTTCCCTTACTTATTCAGGTGCAATTGATTTGCCCCATAAGTTCAAGGGAAGAAGAAAGATTTTTCTTAAATTTCCTTTTCTTTCCTATCCTTTTCTTACAGTGGAACTCCAGAACATGTTGCTATTCTGGTAGCTACCCCAAGGGTCAAAGAACCAACCCCACCCACTGGAGTGGGTGGAGTAAGTAACATTCAGAGTGTTGGAGCAGAGTACACAGTAAATGCTTCCTGGGTTGGTTAAACAGTGAACTGGCTGTGATAACCACAGGAAGCTTGTTACCTTGTCGCAGGCCCTCTTAAAAGGCAGAAAGCCTCTGCTGCTAGGTGGGAAGGCCTGATGGTGAGTGATAGGTTGCCTCCACCATCACCTGGTGTCAGGTTGAAAGAGGGGGCGCAAATTGAAAAGTGAATCATGATTAAAAGTGCAAGTGAAGTAAACCGGGAAGCGTTGGCTGGTTTTGCCAAGGAGAGAGAGCAAAGGAGTTGAATGTTATAAATTTGGTTCTCAGAATCTGTGATATTTCTGAATATTAACTTAGTAAGCTTAGAATTAAACTAAATCTAAGGAGCTGTGGTTTTTCCACAGCTGATTTCCCCTTCCTCCAAGTACCAGTAGTACAGACAGTACAGAATTACAGCTCAGTGGCAGCATGCTGGTTAAAATTCTTGTGGGATGTGCTTTTTTTTTTTTTCCCCCCAAACTCTTTAAGAGAAGTGGTATATGCGATACCTGAAGGTCAGATCTCTTTGTGCCACCAGCAGACTGTATGACCTTCAGCCCCTCACTTCAGTTCTTTTTCTGTAAAAGATACCTCATAGTGGGTGTATGATCCCCAAATAGGAACTATACGTGGTGTTACTTAGTGTTTGCCTTTATGTAAACAAGTGTGATCACTGATTTCATGCTCTGAGGCCCATTCTGTTATCCAAGTTTTACGTATTGAGAATTTCTTCCAACTATAGGAAAATGGTTAAGTGAATACATGAAATATTAAGAAAATATTGTTCAGTGGATTATTTGCAGCTATTCTTAAGGTGTTTCCAAAGAACATTTAAGAATGGGGGGTGGAGGGGGTCACAGGTGATTTTTTCAAATGCAACAAAAGGTATATAGTTTGCTCCCAATTTTTTTTTAAAATATATAAAGAATACATTAAAAATAAACGTACCCTGGTGGCACAGTTGTTAAGCGCTCAGCTGCTAACCAGAAGACAGGCAGTTTGAACCCACCAGCGGCTTCTGCGTGAGATAAGACCTGGCAACCTGCTGCCGTAAAGATCACAGCTTAGCAAACCTTATGGGGCAGTTCTGTTCCGTCCTATAGGGTCACTGTGAGTCAGGATCAACTCAGTGGCACACAGCAGCAGCAACACCACATTGAAAGTAAGATCAGAAGAAAAACGCTGATTCTCACTCAGGCATTTGTTGCATGTCCTCAGTGCATGTGTTGGTTGCTCTAGGCACAGTGGACAGACAGATCCTGCTCAAGGGGAACTTGCCCCAGTGCCACCTGTGTTCACAGTGGTTTTCTGCAGCTAATGAAATTCTTTAAAACAAGCATGTGTAGCTCTTATAATTAAACAAAAGTTTTTAGTTTTGTTCACTTCTAATTTGGTAACTTGTCGTAAATTAAGTATCCTGGCCTGTTTTGTGTGTGTGTCCCACAAAATACTAGAGGATTATTAGTGTGTTGGTAAGATGATGTTAGTAATTGAGTGGATGCCTGTAGACAAAACTCTGCAGCATTTTGCCTCTTAGACATATAAAACCTACTAAGCACTGAAAGGGTTATTAGATTGTTAGTGACTTTAGTATTTACTTTGTTTTATTTCCAAATAGATGCCTTTCCACTGCTTAATGTGTCCCATATAACAGTTAAGTCAGAACTATTTCTTCCAAATAAAAATAGTTTGTTTCTTAAACTCTGTCAGCCTAGGAGCAGTTTCTACCAGGTGAAACAATCACACTGGCAGAGAAAAATAGGAAGGCGCAAAAGGGGCTCTTGTTTTGTCATTTACGTCAGAAAGCTGTAAAGTAGCCAGCAGTAAGCATCGGTTTTAGGAAAAAAATATTTAAGGTGCACAGCCTTCTGTGGACCTCCTGTATTAATAGCTGGCTAGGATTCAATTTATCCATTGTCCTTTGCCTTAAAAGCTGGTTATGAGGTAAGTAATTTTGAAGCATACAAGATAAGCAGGCTAACTGAAATCATTTCTCAACAATCCCGTCTTTTTCTCTTCATTCACCTGAGTTAGTAGTTTAGCCTGTGCTTATTTGATAACAGAATCAGTTCTCTTACTTGAGTTTGGCATCCTTCTACCCTCTTGAAAGCAAAGATGATTAAGTGCAGTGTAGGATCTGGAGGAAAATAAAGAACATAAAAAGGGTGTGGTCAAGTCCTAAAAGAGTGAAAGAGGAGCCTTGATGGAAAAACAGACCCTAGACTAACCTTTTGGATTCTAATCTCAGTTCTGAGTGACTTTGCTTGGTAACTCAGATGAGTCCTTTTACCTTCTGTATCTAGTTTTCCATCCACCAAATGAAAGAAAGAAGGCTAGTTTGGAGAAGCTTGGCACATACAGTGCTATATAAGTTACAAAAGTATCATGGCCTTTGGATTAACATATTTGTTCTTATATTTTCCAGTTATTAAAGAGGGTGTATGGAAGTTTCTTGGTAAATCCAGAATCAGGTATGTAGTAATATGAGCAATTGTATGGAATGACATGGAAAGAAACATGTTTCCTTTGCCCTGTTTATATTACTTATGCTTTTTTTAGCCAGCGAACTTATTTAAATATTATTCATTTTGTAAATATTTCTGCGTGAGCCCATTTCCCACTTTGACTCCTTCCATAAAAATAGCTTTTAAGAGGCTTCACTTTGTCCACTGAGGTTAGTGACAGTGGGGTGTACGGAATTTTGAGGTGTGTCATTTTTAACAATTACTTGATGGGGCCAAATGATGTTATCTTTCAGCCAGAGGGCTACTTTGTTTCTGCATGGTGATTAAAATGCCTTTTAAGAGTACACAAACGTTGATTCGCAGCCCAGCCCCCAATAATACGTCTTTTCTGTATACGGCACATAATAGAGAGGGAAGAGAGAATATTCTCTCATTTTCAAGTGACAAAAATGTGAACCTCGCTTTAATCTATTCTGAAGGATTTAATCCTAATCTGATAGGTGATCTCTAGTTTATTCCAATTCCAGAGGAATTGAAAGGTGACATGGCCCTTTTGGTTAGAACAGCTGTGTTATACAACTTTAAAGCAGTTTAAAGTAGAAAAAACTGATTAGTGTTTTCATCCCTATGATTAAGTGATACATCCTAAATTCTGAGGCATTTAGTCAGGCCCCAAAGTGAGGATATTTCTGCTTCTGGAAACAAACAACAGCAAAAGTATTGTTAGGTGCCATCCAGTCAGTTCCGACTCATAGCCACTGTATGAACAACGCACAGTCAATGCTATGTTTGAGTCCATTGTTGCAGCCACTGTGTCAGTCCATCTTATTGAGGGTCTTCCTTTTTTTCACTGACCTTCTACTTTACCAAGCATGATGTCCTTCTCCAGGGACTGGTCCCCCCTGATAACATGTCCAAAGTAAGTGAGACAAAATCTCGCCATCCTTGCTTCTGAGGAACATTCTGGTTATACTTCTTCCAAGACAGATTTGTTCATTCTTCTGGTAGTCCATGATATATTCAATATTATTCCCCAACACCGTAATTCAAAGGCATCAGTTCTTCTTCGGTCTTCCTTATTCATTGTTTAGCTTTCGCATGCATGTGAAGTGATTGAAAATACCGTGGCTTGGGTCAGGCGCACCTTAGTCCTTAAAGTGACATCTTTGTTTTTGAACACTTTAAAGAGGTCTGCTGCAACAGATTTGCTGGTCGTCTGATTTCTTGATTGGTACTTCCATGGTTGTTGATTGTAGATCCAAGTAAAATGAAATCCTTGACAACTTCAGTATTTTCTGTTTGTCATGATGTTTATTGGTTCAGTTGTGAGGATTTTTGTTTTCTTTATGTTAAGATATAATCCATACCGAAGGCTGTAGTCTTTGATGTTAATCAGTAAGGAGCCCTGGTGGTGCGAAGGTTAAGCGCCCATCTGCTAACCAGAAGCTTGACATTTTGAACCCGCCCAGCGGCTCCACAGGAGAAAGACCTGGCAGTCTGCTCCCATAAAGATTACAGCCAAGAAAACCCTATGTGGCAGTTCTGCTGTGTCACATTGGGTCACTGTGAGAATCAACTTGACAGCACGCGACAACAACAAAAATAAAAGAGGAAGCCAAACCCATTGCCATCAAGTGGATTCCGACTCACAGTGACCCTGTAGGACAGAGTAGAACTGCCCCATAGAGTTTTCAAGGAGCACCTGGTGGATTCAAACTGCCGACCTTTTGGTTAGCAGCCTGAGCTCTTAACTACTATGCCACCAGGGTTTCCACACAAAAATAGTTACCATCAAATCAATTCTGTCAAGTCATGTAGTGATCCCATGTGTGTCAGAGTAGAACTAAGTACCATAGGGTTTTCAGTGGCTGATTTTTCAAAGGTAGATCCCCAGGCCTTTCTTCCAAGACACCTCTGGATGGACTTGAACCTCTAGCCCCATTTGCACCACCCAGGACTTCTCTGGAAACAGCATGTAATAAAGAAGATGGAGTACACCTTGTTAGTAGAAGTATGTTTAGATGGAAGCTTTGACAGCAGTCCGTAAAGAGTGCTGAAATATGCTAGTCTCCATATTGATGGGCCAAATGTATCACAGAAATAAAAACTGAAAGATAAATAACACTGTAGGTTTTAAGAGGAATCAAAAAAAATTTAAAAAGAATGAAAGAAAGAATCAGATCTAGAGCAGAAAAATTATGTAGAAACTCTTGGGCATGCTTGTCACAGCTCAAATCCCAAATTCTTTCAGAACAACTGAGGCATAACAGGTAGAGCTTATGTTTCTGTCCCTGGGCCTTCTCTTCTTCCACCTCCCACTAAAGCAGATATTGCCAGATTGCAGACCCTATGTTCATATAAATGCAATATATAAAAGCTTGTGAAAGAGGCTTCCTTCCTTCTCTCTTTCTGTAGATCTATCTAGGAAAGTAGGGAAACTCAGCAGACCGTACTAGATTTTTACTTTTTCTTCACCCTCAGTATATTCTCTTCATTGTATCGTAAGCCTTACTTAAAGTCTGATTTTAGCTGTGGTTTCATTTAGTTTGGTTTACTTGGCTTCTTAAAGCTAGCAAACCTCACCTCTAAACATTTCCCATTTAATTTACTTGTAGTCTGTTTGCTTATCTGGTTTTTGGGTGCCCAAAATGGAATAGCGATTAGTATTATTTAATATTGGAGTGCCAAAAATGCACTAAGCTCTATCTAGAATAGAGATTTAGACAGTCCATGCCCTCCAAGAGCTAGATCCAACAAAAAACAGACCTCAGGAATGCTTTCGGGAAAAAATAAAATAGTAACACCGTGTAGAGGTTTGAGGTGTTGATTACCCACTGTGTTTCAGGAGCTTTTAAATACTATACATTCTTTTCATTCTCGCAACAGTATTCCCCATCTCACCACTCCCTTTTTATCAGCTAACAGAATCCTAGAGGTTACAAAGTGACAAGGCTAGGATTTGGACCCAGTTCTTCTTTTTTGGTTGGTTAGTTTGTTTGTTGTTGTAGTTCAAATGAAGTTTACATTTCAAGTTAGTCTCTCATACAAAAATTTATACATACATTAAGTGTCCCTTATTGCTCTGCCTGTACTATGACAGCACACTCCTCCTTCCCACCCGATTCCCAATGTCCATTCAACCAGCTCCTAACCTTCTGTGCCTTCCCATCGCACCTCCAGACATAAGCTGCCCATTTAGTCTCTTGTATCTCCTTGAGCTAAAAGGCACACTCCTCACGAGTATCACTTTATGTCCCACAGTCCAGTCCAATCCCTGCCTGAAGAGTTGGCCTTAGAAATTGTTTTAGTTCTAGGCTGGACCCAGTTCCATTCAACTCAAAATAGGGTTGCCTACGCCTGTATCATACTGCATTTGACAAGTCACTTTGCTTTTTTGAATCTTTTTTTCTCTGTAAAGTGAGAATAACCTTATCTGGCCTACCTACTTGAAAAGATTGTTATGGAGACCAAATGAAATAAAATATTTTAAAATTACTTTGAAAATTTTACGGTGTATACAAATAAAAGCTGTTGGGGATATATATATATACACACAAGTAAATGTTTAGGTTTTTCTATACCCTGCCTCCTCCCACACAGGGCTTTTGATGGCATGTCAAGGGATATATCTTATTATCAGAAAGCTACTCAGCTGCTGACCAGGTTGGCACTTGCTGACAATGTTGGCACTTGACACATTAAACCATCAGACAAAAAATGTGACTTAAATCATAGCTTGTAACGATCTATTTTCCCCTACACAACTATCTCTGGAACACTAGATTGCTGATCAGAGTTCCCAGATTATGACTTCTTCCATTCCACATGTTTAATCAGTCATCTTTGATATTGATTCAGTTTTTTATTTAGCATATTTTAATTAGCTATATATGTTTGTGGGGATTTTAAGTATAACTGCTGGGTTTTGTTTTGTTTTTTCCCCCTGCAGGATACAATGTCTCTTTGCTATATGACCTTGAAAATCTTCCTGCCTCCAAGGATTCCATCGTACATCAGGCTGGCATGTTAAAACGAAATTGTTTTGCCTCTGTCTTTGAGAAATACTTCCAATTCCAAGAAGAGGGCAAGGAAGGAGAGAACAGGGCAGTAATCCATTATAGGGATGATGAGACCATGTGAGTATAGAATTTGGTCCTGAAGCCTGGGTGTGGCTCACATCAGGTTGATACTTACTGGAAGAAGCATGGTGAGGTCAGACCCTAAACTCAGTCATGGGAATCCCACTGAAGCATTATCCTCATGAAATTCCTTAAGCCAGGAGGTGGATGGTGAAAGAAAAAAAAAAAAAGTCCAGTTCTTCAAGTCTCAAGATACTGAGAATTGGCAAAAGATGAAAAGAGAATCCAGGGCTTTCCTTTAAGGCACCACTATTCTGAGTCCCCTCAGGAATATCACCCAGATAATCAGGAGGCAGAGGGTGACCATAGGTTCTGTGTTACTGCAACTCTTAGATCATTTTCATACTATAAACTCATAGTAGATAAATAAAATTTTAAAAAGTGGAGTTCTGAGAATCACTAACTCTAGATTCCATGTCATACCGTGTATACAAATTAATAAAATCCACTTTTGGTCATTCCATCTTCTGCCTATCTTAGGACATGCATTTATTATGCCAACCTTGTTGGCCATAAATGCCTAGTCTCACTGGCATGCCTTGTTTAATTAATTAAGAGACTTATGACTTTAGCCTGCTACTTCACATGTAAGTTGTATTGACAATACCCCATTCTTATTCTGGACTTACTCTCATGGGTTTTGTTCCCCTCAGGTATGTTGAGTCTAAAAAGGACAGAGTCACAGTAGTCTTCAGCACAGTGTTTAAAGATGATGATGATGTGGTCATTGGAAAGGTGTTCATGCAGGTATGGAGTGCACATCATGGGGGTCGGGGGCACCATGGCATGGTGATTAATACCTTTGCACAAAAACACACTGTAAGACAGAGTGGAGAATTAGCAGCTTTTCTTTGATACTGGAACTTGTTGAAGAGTCAATTAAACAGCCTCCTCAAACTCACTGAAAGTTTTTTTCCTTACTGGTTCTACCCTTGCAGGATAGGACAAGAGGATGAATTGAGTACTAAACATACCTGCAGTATATCTGAATCTTAAGTATCCTTCCTGCCATGGGGTCTTTGACCTAAAGCTCTGTCAAGTTTCCTATCCTCTGTGTTTCCTCAGATTTCAAGGTCTCCTTTCAGCTTGGTTTAGTCCTAAGGTGTTTTCAGAATGAAGAGTCTATAGAAGATTCTTAAGTAGTAGGTAACTGATAAGAGGAGAGACTGGCTCGAGTTTGAATGAGATCATCCTAGAGTGCGTCCCTCAGAAGAAGCTCATCTAATAAGAATAATAATGGCTTTAGCAGGACATTTCATAATTGGATTTTTGGTGCAGTTGGACTCAGCTATTATGGATCCATGTAGCGTTGTCATATTGTTTGCTAGCCAGTTACTGGCTCCAGGATATGAGAACTCATTGGTCAAGTGGTATCCAGGCTGATTTCTTCTAAGATGGCTCAGTATTCAAGATCTAGTGCATAGGTTAAATTCTCAAAAAACTTGTGCGTTCATTCTGTTCTTTGGCAGGATGATGAGATTTAAGAATTCTGGGACAGGATATTTTTTGCCAAGACAAATTGAAAGACATTTGTGCTTAATCTAGTGAGGGTACTTTATATGTTGCCTTCTAAGTGGCTAGTGATAGATAGCCCCAATTTTGATCCATCTCTAGTGGCTTTTTTTGTTTCGGCTAATTAATCAGAAACTCTGGTGTTGGAATCCCAATGCAGAAAATTTGGAACATTGATGCTTCCAGAATTTGAGAGTACTGAATTTTATGAAAGTATATGTATTTCTTGCATCCACAGATTCAGCCTGTAGACAAGCATTTCATGTGTTTTTATGCAGAAATTGACAGGGGAATTAAATGCAGTAGCTCAGAAATTGGGCTAAATCCAGACTGATGAACTAATTTTAAAAGCTATGAAGTATATATTTAGATTTGACTGGTTTTTTACCACTCTTACTCCATTTTATTTCAGGAGGCATCTTAACTAATTTATACTTTAAACAGAGCTTATCTTGGAGAGCTTACTTGAGATTTGTTCCTTAGGAGAATTTTGTATATTTTTTTGCATATGAATTTAAACTCCTTCCTCAAACGTGGTAGGGCACTTGTCTAAAAGGGAAAACAGAGCCTCTTGCATTTTTACACTAGCAGTATCTCCAGTTAGTGACTGAGCTGGCGCCATGCAGGCCCATATGGTGTCTAGGAATGTGAAAAGGCTGTTCTCAGGAAGCCGTCTGCCCTGCCATCCTCTCCACGTTCAGAGACTGGGGTAATTTATTGCGAATGACCATAGGGCACTGGACTTAATTAGCTGAGCTTTCCCCAAAATAAGTCATCTGAGCTTTTTCCTGAGCCTAGTAGGTTTAAATTGCTAGGAGAAAAGAGAACAATGGCTGCCTAGCACAGAAAGTTGCGACCAGGGCACGCTATTTGGAGTTCCTCATGGACACTTACCTGTCTGCTGTTGCGACCAGGGCACGCTATTTGGAGTTCTGCATGGTCATTTATCCGTCTGCTGTGGGCCCTCATGGGCTTTCCCATGCCAGCATGCGTGTTCTGCCTGATCAGAACACGATTCATGCACTTGTTATTTGGCAGACAAACTCTGAGGGATGCTTACCTGTCTTTAAAAAAAGACAAGGGAGTTTCCATTCCCCCACTTACTTAGGGTGTCCTAGTGTGGGGTTCAAGGTGAGCACTAGAGAAAGTATAGTCATCATTTTGAAAAAAGAAAGTCATCATCATTTCAAAGTTCATTCCATGAGAAGCAGTAGGCCCATCAGTTATGCTTTTACAGATTAGAGCTTGGTGAACAATCCTTTCCATATTATTAGATCTTAAAGTCAGTCCAGGGAGCCCTGGTGGCGCAGTGGTTAAAGGACTTGACCGCTAACCAAAAGGTCAGCTGTTCGAACCCACCAGCCGTTCCTTGGGAGAAAGATGTGGCAGTCTGCCTCCATAAAGATTTACAGCCTTGGAAACCCTCCCTATGGGGCAGTTCTACTCTGTCCTATAGGGTCACATCACAATGAGTTGGAATCGACTCGACAGCAGTGGGTGTTTTTTTTTTTTTTTTTTTGGGGGGGGGTAGTTATTCATGTGTAGTTTATTTATAGAGTAGATTTCTTCAAGTGGGAACACCATGTCAAAGGACAAATGCATAATAATTGTGGTAGATATCGCCCAGCCCTCCTGCCATAGGAGTTGTGCCATTTCCCTCCCACCTACAGTGCTTGAGAGAGCGCTCATTTCCCCCAGAACGGGTTGTCAGACTTTCGGTATCTACATCTTCTTATGAGTGAGGGAGGTCAAATATCTTCCGTTAAAAGCCATTTTGTTTTTCTTTTCTTGTGAAATGTCTCTTTATGTCCTTTATTCATTTTTTTAATTGGGTTATTGATGTCATCAGTTTCTTTATGTAATAGGGAAATTAGCCCTTTGCTTGTGATAACTGTTGGAACTCTTTTTCCCAGTTTGTCATTGGACTTGTGTTTTTTTGTCTGTTTTTTTTCTGTGTAGAAGTTTATTTTTCACAGTCAGATTGATCAGTCATCTGTTTCAGGTTTTAGATTTTGAGTCATAGACCTTCTCTACTCCAGAGTTATAAAGAAATTTACTTGTGTTTTTTCCCTCATATTTTTAGTTTCACGCTTTACGTACAAATCTTTCTTATCTGTTTGGAGTCTCTTCTGGTATGTAGTATGAAAGAGGGTCCATCTATGTGGCTACCCAGTGGTCCCAGTAGGAATTATTTAAAAGTCCATGTTTACACCACTGATTTGAGATACTACCTTTATTATATACTAGATTTCTGTATGTGTTTTGAGTTTATTCTGACTTTCTTATGATAAATTGTGCTTTGATGGAAGAGAGAAATCATATCATAATGTTATAAAGACATCCTAGCCAGAGGGAGGAAAAAGAGGCAGTATTCCTGGCATATACGTAACGAAGGGACCCAGGGACACTAATGAGGATGAAGGGTTGTTTGAGTTTGTTTGTTTTAAAAAGTGTTGTTTAAGAAAGGGCATCAAGGAGAAGCAGAGACATGACATCAGATTGGCCCAAGGATAATGCCAGCACTGATGCATATTGTTGACCAGTTATCTTAAATGTATTATTTTCCATGTACAGAACTGATGAAATGCTAATAAGTCATCACAGTTTTACAAATACCCCATCTGGTTGTGAACATACTACATGTACCAGTGAATTGGAGCCTTAGAGACACTTAACAAACACAAGAAAATGCTAGCAGGGCATGCTGAGCAAATTCGCATTGAGGGCCCTGCTGGAGGTACAGTGGTAGAAAACAGAGCAGAGCTTTTCTTTCTACTTTCTTTTTTTTTTTTTTCCTCCTTTATTTTGCAATGGTTGAGCTTGGCTGTAAAGAGAAAATTTCACCACAGTGAATATTATTATGAGAAAGTGTTTATATACAAGTTGGCATATGCTGACAGATGAACTGTAACAGCACGTTTTATTATTGATCTGGTTACCCAAATTCTCTTCTAATTAATCCTTGCTATAAAAATGTATTCATTAGTCTTTTTCTAAAGGACACTTACAAAAGTATCTAGGGATCTGCTGGCTTATTTACAGTCAACTGTTCTCTGGTTCTTTTCCCCTATTTTCAGGTGATCCTGTCTCCCCTGTTAGCAAAAGCTACCTGACACCCACACTTCTCACTAATCCCAGGTTATACAATTGAGTAAAAGGGATAGAAATCAAGATCCATTATCTGAGGAATTTACTTTTTTCTCCTAGAATCTTAGCTTTTTTTTCTCCTTTTTTACTTCAGAGTTACCTAAGAGAGGAAACTGGCCTGACTTCTTCCCTCAAACCCCCACTCCCCTAAAAAAAGAAAAAAAGAAGTCTTACGAAACTGTAACTCCTGAGTCACCAAACACTGAGAATCTGATTGAGTCTGTGGACCTGCTTGCCAGAAAAATGCACACACGTGTACCCTTATGCACAGTTTTGAGTGTGCGTAGCTGTCATGGCGTGGTGTTTCTCTGGCAGTTAAATTATAGTAGTGCTGAGGACTTGGTTCAGGATCACTGAAAAGGGAACAAAAGTATCAGAGAAACTGTGTTCCATAGGTTGTATTTTCAGAACTAGTCAGACTTCTCTTTGTCTGAGCTTGATTTCTTTGTGTCTGAGTCTTTGGAACCATTGTTATTTGTTAAGATATTTTGGGGAGAAGGACAGTTACAGAAGCCTTGTTTACGAATTTCCATTTTGAATCATCTTGACTCTTTCCCTGCCTCTTCAAATATTTTTCCTCTGGGGAACCAAATGTATTCAAAAGGGAGTTAAACTAACCCAACTTATGATAATTTATTTTCTTGCAGCTGTTACAAACCAAACAGTGCTAGCTTGGGAGACAGTAGGGTAAAACAGGCGAGGTCCTGACTGGGCATTAGGACTCCCTTGGTATTACCCTTCCTTTGCCATGAACTTGCCGAGGGCTTGCTGTTCAGTGTATATTCTTCCTACCTGCAAAGAGTATCATAATAGAGGTATATAGAAAAGACATGAAAACCCCAGTGAGAAAGAAGCCAACTGCCCCCGGCTGTTGGAGATGGTGATATTTGAGCAGCAGAAGAACATTCCAGATAAATCAGTTGTGTAAGGGTACATTGCCTAAGAGAACTTAGGAGGTCCTTGGTTCCATCCCTCTATCATCGTCTTAGAAGACCCACCCAATGAATTTGAATCATCCTGTTTTACTGGCCTTTCTGGAAAATCTAGCTCTGTTTTTGCCAATCTGGATTGAGGGAACGGTGTATTGTATTGCTTGTCTATTTATATAGGACTGTACAGATTGTAAAAGTGGGAGGTTTGGAGATTAGAATCTAGAAGGAATGGCCTGGTTTTTACATCCTCAGTCATTTTTCTGTAGTTTGATGAGAGGATAGATGGATTTTGTCAAGATGGGTGAGCTCTTAGGCAGAGTGGTGGTCCGGGGTCATCCAGTAGCCAACACTGAAAATCAGACTTCCAATTCTCATGTCACTCGGTCTCCCTTTCTTTCTGAACTCTAAGAAAACTTGGCTTCTTTAACTCCATTATCTCCTGACCCCAAGAAGAGCCTACATCTAGAGTTCTGATTGATGAATTCCAAACAGTAATGAGATCTAAAATACCTCAGTGAAACAAGTCTTGTGCAAAGGCCGGGAGCCAGGAGAAAGTCTGTTATTCATGAAACTGGAAGGAGTGGAGATGGGGTGAGAGGAGTGATGGAAAATTAGTCGGACCGTCGGGGGATTTATTTTATAAGCAAAGTAAAAAGGAATTAAAACTTTATCTTGAGGTCTTAAGCTAAAGCTTAGATTCTATTTACTCTGAAATTTTAATATAAAGAGTAAGCAGTAGTCTTTTTCCTAAAGTTAATCTAAGTTTACTCTGGTTCTCCCAGTGCTTTTCAGTTTGTTGTCTGTTTCTACCTTAGTTGAAGTTTCAGATGGATTTTATCACCTATGTTTGGATCCAAAACAAGAGAGAAAGGATTAACAAAGCTGCTATCACATTTTAAAGATCTGACTTGTTAAGTACTTAGTAATCTCTCCTTTTTGAATCTGAAGTGCACTGGTAGCAGCCAGCACTTGTGATATTTCAGGTTCAGTGTATTCTGTTTTTAGCCATTTGCTGATCCAGAGGATTACAAAGATCACACCCCATAGGGCAAACCGCATAGCATAAGTTGCTTCTCACTCATCTTACACGTAAAATTCTCTTCTGGTTGCTTTTGCTTCGTCTTGGAAGGAATTCAAAGAAGGACGCAGAGCCAGCCACACAGCCCCACAGGTCCTCTTTAGCCACAGGGAACCTCCTCTTGAGCTGAAAGACACCGATGCTGCTGTGGGTGACAACATTGGCTACATAACCTTCGGTAAGCAAGCGGGCGAGGTTGCAGCTTTTGTTCAGCTGTTAATGGTTTGTACTGAAGGATGCCTCCAGGCAGACAGAACCTTTGTTAGAGTTTTAAGGCGAGCACAAGCAGGCATACCAAATTGTTCCTATTGCCATTGCCGTGACTGTAGGAGGGGTGTCATGGGGCACTGATTAGAGGGCAGGCCCTGTGCTATTTGTGTGCAGTAATTGTTTCTGTTCTTTTTTTCTTTTTCTTTTTCTTTCCCTCTCCCTTTTTTTGCTAAATCTTAAGGGGAGAAAGGGTAGCCTCTGATGTCAGGGGTTAGGGGTTAGGGTCACATAGATGCTGCTAAGCAGCTGGATAGGAATTCTTTGTCATTTGACATTCTTGGTTTTTTGCTTATTAACCCTGAGCTCCAGCCATGATTCACGCATTCCACTTTCTGATCGAAGAAATTCAAGTCTTCCTTCCCACAGTTGCTTCACCCTTGTGAGCTGGCTGATTATTACAATGTGGTTTGGAGTAACAGCTCATTCACACAGTATCTGATGCCATTAAAATGTCTCCTTTTGTGAAGTTGTATTTAGTTCACCTCAGGATTAAAGGTGTACCTGCTTATTGATGATAATCAAGTGAGTTGATTTACCATAGTTCGTTAAATCTGAGATACACATTTTTCTGTATGTGTTAATATCTCTGAAGCCAAGATGCATCCTGTAATTCATGGCATGCCATAGTTTAATTGGCAGCCTCTCTCTCTGATACATAGTATCATGGTAAACCTACAGTCAGTTAGTACAGTCAGTTACATCATAGATTCTGTGAATCTCCCGTGCTAGTGTTCGTATCTTTTCAGGCCAGGGAAGAGTGACACAGGGGTCTCACTCTTACAAGGCATTCTTTTTCATTTTGGCCAAACTTCATACTCGGGGCATTTTGCTGGTAGACCAATGAGTAGAGTAGGTTCAGAGATGGAGAGAATTCCGAAAAGCCAAAGGGAAGGGGGGGCATGCAGGTCTGCTCAAGGACCGAAAGGTACCACATGGGTCTTCACGTGGTTGGTGCCATGGGATGGGCTTTTCTCAGCCCCCAGCCAAAGCAGCTCCTCCTCCCTCCCTGCCCTCATCAAGGCTTGGAAGGTTTGGGTCTTCAGACCCTTAGTGTTGGGCTCTCAAAGCAAGAATATAGGCTGTTCTCTGGAACCTAGTTTCTCTGAATGCTTACTCTGTATATCAGCACCAGCGACCTAGGACAGGCAGGATTTGTTTCCTAACCCTGATTTCTTAAGATAAACCGTTTTCTCCAAAGTCCACCCAAATAGCTGGTTAGTATCACCTTTCCAAGGAGACTTTGCTGACCTGCAGAGGCAGGACTAGTAGACGTATGGCAGACTGGTCGTAGATTTCAGATGCTCAGCCACAGAATCCAGGCTTGGAGTCAAGCTCAGGATCAAGCCCTTCCTCTCGGTAGCCCTGTTTTTCCTCCATGATCTCTCCGTTTTTCTTGGGGTCCTCCATTTGCACTTACTTACACCTCGCCTGGTTATACCATTTATGCCTCTCTCATCTCAAGAAGAAAACCCTGGCAAAGCCTGGGAGTAATGAAGCAAGTGGGTTGAACTTAAGCAGGGAGAGATTAACTGTAGGCTGCTGTCCTTCCCGACCCTTGGGTATTTATGTTCCACCCTGACGCTTTCTTTGTGCCTCTCACCCCCCAGTGCTGTTCCCTCGCCACACCAACACCAGTGCCCGAGACAACACCATCAACCTGATCCACACGTTTCGGGACTACCTGCACTACCACATCAAGTGCTCTAAGGTGAGAGTTGCCCCCCGGATCTCAGCTTCCTGTGCTCCATGTCTCCTCTCCACCAGAGATGATCACATAAAACGCCATTCCTGTAGTTCAGGCTGTTGACAGGGGCTCGAAGTAGGTAGTTCTAGAGGCTTCAGGAAACCATGCCTTTCTTCATCTCTCTCCCTTCTTCCCCATCCCTGTTCATTACAGAGAAGTGGATATGCTAGCCTTCCTGTTTCTCTGCGTGGCCCCAGGTCTAACAGACCTTCCTGCTAACTTCTAATGAAATCAGAGCTGTCTTTCTAATACACGACTGCTTCAGTACCTGTTGTGTTTGTTCGCAGGCCTATATTCACACACGGATGCGGGCAAAAACATCCGACTTCCTCAAGGTGCTGAACCGTGCACGCCCAGATGCCGAGAAAAAAGAAATGAAAACAATCACGTAAGTAGGGCAGGGCCACGGCAAGACCGCCTTCCTCTCCTGAGCTCACCAAGAAATAAAAAATGGACATTGGTGGCCAGACCCTCCAGGTTTCTGGGCAGTAGCTACATGTGAGGCAGGCAGGATTGGGCTTATAGCTAGTAACAGACTGATGATGGAGTTAACAGATTTTCACTACTGAATGGGCCAGGCTGGGTTTCCATGTCTCCATATTTTTATGAGCTGTGAAAATGGCATCTAGAAAGCAGCAGAGAGACCATTTTGCTAAGATAAGTAGTGTTCTCTTTGGGCCTGAGTCCAGAGGGGTCAGTCTGGTCTTTTCTCAAGGACTTCCTGGAGAAATGGAATAATTTGCTTAAGAACATTAAGTAAGTAGGCCTGGAACCACCGGTGTTCTTTCCTGGTCTATTTCTCAGCAGGGATTTTGGATGGAAAAAAGCAGTGTGTGCTCTGCATGCAGGAGAGGCCAGGGTGATATGGAGCCTAAGGAGTCACATCTGCGCAAGGTGCCAGGCCTTGGTTCCCCTCCTGGCGAAATTTAGGCAGTCCTGTTCTCAAGGTCACAGGTGCTCATCTCCTGTCTTTTGTGCCAGTTGAATTAACCCTTTGGTGACCCAGTTATTTTCTCCTTTGAGTTTTTTGTTGATGCCGTGTTTTCACTAATGGAAGGCATGCTGATTAAAGGACCAATTCAGAATTTTTGTTATGATTTATGGATTTTGATACCCATTATCTGGGATCACATATGTCCCAGCGGATGCTGGACGTGGTTAATCCTACCAGTAGGAGTCAACCATAAAATCGGGTTTTTGTTCGTTTGTTTTTTTTCCTTGAAAATTTGCGAAGCCTGAGGTAAAACATGAAGACACCGGGCAATGACTGCACGTACGTTTTATTCTACTCTCCTTCTTCTTAACCTTTTTATCATTTTTTAATGAAACTATTCAAAACATGGTACAGTGCATGCTTCCTCACTGCAAAAGCAAGTATTGACAGCCCACATTGTTTTATCTCATGGAAGTTACCACTACAAGGGCATTTTTCATTACTACAAAAGCCAAAAGTAAAGTAATTTGAATCTCAGAAAAGTTAGCACTACTACATATTCTTCATTATAACAGAAGCAGTACTAACACAGCTAAGAAACAGAAACAGTCACCCTGGAGTATTACAGACCTGCTCACAGCAGTGCATTCCACCTGCTACACGTGGAAGCAATGGTTGGGCCCTAAGATTGAATGTAGGGTAAGAATAACTTACAAGAGCTCCTGAGCCTCTTGAAAACTACCACTGCAATGCATTATTCCTTATTGCAAAGGCATTACTGACTGCTCAGAAGCTAGAAAAGCAGTCCTGAAAGATTGCAGAGCAGAGCCTCAAAGCAAAACAGGGAGCCAATAACACCTGGAAACAGTGAATGGAGTCAGGGAGAATACGGCCACTATGACTGAATGAAGACTAGGAATAGCTTATTGTGATAAGTACATTCTCAGGAGAACATAGTAACTGGGAAACATAGTAAGGAGGCTTATCTCATAGAAATACAGGCAAACCTATCAAAAGTTTACAAAATTCTCACACCCAGGAGACATCCTCCAACACAGTGCTCATTCTACACAATAATGAGGCTCCAGCTCAGGGTTCCTGAGGTTCACCCATTTAAAAAGGCTCCTACCTTGAGGGTAAACATGTTAAAATAAGACTAGCCAGCTGTGGGCAGGAGGTGCCAGGACACCCACACACAGCATGGGGCAGAGGGAGGAGTCTGCAGCACCCTGAACCTGATGGAAGGAGGTGGCTGGCCACTGTGACAAACAGGGCCCTGGGTAGAAGCTGACCGTCAGAGTCAGCATGCCTCAGTGCTCTTGCCCAGAGTGGAATGCTCATGAGCTTTATATTTGGAGGGAGGGGTGATTAAAGATGATTTTACTTCTGGGTAGGTGAGACGTTCAGGGCAGGAAAAATTGAGACCCTGTATTTTTTGCTCTAGTTTTCATAGTTTTCAGCTCCACTTTCCAGGCTGCTTTACTGAATTCCCTTAGGTACCACTTACAGCCTCTGTCTTTTGGAACAAGCCTCTTCCCAAAACAAAGCTGGCCCTTTTCAGGAAATACTGAGTAGAAAAGGCCACTATGATTAGGAGCCTAAAGTCAGGCAAGTGTTCCAACCGGAGTCTAGTCACCACATGATAACATGAAGTGCCTTTAGCCTTAGATGTTTTGGGGTTTCTTTTTTTTTTTTTTTTTGATAAGTGTATATGTAACAGAACATTTGACATTTTAGCAAGTCTTCACATTCGGTGACATTAATTATATCATGTTGTTCAACCATCACCCTTATCTGTTCTGGGGTGACTTTTTTGAACAGCCTACCCCCATGGTGAAAGATTAAAGCAACTGCTCTCTACTAATCTTAAAAGGTATAAGCTTGTGGGCAGGGCCTGAACTGACTGACCAGGTAGTACTAGGAGCAGGTTGAGCCCAGTCTGCAATTCAAGATCTAGGCCTCCCGGAAATTGTGGATAAGTGATTCTCTCATCTAACTCAGTATATTTAATGTTCTTATGGGCTTAACACAGACATTACTTGGTACCCCCAGAGTGTTCAGTAGGAGCAGAGGGGTGATGAATCCAATCTATGAAAGCTGGAGCTCAGTGCCTGCCCTATAACTCCTCCGTACCTCTGCCTGAGGAATCCCTAGCCCTTTCCATCTCCTGTTGGTGTCGCTTTGGGATCCCATTCCTAGTCCAGGAGTGTGGGGTGGGAGGGAGAGTCAGCCAGAAAGTAGCCTTCACTCTTACTCTCTTCCTTTTGAAGGGGGAAGACGTTTTCATCCCGCTAACTCTTGGGCACAGGAGGAGGAAGCGACTGGCAACTGAAGGCTGGAACCCTTGCTACTGGATAATCGTAGCTTTTAATGTTGCACCTCTTCAGATTCTTAAGGGATTCTCCGTTTTGGTTCCATTTTGTACACGTTTGGAAAATAATCTACAGAAATGAGCTGCGCTTGCAAGGACTTCGTATTTCCCAAGAATTTAAAAAAAAAAAAAAGAAAAGAATAATTCCATTTGATCAACTTAATTCCTTTTCTTTATCTTCCCTCCTTCACTCCACTTCCCTTCCACCCTCTTTTCCAAGCTGTTTCGCTTTGCAATATGTTACTGGTAATGAGTTGCAGGATAATGCAATCTTAACTTGTTTTCTCCTAAGTATTTGAGTTCAAAACTCCTGTATCTAAAGAAATACGGTTGGGATCATTAATAAAGAAAATCTTTCTATCGTACTTGAGAATTTGGTGGGTTTCCATCAACAAGATAGATTGACACAGTGGCTGCAGCAAGGGCTCAAGCATAAAAATGATTGTGAGGATGGCGAAGGACCAGGCAATATTTTGTTCTGTTGTACATAGGGTCGCGCTGAGTGGGAACTGACTCCACGGCACCTACAACAACAACTACTGGACGATGGGTCAAAAAGAAAGAGGCGGCGGGAAGAAGGGTAGATCTGCACTGCCCGCGAACCTGCAAAACTGAGCTGGAAACCTCGGGGTCAGGAACCCCTCGGGTCTAGATCTCTGCCTCCCCTTATAGGAGAGAATGCTAAACTCATTAGCTATTGGTTGACATTCCTAAGTAAACTTGAACTTACTAACGATAAAGCTTAGTCACTAAGTCTAGTGACCTGGCCCCTCTGGTCCTGAGTGGCCAAAAGCTCCCAGGACAATGACAGGCAAATATAATTGTTTTCTGACTTTTCCTTCCTTTATAATGACTACTGCGTAGTATTTCCTAAAATGTGTTTCATGGTGTATGCGGCTCTGCAGGACACTGATGAGTATTTACGGGTGGACTTAATGCAAACTAATTGACCACAGTTCTTTCTCACAGAAGAATTTCAGGGGCACCTTTCCAGTTGTCTGAGAGCTATCCTAATGGTTTCTGCCATCTTGTTATCCCTTTAAATTTGTCTCAGTCTAAGGCAGCAGGTTTCACAATGGTTTGAGACTCATTAATGAATTGTGAAATCACCTTACTGAGTTACAGCTAGAATTTTTTGTCCTAAACTTTTCATTTTAAGATAAATGTAGATTCACATGCATTTGTAAGAAATGACAGAGAATGAGCCTGTGTACCCTTCACCAGTTTCTCCCAGTGGTTACATCTTGCATAACTAGTACAATACCACAACCAGGAAATGGACATGGACACAACCCCTACCTTGTTCAGAGTTCACCAGGTTTATAGGCACTTGTTTGTGTGTGTGTTATGTATTTCTATGCATTTTTACCACCTGTAGCTTCGTGTGACCAGCATTTTTTTTTAATCGAATAGTATAGACTAATCAGAGTCATCACACCTGCTAAGGGACAGTGCTGAATTAGAAATGTGTTTCAGCTGTATACACACATCTTGCTTGGATTATAAAAATGCATGATTACTATGGGTCACAGTCAAGAAGTTTGAAAGCCAGAGGTCTTTCAGTTATCCGGACTTCATTTAAATGTGCTTTTAGAGAGCTCAGGGGGCTCTGATTTCCCACCCTAATTTGGTTTCTTTGCTTCATGCAGTTCTCCGAAGGTGGCCATCGTGCTTGTTGTAAGCAGTCACCTGTGTGAAGCTTAATTCAAGGTGGAGTATCAGTGAACACAGATGTGTAACTTACATAAAATGAGTTGTTGAGGGGGTAAAAATTTTAATCGTGAAGACAGTTGCATGTCCATCCCCTCAACAGTGCCCTGGGAGTGCTGTCGCCTCAGTGAGGCTGACCTTGTGGCCTCAAGTAGGGGGAGGTCTTCACCATGCTGAGTCTGCCTGGTGGTTTCCTGGTCTTTCATATCGCTTAGATGGCTGATCTATTCCAATGCTGGAAGAAAACCTGAACTAGATATCTCGAGAGATGGTGACATAATCTGTTCTGTACCCTATGGACCATTTAAGGAGTTTTTGAAGAGTAATTATGACAAGAAGTTTTTTTTTTTTACTTTCTTGCTGACTTTATAACCTAACTCCTTAGTAAGTTGGAACTCCACTGTGATCTCTCGCCAATAATGGGAATCAAATTTCTGAAAAGTAGATGGTAAAATGAAGGTTGCTTAGAAAATATGGAGTTAGGAGAGAAAGAGGCATTAAATATTAATTTTTTACAGCAATAAATACTAAGGAAGTATCTAATTCTAAAAGAAAACTATTTGTCGGCATTAAAAACCGATGTTGGTGAAAACCCCTCTCCATACTCACTCCTCCCTCTTGTTTCCAGGACACACTAAGCATTAGCGTGGATCTAGTCTCAAAGGCCCTTATTCCCCTTTGTGTGCAAAGAGGGCCACTGTCACGTCAGCCAAGGCCCATAGGACTGTGGGAGGAGGGTCATTTCATGAGGAGAGTCAACACTGAGGTGATGGGAGCTGGGAAAAAAGTGATCTAGTCTGAATTACTGGTAATTGGCTCACATGCCCCTAAGAGTTCATGCATGGGAAGTGTGGTGTCCTTGGGTATGGGCTGTGGAGGCATAAAACAATGTTTTGGAGATAGACCTGGGTTTGAATCCAGGTTCCACCACTTAATAGCTGTGTGACTGAACCAGTTTATCAGTCTACTTCACAAAAGGAAAAGAGAAAAGGTAAGTGTCTATCACATCATGGGCAGTTATTAAGACTTAATCTTAGTTCTTTTCCTAGACACTCAAGGGGATCATAAGGAGCAGCACTGCTGAGGAAGCAAAACAACATAAGCCAAGCATCATGTTGCTATTCTGTGTTGGGGGTTTCCAAGGCTGTAAATCTTGAGGGAAGTGACTGCCACATCTTCCTCCTGTGGAGTGGCTGGTGAGTTCGAACCGCCTACCTGTTGGTTAGCAGCTGAGCGCTTTAACCACTGCGCCCTCCCTGCTAGGACGGCCTTTCCTGCAGCTGGGCTGGACTCTCCATGTCTGGATAAAGTGGGACTCAGGCAAGCTAAGAACTAGGAGCCTGGGAGGAAACCTGTTGCCATCGGGTCGATTCCAACTGATAGCAACTCTATAGATAGAGAACTGCCCCACAGCGTTTCTGAGGAGCGGCTGGTGGATTTGGACTGACCGTTTGGTTAACAGCCATAGCACCAGAAGTAGGAGTTTGGAGGAAAGGAAACAAGATTACAATAGGAAGTGAAGGGGTGGGGTCAGAGGGCGGGGAAATTCAAACCAGAAGGAAATGGCCCTAGCTGCTGCATCAGTCTCCTTGAGGGGAGCTGATACTTCACAGTTGTCCTTCAGTTACCTTCAGTCTCTTGGAGCAGGTCTGATGCCCTAGTCCCCACAGCTCCGTAAGGGTAAGACCAAGCCTGGGTCATTAATGTGGTGATGATTTTGAGTTCAAGCAATGCTGCCCCCCTCGGGAGATGGTTAAAAAATGCTGTCATTTCTATGGCTCCTTTTGTGACCCAGCCAGCCAGCCCAGACCTAGAGACTGGTCGTTTAGACATAACAGGAAGGACCGGGGTTTATTCTGTTCATACAACTGACTTAGGGCTTCCTGATGCCCAAATCCTGGCCAGTGTCTTGGTCATAGTATTGTTCCCAGAGCCCTTCAGAGGCTCCAAAAGGCATGTCTGCTTGCCTATGGGAAGTGAAGCACTAAACAGTGGTTCAAAGAGGCCAACCAGGGCCCAGGAAGCCCCACTGCCTGTCTGCCTCCACTTGTCCAGATTCTGTGTTCCCAGCCCTCGCATATGACACCCAGTCCCAGACTCTGGTCAGCCGAGAGACATTCAAACATACAAGAGAATGGAGGAGACAAAGGAGATCCAGGAGAGTTCAATGCCAGAGTCTAGATATAGGCTGAACCTCAGGAAAGGAGATCGGGGTCCATGATGGGGGCTATAAGGGCCTGCAGAGTCTGTGAAACATCTGAGAACTGTTCTCACCAGAGCCCTCATAGTGGACCAAGGGGAGAAGGGAGAAGGCTGGGGATGAGTCAGTCCCAGGGCATGCCGGGGGTGCAGAGAGGAACTGGCTGATCCAGTAAGAAAGAAGAGGGGCTGAGTGGGGGGCAGACCCAGGCTTCCCAGCTCCTACTGCCTAAGTTGTCCCCCTCCACATGTCATCCCCACACACACTGTTTAAACAGAGCGGCGAAGAAGAAACACAGACATCCGGGATTCCTGCAGGGAAGAGGCCAGGGCTGGGAACAGAAGGCGGTCTGTTTATTCCTGGCAGCCCACTATCCGAGGGGCCCCACACCCACTTCTGTCCAGACCCCAGGATGAACTCTCCCAGAGCCCCTGACTTCTGTCCCACCAGATAGCGTAGGGCTGAGGGCCATCCGTCTGCTGGAACCCAGAGTCGGCCCGCCCACCAGCTCCCTGGAGGATGGGTTTGAGGCTGGATGCTTTCCTCCTCCCTGTTCTTGTCCCAACAGAAGTCCTGTCTTCCCAGGCTCCCGATTGGCTGTGCAGGGTTAGCAGAGCTAGACTCAGTCCTCTGGTGCTTCAGGCCCAGGTCTCCCTCAGAGAGCTCAGAAGTCCCCTTGCTCTTTCCACTTGTGCTCTTCAGTGAGGAAGTTTTTTCTAATGTCTAACCTCCAGCTTTCTTGCTGCAGTTTCAGCCTGTTTCCTCCCATTTCAGGCCTCAGGAGAGAATTACTGGCTTCTCTCCTCTCCCTCACCCCAAACCATAAAGACTGAATAAGGTAGAAACTGAAGCAGCACAGCTCTTGGCTTGCTAAGCCTAGTGTCCTCAGTTTCCCTACGGAGCGGAAGTGTCATTTCCCCATGCTTTTCACAGGCTCTCTGCCTTTCTTAGCAGAGTTCTTTCTTAGAGGGGATATGTGACTGGAGAGAAGGGACATGCAGAGAAGGGCGGAAATTCTAATAATGTTAATCATCATAGCTGCCTTTCGTTGAGTGCTTATCAAATGCCAAGTGCTGATCTAAATCCTTGTAACACATTAACTCATTTAATCTCACAACAAAAACAAAACAAAACCAGTTGCTGTCAAGTTGATTCCTAACCCATGTGTGTCAGAGTAGAACTCTGTTCAATAGAGTTTTCAATAACTGTGACTTTTCAGAAGTAGATTGCCAGGCCTTTCTTCCAAGGTGCCTATGGGTGAATTTGAACAGCCAACTTCTTGGTTAGCTGCTGAGTGCTTAACTGTTTGGGCCACTTATGAGCCCCATTTTACAGATGAGGAAACCGAGGCAAGAAAACTTTGTAATTTGCCCAAGTTCACACAGCTAAAAATGGGATCCCAGCCAGGTTTCTAACTGGGATTCAAACCCAGGCTGTCTGATTCCAAAGCTGACTCATGCCTCTTAATCATCATGGAGAAGGAAGGGAAAGAGTCATTTGTCGAGATCCGCCCCCCCGCTACCCCATTTGAGTGTTAGGCACTGGGGTATATGCAGTTACATATGTTATCTCATGATACCCCCACAACCCTGAGAGGTGGGTTTTCTTGTTCCTATTTTACAGGAGTGAAAATTGAGGCCCGCTACCCAAGCAGCCCTACACCCAAGAGCTATTTGTACCGCATAGCCTACAACTTGACTTAGAAAGTAGTTGAGAAAAGTATGGAATTACCCCAGATTCAGAAAGGCAGGGCTGGCCTTATACACTGAAAGGCCGATCAAGTGATAGGATAGAAGTTGTTTTTCAGTGCCCTCAGTTGGATTTCACTGCCCCCATGTGACAGAGTAGAACTGCCACATAGGGTTTTCTAGGCTGTAACCTTTACGATCACCAAGTCTTTCTTCCAGTGGGTAGGTTCAAACCGCTAACCTTCAAGTTAGCAGCCACTATCGCTCCTTGATGGGATAGGGGAGCTTCCTAGCCACAGCCATCTTCACACACACACTACCCTTTAGCAAACGGCAGAATTATCAAGCTGGAGCTGCCATCAGCTGGCTGGCCACTCACAGGGGTTAAGGTTCATAAAATGTAAATGTATTTGCTGGGGTAGGAAGTGGGGAGGGGCAGACCAAATCATTACTATTCATTAACTCCAATGGATTTCTCAGATTAGGTGGGCAGTAGCAGTCAACAGGGCTCTAAGATGGGGTGCCTGAGGTAGGGGAGCTGCTACCTAGGTGACAGAGGATGGCTGGCGGCTGGGGTGGGAGAGGCACTCAGTGGAGAGGTCCCTCGTTGCTGCAGCCCAGGGTGCACCAGGTCCCACCCCCAGAGGCGGGGCCGGGCCTAGCCCCACCGACCTCAGCTCCTGCATCCCTGCAGCAGCCCAGGCGGGGCAGAGCCTGGGCAGCTGCTGATCCCAAGGCCGTGTTTCCAGCACTCGCCAGCCGGGAAGCCAGACACTACCTGAAGCCCTGCAGGGTTGGCGGCGGCCACTTCTGACCCTCAGAGGAAAGCCTGGGCTGGGTGAGCTTTACCTGCCCCCCGCAGCCATGTGAGTACCCCCCCAACCTCTCGGGCCAGACCTCCACACCACAGCCCCAGATCCTGGAAAGGCCACTGCACCCAGCCCAAGCCAGTGGGAAGTCACAACCTGGGGGCTGATCCCTGCCTTTCTTGCTGCTTTGGTGCAGATGGGGTGAGGGGACTGCTCCAGGTAGGGCTGTGAACTCCAGCTCAGGACCCCAGAGGCCAGGTTTGGAGCAAGTCCTCTGAGGTCTTGTGGGATTTAATAGAATTGATGGTGCAGAGAGGGAGAGGACAGGAACTGGAAGGCCCAGGAAACAGAAAGATGCCCACAGCGGAGGGTACTTGGGAAAACTGAGGAAGATGAAAGGAGAAAGGAGCATATTGGCATGGAGGCCTGGGGCTGGGGGCCCCTGGAGGGCATGGGAATGGAAAGGGGCCTATCCCTCAGCTCAGGGTGGCTGTGAGCCCCTGATGGAGGGTAGGGGAGCTAGGTAGGATCCTTTCCTTATTGACTTTATTCCTAGCAACAGCAACTGCTCCCCTGGTGACAGAAGTGGGAGCTCCCACAGGACCCAGGACCCTCCCTCTGGTCCCCACGATTTGGTGGCAGGAGGACCACAGCTCTGGGGGACTGAGAACTGGGAGAAAAGGAAAGGAAAGGATAGGGACAGATCAGAACCACAGAGAGGCCAGGCCTTGCCCCCGGCTCCTCCCTCTCCTCTGGCTCAGTGTCAGCCCCTGGAGATGGGCGGCAGGGGTGGGGGGGGGTCGGTCTTCTCCCCACTGCTGGTACCTCCATATTACTGCCACCCCCACCCCCACCCCCAGCAACTCCTCTCCTTCCTCCAGCTCCCAGGAAGGGCCCTGTTGCTAGTGTGGATGGAACCGACGAGTCAAGTTTATGGGCTGGAAATCCTACCCGGAGGCTGCTCACTGAGCTGGAACCGGCTTCAGGGGCAGATGGGGGGAGGGGGTGCAGGGGACAAGGCACCCTGCTCGCTGCCACCCCTTGCCCTGGCACCTGCCTCCTCATTAACATGAGTGCCTCACACTTGCCCCTACCCCTTAGTAACATAACATCTGGCATAATGCTCTGGGGCCATAACTTCTTTGCATTCAACCAGGGGGTGAGCATCTGAAGACAGGGAACCCCTCATTCATCTCAGTACCTGCCCCAAGCACATCTGGCTGCCACCCGGAGGCGGCTCTGGAATATTGGCTGCTGCAAGACTGCTCACACCAGCTCCTTGCCTCTCTTTTGGCTAATTTAGAGGCCTGGCCAGGCGAAGGCAGGGGATGGACAAAATGCTTTGGGGTTGGGTGGGGCCGCCTTTCAATATAAACAGATTTTTCAAGAGAAACAAAAAATAGGGTATTCTATATAAATTTTTAATTGGCAATTAAATGTATCAGCAAACAGGGTACAGCCCACCGTTCATTGGTCCATGCCTTTGGATTAACGTGCAGTCCTCACCAGGAAGATAATGACCTGCGGGGCCTCCCTAACTCTGGCTCCCCCATCCTCCGTCTAGGCACTCTGGCTGCTTCTCCAGGCCTCCCCTCTCCCAAGGCCCAAGATGACACCCAACAGCACCGGGGAGGTGCCCAGTCCCATTCCCATGGGGACCCTGGGGCTCTCCCTGGCCCTGGCAAGCCTCATCGTTGCTGCCAACCTGCTCCTGGCCCTGGGCATTGCCCGGGACCGCCGCCTGCGCAGCCCACCTGCCGGCTGCTTCTTCCTGAGCCTGCTGCTGGCCGGGCTGCTCACGGGGCTGGCACTGCCCATGTTGCCAGGGCTGTGGAGCCAGAGCCACCACGGGTACTGGCCTTGCATCCTCCTCTACCTGGCCCCCAACTTCTCCTTCCTCTCCCTGCTTGCCAACCTCCTGCTGGTGCACGGGGAGCGTTACATGGCAGTGCTGCGGCCCCTCCGGCCCCAAGGGAACATCCGGCTGGCCCTGCTCCTCACCTGGGCTGGGCCACTGCTCTTTGCTAGCCTGCCCGCTCTGGGGTGGAACCACTGGACCCCTGGGGCTAACTGCAGCTCCCAGGCTATCTTTCCAGCCCCCTACCTCTACCTTGAAGTCTATGGGATCCTGCTGCCTGCCGTGGGTGCTGCTGCCCTGCTCGCTGCCCGCGTGTTGGCCATTGCCCACCGCCAGCTGCAGGACATCCGCCGGCTGGAGCGGGCAGTGTGCCGCGGTGAACCCTCGGCCCTGGCCCGGACCCTCACCTGGAGGCAGGCAAGGGCACAGGCAGGAACCACACTGCTCTTTGGGCTGTGCTGGGGGCCGTATGTGGCCACCCAGCTGCTCTCGGTCCTGGCCTATGAGCAGCGCCCCCCACTGGGGCCTGGAACTCTGTTGTCCCTCATCTCACTGGGCAGTGCCAGTGCAGCAGCCGTGCCTGTGGCCATGGGGCTGGGTGATCACCGTTACACAGCCCCCTGGCGGGCAGCCGCCCAAAGGTGGCTGCCGGGGTTGCGGGGAAGAGCCTCGCAGGGCAGTCCTGGCCCCAGCACTGCCTACCACACCAGCAGCCAAAGCAGCATCGGCTTGGACTTGAACTAGAGGAAGGGAAAGGCCTCTGCTGACTGCTACTAGAAACATCCATGAATCTTGGCCACCGAGCCAGCCTGTCTTGTGTCCCCACTCCTGGATCAGTGCCCCATATGTGGCCCCACCCTGGCTGAATAAAGCTCTCTGGCTCAGTTTATAGTTCTCTCACTCCACTCAGAAAGGGAGAGGCCAGCAAACAACGACAGAAAGAACTCAAAGAACAAGCCATGTGCATCAAGGGAGAGCCCAACTCCAGACAGGCAGGTATCGCAGGGCAAGACAGGCGACCACTTGAGAGAGTTGAGATGCCTTCAAATCCAACAGATCTTTTGAGGCCCCTCACCTGACATGCCAGCTGCCACAAAATCCACACATACATGTCTCTGGGAAGTATATTTTATTTACATTTTTAAAATCTGTAACTAGTATCTCTTTCTCCTTTCCACCCCCAGAGACTTGGAAAGGGAAAGGAAGGGAATCTCAAAGACCTACTCCCCACGTACAAACACGCACCCCCGTGGCTCACACCAGCAAACGAAAGAGAAAGAGGTCAGAGCCTCCCTCTGAAAGACCCGCCAGGTCTGGGCAGGCGCAAGGAGGGAGGCGCCTGAGGGGGTGGGGTTCTAAAGAGAAGAAAGGGACAGGGAGGGCGCAAGTCAGTTTGAAGGGGTTGAAAGTAGTCCAAGGCCCCTCCCCTCCTCTTCCCCAGGTACCCTACTGCCTCTGCTGGGGAGAAGGGGGACGCCCTCCATCCCCCTCAACACCAGACACAAAGCCAGAGGCAGCCGCCTTTAGCGGTCAGGTCTCTGGACACAAAATACTTTCGCTTTATGGTCTCCCGACGTGGTCACCACCAGGGAGGCGTCTCTGTGGACAGAAAGCACAAGGTTGGAGGGACTGGGGTACTTGGGGCCCAGCCTCAAGCCAGCTACCCAGGGAACCAGGATGGTCTCAGCTCTTCAAGCGCTTCCTCAATTTTAGATCCCTGGTGCCCAGCACTGAAGCCCTAGCAGCACAGTGGTTAAGACCTAAGGCTGCTAACCAAAAGTTCGAATCCACCAGCTGCTCCTTGGAAACACTATGGGCAGCTCCACTCTGTCCTATAGGATCACTATGACTTGGAATCAACTCCACAGCTGTGGGTTTGGTTTGGTTTGGTGCCCAGCACTGTGCCAGCACATCTACACCGAATGAGCATACCTGAAGCTGGCACCAGCAAGTGGATCATATGAGGAGCCCCCAGCACACGAGAGACACAGAGCCAAGTTGGATGGGGGAGTCAGTCTCAGTTCCAAGACTGAGGTGTAAACCACCGGGGTGCGGGCTGGATCGGGCTTCCCAGCATTCCTGCCTCCCAGGCCAGGGCCCAACTACCCTTAGGCATCCTCTCCATACCCGAGGAACTCCCTCATGCTACTCCCGCCTTCCAAAATCACACGCAGATCCCACCTTTGCTCAATTCCCTTACTTGCTGAGAGCAAAGTCCAGGATCTCGGCCGTGTGGCCCCGGTAGTCGGTAAGCAGGCGGCCGGTGCGAGCATCCCAAAGGCGCACAATGCCATCCAGGCTGCAGGTGTAAACCACAGCTGTGCCCGCCTCCCACAGCAGCTGCACGATGCCCGACTGCACAGAGGACGACAAAGGCAGGGCAGGGGCAGGGGTGTGAGCGTGAGAGGCATCTACTCCCAGTTCTCAAGGAGAAGGCGAGGCCGGGGGATGAAGGATGGGAAGGAGAAGAAGAGGGAGTGCCACGGAGAAGGACCAAGTCAGGGCCAGGTCTGGGGTAGATGCCAGCTCCAGGCTGCCGGTACCTGGTGCTGACACTGGTGCCTGAGGGTCTGCGTAGACAGGTCATAGATGGCCAAGGTCCCATCCAGGTAACCAACAGCAGCCAGAGGCATTCTGGGCAGAGGAGAGCACACGAAGGCTCACGGAAGGGCCAGGTCTCACCTGCCCTTCACTCCTTCCTGGTTCCCCAGCCCAGGTCCCCTCCCACAAGCCCCCTTCTCCTACTACGACTGTCTGAAACCACAATTCTGGCTGGAGTCTCTGGCCCTTGGTCTGCCCAGTGCCCCCGCCTCCAGGCCTAGGCTCTAGCTCCCACTCACACACTGCAGAAGCCCAAGGATTCCACTGAGTTGGACTCGCTCTCCTCCCCCTCCCCCAGGCTGGGCTGGGAGGCCACAGTCTCGGGTCTGAAAACGCCCACCACCTATGAGCAAGAGAAGAAGATGAGAAGAGGGACTAGACTTTGGTTCTCTAATACAGAAGAAACGCAGTAAGAAGAGGCAAGATGAAGAATAAGAAAGGAAGGGGAAAAGACACAGGTGGGTGGAGGGCTCCAGAACCATGGTCCAGGACCTACTCACCTTGCCAGTGGTGGCACTGACCAGCTTGGCCTGGCAGTCCACAGAGCCACTTAGGATCAGGCTACCATCCTGGTTGGTGGCAACACAGGTCAGAGGGCCCTGGTGACCCTCAGTCCCTAGGATGCAGCAAGGGGACAAGGTCAGGCTTCATCCTGTCTCCCCTCTGACTCCTGCCCAGGGTCTTGGCCACGTCCCAACACAGGCCCAGGTTAACACTTCCCCACCTCTGATACCTTTTAGTACATGGATAGGGTTTCCCTGCTTCAGGTCCCAGATCCTGATGGTGCCATCTTCATAGCCAACCACAACTCTCTTCCCTAGAGGCCCCAGAGGCAGAGCAACAGAGGAGAAGGGAGTGAATGCTCAGATACACCCAGCAAGAATGGCGAGGGGACAAGGAAATAGCAGAGGAGATCCACTCCCCAGTTCAGGGTAGGAAAGGAGAAGCTGTCTGCTTTGGGGCCGGGAAGCCAGTGCTCCAGATATCAGACCTCAGGGTTTCCTAGACATGGCCCAGAAGGGAGCTTAGGGTGTTGTAGAACCCTGGACGCAATCTCTCTGTACCCCAAAAAAAAGACCCTCAAAGTAGCTGCTCTCACCATCTGGGAGGACCCGGCCACAGGTGGATGGGCAGTTGGGGCCTTGGAAGGTCTTGCAGTCTCCATTTGGGACCTTCCACATCCAGGTGTTGCCGTCAGCCGTGCCCGCCAGAAGGACAGGTGCACGTGGGTGCCACTCCATCCACTAGGCAGAGAGGAAGAGACAACAGGTAGGCCTGTCAGCACACCCCACCTGGGAGACAGCCTCATGAGCCCAACCCAAGCCCTCCCTGCTTCTAGGGTCAGCAGGGACTTTCCAGGTAACCAGTGTGGCCATTCTTGCTGCTCCTGGGGTACACTAGCTCAGAGTGAGCTTGGTCTATTAGAGGTGGAACAGGATTCCCAACCTCTCACCCCCTACCCGAGGCCCATAGAGTTGAATCCCACTCTGATGGCCTCACCTCCAAGTCTCCTGCTTCAAAGGACCAGACCTCCTCCTTGGTGTCCACCTGCCACACTTTCAAGAGACCACTCATGTCTCCTGTGGCCACTAGAGTGGAGTCATGGCTGAAACCAGCACAAGTCACAGAATCTTTATGGCCTACAAGGGAAGTGGGTGGAAAGAGAAGAGAACATCAGGGTACCTAGTGCTGGGACACATGACCCAGGTATCTGGCTCCCCTGAAACTCTCAGATGGGAAAAAAAGAGGAGTGGACCACAGCAGAACAGGTGACCAAACCTGTTGCCACTTCATGAACCAACACCCTCAGGTCTTCTCAGGAAAGACACTGCTGGCCCACACCAAACCAAAGGTAGCCCAGGCCTCTTGAGTCTTACCCTTTCTGTCCACTCTGCACCTCAGCCTAAAACACCCACATCCTTCCCTCCGCCCAATTATGCCTTCACTGATGTCGCCTCCTCCTTAGGTCTTTCCTCCTAGGCTCCCTAAGTTAACTGTTGCTCCTCTTCCCTGTGCCCGCAACAGACCATGTTCTTCTGTGTGTCCCTGGGACCTAGCATAGGGTTGGCACAACACAGGTGTCAATAAATGGCTCTTGATGCAGGCCCACTCCCTAAGACTCCCCAGAAGGGACACAACCTCCCCTAGGCCCCCGTCCTAGGCCCCTCACCTGCACACTCAAAGAGCAGCTCGCCATCGCTGAGCCTCCACACGAAGGCTTTGTCATCTTCACCCCCCGTGACTGCCAAGGTGTTGGTCTTGGGGTCCAGGCTCACACAAAACACAGATGCTGTCCCAAGAGATATTCCATGAGTAAGAGAACAGGGCACCCACCTAGAGCTCTGTCCCTCAGGGCTTCGGCCCACCCCCACGTATCACCCAAGGCAACATGTCTTTCCTCCTGGAAAGAAAGGGTGCATCCAAATTTTTCTAAGTTCCCATGATCAGGTTGTTGGAGAAACCTTCTTTTCCAGGGCAGATCCTCCACCCCCACCCCCTGCTACCTCCTGTCCCCGCTTCACACCCCACACTGATGCCATGGACAAGAGATGAGTATGTGTGCAGGGCACAGTTCTACATATGCGATGTGACCAGGCTGCGTACAAATAGAGTAAGAAGAGCATCATGTTATGGTTTTCTTGTTAAGAGTTAATATGCAAGATTATATAAAATGTGGTTTAAAACACCTGGTGTTCTGCTCCCATAAAGATTTCAGCCTAGGAAACCACAGGGCAGGAGTGGAACACAGGAATCCTATGCGGCAGTTCAACTTTATCCTATAGGCTCGTGATGAGTCAGAATCGACTTGACGGCACACGACAACGTTACTTCTAACTTACAATAACTTTTGCTAGCTTTTATCAAAGATAATTTTTTAAAAGAAAACTAAGACACAGAGAGATTAATAAAGGTCCTAAATTAGTAAGTAGCAGGGCTAGGATTTGAACTCAGGCTGTTTCAACCATCTGGAGCCAAGCTCTCACCCGTTTCACCATAATGCCCCCTATCTATGAGTTCCTCCAAGACAGGGCTAGTATCTTTCCTGTATATGCATCCCCCAAAATGCTCCATACGTAGTAAGTGTTTGACGCTCAAATGCCCAACTGGACTGAGTTCAAAGAGGCCTCAACTGCCCAATGGAAGGATTGTGTCGTGCATGTTGAGGTATGAGTGAAGGCAGGTGATGGCTGGGGTTACTGCTAGTCCTGGGGTCCCAATGCCCAACCGTAAGGTAGATTTTCTGAGAGGCCTACCCGAGTGCAATGCAAAGGTGACCTCGCTATCATCTGGGCCCTCCATGCTGCCGACCACCCCTTCCTGGGGTTCCAGCACCCAGCCCTCCTCGTTGCCCTCCTCCTCTTCTTCCTCTTCCTCAAAGTCTACATCTTCCATCTCCTGGGCCAGATCATCTGCTTTGGGGAGAGAGTTAAAAGATGGAGCTTGGAAGGCGTTGAGAAGGATGGGGATAAGTGTGAACAGGTCTCAGGACAGGGGTGGGTCATGTGGCAAGAGGGGGAGGTGGGGTCCGACAGACAGGGTGTAGCGGAACAAGAAGCTGCCAGGTGGAGCAGGGGTGTGGGAGGGAGGATAGAAGGAGAAGTCCGTCCACACGGGTTTGGCCAGAGACAGTATAGGAAGAGAGGACCGAGGGAATGATGGGAAGGGGGTGTGTGAGGGGAAGGGCCAGAGGAGGCGTCAGGGGAACCCCTACCCAGGCCAGGCCTGAGAACTAACTGTGTGTATGTGTGTATGTGTGTGTGTGTGTGTGTGTGTGTGTGTAGGGAGGTGGGGGAGGGCTGTTGATGGAAATGACCGGTGGGTGTGGGGGAGGGGGGAGCAGCAGGGGTCAGAGGCCAGGGGTGAGCGCCTCCTGTCCCATAGCCTGAGGAGCGGCAGTTCTCACCCGGGTCCGGCGGACCGGGATCCAGTTCTACCACCTCGATAATCTCTTCATCGCCATGGAAGCTTAGAGTCTCCAGTGGGGGGGTGTCAGCAGCGGCCCCGGTTTCCGATTCGGACTCCATGCGGCGCAAGCTTCCGATCCACTTCTCTGGGCCCAAACGCCTCCCAGAGTCAGCCCTGCGAGACGACGCGGAACTCGAGCCCCTCCTCCCGGGAGGAAGTAGGCGTAGGCGACTCCCCGCAAAGGAAGAGCGACGGCCATTTGGCCAATAGCAAGCGGGACTATCTGGCTGAACCACCAATCACAGGGCAGAGTTTTGGGACGGTATGGGGCGTGGCAGGGAGAACATAAACTCCACCCATCCTGACTCCACCCCTAAAAGGAGTGAAACAAGCGAGCGTGCGCGCCCGCCGCGGTCTCATGGGAAGAGTAGTTCTCCTGGGTCCGCTCCGTGGGCTTCTGGGAGATGTAGTATCTGAACTTCTGCAGGAGTGGGGGAGGCCCCTTACGCAAACTACAATTCCCGGCGGGGAGCGCGGTGAAGGGAGGTGGGATCTGAACATGGCGGCGGTGGTAGCTGCTACGGCGCTGAAGGGCCGGGGGGCGAGAAATGCCCGCGTCCTCCGGGGTAAGGAGAGGGACCCCGGGGAGGGCAGGACTGCAGGGGATTACTTTTCTTTCACATCCTGCCCGGCGATAGCAAGAGGTCAGGACTGTCCGTTCATCCCCACACCCCTCTGCAGGATCTAAAAGAGACTGGGGGCTAAAAGGTGCTCTCTAGAGGTCACCCAGTCCATTCCCCTCTCTTCGGGTTACACGACACCTCCAGAGTCTAGCTGCGAGAGGGAGCCCCAAGGAAGCCTTTTAGACTCCCGCGCTCCAGGTGTTTCACACTCACCGCAGTGCAGAGAAAAGAGCCCTGGGCTTCTGGAGACTTGGGTTCTAGCCCCGGATAATTAGTGGTTTGACCTTGTGCGAGGGAGTTCATCTCTCGGAGCTTCAGTTTCCTCTTCTATAAAATGAGCGGATGAAATAGGCTATGTTTAAGCTCCCTTCCAGTTCTAACATTCTGCAGTTTTAAAACCTTTCCCCGGATTTCCTTCATACGGCTCATGTCAGTCCCACTGCAGTCCTTCCCATCCTGTCGTCTGAGGAAATGAAGAACAGCAAAGCTCGAAGCTCGCTCTCCTGGCACCAGGGTGATGAGTCCGTAGTGACGTGAAAGTGGCTTCCAAAGGTGCCACCTCGATGGCGATTTTCCCCTTTCCATTTGGATTCTCACTGGCACTCGTTACTCCAAACTGCAGTCACTCCCCTTCCTCAGGTCTCAACCACGCCTCCCCAGCCCCTCCCCCAGGCTTTCTCCTCACCCCCTCATTCTGACCTTCCTAACCTCCATCCACAGGGATTCTCTCAGGAGAGAAGGCTTCCCAGAACAGGACCCGGGCACTGCAAAGCCACAGCTCCCCAGAGTGCAAGGAGGAGCCTGAGCCTCTGTCTCCTGAGCTGGAATACATTCCCAGAAAGAGGGGCAAGAACCCCATGAAGGCTGTGGGACTAGCCTGGTGAGTTTAAACTGACCCTTTGCCCACCAATGGGGAGTGGAATCCAAGGGAGGGCAGGACCCAGAAACTTCTTCAAGTTTCAAATGGTGAGCTCAATCCAAGGTATGGGAACAGAATTGCTGGGTGCAGGGATTGGAATGTCAGAGGAATTGGGCAAGGGTGATGAGAAGGTATGTGGAATTGAGGAGGGAGTGGGTTTTCTGTGGAGTAAGCTGGATTGATCTGGTTCGAATTTCAGTCCCTGACCTCATCCTCCCATTAGGAAGCTTGAAGTGAGACCCAAGTTCCCGTAATTAATTAATTGAAATCATGTGAGATTATATTAGCTGTATAGTAGCACCTAGAAGCTATTCAGTGCATTGTTATTTGGATCTGACTCTGACCTTAATACATAATTATTAATATTTAAGGAGGGGGAAATGAATATTTTCCTCAGCACCTGAGGTATGTCAGTACTTTATAATTTGTTAGTCTTTCTGAGATAAATATCACATCCCCATTTCATAGAGGAGGGAACTGAGGCTCAGAGCGGGGATTTTCACCAAGTCTTGTGACTCCACGCTCTTTCCTCCACACCAAAGGACCTCCCAAGTAGCAGTTACTCAGATTAAGGAGTGGAGTCTGAGAGGGGTGAGGGGGCGGTTCAGGAAGAGGGAAACTGTCAAGACTTGGTACAGGAAAGAGCATGTATGGACTTTCCGGAGGATCATGCACAATTGGTGTAGCAGGAATGCAGGGTTCATGTCAGAGAGTATCAGTCTGTAGGGGAGAGGGGTGAAGAGGTAGGCAGAAACCCAGCCACACTGGGCCTTGTGTGCCATGCCTAGGAGTTTGGACTTGGCAAGCAAGTGATGGGGAGCCGTTACAGGGCAGCACAGGATCTGATTTGTGTGGGGCCCTCTGGCCGCCAGCACAGAAGATTAATAGGGACAAGAAGTATTGCGGTATCCATGTAACTGGTGCAGCTTGAATGGGATTTCCCCCAACCTCTCTGGCTTAGGTCGGCCCCTCTCCAAACCCCATGCACATCTCCCCACCCCTAGGGCCATCGGCTTTCCCTGTGGTATCCTCCTCTTCATCCTCACCAAGCGGGAAGTGGACAAGGACCGTTTGAAGCAGATGAAGGCTCGGCAGAACATGCGGGCATCCAACACGGGCGAGTATGAGAGCCAGAGGTTCAGGGCCTCCTCCTAACATGCCCCATCTCTTGAAGTTGGATTCGGGGTGCAGGCCTGAGGAACACTGCAAACCTCCCCTAGACTGTATTGACCATGGGTTCCCTCAGGATTGGCTGATTCTGGTCCTGCCAGTGAGGTCCACCAGGGGGCGCTTGAAGCCCAGGCTGCTGCCAGCCCCCGCCTCTCCCGCATGGAGAAGCCAGCCAAAGGCAAATAAAGTTAAGCGTTTGAGTGGAAAGGAACCAGGCCTGGGTTTGTGAGTCTCTGGGGATGGGGGGGCAGAGGGTGGGGCTGGTTACTCATGTGTGCTCCCTCTCACAGAAGCGCTTAGTGTTCCCAGCTGGGGAACAGGCTTAGGTGCAACAAGCCCAGGCTCAGGCCCTGGGGACCAAGCCCACTGAGCTGCTGGCCAGGAGGGTGGGGTCTTGCTCAGCCTTGAAGCAAGTAATAAAAGGAATCAAATAGAACATTTAGGGTGTGGAGGAAAAAAGCACTCTTGGCCGAGTCCAAATGACTTAATCTCTTGGCCTCAGTTTCCTCATCTGTAAGAGGGATTGGACTAGTGATTTCTAAGGCAGGGGTTCTGAACCTGGGGTCCATGCCCCCACCTCATATGCAAAATTGTGTGTAGCTTTGTGAAGAAGAGTTAGTAGCTCTCATGAGCTTTCTGAAAGGGTCCATGACGCAGAAAAGGTTAAGCATTACCTCTCTGGGAGCTCCCTTCCAGATCCAGTATTGCCAAGATTGAACATCCCCTCTCCCCAGGGGTTGAGACTTTGCTAGCCTATGGCATCCATCATCAGGAATTGCTGGGGGAAGGTGTATCAGATTATCTTAGAAAATGGGAGAAACCAAGCCAGAATGCAAAGTAGGAAGTGGATGCTTTGGGCAGAGCCAGACTGCCACTCCCCAGCTGACAACTTCACAGAACACCAGAGCCATACAGGGTTTTAATTTCTAAACATAAATCTTTTATTACATTTTTGGTTGTATCCCTTTGTGTGATATACTTAGGACCAAGTACGTAATAGAGAAGTCATAAATACACCCTTGGGCCGACAGGCCTTCCACCCCCACCTGATAGAGTGACCCTTGCCCCCCCATTCCAGCTTGAGGCACCTGTGTTAAGAAAGTGGTGGTTTGCTGAGGTGACGGGGCTCAAGTCGCCCAGTGGAAGTAAGAACAGAGAGGAAGTCACCTCAGGATCCTCCCGCGGTTAGCAGGAGGATAGAACACAGAAGTCTTTGTGGGAGCCACGGTAGGCTCAGATCTATCGCTCAGACAGGGTGGGGGCCCCAAGGCATTTTTTTCTGCCCCCACCCCAGTCTCTCTTCACCCTGTTACTTCCTGGCCACACCTATAATCCTATAAGCCACCCATCTCCTGACCTCCGCCCCTCACTTTCTGCTCTGAGCAGCCTGAGCACAGAGATCTCAGAACCACCCGGGGGGGCCCCAAGCAGCTTTGGAGAATGGGGACCAGATGGCTGAAAATGGACCTGCTCTCTACCGCCACCACAAGCTATGAGGGTGCCCGGGACAGGTGCTGCTCTGATTGGCCCTTGTACTTTGCTTGCTTTCTCTTCCTACCTCCACCCAGATAAACAATATATACACATACTGAAAGAAGAAGGGGTGAAGCAGGGAGGCCCAGGTGCCCAGATCTGAGTGGCAGGCGCCACGGGTTGCAAAAGAAGCACAGGACAATGGTCTGTAAGTTCAGGTGACTGGATCAAAGCTCTTGGCTTTGTGGAGCTGAGGGAGGAGACAGCTATAGCTACCTAGCCTAGAAGCCTGTGGTGGAGATGGGAGGGGAAACTTTATCACCTTAAAGTCACCTCCCCCTTTCATATTCCCTTTTAGCTACAAGAAATAGGCTCTTTTCATGCCCTCCCCCTCAGCTCCAGGTGTTAAGAAGAATTTGGTGCCATGTAGTGGCTAGAGGAGAGAAAACACATCTTCAACCCAGTCCCTGCTGAGCCCACCAAGGGCAAGAGTCAGTCCTGGCTCTTCCAGCCCCACCAGGTAACTACAACATCCACAGCCAGAGAGGCCACCACCCCCAGGGCCAAAAGGAAACTGGGCATATCACTTGAAGGGCAGAAAAGGGTCTGAGGCCGAGATCCCAGTCACAGGGCCCAGCCCTCTAGGAAGGGAGAGCCCAGGGTGGGGTGGAACAGGGATGTGCTCCTTAATTGCGATCCCCCACCAGCTGCAGCACAAAGGTGAAGATGTAGACGATGTCAGTGTAGATCTGCAGGGCACCAGTGATGTAGTCCTCCGGGCTGATGGTATGCTTCCGGTTCCCCAGAACCAGCTGTGTGTCATAAGCCAGGAACTGCAGGGACAGGGAAATCAGAGTAAGAACACACGGCCCATGTCCAAAGCTCATTTTGGGTCAGCAGTTTGTCCTGGGAGCCTACGGGCCGTGCAGTGTTCTAGGGAGACACATTAATGAACTGCCCTCAGGTCACAGTCTAGGAAGGTAGACAGAAACCCCAATCTATAATGCAGCCTGCTGAGTGTTCTAATAGCAGGCAGTATGAATCAGAGATGCCAGGAATACCCAGAAAATTAAGATACCTCTTGACAGTGGGGAGAGGGAAGGTCAGCTATGGCCCTACTCCCTGCCCCCCAAGCAGCCTAAATCCATGCTTCATTCCCTCGGCTCCTACCCCTCCATCCCCTCACCTCCCCATGCTGGCGAGAGGGCAGGGACCAACTCACCAGGGTGAAAACAATGGCCCCCAGAGCAGCATAGAGCATGTGGAGCCAGGGAACCTGGGAAAGAGGGGGACAGGGATGGGTTAGGACTTTAGCAAAGCACAAAGGCTGAGGCAGGCCCTGAAGACCCACTTCCCCCACAGCGATCTGGAATCAAGAGTGGGTCAATCCAGGAAACAAGTCCTCCATGAAAAGACTACTTCTGCCTTCCAGATCCTGACAGAAATTGAGAATTTAATATATTTGGAAGAGAAAACAGAGGCCATCCTACAAAGACCAAATAAAGCCAGTCACAGCATCTCTTAGACAAACCAATCTCCAGAGTTAGTCAAGGTACGGAGGCTTCCACTGTACTTCTGTGAGAAAGAAGGTGGTTGAGTTACAGCTCTGGCAAGGGCAGAACCAGGCAAGCACTGGTTGAAGGGCCCCATCACCTTTCCCCCAATCACTGTCAGTGTTCAACAGAGGGGTTCCTGCAGCCCAGACTAAGGAACAAGGGCTGTGAAGGCAGGCCCCCACCCCATCCCCCGTGAGTATCAGAACCAGGGAGCACCCACAGGACCATCCTGCCCCACACTCCTACGGGTGCCTCTCCTCAGAAGGGCAGGGCCAGCCTGCCAGGAAGGGGGCAGGAAGGCCTCTTGTTCATATCCTTTGCCTTTCCACACCCTTCTCCATGTGATTTCCCCCCGTGTGGCTCCCCTCAGCCTAGAAGCCTCATGCTCTCCCCAGCTGATGGACTAAAGGAGGGGTTAGATACAGCAATCGTTAAGATCCTCCTTCCCCGCCAAGCCCATCTTCTCAGTCCACTGGGTTTCAGAAGTCCTCGAGCAGCCTTCTAAGACTTGGTCTCAGCTGTCCACCAGATCCAATCCACCACTTCCCACAGGAACATGGTGCTACTGTACAGGGCTTCAGGTGCTGTGGCTTCCAGGGCTACCTGTCTCCAAGTGGAGATTATCCCCTGACCCAAAAGGATGGGGACTTGATGTTGGCGCCATTGTTAGACACAGCCTGCCCAGAGGCCTTTGGGGCCTGGGTGGGGACCTATAACACAGTGCTATACAGGAAGCCTGCTCAGAACACCATGTTCATTGATTCTAGCTCTCTTGGGACACTCACGTATTTGAAGGACAGCACAATGGCAGTGACAATCCCAGTCACCATCAGCACGATTCCCAGGACACAGAAGAGGCCTGTACATGAGGTGAAGTCCACCTGCCAAGAAGGGAGCAGCAGGCAGCTGTCAGAAGACTGTCACCAGCCCCACCAAACAGCCCAGCCTGGTCAGGCCCCACCCACCAGGGAGGCCCAGTGCTGCCTCCTGCCTCTGCCCACGGGACACAGGAGTGACTGTGACCTTCTAGGTCAGGACAGACACAGGAGACAGTTTTGTAGATGCAGATATGAGGGGAAGGCAATCAGGTGCTCTAAGGGAAATCCCTGGTACAGGGGTCTGGGTCCTCCCATCTCAGGAATCCCTTCTGCTCCTAGGCTTGCTCAACAGTCAAGTGCAAAGGGCCAGGTCTGTATAAGAAAGGCGGGGAGGTGGCCAGGGAGGGGCCTCCATGCCCTCACCTTGGTCTGGAAGCAGAAGATGGTGACTGAAATGGACACCACGGCAGTGATGATCATTGCAATGATGACAGCTTTGGTACTATGCATACTGGGAAGGAGTTGAGAGAGGTCAGAGGCATAAGCCATGTAGGGATGTCTTCAAAACCACCACTTCAGAAAGATCCTGCCCAGACTCCACCTATGCAAATAACTGCCAGCCAGGGACACCCCACTCCCCCAAAATAGACACTTCCCAAGAGTACTGGGATACAGCTGTCCCTGAATGTACCTGGCAATGGTGCCCGTCATGAAGCCCAAGGCAAGAGTCTAAGGGAGGGATAGAGACAAGAGTTAAACACTTAAGAAGAAAGGCAGGACATGGGCTGGGGGGGGGGACGACGGTGACCATGGTGAATCGTCAGAGCTGGGGACAAACGTGACCAAGTAGGAAGGTGGAAGCCACAGAGGAGACCAAGAGATAAGGTAGGGGAGGGAGCCAGGGACATCCTTCTGCAACTATGTCCCCGTGCCCTCCTTGGGGCCAGCCCTCCCTCAAACCATCTCACCCTCCCTCTACCCTTCTGGACTTACAAAGAGGGTCAGCAAGATGATGTTCCATGGGAAACGGCGTCTGAAGGGAAAGGGAAACCGTGATTAAGTAACGTGGGACTGATCAGGTATGAGAGTCTCTTTTAGCAGAAAGAAGTGCTTGGCTTATGTCCCGGAGGATCAAGCCTTGACTCAGGGAGACCTTTGGTACCTGCTCAGGTGTTCTACGCAGGGGCAGCGTGGGGCAATGGCAGAGGCCAGGGCTATGGAGCCAGAAAAATCTGGCTTCAACTGCAGCCCGTGAGAGTGTGATAAAGTTAGCCTTTTTGGAGCCCCAAGTTCTTCCTATTTGTTAAGTGGTTAAAATGCTACATATCTTGCAGATTGTTGTAAGGAAGACAGACAGACAGAGAGAGAGACACATAGTACGCACACATGGTACTTTGTATACATCAGAACAGTAACTGCTATCATTATTATCATCATTTCTTGCAAGTCTCCATTCATCTGCCATAAGGACTCCCCTTTTTTTCCAAAAATCTTCTGCCCTTCTCCCACCTTCTGCCATCCCTTCTCATTGTCTAAACCTCTGGGACTCACCTGGGTCCCTGGCAGCACGCAAGAGTCAGGTAGGTAGCCAGGAAGACAGCACTGGGGAGGAAGAGATGGGGAGGTAGTCTGCAGGCCCAAACCACCCCTCAGCCCCTCCTGGCCCAGCCTGGCAGCACAGGAGCAGGTAGTAGGCTAGAGGCCCAAAGAGCTCTCTGGAAGTCTGAAGGGAAGCTACTCAGTAAGAAGCAAGGACAAGATACCCCCCAGTCAGGGACACTGAGAACCTCTGTGACACTAGCATTCTGACCAGAAGTAGGTGTAGGGAGGCCACAGCAGATAGATTAAGGAAACAGGGACCATTTTGCAGGATGCATATTGTCCCCACAGTTCCCCACTCCCACCTTCACAAGTCCTGTGATTCTGTTAGTCCTCGTTTGGCCCTACATACCCACACTTCCCAGCACAGGAACCTGGCAAAAGCAACTTGGAGGGCCCCTCAAAAAGCATTTTGGTCCCTGCCCTGAGGAGAGCAGATCAACTAGAAACTGAAACCGTTGTCCCTGAGCAGAGAGCAGCACACACTCACTAGGATGCATAGTAGACAGCCACATTTCTCTTCACGAACTTGCCAACTGGTTCCCTGTGGAGACGGGAGAACAAGGACAGCTCATACCACAACATATCTGCCTCTCTGCCAAGTCCCGCCAGGCAGCCCAACTCCTTATCATCTTCTCTAATTGCCTGCCTCCCAGCTCCTCTTCCCCATCCATCCATCTCTCAGAGCAGGGCTCTCCCCACCCCACGCTCCCAGGGCCCAGGGCTGGTCAGAGTGGGGCAGAGAGGCCTAGAAACTCACACGAAGGTGAAGATAGCGATGATGCCGACTGTGATCAACAGCTGGATGGAGATGATGGTGTAAACCTGGAACACAGACGGCCCAGGGGCCATGCAGCTCACCACCCCACCCCTGGCCTCTCCCAGGAAACAGCCAGCCCCCAGGACCAGGGAGCCCCAAAGACCTCACCACTGGACCCCACTCCTTCCCTATCTTTTAGTGGTGCAGGAGGCTTTTTTTCTCTTGAAGGATTTACTCTTACTTTGTTCCCACTCCACAGTCCTGCTGCAGCCTGGCCTAGAGGCCACCCGCACACCACCTGCACTGAGGAGTGGGCTCAGATACTACACACGCCCTCAGAGCTGAATACTTCTGCCTCTCCCCACCTCCAGCTGCTCCTTAGCATCGCCCCTCCCTGTCCTATATCTGGCCTGAGTTCACAATTTACGTCCCTTGCTTCACTGCCATCATACTACCCATGATGGCCTCCCATTTCAAGCAGCTCAGTCTGACGTCTATTGCGTATCTGCTCTGAGCAAGGTACTGTGTAGACGTGGGCTGGGGGACAGGTGGGTTAGCAATGATCATTTCTGACTTTAAGTTGCTTATAGTCAGTCCAGCAGGAGAAAGACGTCTGGGAAGATAAAGCACTTCCCAAGTTGAATGTACGCTCCCAGAACAAGGCGAGGAGGGGGACACTGGGTTCAGGGAGCTGGCGCCACTTTCAGGGAACACAGGGCTAGAGAGAACCTGGAAGGGAGGGGGCCAGACCTGGAGCCACAGAGAGGGCAGCCAGCAGCTTACAGGGAATGAGTCCTGGGGCTAATACTGCCTCCCTCCCCCACCTCTTCCCACAGCCGGAGAGGCCCAGGCACACCTGCCTCCCAGCCCACATCTCACCTTTCGGATGAAGGTGTGTCGGACTTTCCTGTCATCCCAATCTCCAGGCCCAAAGTTGTCACTCACTGCTCTCTCTTCCCCACCATAGCCGTCACCTGGGCCCGCGGACAGATAATATATGACCAACTGGGGACCTGGGACATGTGGCCCCAGTCCCAAAGCTCCTCACACACACACTCCCCCAACAAAGTCTCAAGTATCTCCAGCCAAAGACAAGGGTTATAACTCAGGAACTCCCCCGACTGCAAGCCAGGGCCCTCTCCTCTGGATGCCCTCAGTGTCCCACAGCTGGCCTGGGCACCACATGGAGCCATGTGACCTGCAGTGAGGGGCTCAGGTGGGAGCCATTGCACCAGCATGCATTTATAGAGAGCCCTGTGTGCCCAGCACACATCTGGCTGCCTAGTGGGGCACAAAAGCACATGGTTCCTGCCATCCAGGGGCTCCCGATCTAGGGAGCAGCCAGGCAGGAGCAGGCCCGGAGCATCAGTTGGAGTCCTTCCTGATGAGCAAGGTGCCCAGGGGATGGGTAGGAAGTGGCTGCATCAGAGCAGAGGATGGAGGGTGGGGAAAAGGAGGGCAGAAGAACATCGTGCTTATGTGTGGTTGTGCACGTGTGTATAGGGTGAGGAAAGGGTGCAAAGACTGATCAGCATCAGGCCTCCCGGGGTGGAGAAAATGTTAAGGCCTCCTGGGACACAGATATGTCAAGTGTATACATGCCCGGGACGAGGTGGGACTAAAACGTCACTGATGTGCTATTTGCCTAGAGCACATACACCCAGAGAGAGTTGGCCGTACACTTGCTTCGGGATTCCAGGGACGCCGTGGGCACTCAGAACATTCCTTGAATGCCTCCTTGGGAAATGCTTTTAAAATCTGTGTAACAGCCACCAGGATAACAGTCCCGCTGCATTCTAATCTCATCTCATTTCTGACTAACTATAGGCTTTACCTGCTAGATGTTTACCAAACTCCACATGACTTGGATGTTTGCAAAATCAGATTTTACCTTAAAGATTGAGATTTGTCAGCACAGAGGGTATATTTTTTTTAAATGTGTGTTGGGTTTCAAAAGCAGTTCCTAAGGAAGATGGCAAGTCTGGGTGGGTTGCAGCTGCCTTGTTGGGAAACAAGGAAACAGTCCCCTAAGGTAACCACACTGAGAATTACCAGCCACTCTCATCCGTAGGTGCAACTTCCAGTGCAGCGCTTAGGGGCTCAGTCTCCTTACTGGATAAAGAACTAGCTTGTGGCTTGGGGGCTAAGTGCTGAGGAAAAAGTAGGAAGGTAAAGAACACAGGGGAACAGAGAGAGATCTAAACAGAGAAGACGAGAAAAAGGGATTAATTGGAAGTTGATAAGAAAAGGAATGGAAGGAGGCGGCCTCATATGCTGCAATTGCTGCCTCCTCCCCCGCCTCCCCCATCTGCCCCTCAAGGACTCACCGTAGTTTGTGGGCATCGGGTGGATGGGGGGCATAGGCTGTGGGTAGCCAGAGGGGTGACCGTAGCCAGGTTGCGGGTAGGCAGGGTAGGCGGGGTACCCACCCGGGAGGACAGATGGCTGCCCATAGCCCCCAGAGGGTGGGGGGCCAGGGTAGAGGGGGTTGCGGTCCTCATACGGAGGAGGGGCACTGGGGATGGACATGGCCGCTCAAGGGCTGAGGAACCCAGCTGCTTGGACCTAAAATGGAAGATAAGAAAAGCAGTCATGAGTGGACAGGCCCAGCTCACTCAGCCAACCCGCCTCCCTTCCAGCCCCAGCTCAGGCCACCTCTGTGGGAAGGAGCCCCTCATACTTTCTCTAGATCACAGCGTGTCCCTCTCTCCCCACCGTCAATCCCCTCCAGATCAGCTCCTGGCCCTCCTGTCAGCTTTTTGGCCTGGACCTCTCTTTACTGTGCAGCCTCCTGGCCTAGGTAAGCAGCAGGAGGGGGGATTTAGTTCAGGAGCCCAGAGGGTTTCCTGAGCATCAGTGGTGTGAGAGATGAGGCTCCAGGAGGAGCCTGGGAACTCCCCTGTTCTCAGTTAAGAAAACCTTCCAGTATCGAGGACCTGACGTCAGAACTAGGGAAGAAGCTGGATGGCCCAGCAAAAGCTCTCAGTGAGTCACACGGCTGGCCAAGCCGGCTGGGGCCCACTGAAGGGGTCAGCCCAGCCCCCACAGCAGCTGGCAGGAGCACCAGGCTGAACGCCAGAGCTGGGGCAGGGCCAAGGCTCCAAGTGGAGAGCTGGAGGAACAGGAAAACAAGCTAACCCCAGCACCAGAGCCGCCAGGCCCTGGAGAGGGAAGGGGCCAGGGGACTGGACCAGGACAGGCGGAGGCAGGGGACGCCTGAGAGGCCTGGGAGAGTGGGTGCCCAGGTCTGGCCACTGTGCAAACAGGCAAGCCTGAGACAGGACTTTCTGGTTTCTTCAAATAACAGCCATGACGCGTCAGGTAGGCATGTAGCAGTGTGTGTCCGCGACTGCTCTCTTCACTGGCCTTGCCTGGGAGTGGATAGTGAGGGCAGGGCCCCGAGGCCCCCTAAGAGAGGGAGACACACTCCCCAGAGAACCCCAGGGTCTAGAACCTCTGTGAATCCTGCCTGTCTCCCCCCAGGGGCGGTGGCTCGTGGGAAGGCGAGAGAGCTGAGGGGTCATGCCCAAGAGCAAGTCAGCACCTTCTCTGTGGTAGGAAGATCCCACAGCCAGGGCAGGGCCGAGCAGGCAGGTAGAGGGAACCTCAGAAACAGAGCTAGAAGAGACCAAGGTTGTGTAGCCCCAAACACTCACTTCAGATGAGGGAACCAAGGCCCAGAACAGTGACGTGAACCCCTGGGGCACAGAACTAGCAGGTTAGTGGCATCACCAGAATGGAGGTCTTCAGGGTCCTAAGTATATGTCCTTTATGCTATGCTGTGTTCTTTATGCCACTTCTACCAAATAAATGTCCCCCAGGCCTGCTGTTTCCCTCTGAGATGGCAGAAATGGGGGCCTGGGAAGACCTAAGAAGGCTGTCCCCTGAGCCCTGGGAGGGAAAAGCCCCGACAGAGTCTGGGCACCTTGATAGGGGCACCACTGCCCCCTAGAGCACCCAAGGTGCAGGCCTTCAGCACCCTACAGGGAGGAGGCACCCCCAAATCCGGGTCAGCAGACACCCTCAGAGCCTCTGCTGGAAGAGAAAACTAGCTTCTCTTTGTAGGGCACCCTGAGAGTTGGATGGTTCAGGGATCAGATAAAGTATGGTCTTATCTCTTCTCTCTTATGGCAACCAGGATAACTCAAGGGAAGGCCACAAGGGGAGGGGGGTAGGAATCACATAACAGGCCAGGGCTCTAAATGGGTTATTTTGAGGAAAGCTGTTTTCCATCTCCCTGAGTAAACGGGACAGAGCCAGAGCCAGCACGTGTTGGGTCAGAAGTAAGAAAGGCCTTCCTCACAGTGAGGGGTGTGGGGCAGCAAACCAGGGTGGCAAAAGGAGGTAGTGGCAGAGGGCCACCCCTCCCCCCAGCCCTGAGAAATCTGGGTGCGGAAGACAACAAGGAAAAGACTACAATTTCAAGTGTTGTGAGTTTTAGAAACTGAGAGATATTAACTGCTTTGAAAATGGCTTGGGCTTATGTAAGTTTAGGGAAAAATCTGTAACTAGTTAAAATATGTGAATCCCTTTAACAGGAAAAAAAAGACAAAGAAAACTGTGTTCCCCTCCCTGGAGTAAGAGATTCCTTCTCCCTATACTCCTCCATCCCTTCCCCTCTGAAAACAGTCTTTGCCTCCACAAACAGAATGGCATCTTCTTTGGAGGAAGGGGCACAGGGCAGGTCACCTTTGGAGTAGGGTTACCTGTCGTTATTGCCATCATCTCAGCACCCCAGGCCCACATGACATCCACCATTAGGGTGGTGGTACACAGAGGCTGGCTGAACACGGCCCAAGTGGCCCTGGCAGGAAACACCCTGGGGTTGGAAGTGAAGCCACCAAACAATGACGTGACCATGACCTGGTCCGTCACCTCCTCAGGCCTCAGACAACAGCTCTGTGAAATGAGTTGCATCGGCCAGATGATTGCTGAGCTCACTTCCAGCTCTAACATACTGTGATCCTGGAAATTATCTGAGCAGCCAGCTATGTGGAGCCAGCCCTTGGCCCAGCCAGACATCTGCCCCGCCCTCCGTCCTCTAAGCCAAGCGGGGCAAACAGCTCCCTACCCAGACTAAAGGGGCTGTGGCCACAGAGCAAAGGGTGACTCACAGAAAGAAAGGCCAGCCTTGGATGGGCCACTAGGACTCCAGCTCAGTTGGCTGCTGACTCACAAAGACTACCTTCTCCACTCCCTAGACCCTCCCCATTCACTCCTCCGGTTTCAGAGGAATTCACCAGTAGACCTGACTGCTGAGAACAACAGTTCAGTTCTCTGAGGGCCTCAGCCACCTGCCCATCCTCACCAGAGTTGGCACTCACCTCACTCTGCCTCAGTTTCTTCACCTGGAAAATGGGTTTAATGCTAATAAGAGTACCCTCCACAGGGTTGTTACAAAAATGAGAACACACATGTAGAAACCAACCCGATAAACCCCAGTCTTGTGTCAACCTGGCCTCTAGTGTAAATGTTAGCTATTTTTAGTTACTGTTTCATTAAATCCTTGCAATAGCACTGGAAAAACTATTATTATTATCCCCACTAACAAATGAAGAAATTGGGGCTTAAAGAAATTAGGTAACTTGCCAAAGGTTACCTAACTAGGGTGTGATGAAGTCAAGACTTGATCTCCAAGACCCACATTCTTAATCATTCTGCTCTAATTCTTCATTTGGACACCCTGCCTATCCTAACTTCTCATCACTTCATGGCTTCCTGTTGAAGACCTGCTAATGACAAACCAAGAGGCTGAAGACAGAAGATTCACACAGAAGCAGACACCTTTGTAAAGCCTAGCTAGTCAGCCCTCTCCACCATCCCACAGTTCCCAAACTCTGTCCAACCACCACAAGGAGAAGTATTGTTATTAGTTGCCGTCAAATCGATTCTGATTCATGGTGATCCCATGTGTGCAGAGTAGAACTACACTCCATAGGGTTTTCAAGGTTGTGACCTTTCAGAAGCAGATCGCCAGGCCTGTCTTCCGAGGTGCCTGTGGGTAGCTTCAAACCGCCAACCTTTCGGCTAGTAGTCGAGTGCTTAACTGTTTGCGCCATCCAGGGACTTTGGTTCAGAGCTAGAGAGTCATAAATGGCACAGCTGAAAGTAAAAGTGGTGATCTAAGGCAGCCAACCCCCTCACTTTACCAGCCAGCCAACAACAGTGCAGGCAGGTAGAGTGACTTGTCTTTGGTCACAAAGCTGGTCTAGTAGAGATGTGGATGCAGGAGAGGGAGAGAGGCTCATGGTGTTAAGGCCAGTCAGGAGAGATGCTACACTCGGTTCTGAGCAATGCCAAGGAAAACACAGTCAGACTGGCAGAAGCCTGGAGGCCTGGAGCCAGGTTAGCCTCAGCAGCTTTGAAGCCTGCTCTCTGACTCCTGCCCAACCTATACGAGGGCCCTGGCCACTTCCACATCACTAAGGCCTCAGCTAGGGATGAGGCATAGGGCTGGCATCTGTCTAGCCTGTAGCAAAAGGAGGACATGGGCAGTGTTTACTTTCTTAGCTATGACCAAAGGTAAGAGCCAGAGAAGAGTGGAAAGTAGAAAGAGAGGGAAAAGGGAGGAAGAACATCAAAGACACAGTGAGGAAGATGCCCAAAGACTAGAACTCAGGTTGTCTGGGTTCTGCTGGTAGGTATTGAGAGGTTCACAGTTTCCAGAGGCTAAAAAGGACCTTCCCACTGGAAGCCCAAATTTTCCTAAAATACAGTAGGCATTTAGCTTCTGTTTGAACAAACTCTAGTAAAGGGAGCAAGCTCACTGGGTTGGCAGGCAGCTGGGATCACTGACACATTTTTCCTCACAATGCCTGTTACTGAAGCATTCCAACTCTGCCCTGTCCATGATCTAAGTTTGTCCTCCCTCCCCACCACCCCTACACACACCCCCGTCCCCCACCAGAGCCAGGGCCCCACCTGTGGGGCTCCAAGGCCCAGCCTGGGATGGCCACAGAAGTGGGTGGGCTCTGTCAGATGCAGAACTGGGGAAGCACCCCTTTCCCCTGGAGCCACCTCAGTGGGTCGGTGGGGTGACCACACCCCCAGCCTGCTGAGGCCCAGGCTCTGCTCAGGCATCTGAAGGGTTAAGGCTCTGGAATCTGCGGAAAGGAGGCCTGAGTTACTGGGGTTACAGCAGAGGGTGTGTATGTTGGAGGGAGGGACGGAAAGGAGCAGCTGACTGGTCCAGGCCGCCTGCCCTTCTCCCTGCCAAGAACAGATGCCCGGAGCCAGAATGGAAAGAATACCTCAGAGTGTGCATCGCAGGAAACCCCACCTAGCAGGCAGTGAGCATGACTCCTGGCCCACTGTGCCCAGGGCTCTGACAGGTTCCTGTCCTCCCTTTGCCTTACCCTACCCCAGCTCCCCAAGCCCTTCCTGTCCTCGCTGCCCTCCCCTCCCCCACAAGAAAACACTTTACCCTCCTCCTCTAGGACACAGACCTGAGGGCAGAAGAGGAAATAGATAATCTGGGCAAGTCATGGGCCTGAAGCAGTCAGGGACCAAGGGGGCCTTAATATCCCGTGTCACCTTAGTAGTCTTATGTCAGCCTGCCCTCTGGGGTTAAGAGGATGGCACCGACAGGACGGAGAAACTGAAATGTCAGAGGTGGAATGTACTTGGGAAATCCTGGTCACTTTGACAGACAAGGAAACCTCAAGGCTGAGAAGGTTCCTGCCCAGGCCCATGACAGACCTCCCTCTGGGTGGCCCTGCCCACTGTCTCAGAGTAACAACCCAAGCTCACAACCACAGGAGGAGTCAGAACAAGCCCCCATTCCCCCAGTTCTCTCATGTCCTTCCTGCTCAGAAATAGATAAGACTGCCAACCATCTATGCCCTCCCCCAGCTAGAAGCCATCCCGTCCAGCCTGTCTCTAGGCACGGCGGCCTCTCTCCAGACCCAGGGAGACAGAGAGGCTGTCTCCAGTCTCCAAGCAAGGCTAGGCCCCTCTGGAGTACATGAGGGTGCAGCACCGCAGCTCCCCAATCACTCTTGTCTCTGGGCACAGAGTTGTGTGAGCAAGGTGGGCAGGCTCAGAGACCTCAGGAAAGCCAGTAGTCAGGAAGGCCTGGGTGTGTAGATAAGGAAGGAGGAACCGTTAACAGGCAGCCCCTATCCAACGCCCTCTTTGTGTTTCATATTCTGCTATCTTTTTAGTTGAACTTCAAGATTAGGGGGAAAGAGAGGCAGAGGAATGTGACGGATAATTAAGCACCCAGGATGGAGAATGGAGCCAAATCCTTCCTTGCAGGTGGCTGGAAGGGAAGGGAACCCATATTTACTGAGCAGTTAGTACCAGGTACTGTTGTTGTTGCCTCCCAGCCAATTCTGACTCATGGTGACCCCACTTGTACAGAGTAGAACTAACTGCTTTATAGGGTTTTCAAGGCTGTGACTTTTCAGAAGCAGATCACCCAGCCTGTCTTTCAACGTGCCTCTGGATGAGTTTGAACCACCAATCTCTCGACTAATAGTGTGAAGCGTATCTAATCCTTACAGCAGCTCTATGAGGTGGATATTATTATCCCCACTCTGCAGATGAGAAAATTGAAATTCAGAGAAGAACAGATCTAAAGTCCCACAGCAGGCAAACAGAAGAGATGGTATTTGAACCCAGATCTGCAGTCTGAGTTTTAAGTTCATGCCCTTTCCTCTTACACCCAGCTGGAGCAAAAGCCCCTGAGGCACTCCCACCAGTCACCTGTGTGCATAGGGCCAGCACCTGGAGTGGGGAGGGAGGTTGTACAGATCAAAAATGGCAGAAAGGGGCTGAGCAAGTTTGTTGTTGATACCCATTCCTTTTCCCTAATGGAAAGTCGATCCTATGCTAAAGCCCTGGGTTAGGAGGCAGGGACTTGAGTTCTTATCTGGCTCTAGTACTAGCTCCACTGTGTGAGTCAGTTAGGCCGCTTTACATCTCTGGACTGTTTTCTCATCTGGAAAATGAGCACTCTGAACTGAAAGATCCAAGTCTATTCCAACTTGGACAGTCTCTGATTCTGAGTGAATCACATGCTTCCTAAAGAATCTTTGCTGGGGAGTCTACTGTTGTGAAGCTGGTCCAGAGGAAGTCTACGGAAGTCTGGTATAGGGATGGCTATGATCTTTCTCCTCTCATACCCCGTTGCCGTCGAGTTGATTTCAACTCATAGTGACTCTACAGGACAGAACAGAACTGCCCCATAGGGTTTCCAAGGCTATAATCTTTTTTTTTTTTTTTCTTTTTTTTCACATATTGTGCTGTGACATTGGTTACCAACCCCACAACATGTGAACACTCTCCCTTCTCGACCTTGGGTTCCCTATTACCAGCTTTTCCATCCCCTCCTGCCTTCTAGTCCTTGCCCCTGGGCTGTGTGCCCCTTTAGTCTCGTTTTGTTTTATGGGCCTGTCTAATCTTTGACTGAAGGGTGAACCTCAGGAGCGACCTCATTACTGAGCTAAAAGGGTGTCCAGGAGTCCGTACTCTCGAGGTTTAAGGTTATAATCTTTACGGAAGAAGATTGCCACATCTTTCTCCCGCAGAGTGGCTGGTGGTTTCACACTGCTGACCTTTTTAGTTGGCAGCTGAGCACTTAACCACTGTGCCACCAGGGCTCCTTTTCTCCTCCCATACTGAGAAAAAACCAAACCCGTTGCCATCGAGTCCGTTCCAACTCATAGCAACCCTGTAAGGACAGAGTAGGACTGTGCCATAAGGTTTCCAAGGAGCAGCTGGTGGATTCGAACTGCCAACCTCTTCGTTAGCAGCAGAGCTCTTAACCACTGTGCCACCAGGGCTCCTCTCCTCCCATACTGTCCCCATAATCCCCTCTGGATCCTAAGACTAGCTCCTCCTGGGTGCTCACCCCATAGCCTGCAGAGAAACAGCATGACACTATAGAAAGGAAAGAATATGAATGAGGCAGGAAGTCAAGAGATCCAAGTTCCAGTTCTAACTCTGCCATTAACTGCTGTGGGAATCCAGACAAAGCCTCCTTTGCTCCATCTGGGAGTGAGTGCTAAATCAGCCCACATGGGGGAGAGGGAAAGGGGCTAGTTTATTCAGAACCAAGGAGTAGAGAACTAGAATCAACTCTCCAGGCATTTCCCAAACTGTGGTCTAAGGAACACTGCCCCCAAGAGATGTTAATGGATGAGCTCTGAAAACAGGCAAATGAGAAACGACACTGCAACCCACACCTTCTTGGAACGTTACAAAGCACAATAACATATGTATTAAGCCTCTGAGAAGTCTTGCAGTAAGCAAACCTGATTAACTTTATCCCACTGTTCTTTCAAACTTCCTTAAGCCTGAAACACTTTTATCAAGGCACACCTATTACTATCCCATGGGATGCTGATCCAAGCCACCTTTGTTTTAGATAGACCCAATCCTGAGAATGATTCCATCTTAACTCCTCATATCTTAAAACCTCTGTCCTTCACCCAGCCCCTCAGAGCCGTCACATTAAGTACCAGGCACGCTCCCCTGCTCCCCCATCCCCCCCCACACACACAGTCCCAGACAGCTGCTGCTGTATAACCTCCACTGTGGGATTTACCGCTAAGGGCTGAGAGACATCTCCAACTAACATAGCACCAGAATGCCAGCATCCCTAACATCACCTCTGTGTGATGGGAAAAAGAACAAATCTCATTCTGTACAAGAGTAAGGACTCATTATCTTCCTCCTCGACCAATGTATTGGGTACCCTCTAGGTACCCAGCACTGTGACCTGTGAACTTCTGGATATCATTTCTATTTCAAAACAAGGCCCAGGTTTTGGCCTAGAATCCCAGCATCTTAGGGCTGAAAGATTCCCTCAAGGTCATCCCCTCCATAGCATTCCCAACGGAATACTTCCAAAAAGCCCATGTCGCAGTTACCCATATTTTTAGCAGAGGTCTTCTTTCCAGTGAGCTGTATGAGTTTCCATTCTCTGGCTCTCAAGCATGTGTGTCCCTTCTCTGTGGCTTCTGGGCTGGGGGCTTCTGCTCTTTCTGAAGGGCTGGGTGGGAAGTTTTGGGGATGGAGGTGCCCTGAAGCCGACAGCTTCCTGGCTGAGCTCTCCATTCCCAGGGGAAGCAGCTAAGCTGAGGTGTCATTCCCCCAGCTCATAATATTAGGCTCTCTCTACACTTATGGTATAACCCGTCATTACCTCTCTGACGTGTCCACTTTTACAAGTCAGGCCCTGAAGTCATGGCGCAAGAAGACAGAGGAAGCAGAACCCTTGACATTGTGTGGTAACAACCACTTCTTTTTAAGTTATACGCTGGGACTCTGTCTGGGTCCTCATAACTGGAGACAGGGAGAGCATGCAGGTGAAGAGGAAGTGTGGTTCCCCCTTTGCCCCAGACCAAGCAGTCCCAAGGAAGCCCCTGGCTCCCCTGCCACCACCGGCCAGGCCAAAGCCGCCAGCTTTGAAACCAAAGCTCACCAGTGAGATGAATATTTCAGAGCCCCAGAGAACTGGACACCTGAGGGAACTTCCATGGCTCCATCTCTGACCCTGGTTCCCAGGCCTACCTCGCCCTACCCCCTCATTTATCCCATGTCTGGGATTCTTAGGCAGAACTCTGACCCACTGGATACCAAGTGGAGCCACAATGGAGTGAGAGGGGATAGAGACCCCATAGGACGAGAACTGATAGGACAAGTCTGTTGGGGAGGTTTGGCCCACAAGATCAGGGCCAAAGCTCCCCAGCAGAGTTCTGCTTACCCTCCCACCCTTCCCTGGCTCCTTCCCCAGTCTTCTCCATTTGCTTCCGCTTTTCCCATTCCCCTGTTGTGTTTTTACTCTGACCCAAAGAGACCACACTTCCCGGTAGCTTTCTGAATCAGCGCAGGGGGCAATAGCTGGAGGCAGGGCCGGCTGTAGGCAAAGTAATGGTGGCAGGGGAGGCCACTAACCCACGCCCAAGGGGTTAGGCTGCCCACTGGCTTCCACCCCATGGCGGAGCTAGGACTTTCCCTTCACCTGTTTACACCAAGGCTGGCAGCGAGGTCTGTGCCAGGCCTGTGCTGTCTCCCCTCCTCCTTCCACCAGCTGAGGACCATGATAGTCCTCATCCCACACACAGCTGGCCACTCGGGGGCTGGCACGTGGACACGCCCTGAGATAGGCCACTCGCGCCAGAAAGAGGAGGACATGAGGACACAACCCGCATCCCACAAACCGCTGCCCAGCTCCCAAGACTATACAGGCGCCACACACACTTGGGGCGCAGAGGGAAAGCGAAACTCCCAACAGTCACCGCGAGAATCCCATTCCGGCGCCGACTCCACGGGCCGGAGAGTACCCGATCGAGACTAACTCCTGGAGCAGGTCGCGCACCCCGAGAAAGTTTGGGGGCCCCAGCCTGGCGCCACCCCGGCCCCCGCCGGCCCGCAGGCCCCAGCCCCCGACGGCCCCGTCCCCCTGGCTTGCCTGGGCCGCTCTGGACCTTGCCTTCCGCGCCGGGTGTTGCAAGTCCTGCTCTGGCTGAGCTGGGCTGGGCTGGTCTCGGGCTCCGCACCCTGTCCCGCCCGTCGCGCGGGCGGAGCCGCCCCTTGGGGCGGGGCCTCGGGCGACGCAAGGGGGCGCTGCGGGGACGCCTGGCAGGCGCCGGGTCCGGCCCAAGTCCCACGCACGTTCTCCCAGCCGGTTCGCTCCTCTTATGGCCCCGACAGCAACTTACTGAAAGCGTTGGTGGTTATTTTCGGAGTTTAAACGCAGTGCATGATCATTGCTGGAATTTTAGAATACACACAAAATGCAAGGAAGGAAATAACTGTCATCACTCCCAAATCCCAGCGGGAAGCACTTGGATCAATGCTTCTTTGCCTATGTACCTAGTAAGTACTTGTTTTTCTAGAGTGGGGTCATACTGTATGTTTTGTTTATTGCTGCTTTTTACTTAACATTTTATCCTGAACATTTCTGGTCACTAAATATTCTTCGAATGCATGCTTTTAATGCTGCAGGGTATTCCATCAAAAAGCTATGCTCTGATTTATTAAATCAATTTCCTACTGAAGGGCATTTCAGTTATTTTCCGTTTTTCATTATTATAAGTAAACCCAGTGATGAACACCCTTTCCAATTCTATGCTTTTAAACCAAATGCACTTCTCAAGTTTAAAAGTTCCAGTGTCCAAGTATAGAGATGGAACTCAGAATCCCTGTCTCTGGAAACTAGGGCATTTCCTGCTTGAAATTATTTCAACCAGGAAAACAGATGTTAAAGTCAAAAGTCCTGAATTGCAATGTAGATTACTACCAACCAAAAACAAACCAACCAACCAACCAGCCCCTTTGCTGTCAAGTCAATTCTGACTCACAGCAACCCTGTAGGACAAAGTAGAACTGCTCAATAGGGTTTCCAGAGCTGTAAATCTTTACAGAAGCTGACTGCCACATCTTTCTCCAGCGGAACAGCTGGTGAGTTCCAACTGCCCACCTTTTGATTAGCAGCTGAGCACTTTAACCACTGTGCCACCAGGGATCCTAGATTACTACCATTAGTGCACAAATTTGGTCTGGGGACTTTGCACCCATGTCTTAACCCTCACAACCACCCATATTACGGTTCCATACTACAGATGAGGAAACAAATTCGGGGAAGGTTTGAAACATCACCTGAGTTTGTGTGGTTCCAAAGTCCATGTTATTTCCATGATGCCAAGATTGCCATGGATGAGCAGCTTTAAGGACTTTATCTCGTGGTGATAGCTACCAATCTACAGCAACACTAATGGTCTTTCAAAGCCTGTTGACGCTTCTTTATTAAGTGGGCAGGAGCTGACTTGATAAAACACAGCTAGCAATGAACCCACCACCAAAACCAAAACCCACTGCCCTCTAGTCAATTCCGACTCATAGCGACCCCATAGGATTTCCAAGGCTGTAAATCTTTACAGAAGCAGACTGCCACATCTTTCTCCCATGGAGAAGCTGGTGGGTTCGAACTGCCAGCCTTTCAGTTAGCAGCCAAGCACTTTAACCACTGTGACCCTAGGGCTCCTACAGAAATGAACAGAGCTAGGCAATTCAGACCACCTAAACTCCTCCTGAGTCCCAAGCCCATTACCAGGCACTTTTACTTACATTAATATCTCCAGTGGGCAGTCCAGCTCTTTTGTGGCACAAGATTTAGGAAGCAGAGGCACAGGGGCTTATCTGGAAGTTAATTTGCATAGTAAGCATAAGTGAAAGCAGAATGCTTACCAATAAGCATAGTAAGCAAAGTTTTCCCTTAGATTGTGTATTTCAGATCAGTTAAAATAGAGACTTCTTAAATTGCTTTCCCCCCACACTATATACATTTATTTATTTAGATAGACAGATAGATAGATAGAAATTTAAGTAGGAGTTACTTAGGGGGACTAATGGACATTATGGAGAGCTAACTCCCCCAGTCACTCCAACATTTCAAATGTAAGTTCAGCTCAGTTCCTAGGTGCCACAGATCTCAACTTAGTAAGTCCCCTCCCAAAGTGTGAGCTCAGTGACGCAAGTACAGCCCTGCTCAACCCGTGTCTCCCCTTTGCTCCCCAAATGGAGCCCAAGGGGGCCTGCGAAGCCTACAGAATCTGGCCAAGTCTCCTGAAGTCCCTTCATGCTCTCTGCACTTGGGCCCTGTCTTAGTTACCTAGTGCTGTATAACAGAAATACCACAAATGGATGACTTTACCAAGCAAAAATTTATTCTCTCACAGAAAAGTCAAAATTCACAGTGCCAGTTCTAGGGGAAGGCTTTCTCTCTCTGCCAGCTCTGGGAGACGGTCCTTGTCGTCAATCTTCCTCTGGTCTAGGAGCTTCTCAGTGCAGGGATCCCAGGTCCAAAGGACACTCTCTGCTCTCAGCTCTTCTTCCTTGGTGGTAGGAGGTCCCTCTCCTCTCTGCTCACTTCTGTCTTTTATGTCTCAAAAGGGATTGACTCAACAAACAGCCTAATCCTGTAGATTGTGTCCTGCCTCATGAAATAACTGCCTTTAATCCTGCCTCATTAATATCATAGAGATTAGGATTTAAAACACATAGGAAAATTACACCAGATCACAAAATGGAGGACAACCACACAATACTGGGAATCATTTTGGGGAGGCACAATTCAATCTATAACAGGCACCTTCTCCAGAAAGCACCCTCCACTTTCAAGAACTGCCCAAATGGTCTCCAAAGAGATTTGTTTTCCAGCCAGAAGTCACCAACACCTCACACCCCACTTGACTGGGGGCCCCCATGGACAAGCCACACATAAGTATTGCAGCCTACTCTTTCTTCTGAGCCTGTTTTCTGGCCATGGAATTGAGATTACAAACCCAAAAAACATCTGAAGTACTTGGCCCTGAGAGCACAGTGCTTGACTCACAATAGGCAGTCAATAAATGATTGTCTTCTCCCCCCGCCTCCCACACTTTTTTTTTTTTGAGTCCCTGGGTGGTGCAAACAGTTAATGTGCTTGGCTGCTAACTGAAAGATTCAAGTCCACCCAGAGGCACCTGGGAAGAAAGGCCTGCCAATCTACTTCTGAAAAATCAGCCATTGAAAACCCTGTGGAGCACAGTTCTACTCTGACATACATTGGTAGGGTTGACATGAGTCAGAATGAACTGACTTGTACCCCTGGACAGAAGGGATAAGGACCTTATCTTTATGGCCTTTATGAGATTATTAACTAAGTCCTACTGTCTGCCAAACAGACAGGAATTTCTGGTTCTAGAGATGACAAAACTGAAGGACATAACTCCTGCCCTCAAGAAACTCACAATCTAAGGGAGACAAGTTAAAGACCAGATAATTACAATTCCATTTGATAAATGCTGAGATAAAAAAAAAATTTTTTTTAAAGTACTCAGTGCTGTGGCATCTCAGAGAAAGGAGCTTCTAACCCAGCATTTGGGGGACGAGGGTGTTCAGGAAAGGCTCTCCAGAGGAGGTGACACATGAGCTGAGTGTTGGGGGGTGTTTAGCAGTCAAGCTGGGGCGGGGGTGCAGAGCAAGGAAGAAGGCCATGGGACAGAGGGAACAGCATGGGAAGCAAAGGGCCTCAGGCCTGGTGTCATAGCAATCTAGGATTGGGTGAGTAGGTGGGTGGGGTGGGGTGGAATGTTGTAGGGTGAATTGGTAAGAAATAAGGCTGAACTAGGAGCCCTGGTGGAGCAATGGTTAGGTTAAGTGCACAACTGCTAACCAAAAGGTTGGCATTTCGAATCCACCCATCGGCTCCAAGGGAGAAAGACCTAGTGATCTGCTCTTGTAAAGATTAGAGCCTAGAAAACCCTGTGGGGCAGTCGTACTCTGTCACATGGGGTCTCTGTGGAAAATCAACTCAATAGGACCTAACAAGAGGAGACAAGGAGATTTTACCTGAGGGCAATGGGGAGCCTTGAGACCTCTCTAAATGGCCCTGTGGGAGGGAGGTTGGGAGGAGAGGGGGTTCTGGTGGTGCCTCTGGGGTAGAGTTGCCAAATTTGGCAAATAAAAATGCAGAACCAGTTAAATTTGAATTTCAGATAAACTGCGAATAATTTTTTGTATTAGTACGTCCCATCGTCCCATGCAATATTTGAGAATACTTATACTAAAAAAAGTATCCATTGTTTATCTGAAATTCAAATTTAACTGACTGTCCTGTATTTTTCTGGCAATGCTACCCTGGCAGGAAAGACAAGTCAAGTCAAGCCAGTGGCAGCAGAAAGTGGGGAGCTTGAGAAGGATCAGGCCAATGTTTATTTTAGAGATACAGTAGTTTAGCAATTGATGGGAGGAGGTGACAGGAGACTGGAAGGGGTGGGCATAACTTCAGGCAGTCGCCTGGAGTGGAGCCGGAAGTGGGTAGGGAAAACTGTGAACTGGAGCAGTGAATCCTTAGAACTTTCTCTGCCCCCTCCACTCCAGCCCCAGAGCCCCACTAATCTGCCCTCCTGCAACATGCCTAGTTAGTTAGAACTTCATGTGTTACTCCATGCAATCTTTGCTTTTATCATTAATTTACTCAAAGAAGTTGCATTTTTCAGAGGGCTTTGTATTTACCAAATTATGGCATTTAACCCAGCCTAGGTTAAATATACCTCTTTATCTCTACTGGAGGGCAGTGAGAAAGTCTCAATCATCCTTAGACCTCAGCAGAGCGCTTGACCTGTTGAACTGAAGGAATTTTAACGTGCTAAAGGGGGGTGGGGGTTCTACTACTATTCATAAAGTTATTGCTGGTGTTGTAGGGAAAAAACATCACAAAGTTTAGTAAAGCAAAAAGAAAGTTTTGTTCGACATATATTCCAAAAAGGCAAAATTTGGGAAGCAAACAGGTATGCTGCTACAGCCATGTCTGCCTTTGTCTGAAGATTACAGAATAGGCAAGAATGGGAAAACAGACAAGCATGCTGCCACAGCCATGACTGCCCCAGTCCAAGGAACATTACAGAAGTATCAGTATATATTAACATTACAAATGGGCAAAACCATTGAAAACGTCACCTTTTCACAGATTGGCTAGAAACGCTGATCCTACATTCTGAATTGTCTTTCTTAACAATCATTTGTGCAGGTTTTAGTAAAGACAGTCAGGGTCTTCATTGGTCCAACAAATTTTCTATTCACTAAATGCTAATAGAAAAAGATAAGAGTGGAAAGTCTTTTGTGTTCTGTTTGATGATATGTTTTCCTAAAATATATTTTCCAAGATTATTTTAGCTATTGTCTTTATACCTCAGGGCCCAGTTGATGTGTTCTTGTGAGTCTTTGTGAGCTCAGTTCCAGCCGGGTCACATTCTCTATGCTCAGGGACAGGGAATAATGATTCCAGTATTATTTCCTAAATCACTGGCCAATTTTTTTCAGAAATAAATCACTAGTTCCTTCTTCATAGTCTGTCTTAGTCTAGAAGCTCCGCTGAAAACTGATGAGGCCCTCAGTTTGGGAGGCACTGAAAATACAACTGGGAAAGATCTGCCTCCGCAAAGTAGAGTCGACCTTAATGATGTGGATGAAGTAAAGCTTTCAGAACCTTGATATGTTGATGTGGCATGACTCAAAATAAGAAGAAACAGCTGTTAATAATCTGAATGTGGAATGTACGAAGTATGAATTATTGTAGAGTGAAACTCTCAGACTCTGCTAAAGTAAAACAAAGAGATGTATTGAAAGTGTAAGAAACATTCAAATGGGGAGATGTTAGCCCACACAGAGTGAAGACCAAGAAATCCAAGGGATGGCTGCTTGGCAGGGATAGTTATAGGGCAGAATCAGGAACCTCCCAGCAAGATTCTGATTGGTTGACCCTCCCTGGACTTTTTCGGACTTGTCCAGGCTTGCGCAGGCCTGCCCTGGCTTGCCTAGGTGTAGCCACACTGTGTGTTGCTTCCACCAAGCCAGAGGCCCAAGTCTATATGCATATGATTGGGAAAAAGTCAGAGTTACCTTCTTAGCAGTGCAGAAGCAGGAGCTTGTAACAAAATGGAGTTAGACCACTTCTAGGCCAACCAAAAACAAACCCATTGCTGTCAAGTCGGTTCTGATTCATAGCAACCCTATAGGACGGAGTAGAACTGCCCCACAGAGTTTCCAAGGAGCGGCTGGTGGATTCAAACTGCCAACCTTTTGGTTAGAAGCCCAGCTCTTAACCACTGCACCACCAGGGCTCTGCTCCTAGATCAGCCACCCTAAATATGCCATGCACCTCTGTTCTGAAGCTCTTATTTATTTCCTCCTTTTGACCAAGAATTTCTGACAAATTCTTTGATCACATTATCAACTGCCATTTTGGGGAGAGTGCTTTCTTCTGCATGGACTTGGATTTATATTTCCCAGTAGGACAGCATTTTTAGAATATTTTTGAAGAAAGAGAACTTTATTTAGTTTTCATCTTTCAGAGGTTCTTATACATGGCTGCTTACTCTAGTAAGCCTTTAAGACCCCAGATGCTATTTATAAATAGCCAGGCACCATTTAAAATCTTCACCATTCCATAGCTGGAGCCTCTACTTCTGCAGTATTAACCTTGGAATGACATAGAATGGGGCACATTAAGGAATAACCTGGCTTTTAAGGAGCTGATTTAAGGAGTGAGCTTGAGTCCATCTGAAATATGAGTCCACAATTCTTTTCATCAGTATTAAATTGGTGTTCTGAGTAACCATGCTACATTTGACAACATTTGGTTAGTAGACCAGCAAATAATATGGATCAAATCCATGATCCAGCACCTTTAGGTAACCAGCTAAAGATGTCAAGGAAAGGTGAATTACACATAGGGAGTGTGGGAAGCCAGGCGGCCTTTTGGCATACCTGCTTAAGGTCTTAAAGCAAAGAATGATACTACAAGTAATCCATGGAGCAAAAGAATAGCAACGAGGAAAGAAATGAGGGTTAGGACGTCAATAAGTGTTCATGATACAGGCCAATAACAATTCTAGAAATAATGGGGTAAGTAGCAGAATAGCAGCTAAAAGATTAAACTGACAACAAATATTTCTCTTATTTGTATGGAAAAAGTATAGTATGAGAACAGGGAATAATACCAATTGTGTGTAATACAGCAACCAGCATAAGGATATCAATGAATATGAAAACAGATAGCAAATATATCAATAGTCTGTTTGGGAAATTCTTATCAGTCAATAAACCCAAGTTGCCATCGTAAAGCAAACTCAAAAGCAATAAGGATTTAAACAAAGTCCTACGACCTTAGGGGCTTGCTTTTGACAGAATGGGTGAGAGGTCTTGTTCCATGACCTTAGGACAGCTGTCTGCTTTGGGCGCAGTCATCTGCTTCTGCCCACTAGGGCGTTTTAACTTCAATTTTAAGTTTCCAGATAATTGGCAAGTCCAAACAAGTGCTTTAGTTCCTTTAAGAGCCTGTGACACCTTTCACAGTTCAACTGCATATGGATTGGTGATGAGGGCAAGGTTCGGTCCATTCCAGTGGGGTTCTAATGAGTCCTTTAACTGATATCTGCTCTGATATACATAATATTTTGGGGTGAAATCAGGCAAGCCTGAAGAGTCTAGTTTCTGTTTATCAAAGGCTTCTCTCACCTGTGAAAAATATTCTTTAGAATTTTGGATTAAGGATTGACAGTACTTACTGGTTGACATTTTTGCAAGACAATCTAAAGTCCAGGTGGCCTAAGGCATGAGACCTCCTGACTGATGAAAAGCAGAAGAAAACCATTCAGTTAAGGATTGCAAAGGATACATGATTAGCAAGATATTACAGAATGGACCCCTCTGTTGGAGGTTAATCTATTCAAAACATACGAAGTGTTCTTCCTGAAGGCAAACTGCCCTTCCCTGGTTTACCCACCAACAGTCATGGATCACTTTCTCAGGAGCAGAAGTGAAACCTAAGACACAATAGAGTCCAAGCCAGACCTTGTGTCAGCCATTTTAGTTAGGCCAAGTACCTCAGTTTTAGGGTGCCCTCACACATTCCCTTCTTCTGATCATGAATTTTCATACAAATTCTTTCATCATCATTATAAGTGTGTCTTCTTCTGCTCAGACACTCTGCTTCTGTGATTTTAAATTAGGGTAAGTGCAGGGCAAGGCCACTGTCATGGTTTGAATTATGTGCCCCCAAAAATGTGTGTATCAATTTGGCTAGGCCATGATTCCTGGT
>NW_004443977.1:9364627-9391414 GCF_000243295.1 Trichechus manatus latirostris
GGTCCCTGTGCCGAGAAGCTCCTAGTCTGGGGGAACACTGATGAGAAGGCTGAGAGAGAGAAAGCCTTCCCCTGGAGCTGACACCTTGAATTTGGACTTTTAGCCTACTTTGACTATGAGGAAATAAACTTCTCTTCATTAAAACCATCCACTTGTGGTATTTCTGTTGTAGCAGCACTAGATGACTAAGACAGCCACGTTGGAGGAACTACCTGGTTTCCCAAAAGGCAGACTCAAAGTGTGAGGTCAATCTCCTCTGAGACCCTAGTTTCTTCAAAATACATGATTTTCTGCATAACAACGGAAGGGGGATGACAGTTCAATTACAAACATTAGACAGGCATTTCATATGATATTGTCTTTAAGACCAATTAAAATAACTACTGATATACTCTAAACATAGCTCCCAGTCTAATCCTTGGAGTCTCTTTCCCAAAACAAACTGAATTCTTCAAAAAAGCACAATAATCAGAGCAAAACAGTCTTACTGATTTATCTGAACTACTGTTTGACTGAAAAATGGCCTTTAGGCACCAGTTTTTCCAAGGTTCAAGCTTCACAGTGACACCTAAGGGCAATGGCCTGTGTGGGTTACCCCAGCTTCCATGAAAGGAAGAAATCTGGACAGCAAGCTAGGAAGTAGAACACAACAATATCAGGCCAATTGTTTAAAATAATCCACGAAACTATGACCCTAAGTTCTTTGTACCAAGGAAGAAAGTCCCATGAGGTGTTTGTTTATTCATAAGCAATCTCAGTAACAGCTTTTTATATACCTTAGCAGCAAAGGCATTCTGCAAAACCTCAGATTGCATATTAATATAAACACAGCAACATTCGTCTATTAAGGCACAAAACTGTTCTTCAGGAGACTTAGCAGAAAATCTTAATGCTATTCTATTATGTAAAATCATAGCCCAAACTTCAGACACTTTTCTAGTTACGGTATTTACAACTTTGCTAAGTTTACCAACAAGAGCTTCTAATTCGAGAGTTGCAATATCTAACCCATTGGTTAGATTATTTAGGAGAAAGCAGGAAAATGGTTTCTTATATCCAGAAAGTAGGACCTTACATCACTTACCCATGGATTTTTTATTACTATTCAGATAGTTAGAGACTTGATAATCTTGCTATATTCTTGGTATATCCTGACTATATGGTATTATGTCTCAAGATTATTAGGTATTATATCTGAAGCTCTTTGAAAATAAGCAGTAAGCATCAGCAATATTCCCACATAAAACCCATAAGAATCCTTTAGTCCACTCAGTCCTATGTAGTTAATTTCTGTTCCACATGGTTCTGGATCAGCCACAGTCTGTAAACCCATCAGCTTCTACATAAGAGTTCTGGAAATCTTGATTCAGTCTTATGTCCACATTCAAAATATCACTGTCTTTTTCAAAAGTCCAATATAGTCCATCTTTTTGTTGAGATATTTTGGTCAAATCTTTTCAGCAAATCAGCAAAGTAAAAACTTATCTCAGAAGACAAACTTAATATGTCCATGGTTAATTTATAAAAATAATGCTCTTAAAAGTGAAAGACCTGATAGAAATTAATTACAAAAGTAATTCAAAGCCAAATAAACTCAGTTAAAAAAAAAAAGAACTTTAAACAAAAATATTACTAAATATAATGATTAACTTTATTTTCAAAGAGCTTCAGATATAATACGTAATCATCTTGAGACATAATACCATATAGTGAGGATATACCAAGAATATATCAAGATTATCAAGTCTCTAAATATCTGAATAGTAATAAAAAAATCCATGGGTAAGCCATGTGAATTCCCCAGTTAAAACATTGGCTTTGATGATACCAGATTCAAAAGAAGCAAAATTTTGACCAATTTAGCAATTAAAAAATAATAAAATTATGACATAATATTATGCATTTGTTGTCTAATATTAAGCAAAAACATAAGAGGAAACACTAACATATAAATTTTAAACCAAAGAGAATCAAGCGCTTCTTTTGATCTTGACAACAAATTCCATATAATTTATAGCATATTAAATAAACCTTTTTAGCACTTTTCCTTTATAAAGTGCATCAAACTTTATGTGTGTGTGTGTGGCTTTCCATGAAGTCTCAAAGTTGTCAGGAGTTTATTATAGGTCACCAAGAAACAATACTTGAGTCATTTAACCAAAGATCTTAAAGGTAAAAACTTTAACCTTTTCAAAGCCATGCAGCTGATTTTTTTATTCATGAATTTATTCTAATGAAACATTGAACCCTTGCCTTTGAGGCAGATTGCACAAAGAATAAATTAAGCCTTCAATCCAATAATCAAAGAAAATTTTATTATTTTAACAGCGAGAAACTGAATTCTTTGTTTTATATGCTATTTAACATTAAAACTCCTAAAAATCTTATAAATTAACCTGTTAAACTTTAGCCAGACAGATAAAACCTTGACCATATCAAATAAATACCTTTTTAAGAACCATTTTTATCATTTTCTGTGTTGCATATTTCTCATAGCATGGCCCTTTAAGTGGAAAAAATGAATGCATTCATTAGTGGACCCAAATATGTACATATTCTTAGTTGTCTAGTGCTGCTATAACAGAAATATCACAAGTGGATGGCTTGAACAGACAGAAATTTATTCCCTCACAGTCTAAGAGGCTAGAAGTCCAAATTCAGGTTGCCAGCTCCTGGGGAAGACGTGCTCTCTCTGTCAGCTCTGGGGGAAGGTCCTTGTCATCCATCTTCCTCTAGTCTAGGAGCTTCTCAGCACAGGGACCCTGGGTACAAAGGATGTGCTCCCCACCTGGCTCTTGCTTTGTGGTAATGAGGTCCCTCTGCTGTCTGCTTCCTTCTCTCTTTTATATCTTTTATATCTCAAAAGAGATTGACTCAAGATACAACCTAATCCTGTAGATTGTGTCCTGCCTTATTAACATTACTATCTCTAATCCTGCCTCATGAACATCATAAAGGTTAAGATTTACAACACATAGGATTATCAGACCACAAGATGGAGAACACCCACACAATACTGGGACTAATGACCTAGCCAAGTTAACACGCATTTTTGGGGGACACAATTCAATCTATAGCATATATATATATCCTTTCTCTGTGGCGTATAAAACAATAGTATAAATTATAACGAATACTTCTTAACTCAATTTAATATCCTATATACCATAAAACAGCCTAATGGACATTCAGCCATTTCAGGAGGTAGCATATGATCAGCAACTGATGGTACTGAAGGAAGAAGTCCAAGTTGCACTGAAGGCATTAGTGAAAAACAAGGCTCCAGGAATTGACAGAATATCAATTGAGATGTTTCAACAAATAGATGCAGCACTGGAAGTGCTCACTCATCTGTGCCAAGAAATTTGGAAGACAGCTACCTGGCCAACCAACTGAAAGAGATCCATATTTATGCCTATTCCCAAGAAAGGTGATCCAACAGAATGCAGAAATTATAGAACAATATATACATTAATATCACAAGCAAGTAAAATTTTGCTGAAGATAATTCAAAAGTGGCTGCAGCAGTATATCAACAGGGAACTGCCAGAAATTCAGGCTGGATTCAGAAGAGGTCGTGGAACCAGGGATATCATTGCTGATGTCAGATGGATCCTAGCTGAAAGCAGAGAATACCAAAAAGTTGTTTACTTGTGTTTTGTTGACTATGCAAAGGCATTTGACTGTATGGATCATAACAAATTATGGATAACATTGTGAAGAATGAGAATTCCAGAACACTTAATTGTGCTCATGAGGAACATGTGCACAGATCAAGAGGCAGTCATTCGAACAGAACAAAGGGATACTGTGGGGTTTAAAGTCAGGAAATGTGGGCATCAGGGGTGTATCCTTTCACTATACCTATTTAATCTGTATGCTGAGCAAATAATCCAAGAAGCTGGATTATATGAAGAAGAATGGGGTATCAAGACTGGAGAAAGATGCATTAACAACCTGCATTATACAGATGACACAACCTTGCTTGCTGAAAGTGAAGAGGACTTGAAGCACTTACAGATGAGGATCAAAGACCACTGCCTTCAGTATAGATTACACCTCAATATTAAGAAAACAAAAATACTCACAACTGGACCAATAAGCAACATCATGATAATGGAGATTAGATTGAAGTTGTCAAGGATTTCATTTTACTTGGAGCCACAATCAACACACATGGAAGCAGCAGTCAAGAAGTCAAAAGATGCATTGTAATGGGCAAATTTGCTGCAAAAGACTCCTTTAAAGTGTTGAAAAGCAAAGATGTCACCTTGAAGACTAAGGTGTGCTTAACCCAAGCCATGGTATTTTCAATTGCCTTATATGCATGCAAAAGCTGGACAGTGAATAGAGAAGACAGAAGAATTGACGCCTTTGAATTGTGATGTTGGCAAAGAATGTTGAATATACCATGGACTGCCAAAAGAACAAATAAATCTATCTCGGAAGAAGTATAACCAGAATGCTCATTAGAAGCAAGAACGGCGAGACTACGTCTCTCGTACTTTGGATATGTTATCAGGAGGGATTAGTCCCTGGAGAAGGACATCATGCTTCATAAAGTAGAGGGTCAACGAAAAAGAGGAAGACCCTCAATGAGATGGATTGACCCAGTGGCTGCAACAATGGCTCAAGCCTAACAATGATTGTGAGGATGGCACAGAACTGGGCAGTGTTTCATTCTGTAGGGTCATTATGAGTCAGAACCGACTCAAAGGCACCTAACAACAGCATACCATAAAACATAATTATTGTTTAAATAAAGTTTGTTTTCATTTAAACTTTTACCATTTTCCATATTTTCTCCAATCCAACTTTAGCCCTTTAAGATTTTATCAGCTGGTTTGGAAATCACCGTCTCTGTTCATCCCAACAAATTCATTGATATGATTATAACTTTAAGTCTCTGGTTAGGGGTGGAAACATGTCCCCAGGCCATTTCAGGTGTGCCTCATTGTGATTTCTATCTTTTGGCTTCTTAGAGTTCCCCTATAATAGAACTTTTTACAGTTTTTTTTTTTATGATGGGGATCCACCCGGTTTCTGATAACTATAGTAAGACAGCTTTTTTTTTTTCTTTTGTTTTAAAAAGGTCCTTATCTAGTTGGGAGGGGTCCCTCAAAAGCTTTCCTGGAGGTACATGGCCTCAGAGGCCGGGGGCCAGGAGGTCTGATCCTGCCCCACCCTCCCTCTCTTTTCATTCATGGTAGAAGACAGGACCACCACTTGCCTGTCAGCCTTCAACATAAAGAAAACAAAAATCCTCACAACTAGACCAATAAACAACATCATGATAGTTTTAGTTATCTAGTGCTGCTATAACAGAAATACCACAAGTGGATGGCTTTAACAAAGAGAAATGTAGTCTCTTACAATCTAGTAGGCTAGAAGTCTAAATTCAGGGCGTCAGCTTCAGGAGAAGACTTTCTCTGTAGGCTCTCAGGGGAAGGTCTTTGTCATCAAACTTCTCCTGGTCTAGGAGCTTCTCAGGCACAGAGACCCTGGGTCCAAGGACGGCGCTCTGCTCCTGGAGCTCCTATCTTGATGGTGTGAGGCCCCCATGTCTCTCTGCTCACTTCTCTCTTTTATATCTCAAAAGAGATTGGCTGAAGACACAAGCTAATCTTGTAGATTGAGTCCTGCCTCATTAACGTCATTAAAAAAAAAAAAAAACACACCAAACCCATTGTCGAGTCGATTCCAACCCATTGCGACCCTCTAGTTCAGAGTAGAACTGCCCCATAGGGTTTCCAGGGAACACCTGGCAGATTCAAACTGCTGACCTTTTGGTTAGCAGCCGTAGCTCTTAACCACTACGCCACTAGTGTTTCCCATTAACACCATAGCGGCAGGATTTACAACACATTGGAAAACCACATCAGACGACAAAATGTTGAACAATCACACAATACTGGGAATCACGGCCTACCCAAGTTGACACACATTTTCGGGGGACACAATTCAATCCATAACAATGATAAATAGAGAAAATATTGAAGTTGTCAAGGATTTCATTTTACTTGGATCCACAATCAGTGCCCATGGAAGCAGCAATCAAGAAATCAAACAATGCGTTGCATCAGGCAAATCTGCTGCAAAAGACCTCTTTCTGGTGTTAAAAAGCAAAGAAGTCACTTTGGGGACTAAGATGTGCCTGACCCAAGTCATGATATTTTCTATTGCCTCATCTGCATGCCAAAGCTGGACAATGAATAAGGAAGATCAAAGAAGAATTGACACATTTGAATTACGGTGGTGGTAAAGAATATACCATGGACTACCAGAAGAAGGAACAAATCTGTCTTGGAAGAAGTACTGCCAGAATGCTCCTTGGAAGCAAGGATGGTGAGACTTTGTCTCACCTACTTTGGACAGGTTATCAGGAGCGATCAGTTCCTGGAGAAGGACATCATGCTTGGTAAAGTAGAAGATCAGCAAAAAACAGAAATACCCTCAATGAGATGGATTAACACAGTGGCTGCAGCAATGGGCTCAAACATAGAAACAATTTTGAGGATGGCATAGAAACAGGCAGTGTTCCGTTCTGTTGTACATAGGGTTGCTATGAGTTGGAAGCAACTCAAAGGCACCTAACATCAACAACAGAAGACAAGATTAGGTCATTCCAATCCATTTACATATTTTTTAAGTTGGCCTAGACATTTAAAAAGGCAAAAGATAACTAATTTCTTTCTCTTTTATGCAGGTTTGCCTTCTCCTTATCACAACCTTTTATCTACCCAGTAAATACCAAAGCTCTTTAGCAATTTTGTAAATGAATCCATCAATTTTTGGATAACCTTTTTTTTTTTTTTTTTCCCTCTCTAGGCTTGTCCTATGCCTCCCTTTTCCCATTCTGGAACTGCTAGTTTTACTTTAAGACAAAATCACCCCTTTTCCTTAAATAAAACACATTTCATGATAGCTAGCTTAAATTTACTTAGAAAGATTTTGCTTTCAAAGTTGACATAAACATAAACACCTCTGTCAGAACGAATTCATTTTCATTAATTCCTGGGAATATCAGGACTATTTTATTTGTATATCTGTTTATTTATCATTAAACCAATCAGAGTAAATTCTTTGATGAAATATTATAATCTAATTTTAATAATACCTTCTGGAGGTAGGAGATTATTACTTTTTCATAACCCTATATTTTGCATGCTTTATATGATCCTTTAGAAAAACAATCTTACAATAATTTAACCCTTTTTAAGGTGTTGTTACACCAATCAAAATAAACAACCTATCCTTCTTTTAGTGTACGTTTTAAATAGACCAATTTATATCAGAGTTTCTCCAAGTAGCTACTAAAAGTTCAAATCATAAGACATATGCAAAAAGCAGTTTTTCTAAAAAAAGACCAGACGTACTGGTCTGACAGAGACTGGAGAAACATGAAGAATACGGCCCTCAGACACCCTTATAGCTCAGTAATGAAGTCACTTCTGAGGTTCATCCTTCAACCAAAGATTAAAAACCAAAACCAAACCTGTTGCCACTGAGTCAATTCCGACTCATAGCAACCCTATAGGACAGAGTAGAACTGCCCCGTAGGGTTTCCAAGCAGTGGCTGGTGGATTCGAACTGCCAATCTTTTGGTTAGCAGCCATAGCTCTTAACCACTGTGCCACCAGGGCTCCAGGCAAAGATTAGACAGGCCCATAAAACAAAATAAGACTAAATGGGCACACCAGCCCAGCGGCAAGGATGAGAAGGCAGGAGCGGACAGGAAAGCTTGTAATGAGTACCCCAAGGTCAAGAAGGTGAGAGTGTTGACATGTCGTGTGTTTGGCAAACAATGTCACAAAACAATATTTGTACTGATTGTTTAATGAGAAACTAGTTTGCTCTCTAAACCTTGATCTAAAGTACAATAAAAAGAATTTTTTTAAAACAGTTTTTCTTAGAAGAGAAAAAATGGAAATCCTCATGAAAAACAGTAATTGCCAGCCATGGCTTCTAACTTGATACAAGATAGAAACTCAGACACTAATCTTTAGATCAGACGCAAACTCTCAGGGTAAAATGAGACAGAAAACCACATAAACTCATTCATCTGTGAGGCCAGCTCAAAGACCAGACATACACAATATCATATAACATAAAAAATCCAGTTTTCTTAAAATGTATATGGCAATTCTTTGGTAAGATTGACCCAATTCAACAGAAAAATAGGTACTAGATAAAATTTATTAACTTGTCAGAGCCTCAGATGGAGGGATCTCGGACCCTTCGGCCACCCTGAGCACCAAACAAAAAGTTCTCCAGAAGAGGAGAGAAATGAGAACACAAATGGGAACTCATTTTGCTAAAATGGAAGGAAAGAGTGGATGGAAACTCATCTTCTCAAAATGACCATGGAAATTCTAAATTACTTCAAATAGAAATAAATGTTTTTGAACATAAACCCCAAACCAGCATCTCATTTATCCAAGATGTTAAGAATAGGTTGAAGCTATGGTCCAGAGTCAAATAAAATTCCTAGCAAGGTTGGAAACATCTTCCCAGTCCAGTCTGTGGCATTTGATTAGTTCTAATAATTCAGGGTGAAGTCCCTTGTGGAATATGAAAGTTGAAAGCTACATCAGCTCCAGCCTCTGTTAGATTGAAGCCCAAGCATTCAGCAAAAAGTTTGCTCCAGTGGTCCCTATAATTATCCTTTTCTTGTTTACATCCTTGGACTTTGGTCCAATCTGTTTTCCTAGGAAAATCTTGGGAATAGAGTCCATGAACAATTTAACGATGGCTTTGTTTTGGTCTAATAATTCTATACCAGGGACATTGGGTCTTATTGTTAAAAGATGTTTCTGGATTTTTCTAATTGGCCTCCCCCATCCGCCTTTGAGTTTCCCCTTGTCCTATCAACATGTTTAGTAATTGATACAAATCTAATGGATGAGGTTCATAAGTTTCTATTAAAATCCTAAATTTCTGGGTGAACTTGTGGGGAACTTTGCAAGGATTAGAAAAGTCCTTTACAATTGTGTGAAGTTCTGCATTAGACTAATGGGAAAAGGTAACCTGGGAAGGATTATTTGCTTCTTCTGGATGCCTGATCTTAAAAGGCATCTCAGGGACTGTAACAGAAACAGTTTCTCTAATTGTTACATAGTAGGTTCTGTAGGGTGGTGTCTTAGTCATCTAGTGCTGCTCCAACAGAAATACCACAAGTGGATGGCTTTACAAAGAGAAACTTATTCTCTCACAGTCCAGTAGGCTACAAGTCCAAATTCAGGGCATCAGCTCCAGGGAACACCTTCTCCGTTGGCTCTGGAGGAAGGTCTGTGTCATCAATCCTCCTTTGATCCGGGAGCTTCTCTGCGCAGGAACCTCAGGTCCAAAGGACACACTCTGCTCCCGGCACTGCTTTCTTGGTGGTATGAGGTTCCCATGTGTCTCTGCTCACTTCTCTCTTTTATATCTCAAAAGAGATTGCATTATGACACTAATCTTGTCAACCGCATCAGTATAACCTCATCACAGTGATAGAATTTATAACACATGAGGAGATCACATATAATCTCATCATAGTGATAGAGTTTACAACACATAAGGAAATCACATCAGATAACATAATCATACAATACTGGGAATCATGACCTAGCCAAGGTGCTACACACATTTTTTGGGGGACACAATTCAATCCATGACAGGTGGAAAGGGAGTTCAGAAAGGGTATTAGTCAGCTGGTAGAGGACACGAAGGAATGGGGATAGGAGAAATAGAGGCAGACACCTGACGTTGCATGTCTTTAATTTGCCTAGCCTATTTAGAAGCTTCCAGGTACTAATTAAAAGAGGCTTCTCATTGTACTTGTTTTATTTGGGAGCCTTTGGCCTTTAATTTCCTGCATAGAAAGTCAGTTTACCTAGGTCTAATGAGCCCTATAATGGCCATTGTTTTCCTAAATTATCAACAGTAAGTGAATGCCAGCAATCAAGATACAAAACTGAATCGGGGCCATTTTTGGAGCGGGCATTACCCATCTTACTAAGTAATTTGCAAGTAAAAGAACTGTAACGGTGCACTTAAGCCTTATGTTCTCCTAGAGAAAACAAAAATTGAGGTCTAAAGTCTTATTAGTACTTCCTGCCAGAGGTCAAACTGAACTTGTCAAAATGTTCATTACATAAACAAAAAATGAAAGTTAAAACAGCAAACTGACAATAAATCTCTTGAAGAGCCATCTACGCAACGAAGCAGACACTCAAGATTCTAGAGGGCTTAGCTTTGCGACCCTGAGATTTTGTGGAGATGGATTAAACACAAGGGGCTCAAGCTGGCACCAGAACTCCTATCCTCAACAATCTCCATGTTCACTGAAGATGCCTTTGAAATCCTGCCAACTATGCCAAAATGTTGTAGAGTGAAACTCTCAGACTTGGCTAAAGTAAAACAAAGAGATTTATTGAAAGCACAAGACAGTCAAATGGGGAGACATTAGCCCACACAGAGTGAAGACCAGTGAATCCAAGGGGCGGCTGCTTGGCAAGGATAGTTATAGGGCAGAATCAGGAACCTCCCAGCAAGATTCTGATTGGTTGACCCTCCCTGGACTTTCCTGGACTTGTCCAGTCTTGCCCTGGCTTGCCTAGATGTAGCCACATTGTGTGTTGCTTCCACCCAGCCAGAGGCCCAAGTCCATATGCATATGAATAGAAAGAAGTCAGAGTTACATTCTCAGGAATGCAGAAGCAGGAGTTTGTAACAAAATGGAGTTGGGCCTGCTCCTAGGCCAGCCACCCTAAGTATGCCAGGCACCTCTGTTCTGAAATTCTTATTAAGAATCGAAAATTGGAAAGGAAAATTGGAAGTTGTCAAAAATGAAATGGAACATTTGAAGATAGATATCTAGGCATTAGTGAACTGAAATGGACAGGTATTGGCCATTTTGAATTGGACAATCATATGGTCCTCTATGCCAGGAATGACAAATTGAAGAGGAATGGTGTCACATTCATTGTCAAAAAGAACATTTCAAGATCTATCCTGAAATACAATGCTGTCAGTGATAGGATAAGATTCATATACCTACAAGGAAGACCAGTTAATTGCAACTATTATTAAAATTTATTAACCAACCACTAGGGCAAAAGATGAAGAAACTGAAGACTTTTACCAACTTCTGCAGTCTGAAATTGATCAAACATGCAAACAAAATGCATCGATAATTACTAGTGATTGGAATATAAAAGTTGAAAACAAAGAAGAAGGATCAGTAGTTGGAAAATATGGCTTTGGTGATGGAAACAATGCTGGAGATTGCATAACAGAATTTTGCAAGACCAACGGCCTTTTAATTGGAGATACCTTTTTTCAACAACATAAATGGAAACTATACATGTGGACCTCTCCAGATGGAATACACAGGAATCAAATTGACTACAACAGTGGAAAGAGATGATGGAGAAGCTCAATATGATCAGTCAGAAGAAAGCCATGGGGCCAACTGAGGAACAGACCATCAATTGCTCATATGCAAGTTCAAGTTGAAGCTGAAGAAAGTTAAAACAAGCCCACAAGAGCCAAAGTACAACCTTGAGTATATCCCACCTCAATGTAGAGACTATCTCAAGAATAGATTTGATGCATTGGACACTAATGACCCAAGAGCAGAAGAGTTGTGGAATGACATCAAGGACATCATACATGAAGAAAACAAAACGTCATTAAAAAGACAAGAAAGAAAAGTCCAAAAGAAATTTAAGAAGAGACTCTGAAACTTGCTGTTGAATGTAGAGTAGCTAAAGCGAATGGAAGAAAAGAAGAAGTAAAAGAGCTGAACAGAAGATTTCAAAAGGTTGCTCAAGAAGACAAAGTAAAGTATTATGATGAAATATGAACAGACCTGGAGTTAGAAAACCATAAGGGAAGAAGACACTCAGCATTTCTCAATCTGAAAGAACTGAAGAAAAAATTCAAGCCTCGAGTTGAAATATTGAAGGATTCTACAGGGAAAATAGTAAATGACACAGGAAGCATCAAAAGAGAATGGAAGGAATACACAGAGTCACTGTACCAAAAAGAATTAGTAGACGTTCAGCCATTTCAGGAGGTAGCATATGATCAAGAGCTCGAAGGAAGAAGTCCAAGCTGCACTGAAGGCATGGTTGAAAAACAAGTCTCCAGGAATTGATGGAGTACCAATTGAGATGTTTCAACAAACGGATACAATTCTGGAAGCACTTACTCATCTATGCCAAGAAATGTGGAAGACAGCAACCTGGCCAACCGGCTGGAAGAGATCCGTATTTGTGCCCATTCCAAAGAAGGGTGATCAAACAATGCAGAAATTATTGAACAATATCATTAATACAACATGCAAGTAAAATTTTGCTGAAGATAATTAAAAAACAGTTGCAGCAATACATGGACAGGAAACTGCCAGAAATTCAAGCCAGATTCAGAAGAGAGCATGGAATGAGAGATATCATCGCTGATGTCAGATGGGTCATGGCTGAAAGCAGAGAATACCAGAAAGATGTTTACCTGTGTTTTTAATTGATTACACGAAGGCATTCAACTGGATGGATCATGACAAATTACGGATAACATTGCAAAGGGTGGGAATTCCAGAACACTTGTTCTCATGAGGAACCTATACATAGACCAACAGGCAGTCGTCTGAGCAGAACAAGGGGATACTGCATGGTTTAAAATCAGGAAAGGTGTGCGACAGGGTTGAATCCTTTCATCATACTTATTCAGTCTGTATGCTGAATAAATAATTTGAGAAACTGGACTATGTGAAGAAGAACACAGCATCAGGATTGGCGGAAGACTCATTAACAACCTGTGTTATGCAGATGACACAACCTTGCTTGCTTAAAGCGGAGAGGACTTGAAGCACTTACTGATGAAGATCAAAGACTACAGCCTTCAGTAAGGATTACACCTCAACATAAAGAAAACAAAAATCCTCACAACTGGACCAATAAGCAACATCATGATAAATGGAGAAAATATGTGAAAGCTCGACAATGAGTAAAGAAGACTGAAGAAGAATTGATGTCTTTGAATTATGGTGTTGGCAAAGAATATTGAATATACCATAGACTGCCAGAAGAACAAACAAATCTGTCTTGGAAGAAGTACAGCCAGAATGCTCCTTAGAAGCAAGGATGGCAAGACTTTGTCTCACATACTCTGGACATGTTATCAGGAAGGACCAGTCCCCAGAGAAGGACACCATGCTTGGTAAAGTAGAGGGTCAGCGAAAAAGAGGAAAACCCTCAACGAGATGAATTGACACAATGGCTGCAACAGTGGGCTCAAACATGACAAGGACCGTGAGGATGGCATAGGACTGATTCTGCTTCAGCAGGTTGAGGTGGCTCCTGAGATTCTGCATTTCTAATGAGCTCCAGGGGCTGCTGCTGCTGGTGGTGGTTGTGGACCATAATATGAGTAGTGAGGTCACAGACATCTCAACTTTAATATGTCCAAAACATAGCTCTTAATCCACACCCCCTACTCCCACCCCCACCCCAGCCTGAATGAGGATTCAAAGGGGCAAGATGCCCAGGAAGGGCTGGAAGGAGAAGCATCAGCAGGATCTCCAGCCTTGTGAGTACTGTCCAGTAGAAACCTGATATGAGCCACATATGTAATTTATTGTTTTCCAGTAGCCCCATTTAAAAATGTAAAAAAGACACAAGTGAAATTAATTTTAATAATATATTTATTTAACCCAACATATCCAAAATATCACTGCAACATGTAATCCATATGAAATTATTAATGGGATTTTTTTTTCATGCTAGGTCTTGGAAATCTGATGCGTATTTTATAGTTACAGCACATCTCAATTCAGATGTTAAATTTTCATCAGAAATATTTCATCTGTATTTAAGTTTTAGAAAATGTTCAATTGAAAAAGTAGATTCAGATGCCCAGCTTGTTGCAAACATACTTGAGCGTTTTCCAATAGCTAAAACCAGTATCGGTCTTTATACTTAAATTTAAATGAATTAAAATAGAATAATTTTTTAATTCAATTTCTCATTCACACTAGCCACATTTCAAGTGTTCAGTGGCCACATGTGGCTAGTGGCTGCATAGTGGGTAGTGCGGATGTATAGCCAATTGTTGTTGTTAGGTGCCTTTCAGTCGGTTCAGACTCATAGCAACCCCATGCACAACAGAACGAAACGTTGCCCAGTCCTGCACCATCCTCACAATTGTTGATGCGTTTGAGTCCATTGTTGCAGCCACTGTGTCAATCCATCTTATTAAGCGTTTTCCTCTCTTTTTGCTGACCCTCTACTTTACCAATCATAATGTCCTTCTCCAGGAACTGGTCCCTCCTGATAACATGTCCAAAGTTCGTGAGACGTAATCTCGCCATTTTCCCTTCTAAGGAGCATTCTGGCGGTACTTCTTCCAAGACATATTTGTTTGTTCTTCTGGCAGTCCAAGGTATATTCAATATTCTTTGCCAACACCATAATTCAAAGACATCAATTCTTTGGTTTTCCTTATTCATTGTCCAGCTTTTGTATGCATATAAGGCCATTGAAAATACCATGGCTTGGGTCAGGCACACCCTAGTTCTCAAAGTGACATCTTTGCTTTTTAACACTTTAAAGGAGTCTTTTGCAGCGGATTTGCCCAATGCAATATGTCGTTTGATTTCTTGCCTACTGCTTCCATGGGTGTGGACTGTGGATCCAAGTAAAATGAAACACTTGAGAACTTCAATATTTTCTCCATTAATCATGATGTTGCTTATCGGTCCAGTTGTGAGGATTTTTGTTTTCTTCATGTTGAGGTGTAATCCATACCGAAGGCTGTAGCCTTTGATCTTCATCAATAAGTGCTTCAAGTCCTTTTCACTTTCAACAAGCAAAGTTGTGTCATCTGCATATTGCAGGTTGTTATTGAGTCTTCCTCCAATCTTGATGCTATGTTCTTCTTCATATAGTCCGGTTTCTCAGATTATTTATTCAGCATACAGATTGAATAAGTATGATGAAAGGATACAACCCTGCTGAATACTTTTCCTGATTTTAAACCATGCATCTGACATCAGCAATGATATCCCTTGTTCCACGTCCTCTTCTGAACCTGGGTTGAATTTCTGGCAGTTTCATGTCCATGTACTGCTGCCACTATTTTTGAATTATCTTCAGTATAATTTAGTAGCATGTGATATTAATGATATTGTTCAATAATTTCCACATTGTTTGATCACCTTTCTTTGGAATGAGCAATTGTGCTTGTCATCAACTGGGGAGAGACTCTAGGCATCAGAGTCTAGGTGGTAATTCATCTCGGATCCCACCCCCCAGATGCCAGAGCCTACAATCAGTACTTTTTTACTGAATCGAATTTACTCCCAACAAGCCAAAAATTGGCCTTTGGGAAGGGTGGGTCAGAACTAGGAAGAGCTCTTTGGCATGATCGGTTCCCAAAAATGAGCACTAGGGGGTAGTATCTAGCTATCAGTGCTTGACAAGAAAAGAGGAAATCTAACAAATGTCCAGGTAAACTTAGATGGAAGATTATTCAGTGCAGTGTTTATCATAATGCCAGCCACGACCCATTGTTGTTGTTGTGTGCCTTTAAGTCGATTCTGACTTACAGTGACCCTATAGGACAGAGTACAGCTGCCCATAAAGGGTTTCCTAGACTGTAATCTTTAGGGGATCAAATCTCTAGGTCTTTTCTCCCCAGAGCTGCTAGTGGGTTCAAACCACTGATCTTTTGGTTAACAGCTAAACGCGCTTAACCATTGTGCCACCAAGGCTCTGCTTCCCATGACCCATTAGTGAACTCAGTTAAATGAGTCCTAACCAGCATCTGTCCCTGGGTGGCACAGAGTTTAGCAATCAGCTACTGGCCGAAAGGTTGGCAGTTCAAGCCCACCCAGAGGCTCCTCGGAAGACAGGCCTGGTGATCTGCTTCCAAAAGGTCACAACCTTGAAAACCCTATGGAGCAGTTCCACTCTGCGCACATGGGTTCACCATGAGTTGGAATCAACTTGATGGCAACTAACAACAACCAGTACTTAAAAATATAAAGTAACTAGAAAAAATGATAGTATAGTAAAACCTGTGAAAGATGGAACCTGTGCAAAGTGGAAACCTGTCAGAGAAGGAAAACTTAAATATTTTCCACTAATAGAAAGTGATAAGACTGCACCACACCAAAGGTGGAAAACTTTTGAGACCCAGAAAAACATGGCAATCCAGTCGAGTTCTCGCTCTCACAAGTTTCACTGTCTAAACACTCATCATTTTGTGAAACTTTAGTTTTAATTTTATTTATATATGTATTGTATGTCAGTCTTGATGCCAAATGTATTTCTTATTGTGGGTCATGGCCAAAAAAGTTTGAAAATCATTATATCTCCCTTAATTACAGATAAAGAAGCTAAATGTCTCTCCATATTTGTAGATGTTTTAAATTCTCCATAGAAAAAAGTTAATTAAAAAAAAAAGCTGAGCTAGGGGAGTAGTCAAATGGCATACTGTAGGCTCACAGGTAGGAGTGGCAAAGCTGGAGCTCAAAGCTAATGGCTTTAATATTAATTTATAAAGTATTTATGAGGGACTGACCATGTTCTAGCCACTGTGCTGAGTAGTGGGGATATAGACGTGAACAGAATAATGACAGCCCCTGACCTCTTAGAGCTTACAGTCCTGTGGGAAAGACAGACATTAGCAACTAATCTCACAAGTAAATATACTGTTACAAACTGTAACAGAGTGCACTGAAGGAAAATGGAGTGCCCTAAGGGAGTAGAACACCAGCACCTAATTAGACTGAGAAGGCTAAGCAAGCTTCTCTGAGAAGGTGACATCTAAGAGCAGCCTGAGTGGACAGCAGTGTGTGTGTGTGTGTGTGTGTGTGTGTGTGTGTGTGTTTTGGGGGGGCATGCTGTGACCATTCCCAGCTGAGGAAACAAGCTGTGTGAAGGTAGTGGAGGCCACCTGGAAGCTGAAAGAGCTTGGGGTGTTCCAGGAACTTCATGGAGACCAGCATGGCTGGACAGGACATAGCCTAAGAGGAGACTAAGAGGTAGGAGGAGCCAGATCTGCAGGACCTCATGAGCCTCATTAGGATTTTTTATTTTATCCTAAAGGGTAGCCATTGAATGGTTTTTAGCAGGGGAAGGACATGATCTGGCTCACGTTTTAAGAAAATATCCCTGGCTCTGAGTGGAGAGTAGACAAGGGGAGCAGAGGTAGCATGAGAGCAAGGAGGCAGTTAGGAGCTGTCGCAGTTATCTGAATGGAAATTGGTGGTGGCCAACCAGCCTTCACCTCTGAAGAGTCAATATACCCTCCACTGCAACCTCACATATCTTCTTTGACCTCATTAAGCTAGCTGTCTTCTGTTAGTACACCAATACCCATCTCCACCCTACCCACTTACTGGGAGTGCTAGTCCTTGTGGACATATCAACTTTGTCCGCCAGCTTCTAGTTGGGTTTGGCCAATGGGGAGCTCCTGTAGGAGATGGGAGGCAAGGAGTTTTCCTTCTCCATCCCTAAAGGGTCATTGCAGACTGGCTCGTCCCTCAACCAAAGGTCACAGCTTCTGTCAGGTGGCTATATCACAAGGCTCTCTGTTTCTTCCCCTCACCCTTAAGGCCTAGGGGTGATAACAGAGCCCTACTGTCACTAGCCCTGGGAACTGCACTGTCCCTTGTGTGCCCTATACCCTGCCCATAGAGTAGTCATTTTATAAAACTTTCCTTAAATAGCCAATTTGAGTGAGTCATCTGTTTCCTGCCAGCCTCCGGCTGATGCACTTCCTACCAAGCTGGCAACATGGTATGCATGGAAGAGCATGGACTTTGGGGTCAGATGAAAGCAGAATTGAATTCCGGCTCTGTCACTTATTAGCGCTGTGATGGGGTAAGTCATTTAGCCTCTCCGAGCCTCAGTTTGTTCATCTCTAAAATGAGGATGGTATTGCCTTCCTTACAGAGCTGTTATGACAATTAGATTAAATAACACATACAAAGGGCTTAGCTCATGCCTAGCACATAGTAGATAATCTGTACATGTTTATTCTGTTCTTCTTCCTCCCCCACAACTGAACAAGCCTTAATTACACTGCATGTGTCAAGCATCATGCTAAGCACTAGGGGGTGGGGGAGAGACAAAGCAGCTGTTTTTGCTTGTAGGGAGGTCACAGTTTTACAAAGGAAATATGCAGCTCCTCCTCAATTTGGTCTCCCTCAAAGGGGAGAGTAGTGAGTGCTTCATTTCAAACCATTCGCTTATTCAGCAGGTATATACTGTTTGACTACTGTGTGGCAGCCATCTTTTCAGAGGCTGGAGATAAAGCAGTGAACAGGCAGTGTAAATATTTGTGGTAATCAGAAAAGGCTTCAAAGGGGAGGTTGAATTTACTTTTAGCTTTAAAGGAGCTGTACTTAAAGGTAGGGCATATCTACCTCCCTGGGGACAGACCTTGTGGGTCCTCTCCTCCTCACCTCCTCAGAGAGCTGGCTCAACTCCCCAGATTGAGAATCCAGACCTTAATTAGCCACAGTTACTCCTGGGGGTGTATTATATCCCCTCAGGTGTGCTGGGAGCAGAAAGTACCTTGAGAAGTCTGCCTTAAAGGATTTCTCCAGGTGTGGTGGGGCAGCTGGAGGGGGCAGAAAACCCAGGACAGTGACTAGTACAAGGTGACTGAAAGGGGGGCATGTAGAGAGGGGAGCGGTGGAACATGAAACATTAAAAAACTGGGTTGAGTCCAGATTGCTAAACCAAGCAGTTTGAATCTGAATGCATAGACACTGGCTTTGAGGAGCGATCAGAACCAATTGGAACTGGGCTTCCGAAGGCTTTGTCTGATAATGGTGTAAGATGGGTGAGGGCTGGAGGCAGTTGCAGTGGGCCAGGCGTGAGGACCCAAGGGCCCGCATCTGGGTGATGGCAGTGGAAATGGAAGGAAGGATCACACCCTCTGCACTCATTCACAAAATGTTTATTTGAGCACCCATAAGGACTAGGCAATGATGTTGCAAAGATGACACGACATACAATCACATCAGCAAACATTTTTGCAAAGAAAAAGACTGAGCTTTAAATAGATTAAAACATTGCCCAAAGTGACCAGAAAACCAAACCAAACCTGTTGCCTTCGAGTCAATTTCCATAGAGTTTCCAAGAAGCAACTGGTGGATTCAAACTGCTGACCTTTTGGTTAGCAGCAGAGATCTTAACTACTGCACCACCAGGGCTCTGCCCACGGTGACAGAGGTAAGTAAATAGTGGAACCAGGATCCTAACCTAGTCAGTCTGAGTCCAGCACCCACCATCTTACCCACTCTCTTCCCCCCACACTCCACCCTCCTTACCCACAAGAAACTCAAAGTGTGAGGGCAGCCCCAATAACTACCCCACAGCTTGAGGAGTGCAGTGACAGAGACATGTAATGAAGGCGGAAGTAATTTGTTAGGCTGAACTCCTGGAAGGTGCAAATGGTTAACAAGATCAGCTGCTAACCAGAAGGTTGGCAGTTTGAGTCCACCCAGAGGCACCTAGAAAAAAAGGCCTGGAGACCTACTTTCAAAAAATCATAGCCATTGAAAACCCTATGGAGCACAGTTCTACTCTGTACACATGGGGTCACCATAAGTCATAATCAACTTAATGGCAACTGGTGTCTTAGGCTGGGTTCTCTAGAGAAGCAAAACCAGTAAAGCATATAAGTATATATATACAGAGATTTATATTAAGGAAACAGCTCACACGATTATAGAGGCTAGAATGTCCCAAGTCCATGGATCCGGGTAGAGGCCTCTCCCAGTTCATGCAGCCACAGGTCAGGGAACAGGGCTCTGCTCACAGGCTGTGAAGATTGACAGATCCCAAGTTTGGCAGATAGGCTGACAGCTCAAGTTCCAAGAACCAGAGGTCAGACAAACAGGAGGCAGCTGCAGGATCCAAAGTGAGCAAAAGCCAGAAAGTCTGCTTATATTCAGATGCAGGCCACACCCCCAAGGAAACTCCCTTTCCACTGATTGGCTACTCACCACATATTCAATCATGGGAGTAATCATATATAAACACTGAGAATCATGGCCCAGCCAAATTGACACACAATCTTAACCATCACAACTGGTTTGGTTTGGTTTGGTTTCGAGGGGGTGGCTAGAAAAACCTCCTCCAGGAGCCTGGTCTGATGATCTGTTCATTCAGTTATTTGACAAATACGTTTCAAGGACTGCTATGTGCTAAGCACTATTTTAGGGACTTGGGATACAGCTGTGAATAAACAAGAATAATGCCTGCCCTTGTGGAGCTTGCATTATACTGGAAAGGGTTATGTCTTACATGTGTTGAGTTCTTTCTGTGTGCCAGGCACTGTTCTAAGAACTTTATATCTATTAACTCCTTCAATCCTCATAATAACCCTATGAGGTAGATTCCATTCTTACCCCATTTTACAGATGAGAAAACTGAGGCACAGAGAAGTCATAAATGGCTTGCCATGATCCCAGAGCTGGTAAGTGGTGGAACCCTAAAGTTTGCTGGGGAGCTAGGGGTGGGAAGAAGTGCCTTCTGGAGACAAGCAACTACAGGAGCAAAGATAGAAAGACAAGGAGAACCTGGCATTCTCAAGGTTCAACAGTGCTGCAGTGTAAGACCGGGGAGCGGGGAGATGGAAGAGAGGAGGACTGATAAGGGATGAAGGGAACATAGGCAAGGGCCAGATCGTTTAAGCGGCTGTGGATTCCAGGTTTGCCAGTCAGGACTGTATTCCATGAACACCAAGGAGCCACTGAAGCACCTTAAACAGGGAAGACATATGCTTTGGTTTGTATTTCAGAAAAATACTTCTTGAATGCAAGAGAGGAGGGTGATAACATTGTCAGGGGCACTGGAGTTGGAAAGGCTGTGACAAGGGGCCAGGTGAGGGAGGTTTAGAGCTGTGAAAACAGAGTCAGGAGCAAAGGAGGCGGGGAAGAAGAGACCAATTCAGGAAACACAAACATGTGAGATCGACAGAAGGAAATTGATTGGATGTGTGGGAAAAGGAAAATGTCATTTTATTTTTAAGCTAACACTTCTTGAATGTCTATATGCTAGGCATTGAGCCAAGCAGGCATTATCTCATTTGATCCGCACAACAGGAATTATCTCATTCAATTGTCACATTTACCCATTAGGTAAATCCTCTTCTCATCTTGACTCACAGGTGAGGAGACAGGGATTTGGGAAGGTTAAGTAACTTGCCTGAGGTCACACAGCTGGTAAGCGGCAGATAGGTTTTGGAGTCAGGACTGTCTGATTCTAAACTGTGGTTTGTTTTTTTTAAATTGTGATTTAAGTGAAAGTTTAGAGTTCGAGTCAGTTTCTCATACAAAAGTTTATACACACATGGCTATGTGACCCTAGCTGCTCTCCCTATGATGTGCCAGCACACTCTTCCTTTCCACCCTGGATTTCCTGTGTCCATTCAACCAGCTCCGGTCCCTTTTTGCCTTCTCATCTCGCCTCCAAACAGGAGCTGCCGATTTAGTCTCATGTATCTACTTGAGCTAAGAAGCACTCTCTTCATGAATATCATTTTATGTTCCATAATCCAGTCTAATCTTTGTCTAAAGAGTTGGCTTCGGGAGTAGTTTCAGTTCTGAGCTAACAGAGAGTCCAGGGGCCATGTCTTTCAGAGTCCCTCCAGTCTCAGTCAGACCATTAAGTGTGGTTTTTTTACTGGAATTTGAGTTCTGCACCCTACTTTTCTCCTGCTCCATCAGGGACTCTTTGTTGTGTTCCCTGTCAGGGCGTTCATTGGTGGTAGCCGGGCACCATCCAGTTCTTCTGGTCTCAGGCTGATGGAGTTTCTGGTTTATGTGGCCCTTTCTGTCTCTTGGGCTAATATTTTCCTTGTGTCTTTGGTATTCTTCATTCTCCTTTGCTCCAGGTGGGTTGGGACCAATTGATGTATCTTAGATGGCCACTTACTAGCATTTAAGACCCTAGACACCGCTTAGCAAAGTAGGATGCAGAACATTTTCTTAATAAACTTTGTTATGGCAATTGACCTAGATAGCCCCTGAAACCATGGTCCCCAGACCCCTGCCCCTGCTGCTCTGTCCCTCAAAGTGTTTGGTTGTATTCAGGAAACTTCTTAGCTTTTGGTTTAGTCCAATTATGCTGACTTCCCCTGTATTGTGTGTTGTCCTTTCCTTCACCTAAGATAATTTTTATCTGCTATCTAGTTAGTGAATACTCCTCTCCCTCCCTCCCCACCATCATAACCATCAAAGAATGCTTTCTGCTGTGTTTAAACCATTTCTTGTGTTCTCATAATAGTGGTCTCATACAGTATTTATCCTTTTGAGACTGACTGATTTTATTCAGCATATTGCCTTCCAGATTCATCCATGTTACGAGATGTTTCGCAGATTTATCGTTATTCTTTATCGATGCATGGTATTCCATTGTGTGAATATACCATAACTTGTTTATACATTCATCCACTGATGGGCACTTAGGTTGTTTCCATCTTTTTGCTATTGTGAACAGTGCTGCAATGAACGTGGGTGTGCATATATCTATTCGTGTGATGGCTCTTATTTCTCTCGGATATATTCCAAGGAGTGGGATTGCTGGATTGTACAGTACTTCTATTTCTAGCTTCTTAAGGAAGTGCCAAATCGATTTCCAAAGTGGTTGTACCATTTTACATTTCTACCAACAGCGTATAAGTGTTCCAGCCTCTCCACAACCTCTCCAACATTTATTGTTTTGTATATTTTGGATTAATGTTAGCCTTGCTGGGGTGAGATGGTATCTCATTGTAGTTTTGATTTGCATTTCTCTAACTGCTAATGATCCTGAGCATATCCTCATGTATCTGGTAGCTGCGTGAATGTCTTCTTTGGTGAAGTGCCTATTCATATCCTTTGCCCATTTTTTAATTGGGTTGTCTTTTTGCTTTGAGGTTTTGCAGTATCTTGTAGATTTTAGAGATTAGACACAGATCAGATTTGTCACAGTCAAAAATTGTTTCCAAGTATGTAGATTGTCTTTTTACAATTTTGGTGAAGTCTTTTGATGAGCATAAGTGTTTGATTTTTAGGAGCTCCCAGTTATCTAGTTTCTCTTCTGGTATTTGTTCATTGTTAGTAACGTTTTGTAGTCGGCGTATGCTATGTACTAGGGCTCCTAGTGTTGTCCCTATTTTTTTCTTCTGTGATCTTTATTGTTTTAGATTTTATATTTAGGTCTTTGATCCATTTTGAGTTAGTTTTTGTGCATGGTGTGAGGTATGGCTCTTGTTTCAGTTTTTTGCAGATGGATATGCAGTTATGCCAGCACTATTTGTTAAAGAGACTGTCTTTTCCTGAATTAACGGACTTTGGGCCTTTGTCAAATATCAGCTGCTCATAGGTGGATGAATTTATGTCTGAATTCTCAATTCTGTTCCATTGGTCTATGTATCTGTTGTTGTACCAGTACCAGGCTGTTTTGACTACTGTGGTAGTATAATAGGTTCTAAAATCAGGTAGTGTGAGGCCTCCCACTTTGTTCTTCTTCTTCAGTAATGCTTTACTTACCCAGGGCCTCTTCTCTTTCCATATGAAGTTGGTGGTTTATTTCTCCATCTTGTTAAAAAATGCTGTTGGAATTTGGATTGGGATTGCATCGTATCTGTAGATCACTTTGGGTAGAATTGATATTTTCACAATGTTGAAGTCTTCCTATCCATGAGCAAGGTATGTTTTTCCACTTACGCAGGTCTCTTTTGGTTTCTTGCAGTAGGGTCTTGTAGTTTTCATTGTATAGGTCTCTTATGTCTCTGATTAGATTGATTCCTAAGTATTTTATCTCCTTGGGGGCTACTGTAAATGGTATTGATTTGGTGATTTCCTCTTCGAAGTTCTCTTTGTTGGTGTAAAGGAATCCAATTGATTTTTGTATGTTTATCTCGTATCCTGAAACTTTGCTGAAATCTGTTAGTTCCAGCAGTTTTCTTGTGGATTCTTTGGGATTTTCTGTGTATAAGATCATATCATCGGCAAATAGAGATACTTTGACTTCTTCCCTACCAATTTAGATGACTTTATTTCTTTTTCTAGCCTAATTGCTCTGGCTAGGACCTCCAACACGATGTTGAATAAGAGTCGTGATAAAGAGCATCCTTGTCTGTTCCCATTCTCAAGGGGAATGCTTTCAAAGTCTCTCCATTTAGGATGATGTTGGCTGTTGGCCTTGTATAAATGCTCTTAATCATACTAAGGAATTTCCCTTCTATTCCTATTTTGTTGAGAGTTTTTATCATAAATGGGTGTTGGACTTTGTCAAATGCCTTTTCTGCATCAATTGATAAGATCATGTGGTTCTTGTCTTTTGTGTTATTAATGTGATGGATTACACTGATTGTTTTTCTAATGTTGAACCATCCCTGCATACCTGGTATAAATCCCACTTGATCATGGTGAATTATATTTTGATATGTTGCTGAATTCTATTGGCTAGAATTTTGTTGAGGATTTTTGCGTCAATGTTCATGAGGGATATTGGTCTGTAATTTTCTTTTTTTGTGATGTCTTTACCTGGTTTTGGTATCAGGGTTATGCTGGCTTCATAGAACGAGTTTGGGAATATTCCATCCTTTTCTGTGCTCTGTAATACCTTCAGTAGTAGTGGCGTTTGGTAGAATTCTCCAGTGAAGCCATCCAGGCCACGGCTTTTTTTGTTGTTGTTGCTGGTAGTTTTTAAATTATCTTTTCAATCTCTTCTTTTGTTTTGGGTTTATTTAATTGTTCTACCTCTGTTTGTGTTAATTTAGGTAGGTAGTGAGTTTCTAGAAATTTGTCCACTTCCTCTAGGTTTTCAAATTTGTTAGAGTATTGTCATAGTATTCTGTTATGATTCTTTTAATTTCAGTTGGGTCTGTTGTGATATTGCCCATCTCATTTCTTGTTTGGCTTATTTGCTTCCTCTCCTGTTTTTCTTTTGTCAGTTTGGCCAGTGGTTTATCGATTTTGCTGATCTTTTCAAAGAACCAGCTTTTGGTCTTGTTAACTCTTTCAATTGTTTTTCTATTCTCTATTTCATTTAATGTTGCTCTAATTCTTACTATCTGCTTTCTTCTGGTGCTGGAGGGCTTCTTTTGCTGCTCTCTTTCTATTTGTTTGAGTTGTAGGGTTAATGTTTTGATTTTGGCCCTTTCTTCTTTTTGGATGTGTGCATTTATGGCTATAAACTAACCTCAGAGCACTGCTTTTGCTGTGTTTCAAAGGTTCTGGTAGGATGTGTTTTCATTCTCATTTGATTTTATTGATTTCTTCCATAACCCTGTAGTTTCTGAGCAAGGTGTTGTTCAGTTTCCATGTGTTTGATTTTTTTTCCTTGCTTTTTCTGTTTTTGATTTCTACTTATGGCTTAATGGTCTGAAAAGATGCTTTGTAATATTTCGATGCTGTGGATTTTGTTAAGGCTTGCTTTATGGCATAATATGTGGTCTCTTCTGGAGAATGTGTGCGTTGGAAAAGAAAGTATACTTGGCTGCTGTTGGGTGGAGTGTTCGGCATATGTCTATGATATCAAGTTGGTTGATTGTAACATTCAGGTCCTCTATGTCTTTGTTGACCTTCTTTCTGGATGTTCTGTCCTTCACCAAAAGTGGTGTGTTGAAGTCTCCTACTACTATCGTGGAGCTGTCTATCTCTCTTTTCAATGCTGTTAGAGTTTGTTTTATGTATTTTGGAGCTCTGTCATTGGGTGCATAAATATTTATTATAGTTATGTCCTTCTGGTGTATTGATCCTTTAATCATTATATAGTGTCCTTCCTGATCCTTTGTGGTGGATTTTACTTTAAAGCCTATTTTGTCAGAGATTACTATTGCCACTTCTGCACTTTTTTGTGTTGTTTGCTTGATATATTTTTTTCCTTCCTTTGAGTTTTAGTTTGTTTGTGTTTTTAAGTCTAAGGTGTGTCTCTTTTGGGCAGCATATAGATGGATCATGCTTTTTTATCCATTCTGCCACTCTCTGTCTCTCTGTTGGAGCATTTAGTCCATTTACATTCAGCGTAATTATTGATAGGTATGAGTTTAGTGCTGTCATTTTCATGCCTTTTTTTGTGTGTGTTGGTCACAGTTTCTTTGTTTCACTTAATTTTCTGTGCTGAATCATTTTTCTTTATATATTTTCTTTTCATTGTTGTTGACTTTGTACTTGCTGAGTCTTTATATTTTTCTTGTTTTTTTTTATTTTACTTGTAGGTTTGTTAGTTTCCTTTGTGGTTACCTTAATATTTTCCTTTATTTTTCTGAGTTTATACCAGTCTTTCATTTCTTTATATCGCCTTGACTTCCTCTCCATATGAAAGATCTATGAGTACATTTTTAGTCGCTCTTTTTTGTTTTAATGTTGTCATCTTTTACATATTGACGTCTGTTTCCCTATTTTCAGTGTTTTAGCTTTGATTTATTTTATTTTGCTTTTTTTTAATGTCACTCTTTTCTTTTCTTGATTAATTTTTTTTTTATTGTACTTTAGGTGAAAGTTTACAGAACAAAGAGTTTCTTATTAAACAGTGAGTACACAGATTGTTTTATGACATTGGTTAACAGCCCCACAACATGTCAACACTCTCCCTTCTAGACCTTTTTTTTTTTTTTTTTTTTTTTTGGTGAAAATATACATAGCCAAAGATACACCATTTCAAAAATTCCTACATGTACAATTCAGTGACATTGATTATGTTCTTCCAGTTGTTCTGCTATTCTCACTTCAGATGAAGGTTTACAGAACAAAACAGTTTCTCATTAAACAGTACACAAGTTGCCCCATGACAA
>NW_004443977.1:9393270-9394496 GCF_000243295.1 Trichechus manatus latirostris
GTGGGTTTTGCAGTCAGACTATGAGCACCCAGTGCTGTTGGCTGTAAGGACTCGGGGGGCAGCTCTTATTCTTGGGCCCCTGTAGCAGGTGGCTAGGTGGTGTGGGTGGAGCCACTAGTCCTCAGGCCCCTGATGTGGGTAGGTGAAGACCCTGCTTAATGGGCAGAGCAGTGTCAAATGTCAAGAACCTGCAACTTCACAGATGAAACAGTTGAAGTTAGACTTCGGGTATATACCCTGTTGTACTGCGGTAATGAGGGCCTACACTGTTGAAATGGGCCCACACAAGTCTATGCAGGGGGAAAGGCACTCATAGTCCATGGATTCCTTATGCCTGTGCCTAGGCAAAGGAGCTGTGCTCACCTTGTGTTCCTGGCTTAATGGAGTCAGCAGTTTATTTTTTCCCTTGTTTGTTAATTTGTTCACTCTCCAAGGCCAGGAGAATGGCTCAGGGCGTGTGACGGATCCTACTTCTGGCCAAAGGACTCGGCAATTGCTGAAGCTGGTCTGGGATCCACTGCAGAGCATGAAGTGGGGAGGTAAATGAGAGAGAGGTTTTTCCCTAAGGGTGGTGTTTTTGATCAGTGCGGTAGGCTGGACACAACTACTTATCTTTCTTTGATCAAGGGCCACTTCTCACTGGTTCTGGATGGCTGAGTAGACTCTCTGCTGCTGGGTCTCTCCTGATGCAGAAAACGCCTCCCGTGTGCCGCTGCTTGCCTGCCTCACTGCTCACCCCCAAGCTGATCTGGACTGAAGGGCTCAGGCTTTCACCAGATCAGGTCTGGCAACTCCTTGCTGCTCCCGAACCGTCTCACTCTCCCACTGCCACTCAGTCTGGTTCCTCAACTTTGCCTTTGATGTTCAGGGCTCCTATATTGTCATATATAATCGATTCACTTGTTTTTTCGGGTCTTTGTTGTAACAGGGAACACCGCAAGCATCTGACTACTCCGCCATCTTGTCCCTGTCCCACAAGTATACTTTCTTTACCAACGCACATGGAATAGTCTTCAGAATAGACCACGTATTAGGCCATAAAGAAAGCCTTAACAGCTTAACAGAATCCAAAGCATTGAAATATTACAAAACATCTTTTCTGATCATAAAGCCATAAAAGTAGAAATCAATAACAGAAAAAGCAAGGAAAAAAAATCAAACACATGGAAACTGAACAACACCTTGCTCAGAAACTACAGGGTTATGGAAGAAATCAATAAAATCAA
>NW_004443977.1:9402783-9432818 GCF_000243295.1 Trichechus manatus latirostris
AGAGTCCCACATAATTCTTAGGATTTCTTCATTTTTTAAATTCTTTTATCTGATTTTTCCTCAAATAAGTTGGTGTCAAGTGCTTTATCTTCAGTCTCACTAATTCTGACTTCCATTGCCTCAATTCTGCTCCTCAAGTTATCTAATTCTGAAATTTTATTTGTTAATCTTCTGGATTTCTGTTTGCTGTCTCTCTGTGGATTCTTGCAGTCTGTTAAATTTGTCATTGTGCTCTTCTATAATCTTCTTAAGTTCCTCTGTTCCTTTGTCTGTGTGTTCCTTGGCTTGTTCTGCATTTTGCCTTATCTCCTTCCTGATTCTTGAAGAGTTCTGTATATTAATCTTTTGTCTTCTTCCTCCAGTAATTCCAAGAAGTTCTCTTCCTCTGGAAAGTTTCTTTCTTTCTTTTTTTTTTTTTAATTGTGCTTTAAATGAAAGTTTACAGTTCAAGTTATTTTCTCATATAAAGCTTTATACACACACTGCTATGTGACCCTAGTTGCACTCCCCATACTGTGAAAGCACACTCCTCATTTCCAACCCAGGTTTCCTGTGTCCATTCAACCAGCTCCTGTCCCTTTCTGCCTTCTCATCTCACTTCCAGATGGGAGCTGCCCATTTAGTCTCATATATCTACTTGAGCTAAGAAGCACACTCTTCACGAGTATCATTTTATGTTTTATATTCCAGTCTAATCTTTGTCTGAAGAGTTGGCTTCAGGAATGGCTTTAGTTTTAGGCTAACAGAGAGTCCAGGGGCCATGTCTTCTAGGGTGGAAAATTTCTTGATTCTTTGTTTTGGGCGATTGCTGAAGCCATCATAGTCTGCCTCTTTATGTGATTTGATATTGACTGTTGTCTCCAAGCCATCGATAAGTTATTATATTTATTTATTAAGTTTGCTTACTGTGTCCTAGCTTCTTGTTTTAATATGCCCAAATAGGCTGCTTATGTGAGCTAGTTTGATTATTGACACCTTTGAAGCTCTAATATTCTGTCACCAGGTGATTAGATCTGTTACTAGGTATGTGAGCTCAGGAGTCCATTTACTTTTCTTGTATGGATTCAGCTCAGGTGTCAAGATAGTCAGTCACCAAGTGTGTGGTGCAGGCTCTCACCTACAGTCCTAGATGGGCAGGGGTGGTTAGAGTGGGCACAGGTATCTGGCTGCAGTAAGGTGTCATGCACTGCGAAAGGCAGGGGGCTGACGTTTGCCTCTGAGTGCCTTGGAGGAAAGCATATCCCTGTTCCCTAGAGCATGTAGGTGGGTGGGTTTTACAGCTGGACTATGGGCACCCAGTGCTGTTGGCTGTAAGGACTGGGAAGCACCACTTATTCTTGGACCTCTGTTGCAGGTGGCTAAGTAGCGTGGGTGGAGCCATCAGTCCTCAGGCCCCTGATGTGGGTAGGTGAGGACCCTGTTTAATGGGCAGAGCAGTATCAAATGTCACAAACCTGCCACTCCACTATATAGCTGATACAATGAAGTTAGGCTTCAGGTATATACCCTGTTGTTCTGTGCTACGCTGTTGAAATGGGCCCACACAGGTCTATACAGGGGTGAAAGCCATTCAAAGTCGGTGGACCCCTTATGCCTGTGCCTAGGCAAAGGAGCTTTGCCTGCCCTGAGTTCCGGGCTTAGAGGAGCTGGCAGATTATTTTTTCCTGTTTGTTAATTTGTTCCCTCTCCAAGGCCAGGAGAATGGCTCAGGGCATGTTAGGGGTCCTACTTCCGGCCCAGTGGACGGGGCGATCACTGATGCCGGCCTGGCACCAGTGCAGAGCAGGGTGGGAGTGGGTAAATCTGAGAGAGAGTCTTCCCAAAGGGGTTGTTTTTTGATCTGTGCAGTAGGTTAAATGCATGTACTTACCTTTTGCTGATTGAGTGCCGCTTTTCACTGGCTTTGGAAGCCTGAGCAAACTCTCTGCCACTCAGTCTCCTGACGTGGAAAACACGTCCCAAATGCCACTGGTTGTTTCACTGCGCATGCTAGCTGATCCAGCCTGCAGGACGCTGGCTCCTTCCAGCTCAGGTCTAGCAACTCCTCACTGCTTCCAAACAGTCTCTCCCTACCCCTGCCACTAGTCTGATTCTTCAACTTTGCCTTTGATGTTCAGGGTTCCTAGATTGTCATATATAATTAATTCACTTGTTTTTTTGGGTCTTTGTTGTAAGAGGGACCACTGGAAGCATCTGATGACTCTGCCATCTTGGCCCCGCCTTCCCCCAAACTGTGTATTACCAACCCTGTTTATGAGGCAACAAGAGTGTGGTGCCATCTGCCAAGACTGGGGACACTGAAGAAGTCGGTTGGGTTGGGATGAGGATGATAGGTCAGCTTTGGTCAAATTAAGTTGAGGAGCCTCTGAGACATCGAAGTGGAGATGACCACAAAAGAGGATGGGCATTTAGCTCAAGAGAAGGTTAGGGTGGAAATCTCTATTGTAGAGTAATGAATATGTAGATGATAGCTGACATCGGGGGAGCCGTGAATGGAGGGCAGGAAGAGAAGAGGGTCAAAGACTGAACTCTGGGGAGCTTGCACATATGAGTGAGAGAGATCCAGAAAAGACAGTGACAGAGGAGGCGAAGGAAAAAAAAGGCATGGTCCATTGTGACAACTGCTGCCCAGAGGTTAAGTAACAAGGACTGAACAGTGTCAAATGGGTTTGACATTCAAGGGGCCAGAGCCAAATTAGGATGAAGTGGTGGGGGCAGAAGCCCAATGGAGTAGCCTGAGAATGGATGCAAGTGAAGAGAGGAGACAACAAGGAGGATTACTTTCTTTGTTCTAATAAAATAATAATTTATATATTGATTAAAATAGTTGTTGTTGTTAGGTGCTGTCTTAGTCCTCTAGTGCTGCTGTAACAGAAATACCACAAATGGATAGCTTCAATAAAGAGAAATTTATTCCCTCACAGTCTAGTACGTTACAAGTCCAAATTCAGGGTGTCGGCTCCAGAGGAAGGCTTTCTCCGTCGGCTGTGGAGGAAGTCCTTGTCATCAGTCTTCCCTTGGTCTGGGAGCATCTCAGTGCCGGAGCCTCGGGTCCAAAGGACATGCTCTGCTCCCAGCACTGCTTTCTTAGTGGTGTGAGGTCCTCCGTTCTCTGCTTTCTTCCCTTTCTTTTTATCTCTTGTAAGATAAAAGGTGGTCAAGTTCACAGCCTAGGGAAGCTCCCTTTACATTGGATCAGGGATGTGACCTTCGTAAGGGTGTTATACAGTCCCACTCTAATCCTCTTTAACATAAAATTACAATCACAAAATGGAGGACAACCACACAATATTGGGAATCATGGCCCAGCCAAATTGATACACATATTTCTGGGGGGACATAATTCAATCCATGACACGTGCCATTGAGTTGGTTCTGACTCATAGAGACCATATGTACAACAGAATGAAACACTGCCAGGTCCTGCACCATCAGCATGATCTTTGTTATGCTTGAGCCCATTGTTGCAGCCACTGTGTCAGTCCATCTCGTTGAGGGTCTTTCTCTTTTGCGCTGACCCTCTACTTTACCAAGCAGATGTTCTTCTCCAGGGACTGGTTCCTCCTGATAACATGTCCAAAGTATGTGAGATGAAGTCTCACCATCCTTGCCTCTAAGGAATATTCTGGCTGTGCTTTTTCCAAGACAGATTTGTTCATTCTTTTGACAGTCCATGGTATATTCAACATTTTTATTATAAAAAGTCAGAGAAGATTTGAAAAGTATTAAAAAAAATATTCCATTAGCCCATGAAAGATCATCACGGGTAACGTTTTTGAATTTTTTCTATGCATTTTTATTTACAGAGTTGTAATCATATCACTTATATGAAATTTATACAATTTTGTAACCTGTTTTTACCCTACTTTACATTAAAATGTAAAATTTAGCAACACTACTAATTGGGGTACTTTTGGCTGCAAGTATCAGAAAACCCAGCTAACAGTGGTTTAAACAATAAGGACAATTATCTCACATAGCAGAAGCCCAGGGCCAGGGTAATTCCAGCATTGGTTAATTCAGGGGCCCTTTTATGTCTTTGAGGAGACCTGGTGGTGCAGTGGTTAAGAGCTCAGGCTGCTAACCAAAAGGTCGGCGGTTAGAATCCACCAGCCACTCCTTGGAAACCCTATGGGGCAGCGCTGTCCTATAGGGTCACTATGAGTCGGAATCGACTCAATGGCAACAGGTTTGGGTACGAGTTTTGATGCATATTAGCAAGTAATATGTGAATGCCCATCCCCCCATATTCTTAGAAATCTTCAGAATTTTCTTATTGTTTTTAATCCTTGCTATTTTGATAGGTAACAATCATCTCATTGTTTAAATTGCATTTTCTTGATTCTTTTCAGATTTAACATTTTTTCATATTTATTAGTCATTTATACATTTATTAACTAGAGTCTTTGTGTTTTCTTATTTATTTAAGGTCTTTGTATATTAAGTGTATTAACTCTTGACAAATTTGAGGCAAATATTCTCCACAGTTTTCTTTGGCTTTTTCTTTTGTTCATGTTGTTTTATGACATATGAAAACCAAATAAAAACAAACTGGTTGCCATCGAGTCCATTCCAACTCATAGCAACCCTATAGGACAGAGTAGAACCACCCCATAGGATTTCTAAGGAGTGGCTGGTGGATCTGAACTGCCAACCTTTTTGATTAGCAGCCTAACTCTTAACTACCGTGCCACCAGAGCTCCTTATAACATATAGAAGACTTAAAAATTTTAAAGTAGCCAGATAGAGTAATTCTGTCTCTTGTTAGATCTTTAGTTGCTTTTTGCCTGAGTTCAAAAGTAATATATGCCTATTACAGAAAATTAGAAAAACACTTTTATTGCTTTTAATCTTAGAAAGTCCTCTGCTACCCAGAGAGTGAACATATATTTAATTTTCTTTTAATTTCATATAGTGTAGCTTTATATCCTTAACACGTTAGTTCACCTGCAATTTATTTGGGTGTGAAGCACAGGTCTAAATTGCTCTCTTCCAAATAGCTAATCAGTTATCCAAGCACCATGTCTTTTCAGCATCATTAATGACTAATCCTCCTGTTTCCCAGTTTCTGCCAGCTAAATTTGCAATAATGCTGCATAACAAACCAACCCAAAACTCAGAGGCATACAACAATAAGAATTCACTTCTCGCTCATGCACTTGAGGGCAGGCTGAGTTTCAGTCATCTGGGCTGGGCTGACTTCCAGGTTGTGAGTGGGGTCCAGGTCTGTCTCATGTGTTTTTCATCCTCCTTAGACCAGCAACTATCTGATGGATAAAAGTGATGGTGAACGTCATGAACACAGAAACAAGTTCAACTGCAATAGCACATTTAAGGCCTCTGCTTGTATCGTGTCTGCTAACATTCTGGTGGCCAAAGCAAATCACAAGGCCAAGCCCAACATCAATGGGATGGGGAAATATATTTCACCTCACTGAAAAGGTACATAGTCACATGGTGAAGGGTGCATTTACAGGGAGAGATGAAGAACTGAGAACTGAAATGCAATCTACAGCACCCTAAGACAGCCTTTCAGGAAACTAGGTTATACTGAGATAAAGACAGAACAGAATCTAGAAGGGGACCCAAGGTCAAGGGAGTTTTTTTTTTTATTTTTGTTTTTAAGACAGAGAGATACTTGAGTTTGCTTATAGGGTATGGTAAAGTGGTGACCAGAAGAGAAAGCACTTGACTATATGAACAAAAAGGGCTAATAGCACTTCCTCTAAATATTCATATGTTAGTAGTAAACCTTGTAGAGGGGCAAATGGCCACAGAAACTGTTTTCTTTAAGAAGGATATTTGCTGAGATAAAAGGAATTGAAGTTGAGGTTTGAGGTTTGGAATAACAACTGTGGATAATGAGAGGAGACCACAGGAAAATAAAAGCACTGCCAAGCTTTGATGTTGGGGGCCCTAGTGAGGCCTGAATTGTAATGGCCCTGATTCATATGAGATGGCGGTTTTCTCTAGCCCTGTCTATGAGGTTGGAGCAGAAAGGGTGGAATGTGGGTTGGTACAATGAGCTCAAGCACAACAACGATTATGATGATGGCAGAGGACCTGGCAGTGTTTCGTTCTGTTGTACATAGGGTCGCTATCAGTTGGAACCAACCTGATAGCACCTAACAACAGGCAGGTGTGGAGGTTGGAAGGCTAAGGGTATTGGAGGGACAAAGGGGAGAGGAAGCTGCCAGATGGTAAGTAGTTCAAGGGATTGTGCCCAAATCCTGGCTGGGAGGGAAGAAATATGGGCAGGAGGGGCTGAAGTGCTCGAAGAAAACAAATGGTTTGAGGGGCTGGAGATGGAGGACCATATGTAGTGGGGATAAAGGAGTCAAAGAGAAGGATGCTGGAGTTTAGGTTTTCAGAAGTAGAGAAGTTCCAGGTGAATCCAGGGTGTGACCATATGCATTGGCTGCTGACTTGAGGCGAAAGCTTTGGAACTGAGGTCAGGATCGGAAGCCAAGGCAGAGTTTAGAATCACCTGTGTAAAATGCAGACTCCTGGGCCCCACCCAGGCCTACTGAGTCTGAATCTCTGGAGGTGGGTGTCCAAGGGTCTGCATTTTAACAAGCTCCCTAAGTTGTTCTTAGGCCCCCTAAAGTCTGAGAACGCTGAGCTAAGATATCAAATGAGCCATGCTTGTTGGAATTACCTGATTGGCAGGAATCAGGCAAGAAGTCTAAAAAACAGATGTCTAACTCCTCAGAGAGTATGGGCTGGGTCAGAAGATGGGACTGATGCAGAGAGGTGGAAAGAAGTTTTTACATGAGGGAGGAAGGGTAATGGTCTTGACCCGGCATGGAACTAGTGCATCCCTTTCCAACCTGGAGATGCAACAGTGTAGGTGGTTGAAGGTTTCTCCTCCAGAAGATAGAACAGTGGTAGGGATGGAAGGGAATAGAAGACAGGGGTCATATTTAGTCAGAATAAGGCAGGGCGGGGGTTCTATGAGAAGGCAGAGGATGCAGGGAGGAGTTTGCAACAAAATCAGGGTTCCAGGGTGTACAGGGCAAAGGCTCAGGGGGAAGTCCACAGTGGGAAGGTGAGCTCGGGGTGGGGGCAGCTGAGCTGAGTGGTGGACAGATGATCCCACCCACCACATCTGCATTTGGTTAATTTTCCCAAATTGAACTAACTTCTCCCCCCGGTCCAACCAGATGTCTCTTTTCTTTAACATTCAAACAGCTCCAATCATCTCAGCTCCTTCATGATTGCGTCACCATCATCATCATCATCATCATCATCATCATCATCATCATCATCAATACCAGTGATTTCCTAAACAGCAACCAAATACCAAGCATCAAGCTTGATCCATGATGCAAAGATGAAGGCAGGCTCTCCACCCTAGGGATACTCCCAGGCCAGTTGGAAAGGCAGGATGCAGACACCAAGGACAGGCAGCCTGGGCTGGCAGGTGGAACAAGGGGCAGACATGAGAAGGCCCTCAGAACCTGGAAGGGAGCTTGCTCTTTGTGAGTTAAACTCTAAAACCACCACATCACAGGCAAACCTGCAGGATGGCCAGTCACCTGATCCAGGTCATTCATGGGTATCTCCAAAGAGGCAAACCTTAGCCTTGGCAGTGCTCTCTGCAAAGCTGCTCAGGGGAGGAGGTCAAGGCCAAAGATGTGGAGTGTATGAATTCCTCAGACACAACTCTTCTGAGGGGCCTGAAGGAACAGGCAGCCTTCCCTGAAACCACTAGCCACGTGCAGCAGCCAGGCTTGTTCTGACTCTCCTCACAACCAGCCTTCCTGAGTAGGGTTTGGCTTCTGCACAAGTCTCCTGCAGGGCCAAACTTGCTGATCAGCATGACATGAGAGGGTTCCAGTCTCCCGATGGTCAAAGTGCTCAGGGGCAATAGTCATTCATTCATTCATTCTTTGTGTCTATTATTCATTCATTCATTCATCAGAAATACTTAACTGAGTACCTGCTCTGTGCCAGGCACTGTGCTAGGCCCTGGGCGGACAGTGGTACAAAGACAGTCAGGTCCCTTTCCTGACCTCATGGGGCTTATGTTCCTGTGCGGGTAACAGCTGAGAAACACAAAATAGTGTCAGACTGAGAAAAGTGCTGTGACGGAAGTAAGCAGAAGCAATGTAAGTAATATAATAGAGAATGATGGGTTGGTCAGTGAAGGCCTCTCAGAAGGGTGACTTTTTTTCTTTTTTTAATTTGATGTATAACTTACGTATGGTAAAGTGCACACATCTTTAGGGTACAATTTGGTGAGTTTTTACATTTGTATGTGCCAGAGTTTCTCTGTCTCACACTACTGACGTTTTGGACTGATAATTCATTGTTGTGGGGGGACTATCCTGTGCATTGTAGGACGTTTAGAAGCTTCCCTGGCATCTATTCACTGGATGCCAGTAGTACCCCTCCCACAGCTGTGACAATTAGAAATGTCTGGAAACATTGCCAAATGTCCCCTGGGCAGGGAGGCAAAATAGCCCATTGAGAGCCACTGGTATAAGTCCATGTAATCAACCCTCAGCTCAAAATTCAGGTTGTTTCCAGCATGGAGGGGTAGCGTTTGAGCTGACAACCAAAGGATGAGAAGCTGCCACTTGGTCAAAGAAATTGGGAAGAGTGTTCCAGGTGGAGGGAACAAGAGCAAAGGCCCTAAGGTAGGCATGAGTTTGGCCCATTTGAGGAACAATGTGGCTGGTCTGTGACGACAAGGGGAAGAATGGCATCTGAGGAGGTTGAAGAGATAGGCTCAGCCCTATCAGGCAGAGCGGCTTGTGGGCTGTGGTTAGCAGTTTGACATTTCAAAGAACATTTGTATTTAATGTGTGACTGGCATCAAGCCAGAAACTGGAGATTCTAAGATGAATACATTGAATCATAGTCCCTACCCTTAAGGAAGACATGAAAGCCTTGAAGACTCTAGACTATGATAGCAAAAAATCAAACCAAACCCATTACCATCAAGTCAATTCTGACTCATAGTGACCCTATAGGACAGAGTAGAACCGCCCCCATAGGGTTTCTAAGGAGCAGCTGGTGGATTCAAACTGCTGACCTTTTTTGGTTAGTAGCCAAGCTCTTTAACACTGGGGACTCAGCACTGGGGACTCAGCCTTTAATCCAAATACCTAATCAGAGTACATCAGAGAGAGAGAGAGAGAAAATGTGTGTTTTAGGGGCCAGGTTATCTAGTCTGTCTCAGGCCAGGGCACAGGAAGGAGGGGAAAAACAAAAGTCTTGCTTCACCTGCTTCCCTCCCCAACCGTCTCCCAGCAGGAGAGAGAGTGAACTTGACTGTTTGCAGCATTTCCGTCCCTTCCGGTACTGGGCCGGGACTAGGGCTGGAGCCAAAACTAGCCCAGCCCTAGCTCCTGTGTGCCTACATTGTAGATTTCACCAGACCTGCCCTTACAGCTACTTCCATCCCACTGACCATGACAACTTCTGGAATCCATCAGGAAGGAAGGCGGGGGGTGATGTGGAAATTGAACTGGGCTTGGGAGTCTGCATACTTCAGTCCTAGTCTTGTCTCTACCACCCATTTGCTTTGTAATCTTGGTCAAGTCACCACCCCGCTAGCGTTGGTGGCCTCTTCTTGTCCTTCAGGGCATGCCTTAAATGTCACCTGCTCAGGAAGGCCCTCCCCCGACTAAATTGGTCCCCTCTACCATATCATTGCTCCTTCTGCTTGCCTCCTTTATAGCGCCACGATTTGAAATTACACACACACACACACACACACACACACACGCACACACACGTGCATGTGTATGTATGTGTATAATGTTTGCCTGTTTCTGGTTCGTCTTCCCACTAAATTCTAGAATGTAGGCTACAGGAATGCAGGGGCCGTGTGTGTCTTTGGCTCTCGCATCCTCAGAGCCTAGCACAGTGCCTGGCACTAGAAAAGTAATGTAGTGAATGACTGAATGAAAGGAAGCCCTTCCAGACGAGCTCTCTGGTTCCTTTCAGCTGAAAAAGCTCGTACGTGAAAGGATTCCCGCCAGAAGGACCACTCCAGGTCTCTCCCAGAGCTTCCTGGAGAGTGTTCGGGGTGTGGGGGGGGAAGGACTGCAATTGTCTGCTCCCTCCCAGGACTCAGGCGATTTTGCACCGGGATTAGAGCAAATCCAAAACCAGCTCCGGCCCCGCCTCCTGGCCCTCCAGCCGGGGGCGGGGCCAGGACGCCTCCTGCCTGGTGGCATTCCGGACGCGCGCCCGGCCGAGGGTGGTGAGGGGGCGGGACCGAACGCCAGGCAATGGAAGGGGCGGGGCCAGAACGTCCCCAACATCCCCCCGGCCCGTCGGCGCAGGGGGCGGGGCCCCAACCTTGCAGGTTCCCCGCGTGGGGCCAGTGCCTGACCGTTGCCTAGCAACGGCCAGCCCTGCCCCCTGGCCCGCTGCTGGCTCCTGCCCCTACACATGGCCTTACCCGGCTGGCCTGCGCTGTGGCTGTGGGTCGCCGGCTTTGGGCTGCTGATCTTCGTCCTTGTCCTGCTCGTGAGCCCCCGCGGCTGCCGCGCTCGGCGAATCCTCCGCGGCCTGCTCATGGCGCGCAGTGAGCGGCTGCTCTTCCGAATCGGGTTTGTGCAGCCGGGCTCCGGTGGGATGCCGAGTTCGAAAAGGCGGGCGCGCTGAGCAAAGGGACCAAGGGGCAGGGGCTGCGGGAGGGCTTAGGAAAGGGCATGGAGTGGGGGATCCGAGGCGAAAGAAGAGGGAGCGGAGAGGCGTCATGGAGAAGCCACTGAACTGGGGAGACTGGAGAGGGGGACAGAGGTTGAGGAAGCGAAGGAGTTGGGGGGCTGGAGAAATAGGATAGGATGGAGGAGCAGAGGAGGAATGGGGGGAGGGATGGGCCAAGGTAGCCAGGGAAGTGTGCGTGAGACGAGCTGGAGAAAAGAGCCGATGAGGGGCTAGATAGGAAGATGGAAAAGGGGGTAATTGCAGGAGCCCCGTGCCGACATGACCATTCCTGCCCGGGGCAAAGGTCCCCAGAGATCTGCCGCCCTCCCCCTAGTTGGCAGGTGCAGGACAGAAGGTCTGCCTCTTTGAAACCTCCAACTCCTTCCATGTCTCCCTGTTCCTCTTCCCACCACCCAACTCCCCACCACTCAAGGTGGGCTCTTCTCTCCCAAGCAGGAGTCCCAACCCTGTAGGTTAGTCTGTTCCTTTCCTTCTGTTGCCCCACCCTGACCAGAATCCGAAGTCCCAGGCTGTGAAATCTGACCCAAGTAGTCAGCCTGACTTGTCGAGGTTCACTGACCTCCTCTGACTTGCCTCCCGCACCTCCATCTGTACCAGACTCCCTTCCCCCCTCCCTCCTCTCTTCCTCCTCTCTCTCTTCCCCTTTCTTTCTGGGTCTAGATAACGTGGTAACCAGCTGTGTTCTGCTGCAGAGAAGCTGAGAGGCAGGGAAGGAGCCACAAGAAGACTGGCCTCCCAGGTTCCCTTCCCTTTCCCACCGCCAGTTGTCCCCCACTGGGAGAGGTGGGGTCATGGGGCTGAAGTTTAGGGACAATGATGTTGGGGATGGGAACTGTGGGGGCCCTGGCCATGGGCCAGTTTTGGGGGAGGACCTAAGCCTGGGAATCTCCTGAGTTTCAGAGAAGATATTGTGCAATTCATCCCCTCCTCCCCAGACCATCCCAGACACTCCTAGAGCTTCAGGTCTAGGATTCCACTGACACTCAGGTCTAAGAAATGGAAATATAAAGGCCTAGCGGGGGGGAAACCTGGAAAAACGTGGGGGTGGATGTGTGTGTCTTTTGGGGCATCCATATCTCTAATATCCCAAACACTGGTCATGTTCTAGACAATGCTGCAATCAATTTACTATTGCTCTACAAATGGCATAAATAATGAGATTCACAAATATTTAAATATTTTCATATTTGAGATATTAAACAGCATTTCTTCCCACAAAATTTCTGGGAATTTTACATCTTTATTTGGAGAGGAATTTTTTTAGATATACTTCTAGCTTTCAAAATTGGTAAGTTGAAGTCATACAAATAGCCTGAGGAAACAGAAAATAGAAGTGTCGGTAAGGAGCTAGAATCAGAAGTCCCGAGATCAGAATCCCCAAGGTTATACCTCAGAATCCTGAGGGGTTTTGTGTATTCCTAGAATTTGGGAGTTTTCTATCCCAAAACATGGAATTCTCAAAGAACTTTTTCAGAATTCAGTATTCCTCTGGGCTTTCCTATGTCTGGATTTCAAGATTGCCTTGGAATCAGCTTCCCAAATCTTTAGAGCAAAAGGGCGTGCCTGGAATCAGAATTCCAGACCTGCCCCTGTATGATCTGGGAAACAATCAGTCCAGTCCCTTTGGGGAGGGGCTGCTTGCTGGCAGGAGGGAGAGTGGGGGTTATCAGGAAATGGGATGGGGAAATAGGCAGGTGTTGATGCTGTGGGGGTGCCCACAGGGCCTTCAGGAAGGATGGAGAGGGAGGGGGACGGGATGGGGACAGGACATGATGGGGGGGGGGGCAGATGCATGGGCATGCTCCGTCCTGAAGGTACAGCTGGGATGACTACAAATCAAAGTTTCTATTGGAGGCCAGAAAGCAGATGATGGGAATACTAAGCAACGGCTGGGAGAGAAGATGTTGTTCATTAATAATAATAATCACTGGTATTTGACTGTTTAATAACAAGCTTTCCTCAAATACTGTATAACCACAATTGCCTTGGGATGGGGTTGGCTGACCAGAATGAATGGAGAGTAGATCAGAGCTAACTTGAGGATGCATGCATTTGGGGGCTCTGCAGGGTCTGGGAGACAGTGTAAGCACATAGGGTGCAGGGTCAGACAAACCTGCTTTTGAATCCATGTTATTGCTAAGTAGCCATGGACCTGGGACAAGTCACTCAACCTCTCTGTGCCTCGGTTGTCTGCACCTGTAAAACGGGGATAGTGATAGTGTCTACTTCACAGGGCTCCACTGAGGATCAACTGAAATTGTTCATGTAAGTGCACAAGGCCTGGCTCATAGTGAGCGCTCAGGAAATGTTAGCAATTGCTCATTCTGTAGCATAGGGATGTGGGGAGGGGGAGGCTCCAGCCAGGCTCCTTCTGGAGCTTCTTTAGGTACTTCCAAAGCCCATCCTCCCCACCTACCCATCAGGGAATCCCACATCCCTTCATTCGTTCAGTGAACACCTAACTGCCCTGGGTCGGGACTGTGAGATCGCAGATGTGAGCAGGGTCTGGCTGCTATTCTTAAGGAGTAGGGGAAAGGGGAGCATGTGAACAGGTCTAAACAGGGCCCCAAACACTCTGTGGCAGGGACCAGGGTGTGGCAAGTTGCCCTAGAGTGATAGAGTGTGCCTAAGGAGTCTGGAACTCTCCTCTGTGTGCACCCTGCTTCATGCCTCAGTTTCCCTTTTGTTTCTTGGCTTTCTCAGTAGTAGTTGAGGGGGTTTTACAGATGAGGTCCTGAGGAAAGCCTCCGTCTTCAGAGTGGAGGTGAGGGGGAACAAGGCTGGGCTGGTGCAGGGCTCAGAATGTCTGGCAAAGCTGAGGAAGTGGACAGCAGCCAGCCTTTGGAGGTGGGCAACCCTAGGCTTTGGAGGTGACGAAGCCCTCCCTCCCTGAGCAAGCCCCTTCTCCACCCCTAGGCTTACAGGATCTTTCTTGACCCTTCTGACCCAAGTAAAACCAACTGCCCCTGGAACAGGCCTTGCTTTTTCCACTTCTGCAAGATGAAACGGGCCAACGAGGCCTACTGGCTTGATTTCAAGAGGTGGCAAGAATTCGGACCTAATGGTCCTTGAGTGAGTGGCCCACCTACTCATAGCCCAAGTGGAGGGTAGGCAGTAGCAGTGAGCTGGGCCACCCACCACACAGCCTGGCAGAAACAGGGAGGGGAACAGGGTCCACTTCTTTCCTGCAGGCCTCTGGGATCTTGGAGAGATCCAGCCCAGGCCTCTACCCCAGCCTCGCAGCCTCCTTGCTCTCCCCACTGATCCAGCTTCCCCTCTGCTCCCTGGTTAGTTTTCCAAACCACAGCTCTGAGTACTTTCCCCTGTTCCCCAAGCCACATTGCCTAGAGAATGGAGTTCACACCCCTCACCCAGACCTGCCTAATTCCATCTTCCCAGGCCCTGATCTCTTTCTGTACCTCTGTCTGGGGGCTTGTCAAACCTTCCTCTCTACATCTCTACCTGTCAAATTGTCTTGCATCCTCAAAGCTCACCTTCAAAATATATTTAAATCTGAACACTTCTCCCCACCTCCACGGCTACCACCCTGGGCCAAGCCACCATCATGTCTCACCTGGTCAGCTGTAACAGCCTCCCAGTTGACTGCTTCCTTCTGCCTCTGTACCCCAGAAGTACTCTCTACACAGCAACCAGAGTGAAACTGTTAAGATTAAGTCAGAACATGTCACTTTTCTGCTCGAACATTTCCGGCAGTTTCCTATCTCTCTCACAGAGTCAAAGTCCATTCAAAGAATGGCTTAAAGGTCCTATGCGACCTCCCCCTGCCCATCCCCCACCTCATGTTTTATAGCGCTTCACTTTGCTCATTCTGCCTCTGTGACACAGCCTTCTTGGCTGTTCCTCCAAGATGATTCCACTTCCAGGCCTTTGACTTGCTGTTCTCTTGCTTGAGAACCCTCTTCCTTACTGCTGCCTTACTTCCTTCAAGTCTCTGCTCAAATTTCACCTTGTTAGAGAGGCCTGCCCTGGCCACCCTATATAAAAGTAATAACACTTTACCCCTGTACTCCCTATCGTCTCTACCCTACTCTATTGTTCTTTGTAGTATTATATGTTTACTTGTCTATTAGTTTATTGTTTTGTCTCCCCCAACTAGAATATGAGCAACGTGAGGGAAGAAACTTTGTTCACTACTGTATCCCTGCTTCTGGAATAGTGCCTGGTACATAGTTGGCCCTTACTCAATGTTTTTTGAATGAATGAATGAAAAGCTTGGCTCAGATGCCGTCTCCTCCATGAATCCTATACAGGCTCCCTGGTCAAAATGGATTGACCTCTGCTTCCAGAGTGAGCCCCAGCACCGGCTTCTGCATATTCTTGCTTGCTCTTGAGTTAGGTGTTCTCAGGTCTGACTCCCTGGCTGGACTCCCACAGGCCTAACCCAGGGAGCAGGATTGAATTAAGAGGGCCTGGAGTTGGGGGGAGGGAGAGGAGGGAGAGCGAGAAGAAACAAACCAAAACAAACAAACAAAAAATACCCAGAGGCCTTGCTCGGGTTGGTGGCCTAGGGTTACAGGGAAGAAGACAGAACTAGTCCAGGCTTCCTGGCCAGGACTGAGGCATAGCAGAGAGGTTGGCCACTCTTTCCTGGCCTCTGGTGCTACTCAAGGGCCCTCAGCAGCCATTTTTCCTCCCTCTCTCTGCTAAAAAACAGGCCTCCCCTGGAGGAAGCTGCACAGGCCCTGTGATTCCCAGGGGCAGGCCTGCTCTGACCACATGAAAACCCTGCCCTTCTTCTGGGTATAGGGATGTGTCGTTCCCCACCCCCACCCCCAATATTCTGGCAGCTTCAGGAAACTATCACCCACCAGGGCCTGTTCTTCTGTCTCATTATCTTCTTTAGTTTCCTCAGTTTTGAGAAAGCACGAAACATGGAGCCATTCTCTTTGTTCCTAAGGGACCGTGGAGCAGTCCCCAGCTCCAGTAGAACTCTGTGTCCTGGTGGCCCTCCAGTCCTCAGACAGGCATTTCTGGGTTTGGTTTCATAAAGAGTGCCCTGTCATTGGTCAGATGCAAAGCCTGCACAGCCGGGAAAGGAGAACCAAAACACTCCCTGACCAGAGGCCTCACCAGCCTGGGCTTGCCTGTTGGGTTTCAGTGGAGTCCAGAGCCATTTAGGGAGCTTCAGAGGGAGAGTGACCTTAGCAATAAGGGCTTTCCAGCTAATTCTGTTTGATGCAGAGCCCCCTTTATCCTGTCCCGGCTGGCCTGAAGCTGGGCCCAAAGGCCTAGCTCAGATGGACACTTGAAAGCCCTCAGCCTTCTGGGGCTGCCGAGGATGGGCAAACTGCCCAGGAAGGAGGGGAGGAAGAAGAGCTCTGTTGTGTGTTCTCCACTGTGTGCCACAGAGAGGGGGTGTGTGGGCAGAGAGCTGTGTCTGACTGCCCCCAGCTGTTTGTCCCACACAGCCTCCCTTGGGGCTAGAGGTTCAGACTTAGATACCAGAGAAGCCGCGCTGCGGTTCAGTGAGGCGAGGAGTGAATAGGGCTCCCTGACCCCACACTGGTGTGGCTGGTACTGTGTGGGCTGCCGGCACCCCACAAGGAGGGCTCTCAGGCCGGCTGCAAGGGATCTCCCCGGTTGGCTGCCACCCCCCACACCTACCCTTGCCTGCCCCAAAGAAAAGTGGTTTTTCTGTCGCCCACTTGGGTCCCAGAAGACCAGCCAGGAAGCTCTGTTTTCTTTTTGGTGAAGTGTTAGTGAGTAGTTCAGGGCCCCAGAACTGCTGAGTCAGAGTCCAGGAAGGGGGTAGGGATGGAGAGGAGAAGGTCAGAATCTTCTTGTTTAATCAACACCCCCAGACAGTTCCAGTGCAGGTGGTCTGAGGTCCACCTTTGAGAAGCACTGCCCTAGATCCCAGCTTTGTGACCACGCCTGGGAACCTTGCAGCAGAGAATTTGAATCCCATGTCTGGCCTGGGGCGACAATGTCATCTTGTAAGTCACATGACCTTTCTGAGTCTCAGCTGCTCTTTTAGAGAAAGGGAATGCTTAGTTTTACAGAGAGGGCAGCTGAGGCTTGGGCAGTGAGTAAGAATGCCCCCACACCCTAGACCAGACTTCCTGCTTCTTGCCTCCAGCAATAGAAGAAAGGAAGTTGTACATCTGGTAACTGCCAGGAAACCCGAGGCCTGTTGTATGGGGTGTGATGTCCCAGCTGGTCTGGGGGTAGAGGGGGGCTAGGAGATAGAAAGACACAGGTTCTTCTCAATTACTCTTCCACCTTCCTGTTTTCCCTTCTGGGGTCTGTTCTTCCCTAGATTCTCTTCACCATCTGGCTCATGATGCTACCCATGGAACCATCAATCTATTCCTAATCCAGGATTAGGAATCACAGAGCTAGATTTGGAAGGGATCTTCAAGATTATCTAATTCAAGTGTCTCATCCTGAGGTCCACAGTCTCTTAACCTCTGTAGTTGTCTGCAAAATGTTACATGTGTAATGTGGTCCAGGAGGAGGATCCATAGCATTTATGAGATTCTCCAAGAAGTTCATGACCCAAAGAGGCTAACGCCAGTGCTCCACAAAGCCCTGGGGGCTGAATTCTAGGCTGCATGTCTGGGTCATTGTAAGTCAGCATATCATTTTTCTCGGAAAAGGCCCTCAAAGGAGTTGATCTGCCCCAAAATAGTTTAGGTCCATTCATCTCATCCTGCTCCCTCATTTGGGGTTTGGGGAGAATTTCAGTAGTTGAGAGTGTGAACTCCAGGGTCAGGCTGCCTGCGGATGAATCTCTGCTCCACCACTATGTAAGCTATGATCCTGAGCACATCACCTCTTGCCTCTCTGGGCCTCCCTGTCTGTAAAATGGAGATAATGATAATAGTACCTGCCTTGGGGGTATTCTGAGGATGACTTGATTTTACTGATGGGAGGCACTGAGTTTAGGGCCTGCTCACAGGAATGAGCAAGAAAAGCCGTTGTAATGATAATTGTTATGAAAGATGAGGAAAATGGGTTCTAGAGAGGTGGAGTGACCTGCCGAAGGTGCTGTAACCTGTCTGGGGCGGAGGATGGACTGTAAAACAGCTCTGCAGAGCCCGGTCTTGTGCTCCTTCCACCTCCTCCCTCTTCCCTCCTTTTTCTCTCCTTCCTGGATCAGAGGGCCCTGGTCCAGACTTCCAGTTGCCGTTGAGTCAATTCCAACTCATGGTGACCCTATGTATGTAGAGTAGAACTGCTTCTTAGGGTTTTCATGGCTGTGACCTTTCAGAAGCAAGTTGCAGGCCTTTCTTCTCAGGAACGTCTGGGTGGGTTTGAACCACCAGCCTTTCGGTTAGTAGCCCAGCGCTTAACCATTTGTACTATGCAAGGACTCCTGTGTCCAGACCTCAGGGCAGGGGAAATTGGGGCAGTGTGTCCAGTGACACAGCCCCACCCATGCCCCTGGGCCTAGGTGACCTGCTTAGCAGAGCACCCTGCTTGGCCAGATCTGTGGGTACAGCCAAAAGAGGAGAGGGGAGAGAAGAAGCAGAGGAAGCTGAAAATTGGGCAAGACGCCCCACAGGGCTTCGCTGGACCTCCCCGCCTTGGCATGGCACGGACCACACAGTTGACAGTTCACTTTCCTGTCTCTTTAACATCTGCGTCCTGGCCCTCTGCCCACAGCCCGGCCTTTCCTAGTCACTAAGCCAGCGTTATTGACGAGTGCTGTACTACTGCTGGGAGGATCCCAGGGGAGATGCAGAGGAGCCAGGTGAGGAGCAGGTGGGACGTGGCCAGCACTGTCTGCCTGCCCTGGGTGAGGTGCTGATCCTGGCACCTGGGTTGTTGCTGTTTTTAGCTGCCCTTGAGTCGGGGCCTGGGCCCCTGCCACTGAGGAGCTCAGCTTCTTGTGGGAGGCAGGAAGGGGGAGACTGAGTGTTCTAGACAGAGCAGAGGGAAGGCTTTCTGCTGGGGTCACCAGGGGCTATATCTCAGAGGAGATGGTCGGAGCTGAGCCCCGAAGGATGGGTAGGATTCCAGTAAGTACAGGAGACCTGGAGGGCAGAAAGGAGGATATTCCAGGCAAAGAGAACACAGGAGCAGAGGCAGGGAGTGAGGGCAGTAGGTGAAAGTTTACAGAGCAAATTAGTTTCCCATGCAACAATTTATACACAGCTTGTTTCGTAACATTGGTTGCAAACCCCTGAATGTGCCAGCACTCTCCCACCTGTCTCTCTGGGTTCCCTGTGTCCCTTTGCCCAGCTTTCCTACCCCCACTGTCCTTCTGAACTGTGCTTTTGGGAAAATGCTGCCTTTTAGGTCTCGTAGAGTTGATTGTTCTGAGGTGTACATTCCTCACTGGTGTTCTTGTTCATTTCATAGGCCTATCTATTGTATGGCTATAATGTGATCTCCAGGAGTGATTTTAGTTCCCAGTTTGAAGGATGTCTAAGGGCCGTAGTCTCGGGCGTTCCGCCAGTCTCTATCAGACCAGTACATCTGATCTTATTGAATGAGTTTGAATTTTGTTCTACGTTTCTCTCCTACTCTGTCCATGACCTACTATTGTGGTCCCAGTCAGAGCAGTCTGTAGTGGTAGCTGGGTACCATCTAGTTCTTCTGGTCTCGGGCTAGTGGAAGCCATGGTTCATGTGGTCCATTAGTCTGTAGTTTTCAAATTTTAATGAGTTATTTTAGGCGTTCAAAAAAGGATAGATAATATGACAACCACCACCACTACCCAGCTTAAGAAATAAAGTATGGCAGGTACTGTGGAAGCCCATGGGCCACCTCCTCAAGTCCACGCCCTCCCCTACCTCCTGAGATAGTACTGCTGAACTGGATGTTGATCATTCTCTCAGCAGCATTTATTCTTTTACCACGTATCTGTGTCCCTAAACAATATCCACGATGGTTTTGAATGCTTTTGCATCTTTAGTAAGTATTGTTGGATTATATATTCCCTCTGCATTACATCTTTTAGCTTCACTTAGGTGTTTGAGTTTAGTGCATGTTGTGACCTGTTGCTCTAAATCATTTGTTTTCCTGGTTGCACAGTTTTCCACCGTCTGAAGATGTCACAGTTTATTTATTCATTTTGCTGTTGATGGACATTTAGGGGGTTTCCACTTTTTCATTCTTGGGAGCACAGGGTTTTCATTAGGAAAGGAAGAGGCAGAGTCTTGCTTTGGTTCTAGTTCACGGAAGGCCTGACTGGGGGAGTTGGACACTCTCCCATAAGCAGTGGGAGCCACAGAAGGCTCTTCAGTAGGAGCGAGACTCAGTCAAATGTGGTGCGTTAGGAACTTACATTTTAGCCAGTAGTTTACAGTTTGGATTGGAGGCAGAGAGCTGGGGGGAGGAGGCTTCTGTAAGAGCCTAGGTAAGAGCTGCGAGGGCCTGTTCCCAGGAAGAGCCTGTGTGGTTGGGCTGGGGGACCCTGCGTTGGTCACTTTACCAGGGAGAGAGTTTAATGGGGGTTCATGCTGTGTAACTGGGAGAATGTCAGGACCTTTCCCAGAAAGCGATGGAGCAGAACAAGAGCTGGTAAGGGTAGTTTTGGACCCTGCTTACTGTGATGCAGCTGGCAGGCAGATGAAGAAGGAGCTCAGCAACTAGAGTCATGTGGAAGGCATAGTCAGGGAGGGGATGGCTGTGGGGAGAGTGTCCCAGCATCACTGGGTCCTCAGGCCCCTCCCCCTGTTTCCAGGCACAGCAAGGTCCCCACCTGTCCTTCCCTCTGTCCCCAAGCCGGGCACCCCTGCCTCCAAATTGGATCTCAGGTTCCACGTCCATCCCCATCTTTCTCCAAATCCAACACCCCCTCGAGTCCAGGCCCCTTATCTCCCACCTGGATGACTCAGTAGCCTCCTGCCATCTTCACTCTCGCACCTTTCACTGTATCCTCCACACAACAGCCAAGTGAGCTTTCAAAAATGGAAGTCAGATCATGTGCTTCCCCGCTTTGAAACCTGCCAGTAATTTTCCACACCTCTCACCAAGGCCTACAAGGCCCTCCAGACCTGCCCCTGTCCACCTAGCTGACCCTTTCTCTGCCTCCCAACCCTGCCTAGAGACTCAGAGCCTCCCTGGAAGTTCCTAGAACATGCCACACTCCTGCCCACCTGGGGCCTCGGTACTGACTACCCAGAACAGTCTTCACGCTGGCTCCTTCTTATCTTACAGTGTCCACTCAAATGTTGCCCTCCGAGAGAAGACTTCCCTGACCACCCTGTCTACAATAAGGCCTTCTTCCCTCCCAGCTCTTCCAGCTCCAGCTCTAGTTCAGTGGGTTGATAGTTGATTTGTTTTCTGGTTTACTGTCTTTTGGCCCCTCCTCTCACTGCAAGATAAGCACCCCGAAGGCGAGGACCTGTATCTCTTGTTCTCTGCTCCCTCCTCCGTGACCAGCATGAGCAGTGAACATTTGCTAAATAAAGCAAATGAAAAAGAGAAACCTTATTTATTCTCAGGACACAGTCCCTGTTCTCATGGATCTTTGTCCCCCCTCTTTGTTGGGAGACAAAACCAAAGCACATGTACTGAGCATCCAACAGTGGAGGGCACTGAACATTTATCAGTTCTCTCCAGATGTGCACAACCTCAATCTGGCAGCTGTGAGGGGTGCAGGCTGAATTTGGGAAAGAAACAACAGATGCTGAACACCTTTCACCTGCCAGGACCTCAACTGAGTGCTTTACATTTTTATCTTGTGTGTGTGTGTTTTAAACGGGAAAATAACTTTATTTCATTTGGTGGGTGGGCAGGCGTCGAGGCTAAGAACTTGTGGAACTGCTTCTTGGTACCAGTGGCCTTCACGACCTTGAACACATTGAAGTGCATGGTTTTGCTCAGGGGCCGGCACTCGCTCGCCGTGATGATGTCGGCAATCTGGATGTCCCTGAAGCAGGGAGACAAGTGCACGGATATGTTCTCAAAGCAATTGTACTTGCAGATATAGTGGAGGTAGTCACGGTGGATGACAGTGGTCCTTCTGTCATCAAGTCATCAAGTGCATCTTTATCTTGATCACCACGCCACACAGACTGCACGCTGGGATGGAGATATTACCAGTGAAGGGGCATATCTTGTCAATGTAGGTGCCCTCAGTGGCCTCCTTGGCATCTTGAAGCCCAGACCGATGTTCTTGTAGTAACACGGGAGCTTCTCCTTGGCAGTTTCTCCAAGCTGATCCCTCTTCTTGTTTTGGAAGACGGTCAGCTGCTGTGGGTAGGCATGCTTGGTCTGAATGTCTTCCATCTTCCTGGCCACTTGGGAAGAAGAGCTTTATCTTGTTTTATGTCGTTTCACCTTCACACTGTCCTGCAGGGGTAAGTCATGGTATTGCCATTTTATAGATGGGGAACCTGATGTGTGAACCAATGACTTGCCCAAGTTCACAGACCTAGGAGAGTCCAAGCCACAACTGGAGCCCAGATCTTTCTGTTGCCAGAACCCCAGCACCATCCATAAGCTGATATAGGGAGAAAGGAATTCAAGTACAGGACTCTGGGCATGTGTGTGAGGTGGGTGTCAGGGCACAGAGAAAAGGGTGATTTTATTTATTTATTTTAATTTTTTAACTTTTCATTTTGGGATAACTTCAGGCTTACAAAAATAAAACAAAGAATTCCCATATACCCTTCACCCAGCTCCCCCGAATATTAACATCTTTCATAACTCTACCATAGTTATAAAAACCAAGAAATGAACATCAATACAATACTATTCACTATTCTCCGGACTTCATTCAAAGTTCTCCAGTTGTCCCACTATTGCCTGGTCCAGAATCCAATCCAGGATCCCACATTGCATTTAGTCTCCTTAGTTTCTTCCTGTCTGGGACAGTTCCCCAGGCTTTCTTTGTCTTTTAAGATCTGACAGTTTTGGAGAGTGCTGGCTAGGTATCTTGTAAAGTATCCTTCATTTTGGATGTAGTCTTAGTTGTCTAGTGCTACTATAACAGAAATACAACAAGTGGATGGCTTTAACAAACAGAAATTTATTCTCTCAAAGTTTAGGAAGCTAGAAGTCCAAATTTAGGGCACCAGCACTAGGGAAAGGCTTTGTCTCTCTGTCAGCTCTAAGGGAAGGTCCTTGTCATCAATCTTCCCGTGGTCTAAGAGCTTCTCAGCACAGGGACCCCAGGTCCAAAGGGCACACTCCACTCCTGGCTGTTCTTGCTTTGTGGTAATGAGGTCCCTCCCCTGTCTGCTCGCTTCTCTCTTTTATATCTCAAAAGAGATTGACTCAAGATACAAGCTAATCCTTTAGACTGAGTCCTGCCTCCATTGACATAACTGCCTCTAATCCTGCCTCATTAACATCATAGAAGTTAGGATTTACAACACATAGGATAATTACATCAGATCACAAAATGGAGGACACCCACACAATACTGGGAATCGTGGCCTAGCCAAGTTGACACATTTCTGGGGGACACAATTCAATCCATAGCAGATGTATCTGCTGTTTTCTCATGAATAAATTATGGTTATGCATTTTTGGCACAAACACCATAGAAGTGATATTATACCCTCCTCAGTGCATCAGATCAAGAAGCAAGTGATGTCTACATGTCATTACTGGAGAGGTTAACTTCCGTCACTTGGTTAAGGTAGAGCCTGGCAGGCCTCTCCACTCCCTTTGTAATTAGTGAGTATCTTGTGGGGGCAGATATTTTGAGACTATGCAAATATCCTCTTTCCTAACACGTTTGGGTGATTTGGCCAAGGTATCCAGGTGGTTAAGAGCTACAACTGCTAACCAAAAAAAAGGTCAGCAGTTCAAATCCACCAGCTGCTCCTTGGAAACCCCATGGGGCAGTTCTGCTCTGTCCTATGGGATAGCTGTGAGTCAGAATCGACTCGACAGCAATGGGTTTTGGTTTGATCCAGGTGGTAGATTGAGCTCCTGTGTTTTAGAAACTCTCAGTCTTACTTGTGTGTTCAGAGCAGGGTGAGAGGAGAGAAACTGAGATGGTCAAGGAAGGCTTCTTGGAGGAGGGGCAGAATCTAGAGAAGGCAAAGGAAGGCATTCCAGGAAGACAACCGCCCAGGGGAGGCCATGGAGGCAGGGATATCCTGGTGCTGGTGTCCCTCCACCTGTGCACCAGATTCCCGGGGCATCCCACCTTTAGGGGTTCTGCCCCATCTCAGCCTCAGAACTAAATCATTTCTACCAAATTCTCATGGAAACCTGCTTGGTTTTGACCAAATTGTTTGCAGATAAATCAGCTAGCTCTTCCCTAAGAGGCCTAAGGAGCAGCTGCCCCTGCCCCCACCCCCATAGCCTCTTACAGTAAATCCCTGTAGAGATTTGGGGTCCATCCTTCATGTCCCCCAACCTCGACTTTTCTGTCTTAGACTCAGCCAGAATCCCTTCCCCTTTTCACGTATAACCTAAGCATTGACTGCCCCATCCTACCCCTGCCTCAGTTATCCTTTTGTGAGGCGAGGACCTAAGACAGGTCTTCCCAGGCTGGCAGGGCTGGCGACATAATTTGCGGTGCCCATTGCAAAATGAAATTGAAGCCCCTTGTTCAAAAAGTGGAGCCCTGCTGGTGCAGTGGCTAAGAGCTTGACTGCTAACCAAAAGGTCGGCAGTTTGAATCCACCAGCCGCTCCTTGAATACCGTATGGGGCAGTTCTACTCTGTTGTATAGGGTTGCTATCAGTCGGAATCGACTTGACAGTAATGGGTTGGGTTTGGTTTTTGTTCAAAAAGCAGGAAAAAAGTGCTTTATAGGTGCTAAAATACAAAGCTTTCTCCTTTCTTTTATAATCTCTTTTGACTTGCCATGGTGTTTTTAATTAGCTATTTAACACTCTAAGTAAAGAAAAGTTAAAAAGTTAAATGATTGGTGTGAATTTTACTGTTCATCTTTATATTCTGCAATGCCAGTTTTAAATGTGAATATAAGAACATTTAACTCATGTGGAATCACTGGAATTATACAATTCATATTTCATAACTTGTACGTGCATATATGTTTTTTTCTTACCAGAAACAGTGGAAATGCTGCACAATACGAACTCACTTATTTTTATTTCACTTGTTGATACACACACATTCTACCAACACTCTCTACCTTTGGCTTACTGATGAGTAAGGAAAGACTTTCCCGTTCTTTCTGTGTCATCATTGTGAGCATCATTGGTTGGAAAATACAGGAAAGTAGCATGAGGGAGAAAAGGGGAGAGAGGGTTCCTTGGTTGTTGATGTTTTTTAGAGCCCTTGCCATCTTTATGCATTTGAAACGAATTCTGGTTTGAAGTGAAAGCACGACCTCTTCAGTTGGTCACAGATGTACACTTACCTGTTCTTTCTCACTTTGAGTCTTGCTCAGTTCCCACACACAGTGAGCCCACTAGATTCTGTGCTCATGGGGCATTGCGAATGCTCTCTGTGTATGGGGAGGTAAGGAATGGAGGCTGCACATACTGCATGTATACCCTCTGTTCGTGTGCACGTTCCATTGTCCCACAGACTCCACTTACAAGACACAGGTTCAAAGATGAAATCATTTCAAGACAGCAACAGCAGAGCATTAAACCAAGTGTGGGGCCCTTCTGCGTATGGGGCCCCGTGTAACTGCACGTATGGTTAGCCCACCCTGCCCACCTCTCACTGCTTCCTCCAGCTAGCAAACAGAACTAATACAGTTTCTCCAGGCAAGCCCCCTGCTGTTTCCTGCCTCTGGGCCTTTGCCTGTTGTTTCCTCTTCCCCCAAAACCAAACCCAACCCATTGCCATCGAGTCAATTCCGACTCATAGTGACCCTATAGGACAGAGTAGAACTGCCCCCGTAGGGTTTCTAAGGAGCAGCTGGTGGATTTGAACTGCCGACCTTTTGGTTAGCAGCAAAGCTCTTAACCACTGCACCACTAGGGCCCCTCCTCTACCCCAGTGGTCCTTAAAGTATGGTCCCTGGAGCAGCAGCAGCATCACCAGGGGACTTGTTAGAAATTCACATTCCCAGGCCCCGCCCCAGACCTACTGAATGGGAAACTGGAGAGAGGGCGCAGCGCTCTGGTCTTTAACAAGTCCCTTGGGTGATTTTGATGCACGGTTTTGAAGCACGCTTAAGTTTTACCACCACTGCTCTTTCTGAAATATTTTCCCACCTCATTTCAGCCACCTAACTCCTACTACACCCCCTTCACTGTAAATGTCACTTCATGGGGGAGGCCCAGCTCTGGGCTGGATGAAACCCCTCACTCTTGGTCTCTTCTGTGAGTTCCTCACTTCATGCCTCCCCTGTCACGGGCTCTGGGTATGTCTGTCTTGTTCTCCATCTTGTCCTGGGTACTGAGCAGGGCAAACAGGAGGCACACAGCAAGGGAGGGTGAAATTGTATCGATGCAGAGGGCGGCCAAGGGAGTGGAGAGGCGGCACCTGCACGGATCGCGCAGGGGTTCGAGCGGAGCGGAAGAGGGGCTGACACAGACCATCCCCCCCTCCAGGTACAGCTTGTACACGCGCACCTGGCTTGGGTATCTCTTCTACCGACAACAGCTGCGCAGAGCTCGGAATCGCTACCCCAAGGGCCACTCCAAAACCCAGCCCCGCCTCTTCAACGGTGAGCTCTGGCTGCCCCTGACCAGCATCCCCCCAACTCTGCCCACCGTACCCTCCCTGCCTATACCCCTCATACACCCCGACAGCCTTGCTCCCTGCCTGCCACCCCACCCACAGCCCCTCTCTGTCCCCCAGGAGTGAAGGTGCTTCCCATCCCGGTCCTCGCGGACAATTACAGCTACCTCATCATCGACACCCAGGCCCGGCTGGCTGTGGCAGTGGACCCTTCCGACCCTCGGGCTGTACAGGTGAGAAGGCATGGGGGCAGGGAAGTGCCTGGGGTCACCCTTGGAGGCTGGCAGCTTCCCCTTGCTTGAGAGGGGTTGACCGTGGCCCCTCAGCCAATGGGATGTGGCACTTGCCACTCCTGCCTCCTCCACACCCACGCGCGCACACACACACACACACACACACACACACACAGACCTCTACACAAATACACGGAGACCCCCTCACACACAGCATGGGGGAGGGGCAAGCATCCAGAGCAGTGTAGATGAAGTAGGGAGGGCAGGAGTGGGGGGACCAGGGCCTGAGGGAGAGGGATGCTGATGCCGGAAGTGGGCCTACTGAGTTTCCTGTCTGTCTCTCACTCTCTGTGGCCCCCTTCTGACCCTCTTTCTTCTCTCCTCACCTCTGTCTGTCCCATTTCTTATTTCTCTGTGTGTGCACGTGTCTGTGTGTCTCTACCCTCTCTCCTCTCCTCCCTGCCACCTCCCTACCTTCTCCCATGTGCCCCATGCTAGATCTGTTTCCTCCTCCCCCTCTCCTTTCCCCAGCTCTCTCCTCCCCACCCCCTTCTCCTTTTCCTCTTATCTCCCCTTGCTCCCCTCTCCTCCCCACCCTGCACTCCCCCCACCCCCATCTCTTTGTACTTTGTCTCTCCCCCCACCTCCTGTTCCTCAGTGTCAATACCTCCTCCTCTCTCCCTGCCAGGCTTCCATTGAAAAGGAGGGTGTTACCTTGGTTGCCATTCTCTGCACCCACAAGCACTGGTAAGGGGCTGGGTAGGGGGAATCTGGATGCGGTCTTCCCTGGCCAACTCTTGCCCCAGCTGGACTTGCAGGACCAGGCCCAGTGAGATGGGCCTGCTGGGGATCAGGACATCAGGATGGGCAGCAGCACCTTCTTCATGACGTCACTGGGGCACCAGCAGAGATGGAAGGCGGCCACTTCTACCGCCCCACTTCTCCGGGCTCCTGAAGACCCAGGGGAGGGGAGGGCAGGCATTCATCTTCCATTCCATGGGCATTTATTAGATGCCTCCTGTGCACTGGGCATAGGCAAAACTTGTGATCTCTGCCATCAAGGAGATTATAGTCCAGTAGCAGGAGACAGCCCTGCATAAAAGTGTATCACCATTTATAAAAACAGTGCGGGGACAGTGTCTGACCTCCTCTAACTTCACAAGGGGGAAGGAGAATCAACACTAACAGCCCAAGGCTGATTCCTATGAGGCAGAGGTCAGACATCCCTCCTTTCTTAGCCATCTTTACAAATTCTGACACCAACCGTCCCTCCCACGGCACTCTCTACTTCTCTGCTTTGATAATACATTACAATGGCCACACAGAACTCACAGACTATACTCATGATTATGGGGTTTATTAGGGAAGTAATAGGTTACAATTCAGACTCAGGAACACTCAGAATACAGTTCTCCATCAGGACAGTCTATTCCTAGCCATGCTCGCAGGCACGCCTCTCTCTGGCCCTCAGCCTCTGCCCAAAGTCACTCGGGTTTCTCTCTCCTTGGGCTGGGAAGCCCACCACACCGTCTCCTGCTGCTAGGTCTCTGCCACCAATTCTCGCTGCCTTCAGTATTACAGCTCTGTGTCTCCTGGTTCCGGGAGCTTCTCAGCACAGGGTTCCTGAGTCCTAAGGACGTGCTGGCTCCTGGCTGTTCTTCCTTGGTGGTGGTGGGATCTTCTCTCTCCTGCCTCTGGGGTGGCTGATTTCAAACCTAGCAGGATGGCAAAATTGACCAATCCCTTTGGTGGGCCACAGTTACCCTATCACACAGTCCCACCCAATCCCTTGGGTGGGAGTTACAAGACCACAGCTAGAAAGGCCAAACGAAAGTGATCCATCACAACACACCATTATGAAATTTAGGGGACACTTAGCACAGGGTATGGGGGTAGGGGGCACCAGGCGGGGTGTGGTCAGATCCACTTGTGGGAATTAGAGGGTGATGACCTTGATGCTGAGAGAGCCCAGAAAGATGAGTCGGTGTTGGCCAGGTTGTTGAGGGGCATGGGATGGATAGCAAGTTGGGGGAGGGGGAGACATTGTGGGCAGTGGAACAACTTGAACAAAGGCCTAGAGGTGTAGACAGTTCAGCCCGGTCTGGGAGCCACAGCCCCCAAGGCGCAAAGGCCTGGAGATGCCATGGGGAGTGGAGAGAAGGGACACCAAGAGGCCCAGGAATGGTCACCCCTCAAAGACCCCTGCCTGTCTCTGCCATCCTGCAGGGACCACAGTGGAGGGAACCGTGACCTCAGCCGGCGGCACCGGGACTGCCGGGTGTACGGGAGCCCTCAAGATGGCATTCCCTACCTCACCCAGTAAGTCCCTGACCAAGGAATGGGATCGCCATTCTAGGGGCCCTTTCCCTCACCCCATCCTTCAGTGGAGTATTTCAGGGGTATCGACAATTGGACCTTCACTGACCCCTTCCTGACCCCATCTGCAGCTTGGCACTGCCCACCCTCTATTTGATCCAGCCATGGTCCCCTGAAGAGGAACGGGGAGGGTTTGGGTCTAAACCCTGAGCACTGGAGGTGCCTTCTCTCTCTAGTGTGGAAATCCACCCTCCTGTAAGTCCCTCAGCCCCATGGGCCTGGGATGGGGACAGGGATCAGCATGGCAAAAGCTCTAGTACCTTCTTTCCCCTGTTGTCTTGCTTCCCAGTCCCCTGTGTCATCAAGATGTAGTCAGTGTGGGGCGGCTTCAGATTCGGGCCCTGGCCACCCCGGGCCACACACAAGGCCATCTGGTCTACCTGCTGGACGGGGAGCCCTATAAGGGCCCCTCTTGCCTCTTCTCAGGAGACCTGCTCTTCCTCTCTGGCTGTGGTGAGTCCCCCTGAGAAGGAGAGAGGCAGGAGGGGTAGAGGAGGAAGGGACAGAGGGCAGGGCAGCTATAGTCCCAGGCAATGCATTAAAGCACGGTTCTCAGCACAGATGTCACCCCAGCAGATATTCCCGCCTATGTTACCCTGTTTTTTTTTTTTAATATCCTCGAGACTTCCCAAGGGAATGGACAGGAGAGAATGCCAGTGACTGTGTAAAGACCTCACCGCAGGGCATTTGTTTGCACTGGTGGAGCCTGGCTCTCTGATGCAGCGACAGGCAGGACTAGGTTTTGAACAGCTGGCAAGCCCTGAGTGAGAGGATGACCCTGTGGAGGGCGAGGACCACGAGTTCAGGCTGCATGGAGTCCCAAAGGGCACTACAGCCAAAAGAGTGCTCTGTGGAAAAGTGCGGCTTGGGACTGGGAGAGCCAGCCTGAAGGTCCTGCGCCCCTCTCCACCCAGATGTCAACATGTGGAATGGAGCCCTTCAGATGGGCTTGGGTGGGGGTGAAAAATTTGGCCCACCTTCCTGGAGGGAGTAGATGCCTGGGGGGTCGGCTGGTGGCCAGCCTGAGCCACACAGGCTGGTCCTTACCCCTCTTCGTGTATCTCATAACATACCCCCCTCACCCCACCCAGGACGGACCTTTGAGGGCACCGCAGAGACCATGCTGAGCTCACTGGACACTGTGCTGGGGCTGGGGGACGACACCCTGCTGTGGCCTGGTGAGGCATCCCTCCCACC
>NW_004443977.1:9432918-9446518 GCF_000243295.1 Trichechus manatus latirostris
ACCCCCCATGCTCTTGGCCTAGGAAGGCTCTCCCAGCCCCTCACTGCCCGAAAGACCAGCCAGGGCAGGGCAGAGCTCCTCCCTTCTTTCTGGAGTGCTGGCTCTTAACACTTCTGCTTCTCACCCCAATGTCCCCTGCCAGCCATCCCTTGGCCTCTTGGGAGGGTCCCAGAGAGATGTCCAGTTTTTCATAGTCAAAGATAATAGCAGAAAGTAGCCTTTGCTTATCTGGGTAAAAACCGATAAATTAACTCAGCATATATCCATTGCCTTCTAGTTCACAAAACACATTCACAAACTTGTCAGTTAATCTTCAGAGCGTTCCTTCATTTGACAAATAGTTTATACAACACCTACTACGTGCCAGGCTCGATCCTAGGCATCCAGAAGAAACATCTGTGTCCTAGTTGGCATTATTGTTTTCTCTACTTTCCACATGAGAAAATTGAGGCTTAAAGAGGTGGTGTGACTCATGTAAGTTCCCATGGCTGGGCAGGGGCAGAGCCACAGCTAGAATGCAGGTCTCCTAGTCTAGTGGCTTCCCCTGAACCTCCTTTACTTCTTAACTCATGGTGACTTCTGCCCACATTTAGAGGAGCAGCACTGGGTGGTTGGGATTTTCCAGGGAACAATGCCCTCCTCCCTGGTTATTGGGTAGCCAGATGTGGCATAGGCCTGGGCCTGGAGGTGGGGAGGACTTTTCTGACCACATCACCGATTTCTGTCCTGTGTACCCCGTGGCCATCGCCATCCCTAGGTCACGAGTATGCAGAGGAGAACCTGGGCTTTGCGGGCATGGTGGAGCCCGAGAACCTGGCCCGGGAGAGGAAGATGCAGTGGGTGCAGAGGCAGCGAATGGAGCGCAAGAGCACGGTGCGGGGCGGGACTGGAGAGGAAACTCGCTTGTGCTGAGCCCCCAGCGGCAGCTGGGCCTGCGGGCACCTCCCCAGAGCTCTGACAGGCTTGGTCCTCGGGACTTCAAGTCAGAATTCCTGGACCCCAGCATGGGAGGGGGCGGGCGGCTACCTGCATTGGACCCATTTTCCAGATTCTCTCCACCGAGCCTGGTGCCTCTCGCCCCGCAGTGTCCGTCCACCCTGGGGGAGGAGCGCTCCTACAACCCGTTCCTGAGGACCCACTGTCTGGCACTGCAGGAGGCTCTGGGGCCAGGCCCAGGCCCCACCGAGGACGATTGCTCTTCCCGAGCCCAGCTCCTGGAGGAACTCCGTCGGCTGAAGGACATGCACAAGAGCAAGTGATGCCTCCCACCAGCCAGCCCACCCCCAAGGTGGGGAGGCTGCCCACCGCACGCACCACACCGTCCCTCTCATTGCTACCACCGCCACCTCCATCGGTGCCCATAGCAGCCATCCTTCCCCCACACTGGTCAGGGGGAGGGGAGGGACAAGGCCATGTGACATGAGAATGAGGGCTGGTGGAAGAAGTTTGGAGACCCCAGGAAGTGAGGCTGAGTTAGGAGGGTCAGGAGGAAGGGAGGGGCCTTGGGACATCTCCAGAGCCTGCTAACCGGGAGAGTCCCCTCCTCCCTTCCTCTGTTCCTGAGACTACAGAGAGGACATGATGGAAGCTGCTATGACCACCTCCCTCAGTCAAGAGGTCTCCCTCAGGCTGTAACCCCAACACAGGGCAGCAGGAGCCATAGAGGGATTAAGTCCATCTTCCCCTTTCCCCCTTCCAGGTGGAAAAATGTCAGTCCCCCAAAGTGGCCTAAGGTGTAGTGCCTTGGAAAAGTGGTGGTTCAGAGGGCAAGCGGGCTCTGGTTTACTGAGACACTGCCCCTCCTCGCCCGGCCTCCCTGCCCTGCCCCTTTACCACACAGGCATTTTGCAGACTGAGCCGTTTCCCAGAAGTCTGAGCTCCTCCATTCTTAGGCCGGCCCCGCCCCCAGGCCTTCTGGCCAATCCCCTGAAGCCTGGAAGAGGGCGGGTCCTAGTTGCCAAGGAAACCTGGCCCTCAGGCTAAGGAGACACCTGAAGCTGATTGTAAAGGCCTGAGGACAGTCCTGTAGATTACGTGGTCATCCAGCACAGCAGGCCTGGTTCTGCCCTCTGGCCTCTGCCCTTGCCCTGGGCCAAAGGGCATCTCCATCCCGGGGGAGAGAGAGCCATGGTCCGTCTCGGCCACTGCGGTGTTCCTCACTTTCGGCCCTTATTTTCAGAATTTCTGCCTTCCTGTATCTAACTTCATTCCTCCTGCTTTACCCTCAACCCCTTTTCTTTTTCAGTTAGTAATCACTAATTTTAAGCCTCGACATTCATCTGGTCCCTTTGCAGTTTGACAAGAATATTCCCATGTGATTTCTACTTTGATCGTTGGCCCAGGATGGAGGGGCGGGGCCTGCACCTGCGCAGCAAGGAGCAGGAATCAAGTCTGGGACCAGAGAGCTGGAGTGAGGGGCATCTTCCAGAACCCCAGGCCTAGGCCCCCCTCTCTGCTCAACCCACCCCCCAACTCAGTTTCTCCTCGGGTCTCTCGGGTCCAGGTCCCTTTGGGGGCCACAGTGAGGAGCCCTGTGGTCCTGAGCAGGAGTGCCTCGGGTCAGCCAGGGCCTTCTCTTCCTGTGTGGAAGCCTTTACTTGGGGTCTGCTCGCCTCTGGCCACCGTCCAAGGTATTCCCTGCCCTCAGTTTCCCCTCATCATCCGGTCTCTGCCTCCCTCTCCAGCCACGGCCTCTGGTACCAACTCTAGCAATACCGCCAGACTAGTTAGAATCCCCCACCAACACTCACCGTATCCTGCCTCGGTGCCTTTGCCCATGCAGTTTCGTCGGACTGGAATGCCTTTCCCCGCTTCCCCTGCCTTGTCTGCCTGGCAAACGCCTGTTCATCTTTCACAATCCAGCTCAAAGGCCCTCTCCTCCAGAAGACAACCCATGCTTCTCCCCCTCCAGGCTACCTCCGCACTTTGTAAATGCTTCTCTTGTGGCACTTAACACACTGTATTTTACTTGTTTACATGTTTGTCTCCCCTTCTAGACTGTGAATCCTTAAGGGCATGGACTGTATCTTATGCATCTCAGTATTTCTGCGCCTAGCACGGTGCCTGGCACACAGTAGGCGCTCAATAAACGTTGAATGAATGAATGATTGAGGTTTGATGAATCGATGGCTTGTCTTTATTGCTGGCCGAGTGACAGCAGAGTACCTTCCCACTCTTTTCCTGCCTCGGGTGCAGGCTCACTAACTTGGAGTTACCGGACTTCAAGAACTTTGGACAGAACGGACACCATAAATATATTTCTTCCCACGGCATGTGTGCGTTTGGGCAGGTTTACGATGTACTTACCTCAGTGTTTTCTGAAGTTTGAGAGGTGCAGGTGTATCCCCTGGCTACAGGGGAGATGGTTTTAGATGGTCGCAGCACAGCAGTGACTAATATGTCATGAGCAAGGCCTTGGCACTAGCCTGTCTTTAACTCGTCTCTAACAAAGAGCGTGGCACAATGTCAGCCCCTTAGTCAGACAATTGTCCCTAGTTGAACCTTAACAGCATCATTTTGTTTTCATTGTGTTTGTCTTTGGATTTTACTTTTGACAAGTGACACTGGTTTCCATTCATGGAAGTGACTACAGATACATTTATTTAAGTAGGAAAACATAAACTAAAGAATAGTGTAGGTGACACCTGGCTAAGGGAAAACTCTTGAAGGTGGAACTGAAGCTGAAGACTGGGAAACACTGGCTTAGTGCCACACCTTGGGGCCAGCCCAAATAAGTTTTCCCACCCCTAGTCACAGTTCAGCCTCCCCTCTTAGGCACCCCTCACCCTAGGCCAGGGACCTTGGCACTGGTCCCAGCTGTCCTGGATCAGAGCTGCATCTGAGGGGGGTGGTCCTTGCCTCCCTGACAGAGGGTAGCTCCGTGAGCTCTGTGATTGTATCTGGGTCACTGCTGCATTGGGCAAGCGAGGCCCAAGGACCAGGCCCTGGACCAAGCAGGTCACTCTGGGCACACCCAGCTCCAAGGGACTTTTGGAGAGGTTTCCTAGGGCTGGCAAAGCACTTTCCTATGGCCTTGGGTAATACTCCCACAGGGCATCTGTCCTGAATGAAGGACACGTGCTTCTGGAGCTGTCAATAACCAGTAATAACCAGGCCACCTGCTCTTAAAGGACAGGAGGTGTCACTGGCCTCAGAGACCTGGGTTCCAATCCCAGCTCTGTCACTCAACATCCAAGCAAAGTTGGGCAAGTCACTTCCTGGTTTCAATTTCTTCACCTTCCAATGGAGATGACAACCCTGATCGAGTCAGCATCTTTCCAGGTGCAAGTGACAAATACTCAAAACAAAGGGGCTTAAACTAAAAAAGGAATATATCAGCTCATGAAATTGAGAAGTGTGGGATTCGGTCATGGTGGCTCCTGGCTTGTCTGGATCTAGGGTCTCAAACATTGTCTTCATCGCTCAGCTCTGCCTTCTGTATTGGCATCATTCTCTGTCAGGGTTTCTCCATGCAGTAGAAAAACAGTCCTAGAAGTTCTAGGCTGCTAGTTCATCACAGGTAGCAGAACCTCCAGTAGCTCTGGCCACCTCTGAGATTGAGTTTCATAGGTCCGCCTTGGGTCATGTGCCCAACCTTGAACCGGTCATAAGAGTTAGGGGAATGGGCTTCTCTGACTGGCCAAGTCAGATCACATGACCACCCCTGGACAGGCAGTGTCAGATCCAACTGAACCACATGGACTAAGAGTAGGGGAGGGGTTCCCCAAAGGAATAGGGGGTGCTGATTCCAGAAATGATACAAGGCAGCAAAATCATAAGCCTTCACCAGCAATTCCACTTTTTAGGAAGGTCAGATGAGAAAAGGCATATGAAGTCACTTTGAAAAATGCTGCATTGGATTTCTGGCTCTATAATTAATTATAGAGAGGAAATGGAGGTAGACATATGGCCTCAAAGGTGTTTGAATAATGCGCAGTTATAAAAATAACCAGCAAGTTGTTCATTTCGTTCGGTTGCTGGCTTTTTCTCATTTTTTTCCTGGATCACAGACTATGTCTCTGGGGGTAAAAAAGGAGGAACGGCAGGGGTTAGATGGGCAGCCCTGGGTGTTCCAGGGAAAAACAGAACACGTGGAAGTTGTAGAAATGAGTGTGAAAAACACTGTATGGGCATGTGTGTGAGCATGTGAGTATGTGTTGGGGGTGGTCTTAGTCCTCCAAATCCCCACCCATAATGGAGGCTTTGAAAGCAGGTGGGAACCTAACAGTCGTGTCACTGAGGTGGTGTCACCCAGTGTGGTAACTCATGGTGTCACCCCCCTATGTTAATTACCACAGTATTATAGCTAAAACCCCAGAAAATTTGACAAAATCAGTGACAATAAAAACATCAGCAGCAACAAAAACAACAGCACGTGCTTGTAGCTCATGCAGATGATACTACTGGATTCAAAGCGTAATTGTAATTGTGTAGTAATGACAGCTCTGTTATAATGACAGCTCTGACCAGAGCACATTAGAAGGTTCAAAAAGTAAATTAGCATAAAGTTTTAGCCTTGTAGATACATTGATACATGTAAACTGGGCAGGGGTGAATTATCCAACAAGCAAGGTAAACATGGTGCTTACCTTGCTTACCAGATCATCTGTAGTGAACAATTTCACATTTTTTCACCACATCAAAGATTCTGCTTCTAGGTATGGCTGGCATCTGTCTCTCTCCTAACCCCAAGCACCCTCCTACAGAATCAAAGCCCCTTTTCAAATTTACAGTCCCTGTCAGAGGTGGAAGACCCAGTAAACAAAGTAAGCACAGGCTTACTTCTGCTTACTTATTTACTAATCTGTAAAGATTAGAGCTTTGGAAACCCTACAGGGCAGTTCTACTCTGTCCTATAGAGTCGCTATGAGTCGGAATCAACTTGACAGCAATGAGGTTGGTTTGGGTTGGTTATAACTTACTACAAGAACCCTAGTGACACAGTAGTTAAGCACTCGGCTGCTAATCGAAAGGTTGGCAGTTTGAACCCACCTGCAGCTCCGCAGGAGAAAGATGTGGCAGTCTGCTTCCATAAAGATTATAGCCTTTGGAAACCCCATGGGGGCAGTTCTACTCTGTCCTATAGGGTCCCTGAGTTGGAATGGACTCAATGGCAGTGGGTTTTTGTTATAACTAACTACAGGAATGTTTTTATAAAAAATAATAAATTTCTGCTGAAACACTGCACAAAAATTTTATGGACAGTCATTTTGGTGTCACCCTCTCTGACAATGTCACCCAGTGTGGTCTGCACCCTCCACAACCCCTTAGTGACACCACTGGAACCTAACCCTGATTGTCTGTAAACCCTAGGCTGGGACAGGAGCAGGACAGGGTGGTAGAAAGACCATATATTGTATGATTCCATTTATATGAAATGTCCAGAATAGGCAAATCTGTAGAGACGGAAAGAGATTAGTGGTTGCCTAGGGCTGGGAGTGGGGGTGTGGGTGTGGCCAGGAGATTGGGAAGTGTGAAGTTAGGTCATGGTGGCAGGTACAGGCCAGGGGCTCAAAAAAATAGAGGACTTGGAGTTCGACTAATCTGGACACAAATATAGGTTCCGGACAAGTGTCTCAATATCACCGAACCTCAGTTTCACTCTAGAGTGGCTGGAAGAATTAATGAGATGCACAGTAGTGTTCAGTTAACTCTTTCCTCTATTTGTTATTAATAAACTTTGGGCTAGTCTTTCAGGGACAATAGAACAAAGCAGTTAAAATCATGGTCTCTGGAGCCAGCCCGTATGGGCTGGAGTTCACGCTTTCCATTTATTAACTGGGTGACCTTAGGAAAGTTACTTAATCTTTCTGTGACAGTTTCTCATCTGTAAAATGGGGATGATAATAGTAGCTACCTTAGAAGATTGTGAGGAGTAAACGTGTTAATACTTGCAGAGCCTGGTACATAGTGAGCCCACTGTAAGTGTTTTTCCTTTTTTCCCCAGTTGCCATCAAGTCAACTCTGACTATGGCGACCCCATGTGTTGCAGAGTAGAACTGCACTCCATAGGGTTTTCAAGACTGTGACCTTTCAGGAGCAGATCGACAGGACTTTCTTCCGGGGCACCTCTGAGTGGGTTTGAACCACTGTGGTGCAATGGATCGCTTTTGTGTGGCCTTTCTCGCCATGGTCTTGTAACTCCCACCCAAGTGGCTGGGTGGGACTGTGCAAATGGGTAATTGTGGCCCACCAAGGGGATTGGTCAGTTTTGCTACCCTGCTGGGCTTGAAATGAGCCATCCCAGAGGCGAGAAGGAGAAGATCCCACCACCACCAGGGAAGAACAGCCAACAGCAGAGTGCGTCCTTTGAATCCTGGATTCCTGTGCTGAAACCAGGAGACCAAGAAAGAGAGAGAGAGCTGTAACACTGAAGACGGCAAGAAGTGGTGGCAGAGAAACGCCAGCAGGAGAGACCTGCAAGAGACAGTATGGTGGGTGTCATGGACTGAATTGTGTCCCACCAAAATATCTGTCAACTTGGCTGGGCCATGATTCTCAGTATCATATGATTGTCTACCATTTTGTCATCTGATATGATTGCCCTATGTGTTGTAAATCCTATCACTATGATGGATTAGCAGCAGTTATATTGATAAGGTCTACAAGATTAGCTAGTGTCTTAAGCCAATCTCTTTTGAGATATAAAAGAAGAAGCAAGCAGAGAGACATGGGGACTGCTAACCACCAAGAAAGCAGTGCCAGCAGTAGAGCGGGTCCTTTGGACCCAAGGTTCCTGTGCTGAGATACTCCTAGGCGGAGGGAAGATTGATGACACGGACCTTCCTCCAGATCCGGCAGAGAAAGCCTTCCTGTGGAGTTGATGCGTGAATTTGGACTTGTAGCCTACTAGACTGTGAGAGAATAAATTTCTCTTTGTTAAAGCCATCCTCCTGTGGTATTTCTATTATAGCAGCACTAGATGACTAAGACAGAGGGCTTCCCAGTCCACGGAGTGAGAAAGCTGAGTACCTTTGGGCTGAGGCTTACTGGCCACCTAACAGCAGAGCTAAAAACGTTTTGTAACACTTGCCTGAGCAGGGCAGAGGCTGAGGTCCAGGGAGAGCCCTGCCTGTGAGCACGGCTGGGAAGAGGCTGTCCTGATGGAAGAACTGTATCCTGAGTGTTCCTGAGCCTGAATTGTAACCTGTTACTTCCCTGATAAACCCTATAATCATGAGTATTGTTTGTGAGTTCTGTGTGGCCATTGCAATGAATTATCGAACCCAGCAGAGAAGAGAGTGCCATGGGAGGGACAGCTAGTGACAGAACTGGTAAAGATGGGGGAGAGAGGAGGCATGTCTGATCTCTGCCTCATAGGAATCAGCCTTGGGCTGTTAGTCTTGATTCTCCTTCCCCTTTGTGAAGTTAGAGATTGAAGCTGCCCCTCCCCACCCCCCATTTTTACAACCACCAACCTTTCAGTCAGTAGTGAAGCACTAAACCATTTGCACCAGGGACTCCTCTCTAAGTGCTAGTGGCCGTTATTCAGTAGTTGCCTGCCTCAGTGGCTGTGAAGACACAGGCTGTCCGTCCACCTCATAGACAGGCTCGGAGAGGCCAACCTACCCAGAGCCACCCAACAAGGATGTCAACCTGCTGCGGCGTGTCCTCACCCTGGCCTGTCAGGGCCTAAGGGTGGGTGGTGGTAGTAAAAAGGGTCCTTAACAGATCTCTTCGGTGGTTGTTGTTGTTGTTGTTGGGTGCAGTCGAGTCGATTCTGACTCCTAGTGACCCAATGTGACAGAACAGAACTACCCCACAGGGTTTTCTTGGCTGTAATCTTTACAGGTGCAGATCACCCAGGTCTTTCTCCCACGGAGCAGCCGGTCACTTGACCATGTGTCACCAGGGCTCCGTAGCTCTCTTCTAGAGGGCTAAAAAATAGACAACAAACTGGATGTCTGTTTTGCCAAACTGCTTTCTCCCCTAGCAGCTGACAGCAATCAACCAGCACCATTAGGAAGAAATTTTGGGGGGAAGGTGAGAGTTGAGAACATAGGGTCACAGGAGGTGGGGAGGACAGGCAGGTGGGAGCCCAATATAGCTAGAGGGGCCTGACCATGGGCAGAGTAGGAGTGGGAGGCTCCAGAGGGTGGAGGGCTCAGAAAGTAACTCCTCCCTTCAGCCCAGGAGACCGGGGTACCAGGGGGTGAGCAGGGGGCATAGGGAAAGGAACTGTATGGGCATTGCCTCTTAAAGAGAAACAACAAAATAAATAAAATTTAGGAGGAAAAAAAAAAATCAGTATGAGACCAAAAGGTCAACAATTACTCAAAAGCAAAGATGAGAAGATAAGGGGGCAGGGAAACTAGAGTACTGGGAATGGAACAAATAGAGCACAATGAAAGAATGTTGACACATTGTGATAAATGTAATTAATGTTGCTGAAGAATTTGTGTGGAAATTGCCAAATGGGAACCTAACTTGCTGTGTAAATTTTCACCAAAAACTCAAAATTTTTTTTTAAAAAGCACTAGACCATGCTTTGCTTCCTTCTTTTCCTAACTTCCTCCCAATAATCAAAAAGACTTTGTACAACTTTATGTAATTCACATTGTGAAAGCAATAGGGTTTGCTTTCTTTTTCTTTTATTTTTTTATTAATAGCTTTATTCAGATATAATTCATATAGCATAAAATTCACCTTTTAAAAGTGTGTCAGTGTTTTTTAATTTTATTTATTTTGTTGTTGTTGTTGAGAATACACACAGCAAAACACCAATTCAACAGTTTCTACATATAACATTTAGTGACGTTGATTATATTCTTCGAGTTGTGCAACCATTCTCACCCTCATTTTCTGAGTTGTTCCCCCACTACTAACATAAATTCACTGCCCCCTAAGGTTTTTATCTAATCTTTCACGTTGCTGTTGTCAATTTGATCCCCAACAGATAGTTCTTAAAAGAGCATAATGCTCAATGCAGACATTGTTTACTAGTTAAGCTAAACTATCATTTGGTTTAAAGAATACTTCAGGGGATCTTTTTGGTTTAAGATTTAAAGATTATCTCAGGGTAATTGTTTAAGGAGTTCATCCAACCTTTATGGCTCCAGGAAGTCTGGAATCCATGAGACTTTAAAATTCTGGTCTGCATTTCCCCCTTTTGATCAGGATTCATCTATAGAATCATTGATCTAAATGTTCAGTAATGACAGCATGGCACCATCCAGTTCTTCTGGTCTCATGGCAAAGGAGGCAGTTGTTCAAGGAGGCAATTAACCAAAACATTCCATATCCTCTTTCTATTCCCGACACTCCTGTTGCTCCAGGCAAATAGAGACCAATTGTGCCTTGGATGCCAGTAAGCTTTTATCAGTGTTTTTTTTTTTTTTTCTTGTTTTAATTGTGGTAAATATATATGTAATAAAACATTTACCATTTCAACATTTTTTACATGTACGATTCGGTGGCATTAATTACATTCATCATGTTGTGCAACCATCACGACTATCTGTTTCCAAAACTTTCCATCACCCTTAACAGAAGCTCAGTGCCCCTGTCTTAGTTATCTAGTGCTGCTATAACAGAAATACCACAAGTGGATGGCTTTAACAAAGAGAAATTTATTCTCTCAGTCTAGGAGGCTAAAAGACCGAATTCAGGGCACCAGCTTCAGGGGAAGACTTTATCTCTCTGTTGGCTCTGGAGGAAAGTCCTTGTCCTCAATCTTTCTCTGGTCTATGAGCTTCTCAGTGTAGGAACTTCAGGTCCAAAGGACACACTCTGCTTCTGACGCTAGTTTCTTAGTGGTATGAGGTCCCCTTGTCTCTCTGCTTGCTTCTCTCTTTTATAATCTCAAAAGAGATTGATTTAAAACACAACCTAATCTTGTAGTTTGAATCTTGCCTCATTAATATAAGTGCCTCTAATCCTGCCTCATTAATGTCATAGAGGCAGGATTTACAACACAAAGGAAAATCACATCAGATGACAAAATGGTGGGCAATCACACAATGCTGGGAATCATGGCCTAGCCAAGTTGACACACACTTTTTTTAAATTGTGCTTTAAGTGAAAGTTTACAGTTCAAGTCAGTTTCTCGTACAAAAATTTATACACACACTGTTATGTGACCCTAGTTGTTCTACCTATAATGCGACAGCACACTCCTCCTTTCCACCCCGGATTTCCCATCTCCATTCAACCAACTTCTCTCCCCTTCTGCCTTCTCATCTCTCCTTCAGACAGTAGCTGCCCATCTAGTCTCATGTATCTACTTCAGCTAAGAAACACTCTCTTCACAAGTAACATTTTACGTCTTATAGTCCAGTCTAATCTTTGTCTGAAGAATTGGCTTCAGGAATGGTTTCAGTTCTGAGCTAACAGAGAGTCTGGGTGCCATGTCTTCCAGGGTCCCTCCAGTCTCAGTCAGACCATTAAGTCTAGTCTTTTTACTAGAATTTGAGTTCTGCACCCCACTTTTCTCCTGCTCCATCAGGGACTCTCAGTTGTGTTCCCTGTCAGGGTGGTCATTGGTAGTAGCTGGGCACCATCTAGGTCTTCTGGTCTCAGGCTGATGGAGTCTCTGGTTTATGTGGCCCTTTCTGTCTCTTGGGCTAAAATTTTCCTTCTGTCTTTGGTGTTCTTCATTCTCCTTTGCTACAGGTGGGTTGGGACCAGTCGATGCATCTTAGATGGCCACTCACTAGCTTTTAAGACCCCAGATGCCACTCACCAAAATGGGATGCAGAACATTTTCTTAATAACCTTTATTATGCCAATTGACCTAGATAGTCCCTGAAGCCATGGTCCCCAGACATCTGCCCCTGCTACTCAGTCCCTTGAAGTTTTTGGTTGTATTCAGGAAACTTCTTAGCTTTTGGTTTAGTCCAGATGTTCTGACTTCCCCTGTATTGTGTGTTGTCCTTCCCTTCACCTAAGATAATTCTTATCTACTATCTAGTTAGTGAATACCTCTTTTCCTCCCTTCCCACCCTCATAACCATCAAAGAATGTTTTCTTCTGTGTTTAAACATTTTCTTGAGTCTTATAATAGTGGTCTCATATAGTATTTGTCCTTTTTGCAACTGACTAATTTCACTCAGCATAATGCCTTCCAGATTCATCTATGTAATGAGATATTTCACAGATTCATTGTTGTTCTTTATCATTGCATGGTATTCCATTGCGAGAATATATCAAAACTTGTTTATCCATTCATCCGTTGATGGGCATCTAGGTTGTTTCCATCTTTTTGCTATTGTGAACAGTGATGCAATGAACATGGGTGTGCATATATCTATTCATGTGACGGCTCTTATTTCTCTAGGATATATTCCAAGGAGTGGGATTGCTGGATAGTATAGTACTTCTATTTCTAGTTTTTTAAGGAAGCGCCAAATCGATTTTCAAAGTGGTTTTACCATTTTACATTCCCACCAACAGTGTATAAGTGTTCCAGTCTCTCCACAACCTCTCCAACATTTATTGTTTTGTGTCTTTTGGATTAATGCTAGCCTTGATGGGGTGAGATGGTATCTCATTGTAGTTTTGATTTGCATTTCTCTAATGGTTAATGATCCTGAGCATTTCCTCATGTATCTGGTAGCTGCCTGAATGTCTTCTTTGCCTGCTCATATCCTTTGCCTATTTTTTAATTGGGTTATTTGTCTGTTGTTGAGGTTTTGCAGTATCTTATAGATTTTAGAGATGAGACACTGATCGGATTTGTTGTAGCCAAAAATTTTTTCCCAGTCTGTAGGTTGTCTTTTTACTTTTTTGGTGAAGTCTTTTGATGAGCATAAGTGTTTGATCTTTAGGAGCTCCTAGTTATCTAGTTTCTCTTCTGGTGTTTGTGCACTGTTAGTAATGTTTTGTACTCTGTATATGCCATGTATTAGGGCTCCTAACATTGTCCCTATTTTTTCTTCCATGATCTTTATCATTTTAGACTTTATATTTAGGTCTCTGATCCAGTTTGAGTTAGTTTTTGTGCATGGTGTGAGGTAGGGGTCTTGTTTCATTTTTTACAGATGGATATCCAGTTATGCCAGCACTATTTGTTAAACAGACTGTCTTTTCCCCATTTAATGGACTTTGGGGGCTTTGTCAAACATCAGCTGCTCATAGGTGGATGAATTTACATCTGGATTCTCAATTCTGTTCCATTGGTCTATGTATCTGTTGTACCAGTACCAGGCTGTTTTGACTACTGTGGCAGCATAATAGTTTCTAAAATTAGGTAGTGTGAGGCCTCCCACTTTGTTTTCTTCTTCAGTAATGCTTTACTTATGCAGGCCTCTTCCCTTTCCATATGAAGTTGGTGATTTGTTTCTCCATCTCCTTAAAAAATGCCATTGGAATATGGATCAGGATTGCATTGTATCTGTATATCACTTTGGGTAGAAGTGACATTTTCACAATGTTGAGTCTACCTATCCATGAGCAAGGTATGTTTTTCCACTTATGCAGATCTCTTTTGGTTTCTTGAAGTAAGATCTTGTAGTTTTCATTGTATAGGTCTTTTACGTGTCTGGTTAGATTTACTCCTAAGTATTTATTTTATCTTCTTGGGGCTATTGTAAATGGTATTGATTTGGTGATTTCCTCTTCGAAGTTCTGTTTGTTGGTGTAAAGGAATCCAACTGATTTTTGT
>NW_004443977.1:9447231-9483431 GCF_000243295.1 Trichechus manatus latirostris
CTTTTCTATGCTCTGAAATACCTTTAGTAGTAGTGGTGTTAACTCTTCTCCGGAAGTTTGGTGGAATTCTCCAGTGAAACCCTCAGGGCCAGGGCTTTTTTTGTTGTGGGGAGTTTTTAAATCACCTTTTCAATCGCTTCTTTTGTTTTGGGTTTATTTAGTTGTTGTACTTCTGTGTATGTTAGTTTAGGTAGGTAGAGTGTTTCTAGAAATTTGTCCATTTCCTCTAGATTTTCAAATTTGTTAGAGTACAATTTTTCATAGTATTCTGTTATGATTGTTTTAATTTCAGTGGGTCTGTTGTGATAGCGCCCATCTCATTTCCTATTCAGGTTATTTGCTTCCTCTTCTGTTTTTGTTTTGTCAGTTTGGCCAATGGTTTATCGATTTTGTTGATCTTTTCAAAGAACCAGCTTTTGGTCTTATTAACTCTTTCAATTGTTCTCCTATTCTCTATTTCATTTAATTCTGCTCTAATTTTTATTATTTGCTTTCTTCTGGTGCCGGAGGTCTTCTTTTGCTCCTCTGTTTCTATTTGTTTGAGTTGTAGGGTTAATATTTTGATTTTGGCCCTTTCTTCTTTTTGGATGTGAGTATTTATTGCCAAAAATTAACCTCTGTGCACTGCTTTTGCTGTGTTCCAAAGGTTCTGGTAGGATGTGTTTTCATTCTTATTAGATTCTGTGAATTTCTTTATTCCATCCTTAATTTCTTCTATAACCCAGTAGTTTATGAGCAAGGTGTTGTTCAATTTCCATGTGTTTGATTTTTTTTCTTGCTTTTCCTGTTATTGATTTCCCCTTTTATGGTTTTGTGGTCAGAAAAGGTGCTTTGTAATATTTTGATGCTTTGGATTCTGTTATGGCTTGCTTTATGGCTTAATATGTGGTCTATTCAGGAAAATGTTCTATGTGCATTGGAAAAGAAAGTATACTTCTTTGCTGTTGGGTGGGGTGTTCTGTACATGTCTATGAGATCAAATTGGTTGATTGATTGTGGCATTTAGATCTTCCATGTCTTTACTGAGCTTCTTTCTGGATGTTCTGTCCTTCACTGAAAGCAGTGTGTTGAAGTGTCCTACTATTATTGTGGAGCTGTCTGTCCCTCTTTTCAATGCTGTTAGAGTTTGTTTTATGTATTTTGGAGCCCTGTCATTGGTTGCTAAATATTTATTATGGTTATGTCCTCCTGATGTATTAACCTTTAATCATTATATAGAGTCCTTCCTTATCCTTTGTGGTGGATTTTAATTTAAAGTCTATTTTGTCAGAGATTAATATTGCCACTCTTGCTCTTTTTTGATTGCTGTTTCCTTGATATATTTTTTCCATCCTTTGAGTTTTAGTTTGTTTGTGTCTTTAAGGTGTGTCTCTTATAGGCAGTGTCATGGTTTGAATTATGTCCCCCAAAAAATTGTGTATCAATTTGGCTAGGCCCTGATTCCTGGTACTGTGTGATTTTCCTGTATGTTGTAAACCTGCCTCTGTGATGTTAATAAGAGAGGATGGGTGGCAGTTGTGTTAGTAAGGCAGGGCCTGATCTATAAGACTGGATTGCATCCTTAGGCAATCTCTTGAGATATAAAAGACAGAAGTGAGCAGTGAGACAGGGGGACCTCATACCATCAAGAAAGCAGTGCCAGGAGCAGAGCACATCCTTTGGACAGGGGTCCCTGCGCCAAGAAGCTCCTATTCTGGGGCAACACCGATGAGAAGGCCGACAGACAGAGAAAGACTTCCCCTGGAGCTGACACCCTGAATTTGGACTTTTTGACTGTGCGGAAATAAACTTCTCTTTGTTAAAGCCATCCACTTGTGGTATTTCTGTTACAGCAGCACTAGATGACTAAGACAGGCAGCATATAGACAGATCGTGTTTTCTTATCCATTCTGCCAGTCTCTGTCTCTTTACTGGTGCATTTAGTCCATTTACATTCAGCATAATTATTGATAGGTATGAGTTTAGTGCTGCCATTTTGATGTCTTTTTTGTGTGTGTTGTTGACAGTTTCTTTATTCCACTTAATTTTCTGTGCTAAGTCATTTTTCTTTATGTATTTTCTTTTCATCTTCTTTATTGTTGTTGATTTTGTATTTGCTAAGTTGTTATGTTTTTCATTTTGATTCATATGATTGTTATTTTCCTTTGTGGTTCCCTTAATATTTACCCCTATTTTTCTAAGTGTAAACCACTCTTTTATTTCTTTATATCATCTTGCTTCTGTTCCATATGAAAAATTTATGACTACATTTTTTAGTCCCTCTTTTTTGTTTTAATGTCATTTTTTACATATTGACCTCTCTGTTTCCTTATTTTCAGTGTTTTAGCTTTGATTTGTTTTTGTGACTTCCCTAACTGGGTTGATATCTGGTTGCTCTGTCCTGTGGTCTAGTTTTGGGTTGTTATCTGATGTTATTGATTTTCTAACCAAAAGACTCCCTTTAGTATTTCTTGTAATTTTGGTTTGGTTTCTGCAAATTCCCTAAACTTCTGTTTATCTGGAAATGCCCTAATTTCGCCATCATATTTGAGGGACAGTTTTGCTGGATATATAATTCTTGGCTGGCAGTTTTTTTCCTCCAGGGCTTTATATATGTCATCCCATTGCCTTCTTGCCTGCATGGTTTCTGCTGAGTAGTCCAAGCTTAGTCTTACTGACTCTACTTTGTAGATGACTTTTTGTTTATCCCTAGCCACTCTTAAAATTCTCTCTTTATCTTTGGGTTTGGCAAGTTTGATTATAACATGTCTTGGTGACTTTATTTTGGGATCTACCTTATGGGGGGTTCGATGAGCCTCTTGGATAGATATCTTTTCATCTTTCACAATATCAGGGAAGTTTTCTGCTAACAAATCTTCAACAATTCTCTCTATATTTTCTGTTATCCTCCCCTGTTCTGGTATTCCAATCACTCATATTTTGTTCCTCTTGATAGAGTCCCACATAATTCTTAAGATTTCTTCATTTTTTAAATTCTTTTATCTGATTTTTCCTCAAATAAGTTGGTGTCAAGTGCTTTATCTTCAGTCTCACTAATTCTGACTTCCATTGCTTCAATTCTGCTCCTCGAGTTATCTAATTCTGAAATTTTATTTGTTAATCTTCTGGATTTCTGTTTGCTGTCTCTCTGTGGATTCTTGCAGCCTGTTAAATTTGTCATTATGCTCTTCTATAATCTTCTTAAGTTCCTCTATTGCTTTATCTGTATGTCTGTAAGTTCCCTGGCGTGTTCTGTGTTTTGCCTTGTCTCCTTCCTGATCTCTTGAAGAGTTCTGTATATTAGTCTTTTGTCTTCTTCCTCCAGTAATTCCAAGAAGTTCTCTTTCTCCAGAAGATTTCTTGATTCTTTGTTGTGGGAGCTTGCTGAAGCCATCATGGTCTGCCTCTTTATGTGATTTGGTATTGACTGTTGTCTCTGAGCCATCAATAAGTTGTTATATTTATTTTATTTTATGTTTGCTTACTATGTTCTAGCTTCTTGTTTTGTTTTGATATGCCCAGATAGGCTGCTTGTGTGAGCTAGTTTGATTATCGGCATCTTTGAAGCTCTCATTTCCTGTCACCAGGTGATTAGATCTGTCACTAGTTATGTAAGCCCAGGAGTCCGTTTACTTTTCTTGTATGGATTCAGCTCAGGTATTCAGGTAGTCAGTCCCCAATTGTGTAGTGCAGGCTCTCACCTACAGTCCCAGATGGGCAGGAGTGAGTGGAGTCAACACAGGTATCTGGCTGCAGTAGCAGGTCACGTGCTAAGGCAGGAGCCTGGTGGCTGTCCAAGTGTCTGGGAGGAAAGAGTGTCCCTGTTCCCTATGGCATGTAGGTAGGTGGGTTTTGCAGCTGGACTATGGGCACCCAATGCTGTTGGCTGTAAGGACTGGGAGGCACCACTTATTCTTGGACCCCTGTCATGAGTGGCTAGGTTGTGTGGGTAGAGCCACCAGTCCTCAGGCCCCTGGTGTGGGTGGGTGAAGACCCTGCTTAATGGGCAGAGTGGTGTCAAATGTAATGAACCTGCCACTCCACCATATAGCTGATACAGTTGTAGTTAGGCTTCAGGTATATACCCTGTTGTACTGTGCTAATGAGGGCCTATGCCATTAAAATGGGCCCACAACACAGTCTATGTATGGGTGAATGGCATTCAAAGTCCATGGACCCCTTATGCCTGTGCCTAGGCAAAGGAGCTGTGCCTGCCCTGAGTTCCAGGCTCAGGGGAGCTGGCAGATTATTTTTTCCTGTTTGTTAATTTGTTCCCTCTCCAAGGCCAGGAGAATGGCTCAGGGCATATGACGGGTCCTACTTCCAGCCCAGGCAATGGGGCATTCACCGAAGCTGGCCCAGGACCCAGTGCAGAGTGGGGAGGGGCTAGGTAAGTGGGAAAGAGATTCTTCCCAAACTGGTTGTTTTTTGATCCACGTGGTAAGTTAGACACATGTACTTATCTTTTGCTGGTTGAGCACCAATTGTCACTGGTTCTAGAGGCTGAGTAGACTCTCTGCCCCTGGTTCTCTCCCGATGTGGAAAACGCATCCTGAGTGCTAGGTGATCCGGCCTGCAAGGTGCTGGTTCCCACCGGGTCGGGTCTGGTAACTCTTCGCTTCTTCCGAGCCATCTTTCCCTCCCCCTACCACTCAATCTGATTCCTCAACTTTGCCTTTGATGTTCAGGGCTCCTAGATTGTCATATATAATCGATTCCCCTTTTTTTTCAGGTCTTTGTTGTAAGAGGGACCACAGGAAGTGTGACTACTCTGCCATCTTGGCCCTGCCTCTTGACACACATTTTTGGGGGACACAATTCCATCCATAACAGTCCCCTAAGCAATGAATCCCCCTTTTCAGTGGATTTTAGTATATTCACAGTTGTGCCACCATCACCACAATCTAATTTTTGAACATTTTCATCATCCTCAGAAGAAACCCTGCACCCATTGAATATCACTTTTGCCTCCACCCACAGTCACCCACCCTACTCAGCCCCCAACCTTCAGCAACCACAAATCTACTTTCTGTCTCCATTACGTTTGCCTACTCTGGACATTTCATATATATGAAATCACAAGATATGTGGACTTTTGTGACTAGATTCTTTCATTTAAAATAATATTTTCAAGATACATCCATGTTGTAACATATATCAGTACTTAATTTCTTTTTATTGCCAAATAATATTCCATTGTATGAATATATCACATTTTGTTTATCCATTCATCTGTTAATGGACATTTGAGTTGTTTCTACCTTTTAGCTATTATGAATAAGGCTGATATGAGCATTCGTGTTTAAGTTTTGTGTGGGCATATGTTTTCATTCCTGTTGGTTATATACCTAGGAGTGGAATTGCTAGGTCAAATGGTAAATATACGTTTAGCTTTTTGAGGAGCTGACAAACTGTTCTCCAAAGAAGCTGAGTTTTCTTAATTCCCCTGACAGTGGCTTATGTGAAGAGAAAGAGTTGTTCAGAATTCACTTTGGCTTTTAAAAATTAATATGCAGTTTATTAAAATTCATATTTTAATTAAAAAATGTAAAACATAATTATTTTTTAAACTTTTAAGTTCAACTTACCAGTCATAGTATGTTATTCATAAATCAAGCAAATATTAACAATAACTCTTAAGGGAGCTTTGATTAATAATTAGTCTTATTTTCAAAATTAAAACCACTTTAGGCAGTATACACTGCATTTATTCAGTCCATATATTCAATTTCCATTTTAAATACAACTGACTGGCAAACAGACCCGCAAGTATTTTTATTGCAATCTCATAAAAGTAAACATATAAATATGCTACATTTTCAGTAATTTTAATGTTCTGATTCTACTTACAATCTCAGTAAGAATTTAACTTAGACCACCGACTACTCTGACGGGATCACAACAGAGGGCCCCAGACAGACAGGGAGAAAAATGAGAAACTAATCTGTTCTGTAAACTTTCACCTAAAGCACAGTAAGGAAAAAAAAAAGAATTGCTTAAGAATGAAAAAAAGATTTAACTTAAAGTTACAATCTAAATCATTCAACTGCCCAATTTAAATGAGAATGACAAGATTTATCATTCAAGCCCTCTAATATGCCAAATTATTTTAAATATTTCAAGAACCTGAAATACAAACATGCACAATGTAACACAAAAGCCCACTACTGGTCTGTCAGTTTGTCCTACTGTGGTGGCTTGCATATTGCTGTGATACTGAAAGCTTTGCCACCAGTATTTCAAATACCAGCAGGGTCACCCTTGGTGGACAGGTTTCAGTGGAGCTTGCAGTCTAAGACAGACTAGGAAGAAGGATCTGACAGTCTTCTTCTAAAAAAACTGGCCAGTGAAAACCTTATGAAAACAGCAGAACATTGTCTGATATAGTGCCAAAAGATGAGTCCCTCACGTTGGAAGGCACTAAAATACCACTGGAGATGAGCTGCCTCCTCAAAGTAGAGTCGACTTTAATGACGTGGACGGAGTCAAGCTTTCAGTACCTTCATTTGCTGATGTGGCAGGACTTCAACTGAAAAAAAAACAGCTGCAAACATCCATTAATAATTGGAGCATGGCATGTATAAAGTATGAATCTAGGAAAATTGGAAGTCATCAAAAATGAAATGGAACAATAAACATTGACATCCTCAGCATTAGTGAGCTGAAATGGACTGGTATTGGCCATTTTGAATTGGACAATCAAATAGTCTACTATGCTGGGAATGACAAATTGAAGAGGAATGGTGTCACATTCATTGACGAAAAGAACATTTCAAGATCTACCCTGAAGTACAACACTGTCAGTGATAGGATAATATCCATACACCTACAAGGAAGACCAGTTAACACGACTATCATTCAAATTTATACACCAATCACTAAGGCCACAGATGAAGAAATTGAAGATTTTTACCAACTTCTGCGGTCTGAAATTGATCAAACAAACAATCAAGATGCATTGATGATTACTGGCAACTGGAATGTGAAAATTGGAAACAAAGAAGAAGGATTGGTAGTTAGAAAATATGGCCTTGGTGATAGAAATGACATCAGAGATCACATGATAGAATTTTGCAAGAGCAACGACTTCTTCATTGCAAATATCTTTTTTCAACAACAGAAACAGCAACTATACACATGGATCTCGCCAGATGGAATACACAGGAATCCAATCGACTACATCTGTGGAAAGAGACCATGGACAAGCTCGATGTCATCAGTCAGAACAAGGCCAGGGGCCAACTGCGGAACAGACCATCAACTGCTCATATGCAAGTTCAAGTTGAAGTTGAAGAAAATTAGAACAAGTCCATGATAGCCAAAGTATGACCTTGAGTATATCCTACCTAAATTTAGAGACCATCTCAGGAATAGATTTGATGCATCGAACACTAATGACTGAAGACTAGACAAGTTGTGGAATGACATCAAGAACGTTATGACTGAAGAAAGCAAGAGGTCATTAAAAAGACAAGAAAGAAAGAAAAGACCAAAATGGATGTTGGAAGAGACTCTGAAAGTTACCCTTGAACGTAGAGCAGCTAAAGTAAAAGGAAGAAATGATGAAGTAAAAGAGCTGAACAGAAAATTTTCAAAGGCTTCTCGAGAAGACAAAGTAAAATATTACAATGAAATGTGCAAACACCTGGAGATAGAAAGGCAAAAGGGAAGAACATGCTTGGCTTTCCCAAATTGAAAGAACTGAAGAAAAAATTCAAGCCTCCAGTTGCAGTATTAAGAATTCTATGAGGAAAATATTAAATGACACAGGAAGCATCAAAAAAAGATGGGAGGAATACAGAGTCACTGTACCAAAAAGAATTGGTTAACGTTTAACCATTTCAAGAGGTAGCATATGATCAAGAACCGATGGTACTGAAGGAAGACGTCCAAGCTGCACTGAAGGCACTGGAGAAAAACGAGGCTCCAGGAATTGACAGAATACTGATTGAGACGTTTCAATAAACGGATGCAGCGGTGGAAGTGCTCACTTGTCTATGCCAAGAAATTTGGAAGACAGCTACCTGGCCAACTGAATGGAATAGATCCATATTTGTACTCATTCCAAAGAAAAGGGATCAAAGAGAATGCAGAAATTATCAAACAATATCATTAATACCACACACAAGTAAAATTTTGCTGAAGATCATTCAAAAGCTGTTGCAGAGGTACATCGACTGGGAACTGCCAGAAATTCAAGCCGGATTCAGAAGAGGATGTGGAGCAAGGGATATCATGGCTGATGTCAGATGGATCATGGCTGAATGCAGAGGATACCAGAAAGATGTTTATCTGGGTTTTACTGACTGTGCAAAGGCATTTGACTGTGTGGATCATAACAAATTATGGATAACATTGCAAAGAATGGGAAATCCAGAACACTTAGCTGTGCTCATGAGGAAACTGTACTTAGACCAAGAGGCAGTCGTTCAAATAGAACAAGGGGATACTGTGTGGTTTAAAGCCAGGAAAGGTGTGTGTCAGGGTTGTATCCTTTCACCATACTTATTCAGTCTCTATGCTGAGCAAATAATCCGAGAAGCTGAACTATATGAAGAAGAACTTGGCATCAGGATTGGGGGAAGACTTATTAACAACCTGCATTATGCAGACGGACTTGAAGCACTTACTGATGAAGATCAAAGACCACATCCTTCAGTACAGCTTACACCCCAACATAAAGAAAACAAAAATCCTCCCAAGTGGACCAGTTAGCAACATCATGATAAATAGGAAAATATTAAAGTTGTAAAGGATTTCATTTTACTTGGATCCACAATCAATGCCCATGGAAGCAGTAGTCAAGAAATCAAACGACGCATGCATTGGGCAAATCTGCTGCAAAAGATCTCTTTAAAATGTTACAAAGCAAAGATGTCACTTTAAGGACTAAGGTAGGCCTGACCCAAGTCATGATGTTTTTCAATCACCTCGTATGCATGTGAAAGCTGGATAATGAATAATGAAGACCGAAGATGAATTGATGCCTTTGAATTATGGTGTTGGCGAAGAATATTGAATATACCATGGACTGCCAGAAGAACAAACAAATCTTTCTTGGAAGAAGTACTGCCAAAATGCTTCTTAGAAGCAAGGACAACGAGACTTCATTTCATATACTTTGGACATGTTATCAGGAGGGATCAGTCCCTGGAGAAGGACATCATGCTTGGTAGAGGGTCCGCAGAAAAGAGGAAGACCCTCAACAAGATGGACTGACACAGTGGCTGCAACAATAGGCTCAAGCATAACGATTGTGAGGATGGCACAGGACTGGGCAGTGTTTCATTCTGCTGTACATAGGGTCGCTATGAGTCGGAACTGACTCGATGGCACCCAACAACAACAATAATACAAAAGATATTAATATGATTAGTTTGATGCTGTTAAGTATTTCTATATGTAATTTTAAATCTTCCTGAAGGTGAAAGATGATTTCCCAACAAAGCCATTGGAGATTACCTTCCCAAGTGATATTGAGACGGGGGGAATCTTCCTAGGTGACTGAGATTTAAGGCCAAGATTTCTTTTCTGACCTCAACTATGAGGCTAAACTCCTTTTAATAGCCACCATGACAATGTTGAGGCTTACAAGGTGGAGGATCAGATAGCCCACAGCCTAGGGTTTGAATCATACCATTATTTAATTTTTCAATTTACATATCTGTGCCTTTGAGGATTCTGTGCCTTTGAGGCTGTGTCACAACTTCTAAGGTTATTCTAATGGCCCATTTCATCTGCCTGCCTCATAAGAATGTCAAATGCTCCCTCTGCTGGACAATACCCAGGCTTGGGCTGAGTCCCAGAACCTGCAGATCCTTCCATTCCTTGTTGGAGAACTTCCTCCAAGGTCTGGGTGTTTAGTGAAGTGGGTTGACGGCCCTTTAAGAGGCGGTAGCTAGCTCCTAGTTGCTATGGAGACAGCTGGACACTTACCGGGTAGAAGCTGGCAGTCATGTCCTCCAAAGCTCATTCCACAGGTGGGAAGAAGGCTGCTGGTGCTGGGAAGGGGAGGGAGCCTCTTCTGCCTCCTAATCCACGGTGGGGGTGGGGGTCTTGGAGGATTCTGCTTTTGGGTCAGAAGCCAGGACTGGGGTCCCCCATCTCGACCTTGCCTCTCCTCTCTCCATAGGCCTCAGAGCCAAGCACCGCCAGCCCTCACCCCGAAAGCAGAGTTTGCCACTCCCAAAAGCCAATGCTGAAGCCATCAACTTCCTCAAATCCATCCGTGAGCCCTGGCAGTGGAGGGGGTGTGGGGAGAATAGATGAAAGTCTGGGCAAGTCAGCCCTGGACCTGGGCTCTGTCCTTGCTCCCCCACCCCCACCCCCACCCCGTGTCTCTCTACCTTTCAACACTGATTCTTCTGTGACTCAGTAGAAAGGGTGTGAGACCTATTTGTTGGCATTCTTCAAGGGGATACCCAGGACAATGGGGAAAGAGGTCTTCACCTACTGACTGCTGTAGAGGTCAAGGGATGGGGGTGCTGAGGCCACTTGGAAGACAAGAGGGTTGAGGAGGGGGTGAGTGGAGGTATGGTCGGGGGGTCAGAGGGTTGAGGCCTAGGAGCCAGGGCTTTATCTGTCCCACGGGACTCTCACCCCAGAACCTAAGGACCTGCAGCTGCTAGTCTTCTCCGAGACTCTGGCCATGGTCTCAGACACAGGGGAGCCCCTGGGAGAGCTGACCATTGACGTGCAGAAAGGGAAATACAGAGACGAACTCGGGGTCATCTCATACTGCCTCATCGTCCATGCCCTCAACCGTGGCTTCTTGGACAACCTGCTCTGTGGAAACTCCCTTCTGGGTAGAGCTCCCATTGCCTGACGCATCACCCCATACTTCCTCCACCACCCCACCACCACCCCAGGGCCCTTATTCAGGACCAACCCCTTGACCTTACCTTGGGCCAGAATGTGGATAAGAAGGTGTGGGGTGGGGGGAGGTTAATCACAGCCACAAACTCAAGTCAAGAGCAGCGCTGGCCGACCTGTAAATTTTTCTGTGGCCACATGGCACCTGAGTACCCCAGCCTGGGCCACCACTCTCCCTTCCTGCAGTCGCCAACCCATGTCTCCTGTGATGTCAGTATTCACCTGTTTCCGCCTCTAGGCTATCTCTCAGGAAAAATGGAGATCATGGAACAACATAGTCATGAGTTTATCAAGGTACCTCGTAGGGTCCTCAGCCTTGACCCCAACCCAGGGTGAGCGAACAGAGGCCCTGGGAGGGAGGGAGGAAGGAAGGGTGGACCTTGGTGGAATATCACCCAGTTACTCTGCAACTCCCACCACACAAAACTTGAAAACCAATCCGCCTGGGACAATAGAGGTCAGCAGTGGGTCCCTTCTGATGACATTCTCTGATACACAAAGCCTGAAACAAGCCCACCCTAGTCCTCCTCCAACCCCAAAGCCCAGTATCTCCAGGGGGCCACTGAGGCTGGAGCTTTGGGCCTGGCCTTTCCCAAGGTCTCATCTCCTGGACTACCTTGCCTCCAAATTCCCCAGCTCTCACACTCATCCCAGCCAGTTCACTAAGTTTTGCAATGTGATCCATTCATACATTGAAAATCACTTAAGAACCTTCACACAGAAATCATTCCTATCTTTTAAAACCCATATTCTGAGGTGCATTTGCTTTTTAATTTTATATTACACCATAATATGACTTCTACTCTTGAGCTCTACTATGTATGGAAAGTTTTCATCAAAATCTTACCTTGGTTTTCTCCTCTGTAAAGGAGACTGGACAAGATGATCTCTGGTGGGCGGGGGGGTCCCATTTGTATAAAATCCAGGGAGCCCCTGATTCTCCCCTTCCATGCTCTGGCCCTTAGCTCCTTGTCCTCCCGATGGAACGGAAAACAAGTTTAGTGAGGCAGGAAGATCAGCTGGCCATGACCAGGATTGTCAAGGAGGGGGAGGTAAGGACGAGAGCCAGGTGGGAACCATCTTCCACAATATTTTCAGAACCATGAGCAGGGACCAGATTGGGTCAGGCCAGGAGCCTGGACTGAGGACTGAGCCAGGACCATATACCCAACTCCTGGCTTGCCCTTTCTCCCTGCCCCTTCCCAGCTCGAGGTCCCTGACCCAAATTTGTCCTGAACAGGAAATGAAGACCGAAGTGACTTTCTTCCCCTGGAACTCAACTGCCGGCTTCATCTCTGAGGCTGCCAACCTGGTGATTCTGAGGGTGATGGCCTGGCGGCAGATGGTGCCCAGCAATGCCCGCTTCCTGGCCTTGGACACGGAGGGGAAACTCTGCTATTCCACCTACGTAAGGGCGCACCCTGGGCATGGGGCTGGGCCTGGGGCAAATGAGAAGGGGTGCAAAGCAGACTAGAAGACCAGACAGCTGAACCGTGGGAGTGGAAGAGGTGGTGGGGTTGGGGATAAAACAAGAGGATGGAAGCGGGGTTTTGAGGGCAGGAGAAAGCCAGAACTGACTTTGTTAGATTAAATGTGGGGCAGGTGAAGCGAGCGAGAGGGATTGAAAGGTGTAAGCAGTTGAGGCAAGCAACCCTTTCCGCACAAAAGTCAGTCTAGGAAAAATAATGTAGCGGAGGAAAGCTTTTAATTTTTTTTTTTTAATCAGGAAATGCACTATCTCTGACTGCACTTAAATAATATTATTTCTCGACACCTAAGGGTTCCTCTTTTTTATTTTGGCTAAAGTTTCATAATCAACACACCTAGAACTGTTCTGCAATATGTGATTATAAAGCTGCGCCTTTGAATACAGTTTTGACTGAGCCACTTTGGGGGCTGAGTTGTCTTTCTTTGACAGACCTTGTAAATTACACCGTAGTGTTTGAATCAAGGCTATTTTTCTATCACAAACACAGCAAACAGCCATGTCTTCAACATAAACATATACCATTCCCCCCCCATTTTCTTTGAAACACGTGTTTTATGTTAGTACTTTTCTCTCCAAGGCTTCATTACCTGCCCCCTCCCAATAGCCTATCCCCCCACACCCCCATACCTAACTGGTTGGTCCTCATCCCTGTAACAGAATCTGCCAACTAGAAGCACTTGGTCAGAAAGATGGCATGGGGAAGGGTTGGGGCAAGGTAGGCTGGAGCTGGCTTTATGAAGGGACTCCCAAGTTAGACTGTGGGTGCAACTCAAACCTTGTGGCACCTGGGGGTCCGGACAGCCAAGGGCTGCTTATCACTAGTGAAAGATGAAGATGCAAGATGGAGAAAAGAGCCAGGGCGAGATTTTGTGGGAGACCCTAGTGGGCATCCACCTTACCCCCCACTCCATTTTGACTGCTGCCAGCAAGCCCTGGGCTTCCAGACAATCCAGGTGGGCCATCAGCAGGCGGAAGTGTTCATCGTGGAGCAGACAGTACACTCGGATGAGGGCATCCCCATGTCCTGCCAGTTCTACCTTTTCTCTGATGGGTGAGCCACTGTGCGGGGCCAAGGGGGTGGTGTTGAGCACAGACTTGGGTGCTCAATGATGGGGGTGGGGGTGGGGCAAAGGGAAGACTAGCTGCTTCTGAGGACACCACCAGGAAGAGGAGCCGTTGAGATCTGAGTACCCTCTGCTTCATCCACATCCTTCACCCTTTCTTCATCTGTTCGCTCATTCTCCTAATCCTCACAGTTCTTCCCAAACCTCACCAAAAAACCCTGACTGGCTAAGAAGCAAATGCCAGCCTCTACAGGGCCTAAAGCATAGCTAAAGCAGCTGCCACAGTGTTGGGTTTAATACTGAGCAACACCAAGTTTTGAAATACACTTGATCAGATCAGTGTGTTAGAAGAAGTGCCCCTGGCACACGGCCAAGCTGTCACCAGCATAGCGGGGGCACCAAACCATGAGAAAATTCGGGTGGGGGAGTGGAATTTGTTTCTTGACATTTCAAATGCTATTGGCTTTTTTTATTTCATAACTTAGTAAATTGTTTCCATTCTGAATTTCACATAGCAGGAGGCTCCCGATTTTTTTTTAGTGCTTTCACCTCCAAAGGTCTTAGTCCAGCCATGGTACACCAGCCACATGTCAAGGGGTACGGACAGTAGCCAGTTTGAAAAGCAGGGGCCTAATACTTGGTAAGCCCTGTGCCGTTATCAGGGGATGCAGAAATGAACGAGACTCAGGACTCTAAGACAAGTGAGAGAGGCAGAAGTAAAAGGAAGCCTGCGGGACAGGTCTCTGGGAAGGGAGCGCTGGGAAAGCTCCCCTTCCCATACCTTCTTCTATGTTGCACTCCAGGCACCTGGCCAAGAGAGTCCAGGTGGGCTCCCCTGGGTGCTGCATCATCACCAAGATGCCCATCTTGAGGGAGCAGGGTGAGTGAAGCGCAGCTGTGGGAGAGTGAAGGGGAGGTGGGGGAAACCTGGTACATTCCGGGGTGCAGAGGCCCGCTTGTGCAGCCTGCAGAAGGGCGTGACTGAGTGTGCTCCGGGTGGGATCCAGACTGAGATCAGGTGGAGAAACTCTGCCCTCCAGCCCCCACCTCAAGGCACTTAGGGAGAATCCTTCTTGCTGGGAACTCCCTCAAGCCACTCCACCCATGTGGGCAGAGTCCTGGGGGTTTTATCTGAGCCAGTTGTTTGGCTGGTCCTAGAAAGGTTCTTGGAGCCTGGGTGCTAACCGAAAAGTTGGAGGTTCCAGTCTACTCAGAGGTGCCTCGGAAGAAAAGCCTGGAGATCCACTTCCAAAAAAATCAGCCACTGAAAACCCTATGGCGTGCAGTTCTACTCTGACACACATGGGGTCGCCGTGTGTGTTTAGGAATGCTCCCGGGTAGGGGTAGTGGGTATGCAGCCTTTCTCCCTCCCCACTCAGATGAGATTGAGCCTCCTCCAGTGTTTGAGAAGAAGCCCCTGGCGTGGGAGGAAGACATGGAGCTCTACTCTAAGTTCATGGACCGAAAGGTGAGGAGAGGCTGCAGCCAACTTGGGGTCCCCACTCCACCCTCGGCCATAAATTCCACATACTGATCTCCCTTTCTGCCTGATTTACCTGCACTCCCCTGGCGGCTGGGAGGCTCCAGCGCCACTTAGCCCTCCTTGGAGCGAACGCGGGGCCTCCTGGGGCACGGGAGGGGGTGTCTATGGTCCCACTCAGGCTCGGGCGCCCCGTCCCCCTCTAGGAGGAGCTCCGACTCAGCCACAACAGCTACATGCTACACCACCCTGAGGCCCACGCGCTCATCTCGGACTTCCTGCTCTTCCTGCTGCTGCGCCAGCCTGCGGACGTGGTCACCTTCGCCGCCGAGTACTTCGGGCCTTTCTCGGTTCGCCGCCAGCCGACCCCCGCCCTGCCCTCCTCCAACCGACCCAGCCCTTTCCGCTCGCTGGCCCCAGAGCCGTCCTCCAGCTGCGGGTTCACGCCCGCGTCAGGGGAGGGCTAGGCGGCCCGCGGGCTGGAGAGTGCGTCCGGCCCGGGCCCGCGGTCCGGAACTGGGCAGGAAGCCTGGGCGTCGGGGCGGGCCGCGCCGGGGGAGGGCGCCTTTTCCGGGCTGCGGTTTTTGTGGGAATAAACTGGGCGCTCCCGCAGCTCTGCTGAGCGCGCTGCAATCTTCCTGGCCAGCTTCTTACGTCAGGCTAAAAATAGGAACCGCTGACAGCGTTTATGGAGTTAATTTCAGTCTTTCTAGAAAAGACTGTTACCGTCATTATAATCGGTATTTTGCAGATAAGAAAACAGAGGCACTGAAAGGTTAAGTAACTCGTAGAGCTAGAATGTGGAGAAGCAGAATTCGCGCTCAGACTCTTAGCTGTTAGTTTAGTGGGGATGGAGGGGCGGTGCTTCTTGACAATCAGAATCTTTATGGAGACCACCGAGCATAATTGCCCTCCCCACCCCACCCCCGAACTGAAAGAGCACGCGGTAGCGGAAATGGGGCTTGGAGCCCCTTTGACTTTGCTTGTCACCTCCAAAGCTTCCCAAAACGCCCACCGCCAGCTCTCAGGCTCCACCTCCTACCCACTGACACAAAGGAGCTTCCAAACTGCGGGACCCCGGGTCTCTTCCGCTTGCCCACTAACACCGAGTAACCTCGAAACTGCAGGGACCCCGGGTTTCCTCCCCTTTCGCATTGACACAGAGTAATCCTGAAACTGTGCAGGGACCCCGGGTCTCCTCCCCTTTCCTATTGACACAGAGTAACCCTGAAACTGCGCAGGGACCCCGGGTCTCCTCCCTGTTCCTGCTGACAGAGCGGAACCTCAAACTGCATGGTCCCTGGGTCTCCTTCCCATTCACACTGCCAAGAACCCGAAACTGGGCCCCGTCGCCGGGTCTCCTCCTGGTTCCTACTGACAGAACTGTGCGACGATTCCTGTTCTCCTCCCCTCCTCCTCGTTCCCTCTGGCACAGAGGAGCCCCCAAACTGCGCGAGGCCCCAGTTACCCAGTTTCTCCCCAAGACAATGGATGGGCAGGTAGTACCACCTCCCTTAGACTCCCTGTTTGATGTCAGTTGTGGCCAGCGGCTTGTTTCCACCTTCTGGCTGAGGCTCAGTAGCTTTGTCAATACTAAGCATGAGCCCTTCAGGCAGCTGGTAATGAGGGTGTGAGCTCCATTCCTCCACCCATTCAATCACCGGAAGCTTGAATGTCTTTAACACTTGCTACTGCAAGATGACTCGTGATCGACTCAGGTTACACAACAACAACTTTGAAATGAAACACTGCTCATCTGTCAGTTTGTCCTACTCTGGTGGCCTCCATGTTACTATGATGCTGTAAGCTGTGCCACAGGTATGAAGCTATGGCACAGGTATTTCAAATACCAGCAGGGTCACCCATAGTTAACAGGCTTCAGTGGAGCTTCCAGACTAAGACAGCGTAGGCAGTAAGCCCTGGTGATCTACTTTTGAACATTAGCGGATGAAAACCGTTTGGATCACAACAGAACATGGTTCGTGATTCTGTTGTACATGGGGTCACCAGGAGTTGACGGACTGGAGGGCAACTAACAACAGCAACTCTGCAGGATGAGAGACTACAAAGAAGCTTTGCACTCTAGGGGACAATATGAGCCGATATCTACAAGCCTGGGGGCAGAGAGTGAGGGATCAGGGAATCAGGGAAGGCAGCCTGGAGAATTATCATTTGAGTTGAGCCTTGGAGTTTGTGGGTTTTTTTTTTTTTTTTTTTTCTTTTTTTGAACTTTAGATGAAGATTTACAGAACAAATAGAATAGTTTCTCATTAAACAGTTAGTACACATATTGTTTTATGACAATGGGTAACAACCCCATGACATGTCAACACTGTCCCTTCTCAACCTTGGGTTCCCTATTACCAGCTTTCCTGTCCCCTCCTGCCCTCTAGTCCTTGTCCCTGGACTGTTGTGCTCCATGAGTCTCGTTTTGTTTTATGGGGCTGTCTAATCTTTGGCTGAAGGGTAAACCTTGGGCGTGACTTCATTACTGAGCTGAAAGGGTGTCTGGGGACCATACTCGCGGGGTTTCTCCAGTCTCTGTCAGGCCAGTAAGTCTGGTCTTTTTTTATTTATATATTTTTAAATACATATCCTTTATTGTCCTCTTTCCCTTAAGAAGAAATACATGTTTATTACAGAAAACTTATAAAAGGAAGATAAACCAAAAGAAGAAAAATGGAACCACCTCAATCCCTCTGTCTAGAGGCAGCCACCCTTAGCATTTTTGGCAAATACCCTCTCAGCTCTTTTTTCTATGCATAAAAGCTCTGGTGTTTGTTGAACATTTACTCTGTCAAGCACTTTATTATAGATTGTTTGATCTGGTCTTCACAACTCCAAGAGAGGAATTTTTTTTTTTTAACAAAAATGATATCCTATAGTAATACACGTTCATTGTTAATTGCATATTTATTTATATTTTTTGTAAACATTTCAAACATCACAGATAAAGCTGAAGTCTCCTTACATTTCTACTCCAGTCCCATAGTGTTTTGTAAGCTTTTCTCATGTGTTGTAATTGGCTGTTTCATTTAACAAAATATTCTGAAAATCTTCTCATGACATCACAGTCTTCTATTTTTGCTGGCTGTACCAATATTCAGCCACTCTCCCTCGCCTCCACAGCATTTTCAGTTGCTATAAACAATGCTGCATTGAACATTTTTGTAGCTAAATATTTGCATATATCAGTAATTATTGCCTCAAGAACACATTCTGAGAAGCGAAATTGTTGGATCAATTTTAAGTCTTTTGTTTGTTAACTTATTGGCAAATTCTAGATGGGTATGATTTTGGTTAAGAGTCTGGTAAAACATTCCAGGCAGAGAAAATTAACATGAGCAAAGGGTAGAGAGGTAAGAAAGTGCAATGCATGTTCATGGTCTGAAGTAACATTGTCCAATAGAACTTTCTGCAGTGAAGGAAATATTCTACGTCTGCGATGTCCAATATGATAGCCACTAGTGATATGTACCCAATGAGCACTTGAAATGTGGCTAGTATGATTGAGGAACGGAATTTTTAGGCAGCATATAGATGGATCATATTTTTTTGTCCTATCTGCCAGTCTCTGTCTTTTTATTGGTGCATTTAGGCCATTTACATTCAGCATAATTATTGATAGGTATGAGTTTAATGCTGAGTCATTTTTTTTTATGCATTTTCTTTTCATCTTTTTCATTGTTGTTGATTTTGTGTTTGCTGAGTCTTTATATTTTTCTAGTTTTTTATTTTGACTTGTAGGATTGTTAGTTTCCTTTTTGATTACCTTAATATTTACCCCTATTTTTCTAGGTTTATACCAGTCTTTTATTTCTTTATATTGCCTTGACTTCCTCTCCATATGAAAAATCTATGTCTGCATTTTTCAGTCCCTCTTTTTTGTTTTAATGTTGTCATTTTGTACATATTGACATCTCTGTTTCCCTCTTTTCAGTGGTTTAGCTCTGATTTATTTTTGTGACTTCCCTATCTGGTTGCTCTGTCCTGTATTCTAGTCTTGGGTTGTTATCTGATGTTATTAATTTCCTAACCGGAGGGCTACCTTTAGTATTTCTTGTAATTTTGGTTTGGTTTTTGCAGATGCCCTGAACTTCTGTTTATCTGGAAATGCCCTGATTTTGCCATCATATTTGAGAGACAGTTTTGCTGGATATATAATTCTTGGGCTGGCAATTTTTTTTTTCCTTCAAGTCTTTATATATGTCATCCCATTGCCTTCTTGCCTGCATGGTTTCTGCTGAGTAGTGAGCTTAGTCTTACTGACTCTCCTTTGTAGATGACTTTTCGTTTATCCCTAGCCACTCTTAAAATTCTCTATCTTTGGTTTTGGCAAGTTCGATTATAACATGTCTTGGTGACTTTCTTTTGGGATCTACCTTATGTGGTGTTTGATAAGCATCTTGGATAGGTATGTTCTCATCTTTCAGGACATCAGGGAAGTTTTCTGCCAACAAATCTTCAACAATTCTCTCTGTATTTTCTGTTATCCTCCCCCGTTCTGGTACTTCATTCACTCATAGGTTATTTCTCTTAGGGTTTCTTCATTTTTAAAATGCTTTTATCTGATTTTTCCTGAAATAAGTTGGTGTCAAGTGCTTTATCTTCAGTCTCACTAATTCTGACTCCCATTGCCTCAATTCTGCTCCTATGACTTCCTGTTGAGCTGTCTAATTCTGAAATTTTATTGTTAATGTTCTGGATTTCTGATTGCTGTCTCTCTATGGATTCTTGCAGCCTGTTAAATTTGCCATTGTGCTCTTCTCTAATCTTTTTAATTTCCTCTATTGCGTGTTCTGTGTTTTGTTTAATTTCCTTCCTAAGCTCTTGAAGAGTTCTGTATATTAATCTTCTGTATTCTGCCTCTGGTAATCCCAAGAAATTTTCATCCTCTGGAAAATTTCTAGATTCTTTATTTTGGGAGCTTGCTGAAGCCATCATGGAGTGCCTCTTTATGTGATTTCATACTGACTGTTGTCTCCAAGCCATCGATAAGTTATTATATTTATTTATTTTATGTTTGCTTACTGTGTCCTAGCTTCTTGTTTTGATATGCCCAAATAGGCTGTTCGTGTGAGTTAGTTTGGTTATTGGCACCTTTGAAGCTCTAATGTCCTGTCAGCAGGTGGTCAGATCTGTTACTAGGTATGTAAGCCCAGGAGTCCACCTGCTCCTCCTGTGTGGATTCAGCTCAGGTGCCCAGGTAGCTAGCCACCAAGTGTATGATGCAGGCACTCACCTACAGTCCTGACAAGCATGGGTGATTGGTGTAGGCACAGGCATCTGGCTGCAGCAGGGGGACACACTCTCAGCAAGGCAGGGGGCTGATGGCCACCCCCGAGTGTCCAGGAGGAAGGTGTGTCCCTGTTCCCTAGAGCGTGTAGGTGGGTGGGTTTTGCAGCCGGACTATGAGCACCCAGTGCTGTTGGATGTAAGGACTGGGGGGCACCTCTTATTCTTGGGCCCCTATCGCAGGTGGCTAGGTGGCATGGGTGGAGCCACCAGTCCTCAGGCCCCTGATGTAGGTAGGTGAAGACCCTGCTTAATGGGCAGGGCAGTGTCAAATGTCATGAACCTGCCTCTTCACAGCTGAAACGGTTAAAGTTAGAGTTCAGATATATACCCTATTGTACTGTGGTAATGAGGGCCTACGCTGTTGAAATGGCCCCATACAAGTCTAGGCAGGGGGAAAGGCTCAAAGTCCGTGGATCCCTTATGCCTGTGCCTAGTCAAAGGAGCTGTGCCTACCCTGAGTTCCTGGCTTAGGGGAGCTGGCAGTTTATTTTTTCCCGTTTGTTAATTTGTTCACTCTCCAAGGCTGGAGAATGGCTCAGGGCATGTGACAGATCCTACTTCTGGCCCAGGGGACTCAGCAATTGCTGAAGCCACTCTGGGACCCAGTGCAGAGTAGGGAGTGGGGAGGTAAATGGGAGAGAGGTTTTCCCCTAAGGGGGGTGTTTTTGATCCGCACAGTAGGCCCGAAGCAAGTACTTATCTTTTGCCAATGGAGGGCTGCTTCTCACTTGTTCTGGGTGGCCGAGTAGACTCTCTGCCCCTGGGTGGTCTCTCCCGGTGTGGAATACGCTTTCCAAGCACCGCTGCTTGCCTACCTCACCACTCACCCATGAGCTGATCAGGCCTGAAGGGCTCAGGCTCTCGCCAGGCCAGGTCTGGCAACTCCTCGCTGCTTCTGAACTGTCTCTCCCTCCCCCTGCCACTCAGTCTGGTTCCTCAAGTTTGCCTTTGATGTTCAGGGCTCCTAGATTGCTGTATGTAATCGATTCACTTGTTTTTTTGGGTCTTTGTTGTAAGAGGGTCCACCAGAATCGTCTGACTACTCTGCCATCTTGGCCCCGCCCCAGAACTGAATTTTTAATTTAAATTCATTTTGATTAATATAAATTTAAATAGCCATATGTGGCTAGTGGCTACCATACCAGACCTCACAGATCTAGAAGATAAGATTTGTTCATTCAATCAGGCAGTCAGCCCAACAAACACAGGGCTCCTTCCATGACCCGTGTCTTAGTTATCTAGTGCTGCTATAACAGAAATACCACGAGTGGATGGCTTCAAAAAACAGAAATTTATTCTCTCACAGTCTAATAGACTAGAAGTCCAAATTTAGGGTGTCCGCTCCAGGGGATGGCTTTCTCTCTCTGGACTCTGGAGGAAGGTCCTTGTCATCAATTTTCCCCTGGTCTAGGAGCTTCTCAGTGCAGGGACCCTGGATCCAAAGGACATGCTCTGCTCCTGGAACTACTTTCTTGGTGGTATGAGGTCCCCCTGTCGCTCTGCTCACTTCTCTGTTTTATATCTCAAGAGATTGACTTAAAACACAACCTAATCTTGTAGATTGAGGCCTGTCTCATTAACATAACTGCTTCTAATCCTGCTTCACTAACATCATAGAGACAGGATTTACAACACATAGGAAAATCACATCAGATGACAAAATGGTGGACAATTGCACAATACTGGAAATCATGGCCTAGCCAAGTTAACACATTTTGGGGAACACAGTTCAACCTGTGACATTCCACCCTTTGGCCCCCCAAAATTCATGTCCTTGCCACATGTAAAATACACCAGGACTGTTCTGCACATTGGGAGATTAGCAGTGACAAGACAGACAAAGTCTCTGCTTCAGGGAGCTTACAGGCAGTGTGGGGAGATGGATGAGCAACACAAAATATAATTTCATATATTTACAAAAAAATAATAATAAAGCTGAGTAGTGGGTACAAAATGACTCAGGTTTGGAGGGTTGACATTGATACCACTGATCCTTTTCAGATTTCCCATTTTACTTGTACTCATTTATGTGCATGTGTATTAAGTTATATACAACATACAATTTTATTACACGTGTAGGTTAGTGTATCTACTACTACAGTCAAGAAACTGAACAGTTCCAACACCACAAGGATCCTTCACATTGCCCTTTTATAACCATACCTACCTCCCTTTCCACTCTCCACCTCACCCATCCCTAACCTATGGCAACCACTAGTCTGACCTTCATTTCTAAAATTTTGTCATTGCAAAAATGTTATATAAGCGAAATCATACAGTATTTAACCTTTTAGGATAGACTTTTTTTCACTCAGCATAATTTCCTGGAGAGTCATTCCAAGCTATTTTCAACAGAAAACAGAAGACTTGAACAACACTATAAGCAAACTAGATCTAACACATTGTCTTAATTATGTAGTGGTGCCATAACAGAAATACTGTAAGAAGGTGCTTTAAAGAACAGAAATTAGTTTTCTGACAGTTCTGGAGGCAAAAAGTCCAAATCAGTGTCTTGGCCATGTCAATCTCTCCTATGAGTCTCTCTCCTAGTTTCTGGTGTCTGCTGAAAATCCTTGGCATTCCTTGGTGTTCTCTGGTGTCTGTCTCCCTCCTGTGTCTGTCTCTGTGTCTAGTCTGCTCTTTTGATAACTCAAAAGTGATTAGGTTTAGGACCTACTCTATTTGTGTATGGCATAATAAACATCTCAAAGAAAACCCCTATTTTCGAAACGGTCATATTTACAGGTACAGGGGTTAGGATTCAACACATATTTTGAGGGGACACAACTCAATCCATAACACACATCTATAGAACACTCCACCAAACAACAGCAGAATATGCATCCTTCTCAAGTGCACTTGGGTCATTATCCAGAATAAACCATATGCCAGGTCATAAAACAAGCCTTAAAAAATTTTAAAGGATTGAAATAATGGTACAAAATATGTCCTCTGATCATAATGGAATGAAATTCAATATCAATAACAGAAAGAAATATGGGAAACTCAAAATATGTGGAATTAAACAACACACTTCTAAATAATTAATGTAGCAAGAAATTAGAGAATAGCTTTATTCGAATAAAAATGAAGGCAAAACATATGGAATGCAGCTAAAGCAGTACTTAGAAATTCATTTTATTATTATTTTTTATTTTATTGTGCTTTAAGTGGAAGTTTACAGCACATATTAGTTTCTCATTCAAAAATTTATACATAAATTGTTTTGTGATATTGGTTGCAATCCCCACAATGTGTCAGCACTCTCCCCCTTTTCACCCCAGGTTCCGTGTCCATTTAGTCCAGTTTTCCTGTCCCTTCCTGCCTTCTCGTCTTTGCTTCTGGGCAGGTGAGACCCATTTGGTCTCATATACTCGATTGAACTAAGAAGCACGTTCCTCACATGTGTTATTGTTTGTTTTCTAGGCCTGTCTAGTCTTTGTCTGAAAAGTGGGCTTCTGGAGTGACTTCAGTTGTGAGTTACCAGAGTGTCTGGGTGCCATAGTCTCAGGGGTTCCTCCAGTCTCTGTCAGACCAGTAAGTCTGGTCTTTTTCTGTGAATTTGAGTTTTGTTCTACATTTTTCTGCTGCTCTGTCCGGAACTCTCTATTGTGATCCCTGTCAGAGCAGTCAGTGGTGGTAGCTGGGCACCATTTAGTTCTGAGCTCAGGCTGGTGGAGGCTGTGGTTTATGCGGTCCTTTAATCCTCTGGGCTAATATTTTCCTTGTATCTTTGTTTTTCTTCATTCTCCTTTACTCCGGACAGAATGGGACCGATAGATGTATCTTAGATGGCTGATTGCAAGCTTTTAAGACCTCAGACGCTACTCACCAAAGTAGGATGTAGAACATTTTCTTTATGAACTATGTTATGTCAATTGATCTAGATGTCTTCTGAGACAATGGTCCCCAGCCCTCAGCCCCAGCAACTCAGTCCCTCAAGATGTTTGGATGTGCTTAGGAAGCTTCTATGAGTTTGCCTTGGTCACGTTGTGCTGACTTCTCCTAAACTGTGTGTTGTCTTTCCCTTCACCAAGGTTAACATTTGTCTACTATCTAGTTAATGATTTTTCCTCCCTTTCCCTCCCCTCCCTCATAACCATCAAAGATCATTTTTTTCTGTGTCTAAAACTTTTCTTGAGTTTTTATAATAGTGGTCTCATACAATATTTGTCCTTTTATGATTGACTTATTTCATTCAGGATAATGTCCTCCAGATTCATCCATGTTGTTAAATGTTTCACAGATTCATCAGTTTTTATGACTGAGTAGTATTACATTGTGTGTATGTACGTGTGATGCATTGAATTATGTCCCCAAAAAATATGTGTATCAATTTGACTATGCCATGATTCCCAGTATTGTGTCATCTGATGTGATTTTTGGATAGTGTTGTAAATCTTATCACTATGATGTTAATGAGATGGATTAGCAGCAGTTATGTTGATGAGCTCTACAATATTATATTTTATATCTATTTTGAGATATAAAAGAGAGAAGCAAACAGACAGACGGGGAACCTCACGCCACCAAGAAAGCAGCACAGGGAGCAAAGCGCATTCTTTGGACCCAGGATTCCTTTACAGAGACGCTCCTAGTCCAGGGGAAAATTGATGAGAAAGACCTTCCTCCAGAGCCGACAGAGAGAGAAAGCCTTCCCCTAGAGCTGATGCCCTGAATTTGGACTTCTAGTCTACTAGACTATAAGAAAATTAATTTCTCTTTGTTAAAGCCATTCATTTGTGATATTTCTGGTATAGCAGCACTAGATAACTAAGACAGAATTATAATTGGTTTATCCATTCATCTACTGATGGGCACTTAGGCTGTTCCCATATTTTTGCTATTGTGAATAATGCTGCAGTGAACATGGACATACACATGTTCACATGTACACATTCGTGTGACAGCTCTTACTTCTCTAGGATATATTCCTATGAGTGGGATTGCTGGATCATATGGTATTTATATTTCTAGCTTTTTAAGGAGGCGCCTTGTCATTTTCCATTGTGGTTTTACCATTTTACATCCCCACCAGCAGTGCATAAGAGTTCCAGTCTCCCCACGACTTCCCCAACATTTATTATTTTCTGTTTTTTTTTATTATTGCCAGTAATGCTGGGTTGAGACGGTATCTTGTAGTTTTGATTTGCATTTCTCTAATGGCTAATGATCATGAGCTTTTTTTCATGTATCTGTTAGCTACCTGAATGTCTTCTTTGGTGAAGTGTCTGTTCATATCCTTTGCCCATTTTTTGACCGGACTATTTATCTTTTGTTGTTGAGGTGTTGAACTATTTTGTAGATTTTAGAGATTAGACCCTTGTCGGATATGTCATAGACAAAAATTTTTTCCCAATCTGTAGGTTGTCTTTTTACTCTTTTGGTGAAGTCTTTGGATGAGCATAAGTGTTTAACTTTTAGGAGCTCCCAGTTATCAAGTTTATCTTCTGGTGTTTGTGCACTGTTAGCTATGGTTTGTGTGTATTTATGCCATGTGTTAGGGTTACAGAGAAGTTTATAGTTGTAAATACCTATATTTAAAAAGCAGAATGTTCTCAAATTAATAACTTTCTACCTTGAGACGCTAGAAAAAGAAGAGCAAACTAAACCAAAGCAAACAAACAAAACAGAAGGAAGAAAAAAAATAAAGATTAGAGCAGAAATTAATGAAACAGAGAATAAAAAAACAATAGAGAAAATCAATATAACCAAAAACTGGTTCTTTAAAAATTTCAACAAAATGAACAAACTTTTACCTAGATTGGTGAGAGAGAGAGAAGACTCAAATGACCAGACTCAGAAATGAAAGAGAGGACATCATTACCAACCTTATAGAAACAGAGAGTAGTATAAAGGAATACTATGAACAATTGTATGCTAATAAATTAAATAACTCAGATGAAATTGACAAATTCTTAGAAAGACCCAAACTACCAAAATTGACTCAAGAAGAAATAGACAATCTTAATTTACCTATAACAAGTAAGGAGACTAAGTTAGTAATCAGACAAACTACTCGCAAAGGAAAGCCTGACCCCAGATGGCTTCACTATTGAATGCTACCAAACATATAAAAAAGAATTAATACTAACTGTTCACAGACATTTCAGAAAAATAGAAGAGAAGATACACTTCCCAATTCATTCTATAAAGCCAGTATTACTCTGATACCAAAACCAGACAAATCACAAGAAAAGAAAATTATATACCAATAGCTTTTATATTCATGGACACAAAAATTCTCAAAAAAAAAAAAAAACTAACAAACTGAATCCAGCAACATATAAAAATAGTTATACACCAGTCCCAGAAATGCAAAATTGGTTTAACATCTAAAAATCAACTAATGTAATACACCATATCAATAGAATGAAAAACAAAAACCCCATGATCATCTAAATAGACACAGAAAAAGCATTTGATGAACTTAAACACCCTTTCATGATAAAAACACTCAACAAAACTAGGAATAAAAGGAAATTTCCCCAACCTGTAAAGGGTATCTACAAAAAACCCACAGCTAACCTCATACTTAATGGTGAAAGACTGAATGCTTTTCCCCTAATATCAGGAACAGGACAAGGATGTTCAGTCTTTCCATTACTCTTCAATGTGGAGTGGAGGTTCTAATCAGGGCAATTAGGCAAGAAAAAGGAATACATCCAGATTGGAAAGAAAGTAAAATTATTTCTATTTGCAGATGCAATGATCTGGTATATAGAAATTTTTATGGAATCCACTAAAAAATTGTTAGAACTAATAAAGGAGTTCGATAGTGTTGAGGATATAAGATCAACATAGAAAAGTTACCAGAATTTCTATATGCTTACAATGAACAATCCAAAACTGAAACTAAGAAAACAATTCAGTTTACAGCATAAAAAAGAATAAAATACCTAGGAATAAATTTATCAAAAGAAGTACATGATTTATACACTGAAAACTACAAAACATTGTTTAAAGAAATTAATATCTAAATAAATGGAAAAACATCCCATGCTCATGGATCTGAAACTTTAGTATTGTTAAGATGACAGTACTCGGCAAACTGATCTACAGATTCAATAAAATCCCTATTAGAAATCCAGATGACTTCTTGGTAGAAATTTACAAGCTAATTCTAAATTTAATATGAAATTGCAAGGAACCGAGAGTAGTCAAAACAATCTTAAAAGTAGAATTCACACTTCCTGATTTCAATACTTATTACAAAACAACTGCAATCAAGACAGTGTTGTACTGACATAAGGACAGGCATATAGATCAATGAAATAGAATTGAAACTCCAGAAATAAATTCATACTTCTTCGAACAATTGATTTTCAACAAGAATGGAAATATCATTCAATGGGGAAAGAACAGTTTCTTCAGCGAATGGTGCTGGAACAACTGGATAGACACATGTGAAGTAATGAAGTCGGACCATTGCCTCACACCATATACAAAATTTCCTCAAAATGAGTAAAAGACACGTGTTATTGTTAGTTGCCGTGGAGTTGGTTCTGACTCATAGCAACCCTATGTACAACAGAACAAAACACTGCCTGGTCCTGCGCCATCCTCACAATCGTTGCTATGTTTGACCCCGTTGTTGCAGCCACTGTGTGATCAATCTCATTGACGATCTTCCTTTTTTTTTTTTGCTGACCCTCTACTTTACCAACCATGATGTCCTTCTCCAGGGACTGGTCCCTCCTAACAACATGTCTAAAGTATGTGAGACAAAGTCTTGCCATCCTCGCTTCTAAGGGGCATTCTGGCTGTACTTCCAACATACATTTGTTCCTTCTTCTGGCAGTCCATAGTATGTAGAAGACATGTAAGAGCTAAAAACTATAAAATTCTTAGAACAGAACATAAGAGTAAATCTTCATTACCTTGGATTTGGCAGTGGATTTTTAGATATGACATCAAAACCATGAACAACAAAAGAAAAAATAGATAAATTAGATTTCTATAAAATTAAAAATTTCTGTGCTTCAAAGGACATTATCAAGAAAGTGAAAAGACAACACATAGCTTCTCAGCACAGGGATTCTGGGTCCAAAGTAGACACTCCACTCCTGGCCCTTCTTTCTTGGTAGTGAGATCTTCTCTTCCTGCCTCAGGGATGACTCATTTTAAGCCTAGTGGTATGGTAAAACTGACCAATCCCCTCATTAGGGTTCCATATACCTTATTTGCATGGTCCCACCCCCCAGAGATATACTCAGGGGTCATACTTTGGCTCTTGTTCTAATTTTCTTCAACTTCAACTTGAACTTGCATATGAGAAATTGATGGTCTGTTCCACAGTCTGCCCCTCCCCTTGATCTGACTGATGATATTGAGCTTTTCCATTGTCTCTTTTTCACAGTTGCAGTTGATTTGATTTCTGTGTATTCCATTTGGAGAGGTCCACGTGTATAGTCGCCATTTATGTTGTTGAAAAAAGGTATTTGCAGTGAAGAAGTCACTGGTCTTGCAAAATTCTATCCTGTAATCTCTGGCGTCATTTCTATCACCAAGGCCATATTTTCTAACTACCCGTTCTTCGTTTCCAATTTTCGCATTCCAATCACCAGTAATTATCAATGCATCTTGACTGCATGTTTGATCAATTTCAGACTGCAGAAGTTGGTAAAACTCTTTAATTTCTTCATCTTTGGCATTAGTGGCTGGTGCATAAATTTGAATAATAGTCATATTAACTGCTCTTCCTTGTAACCATATGGATATTATCTCATCACTGACAACGTTGTACTTCAGGATAGATCTTGAGATGTTCTTATTGACAATGAATGCAACACCATTCCTCTTCAATTTGTCATTCCCAGCATAGTAGACCATATGATTGTCCAATTCAAAATGGCCAATACCAGTCCATTTCAGCTCACTAATGCCGATGATACCAATGTTTATGCGTTGCATTTCACTTTTGATGACTTCCAATTTTCCTAGATTCATGCTTCATACAGTCCATGTTCCAATTATTAATGGATGTTTGCAGCTGTTTCTTCTCAATTTGAGTCCTGCCACATCAGCAAACGAAGGTACTGAAAGCTTGACTCCATCCACACCATTAAAGTCGACTCTACTTTGAGGAGGCAGCTCTTCCCCAGTTGTATTTTGAGTGCCTTCCAACTTGAGGGACTCATCTTCTGGCACTATATCAGACAATGTTCAGCTGCTATTCATAAGATTTTCACTAGCCAATTTTTTTCAGAAGTAGACCGCTGGGTCCTTCTTCCTTGTCTGTCTTAGTCTGGAATCTCAGCTGAAACCTATCCACCAAGGGTGACCCTGCTGGTATTTGAAATATCAGTGGCAAAGCTTCTAGTATCACAGCAACACGCAAGCCACCAGAGGAAGACAAACTGACAGACCTTGAGTATATCCCACCTGAATTTAAAGATCATCTCAAGAATAGATTTGACACATTGAATACTAATGACCAAAGACCAGATGAGTTGTGAAATGACATCAAGGACATCATGCATGAAGAAGCAAGAGATCATTAAAAATACAGGAAAGAAAAGACCAAAATGGATGTCAAAAGAGACTCTGAAAGTTGCTCTTGAACATAGAATAGCTAAAGCAAAAGGAAGAAATGATGAAGTAAAAAAGCTGACCAGAAAATTTCAAAGGGCTGCTCAAAAAGCCAAAGTAAAGTATTACAATGAAATGTCCAAACACCTGGAGATAGAAAGGCAAAAGGGAAGAACACACTTGACATTTCTCAAATTGAAAGAACTGAAGAAAAAATTCAAGCCTCGAGTTGCAATATTGAAGAATTCTGCGGGGAAAATGTTAAACAACACAGGAAGCATCAAAAGAAGATGGAAGGAATACAGTCACTGTACCAAAAAGAATTGGTTGCTGTTCAACCATTTCAAGAGGTAGCATATGATCAAGAACTGATGGTACTGAAGGAAGAGGCATTGGCAAAAAACAGGGCTCCAGGAATTGACAGAATACTGATTGAGATGTTTCAACAAACGGATGCAGCGCTGGAAGTGCTCACTCGTCTATGCCAAGAAATTTGGAAGACAGCTACCTGGCCAACTGAATGGAATAGATCCATATTCATACCCATTCCAAAGAAAAGGGATCCAACAGAAAGCAGAAATTATCGAACAATATCATTAATACCACACACAAGTAAAATTTTGCTGAAGATCATTCAAAAGCGGTTGCAGAGGTACATCGACTGGGAACTGCCAGAAATTCAAGCTGGATTCAGAAGAGGATGTGGAATAAGGGATATCATGGCTGATGTCAGATGGATCATGGCTGAAAGCAGAGGATACCAGAAAGAAGTTTAGCTGAGTTTTATTGACTATAAAAGGGCATTCAACTGTGTAAGATCATAACAAATTATGGATAACATTGCAAAGAATGGGAAATCCAGAACACTTAATTGTGCTCATGAGGAAACTGTACTTAGACCAAGAGGCAATAGTTCGAATAGAACAAGGGGATACTGTGTAGTTTAAAGTTAGGAAAAGTGTGTGTCAGGGTTGTATCCTTTCACCACACTTATTCAATCTGTGGAACCCTGGTAGTGCAGTGGTTAAGAGCTCAGATGCTAACCAAAAGGTCGGCAGTTCAAATCCACCAGCAATTCCTTGGAAACCCTATGGGGCATTTCTACTCTGTCCTATAGGGTCGCTGTGAGTCTGAATCAGCTTGATGGCAACGGTTTTTTTTTTAACTTAATCTGTATGCTGAACAAATAATCCGAGAAGCTGGGCCATGTGAAGAAGAATGGGGCATCAGGATTGGAGGAAGACTCATTAACAACCTGCCATATGCAGATGACACAACCTTGCTTCCTGAAAGTGAAGAGGACTTGAAACACTTATTGATGAAAGTCAAAGACCACAGCCTTCAGTGTGGATTAAAACCATTGCCGTGAAGTTGAATCCGATTCATAGTGACCCTATAGGACAAAGTAGAACTGCCCCATAGGGTTTCCGAGGAGTGGCTGGTGAATATGAACTGCTGACTTTTTAGTTTGCAGCCGTGGATCTTAACCACTGTGCCACCGGGGCTCAGTATGGATTACAACTCAACATAAAGAAAACAAAATCCTCACAACTGGACCAATAAGAAACATCATAATAAATGGAGACAAGATTGAAGTTGTCAAGGATTTCATTTTACTTGGATCCACAATCAACACCCATGGAAGGAGCAATCAAGAAATCAAACGACGCATTGCATTGGGCAAATCTGCTGCAAAAGATCTCTTTAAAGTATTAAAAAGCAAAGATGTCACTTTAAGGACTAAGGTGTGCCTGACCCAAGCTATGGTGTTTTCAATCACCTTATATGCATGCGAAAGCTGAACAATGAATAAGTAAGACCAAAGAAGAATTGATGGCTTTGAATTATGGTGTTGGCGAAGAATATTGAATATACCTTGAACTGCCAGAAGAACGAACAAACCTGTCTTAGAAGAAGTACTGCCAGAATGCTCCTTAGAATCAAGGGTGACGAGACTTCGTCTCACATACTTTGGACGTGTTATCAAGAAGGTTCAGTCCCTGGAGAAGGACATCATGCTTGGTAAAGTAGAAGGTCAGCAAAAAAGAGGAAGACCATCAAAGAGATACACTGGACACAGTGGCTGCAACAACGGGCTCAAACATAGCAACAATTGTGAGGATGGGCAGGACTTGGCAGTGTTTCATTCTGTTGTATTTAGGGTCACTGTGAGTCGGAATTCACTCACCAGCACCTAACAACAACAACAACCCCAAGAGTGCCATGCACTTTATTTACATTTTTCCCCTTTTTTTTTTATTGTTGTGCTTTAAGTGAAAATTTATAATTCAAGTTAGTCTCTCATACAAAAATTTATACATACTTTGTTTTGTGACCCTAGTTGCTGTCCCCATACTGTGACAGCACACACTTCCTTTCCATCCCAGATTTCCCATTCAACCAGCTCCTGACCCTCTCCGCCTTCTCATCTCACCTCCAGACGGGAGCTGCCCGTTTAGTCTCATGTATCTAGTTGAGATAAGAAGCACACTCTTCATGAGTATCATTTTATGTCCCATAGTCCAGCCTAATCTTTGTCTGAAGGGTTGGTTGTTTACCTTATTAACAAGTGTCTTAGTTATCTAGTGCTCTGTCTTAGTCATCTAGTACTGCTATAACAGAAATACCACAAGTGGATGGCTTTAACAAAGAGAAATCTATTCTCCCACAGCCTAGGATGCGAGAAGTCTGAATTCAGGGTACCAGCTCCAGGGGAAGGCTTTCTCCCTCTGTAAGCCCTGGGGGAAGGTCCTTGTTGTCAATCTTCCCCTGGCTTAGGAGCTTCTCAGCACAGGTACCCTGAGTACAAAAGACGTGCTATTCTCCTGGCTCTTGTTTCTTGGTGCTATGAGGTCCCTCTGTCTCTCTACTCGCTTCTCTCTTTTATATCTTAGAAGAGATTGGCTTAAGACACAATCTAATCTTGTAGATTGACTCTTGCCTCATTAACATAACTACCGATAATACCATCTCATTAACATCAGAGAGCTAGGATTTACAACACACAGAAAAATCACATCAGATGACAAAAAGGTAGACAATCACACAGTACCGGGAATCATAGCCTAGCCAAGTTGACAGATATTTTGGGGGAACACAATTCAATCCATGACAGCAAGCTATCCAATCCCCTTGGTGGGCCACAGGCACCTCATTTGCATAGACCCATCCAGTCATTTGGTGAGAGTTACAAACACTATGGCTAGAAGGGCCATATTAAGTAATTCACTACACTGCCATGTGATAAAGGACTTGTATCTAAAATATACAAAGAATTCATACAACTCAATAATTAAAAGACAAATAAGCCAGTTTAAAAATGGGCAAAGGATCTGAACAGTCAGTTCTCCAAAGAAGATATACAAATGACCAATAAGCACCTGAAAAAATGTTTGTCATCACTAGCCATTAGGGAAATGCAAACCAAAACCCCAGTGAGATACCACTTCGCGCTCACTTTTGTTAGGCGCCGTCAGAGTTGATTTCGACTGGTAACGATCCACTAGAAGGGCTATAATCAAAAAGTCATATAATGTCACTGAATTGTAGAAACTGTTGAATTTGTGTATGTTTTGCTGTGTATCTTCTCAACCACAATAAGAAAATAAATTATGTATTTTAAAAAGTCAGATAACAGCAAGTATTGGCGAGGATGTGGGGAAATGCGAATGCTCATACACTGCTGGTAGGAACGTAAAACGGTCCACCTGCTTTGGAAGGCAGTCTAGCAGTTTCTCAAATGATTAAATATAAAGTTTCCATATGACTCAGCAATTCCACTTCTAGGTATACACTGAGAAATAACAAAAATTGAAGTTGTCAAGGATTTCATCTTACTTGGATCCAAAATCAATACGAATGGAAGCAGCAGTCAAGAAATCAAATGACCCATTGCATTGGGCAAATCTGCTGCAAAAGATCTCTTTAAAGAGTTAAAAAAAAAAACAAACAAAGGTATCACCATGCAGACTAGGATGCGCTTAACCCAAGTCATGGTGTTTTCAATTGCCTCATATGCATGTGAAAGCTGGACAATGAACAATGAAGGCAGAAGAAGAATTCATGCCTTTGAATTATGGTGTTGGCGAAGAATATTGAATATACCATGGACTGCCAGAAGAACAAACAAATCTGTCTTGGAAGAAGTACAGCCAGAATGTTCTGTAGAAGTGAGGACTTTGTCTCACATACTTTGGACATGCTATCAGGAGGGATCAGTCCTTGGAGAAGGACATCATGCTTGGTAAAGTAGAGGGTCAACGAAAAAGAGAAAGACCCTCAACAAGATGGATTGACACAGTGGCTGCAACAATGGGCTCAAGCATAACAACAATTGTGAGGATGGCGCAGTACTGGACAATGTTTCATTCTGCTGTACATAGTGTCGCTATGAGTAGGACACCTAACTCGATGGCACCTAACAACAACAGCATGTATCCACAAAATAAACACAAATGTTTATGTGAGCTTTATTCATAATAGCCAAAAAGTTTCCACCCAAATGTCCATCAGCTGATGAATGGATAAACAAAATGTGGTGTATCCATACAGTGGAATATTATTTGGCAATAAAAAGGAATTGAGTACTGATACATGCTACAACATGGATGAATCTTGACAACATTACACTTAATGAAAGAAGACAATACAAAAAACCACATGATTTCATTCATATGAAATGTCCAGAATTGGGAAATCTATATAGACAGAAATAGATTAGTGGTTACTTTGGGCTGGAGGCTAAAGAGAGGAGTAGGGGGATAAAGGGCATAGAGTTTCATTTTCTTTTTTTTTTTGAAGTTTCCTTTTGAGGTGGTGAAAATGTTCTAAAATTGACTGTGGTGATGGTTGCATATATCTGCGACTTTACCAAAAACTACTGAATTACACTTTAAATGGGTGAATTTTATGGTATGTGAACTACTGTATTTTTTTTTTTTTTGCAAAGTGCATGTTATACCTTTTTTGCCAACCATGCAACCCCCTCCCTTGCATTATTTTTGTAAGCGCTCTATGCCAATATATTTTTTTACATGTTGCTGACTTCAATTGACACTAAGAAGACATAATTAAACTATGAAATAAGCAGATCTAACATAACCTAATGGTTTCATTTAAGACAATCTAATAAGGTTTTTGAATTCGACTATTGAGCTAATGAGCTATAATTATCAACTTAAATTAATAGAAACAAACACACAATTTTGATTATTTTCTGATTACCGGGAGACTACCAAACTCGATCCATGATCTCTTGACCATGGCTTATACCTTTATTATACATTTATGATCAAAAGTAACATTTTCAGACTATTTTTATACACATAAGCAGGAGACTAAAGAAAATGAACAGAATGAAAGAAAACTAACAGAACAATATGATTTACCAGTAATATGGGAGGATGGGTGAATGAGGCCAAAATTCACTTCTGGAAATGTCACGAGACACGTGTGGCGTATGCGTGAACGGGCTATGCCAGAACTGTTTTACTTAATTTCCTCATTTCCACACTTTACATGTGTGGGCGCATTATTTACATGGGCGCATTATTTGCAAAAATGTACAGTATACCTTAATAAACCTATTTTAAAGAAAAAATCATTGCTCTTCAGTATCTAATTTTCCATTAATCTCCTGTTGTTAATTTTTCATTTCAGATATTGCATTTTTAAGCTTCTGAAATTCCATTAAAAAAATAACTTCCATTTCTCTCCTTATTATGTTTCTGTTTTCCTTTAAATACTTGAGCATATTTATAATAGCTATTTTAGAGTCCTTATCATCTTGTTATTTCTGAGTTTGTCTCTTTTGAATGATTTTTTCTCCTCATTACAGGTTACATTTTTCTGCTTCTTTTCATGTCTACTAATTTTTTTATTGGATGCAGGATATTGTGGATTTTACATTATTTAATGCTCAATTTTGTTTTTTCTTTAAAAAGTGTTGGACTTTTTTCTGGCAAGCAGTCAAGTTACTTGCAGAGCAGCTTGATACTTTAGAGCTTGTTTTAAGTTTTGTTAGAGTGGGTCTAGGCTAACCTTTACTCTAGAAATAATAGTTTAGCCTGCTACTAAGGTGGGCCTCTTCTGAGGTCTTTACTGAATGTGCCAGGAGTTCAACAAGGATTCTGCAATCCGGCTAGTCAGAACCTGACCATCTCCCAACCCTATGTGAGCTCTGAGAATTGTTCAGCTTATAGTTCCTTGGTCATTCTTTGCCTAGCCTCATTGAATTTTGACTCAACCCTACATGCAAGATTTAGTATTCAGCAACAGAGCCAAGGAGACTCCTATACATATTTCTGGAACTCTGTGTCATATAACTCCCTGCTCTCTGATACCCTGTCCAGAGACTCTCTTAAACATTTGCTATACTTAAAGTTAGAGGGTTTGCAGTGTATTGATCAATAATTAATCAGTTGTATTTACTGAGTTTTTAACTGTGGAAAAGACCTCACAAAAGGTGTGAAGAGGAAGGTATCCTATC
>NW_004443977.1:9483531-9564949 GCF_000243295.1 Trichechus manatus latirostris
GAACAAGCAAGCCCCTTATAAAAAAAAAAAAAAAAACCCAAACCCATTGCCGTTGAGTCGATTCTGGCTCATAGAGCCCAAGATAGTGACTGGGAAATGTGTGCAGACTCCAGATGTCAGGGATGGTGATGGTACATTAAGCAATAGGGTTGCACAGTGACAAACGATGACTCTGCTGTCTCCTCTCCGGAACCACTATTCATCCTCTTTCCCACTCCCCCACCTCTCCAACCCCTCCAGCCTCCCTCACCCATGGGCACTCCAAGAAATCTGCCACCTCTCCGTCTCCTGGGCTCCCAAAACTTATCCAAAGTTCCTGACTCAGTGTGGGGATAAATCATACCCCAGATCAAGTCTGGGTGTGAGAAACTATTCCTATTTGCTCTGGGTCCTGAGGCCTCAGGAATTGGGGTCGGAAACATCATGACAATTCAGGTTTTCAATATTCTTGGCAGAAAAGGAAGGCCACAGGATTGGGATAGGTGGCATGAGTGAGCCTGGGAGCCAGGGAGCCTGGGAGCCAGGGAGAAGACCACGAGAGAGGGAAGGTTGGAGTACAGGAGCTAACGAGAAGAAATTGAGAGCTGGTTGGGTCTTGCTCATGATTTAACCTGCAGTTTCAAACTGATAATCCTCAAATGGAATCCAGCCCATAGATGTGTTTTGTTTGGACTGCACAGTATTTTCCATTTTTTAGAGCCTAATATTAAAAAATCCTATGTCACATCAAATCCCAAACTCCCAGCATCCTTGACAAATCAGAAGATATGGTGGCAATGGACACATGTTCCCACATGCCAACAATTGGCTGGAACTTTTAGGCACCGCCCTCTTCAGATAGTGGTTTTGCTACAGTCTCCACCACTCCTTCTTATCCTCCAACAGTGAGGCCTAGCATCCTATGCCACTCAGCACTGAGCTGGCATTGTTTTCCTTACTCCCAACCTGTCTCATCATTTATCTTACCTGGCTGGCCTGTTCAGGCACCTGAACTTTTTACTCCTTAGCTAGTCTTGACCCTTCGTTTAACGGAAGAAACTGAAGCCCAGACAAGGGCTATGACCTGGCTACAATGTCGAGTGAATCAGTGGCAGAACCAGGATGAGAATCCCAGTGTCCTGACTCCGTCCCCAGTGCCCCCTTCTTCTGAGGATATTCTTGGCCTGAATCTTCAGTGCCTGGAAAGTCATTTTCCTCTGAGTCACTCAATGGGAAACTGAGGCCTAGGTAGCCATGAGGACTCCTTCCCATTAGGCCAACTTATGGCCTTGGGGCTCCGGATTAAAGAGTAGAAGAAGGGCCTGACTGCATGGATGTGTGTGCGGCGGTGGTGGTGCTAGTCATACGATCTGGACATAATGCCCAAGGGGCAAGAAGTGACTAAAATCATTGCTATCTTGAGAGTCACAGAACACAAGGTGCCTGAAAGGGGGCCAGAGGTATAGTGAGGCACAGGCTGCGGCGTGGGAACAAAAGTCCACACTGTGGGCAACCAGACCCTTCCGCCAGAGCTGGCCACTTCTCCCTTTGGAAGGGGTTTCACAATGCCCCATGTTTGCGTTTGGGGGTGATGTAAGAGATGGGGAGGGGCTGTCTGTGCCTAGCTGAGGAGGGGTGAGACAGCAAGCGCTCCCGCACTCATTTGCTGATGCACAGAGAGGGAGCCCAGGCACAGAAGCAGCCCAGCACATCGCCCACACACAGAGTGTTCCTGAGGCCTGCCATACTCATGACAGGTGAGCAGCCACCTCCAGAACTGGGTTGGAGCCCAGGTCTGGGGGAGACTCGGGGAGGAAAAGAAGCCCCTGGTCCCCCACAGCAGTCCTGGTCTAGGCCACAATTCTGGACACCAGCCTGGGGTTGGGTTCTTCTCTTTCCCAAGCGCACAGCTTTCCTTGCCTGATCTCAGAGCCCCCCGGCTTCCTTGGCTGCAGGAGGCAGGGATTGGGGCTAAGGGGCAGTCATGGTGGCCTCAGTTTGCCCACCACAGAGCCCAGTGTCTCTCTCCCCATCTTCTGTGGAGGCAGAGATCTGGATTTGGGGGTCTCTGCACTCACAGGGGAGGAGAGTGTAATTTTGGAACACCTACTCCCCATCCCACCCCAATCTGCTGCTGGAACTTTTGGTTGAGGGATGGAGGTGATGGACTCAGGATGGGGGTAAGGGCCCCCTATTTAGTTGGAACTTGATTTCCGCACTTTGCTAGGAGGAGGAGGGGACTATAGCAGATGGCTTTAACCTGGAAGCTCCAGAAAGAGGCAGGTCACTCACCATGCCTCATGGGACCCCTTGCAGGTGACAGGGGTCCCCAAAGGCTGAGCAAGCCCAGCTATGGCTCCATCTCCAGCCCATCCAGCCCAGGGCCGCAGCAAGTGCCTCCCAGACAGACCTACCTGAGTGAGAAGATCTCCATTCCAGATGCAGAACCGGTGGGAATGCTGGAAATTTCTTGGGGTCTTTCAGGATCAGTGGGACCATACGGGAGCTCATAGGGTGGGGGAAAAGGGGCATCTCCTTGTGACCACAGCAAGTCCCTTCCAGCTCTGAGCAGCAGTGACAGACGGTAGTAACTGCCCCCTTCTCCCTCTGTCCCCAGCACTTAGGGATAGCTGCTTAATAGTTGTCTAAAAATTATCAAATGGCTTTCTGAATGAATCTCAGCTTTCCTGTGAAGGGAAAGGGGCCTGGGGTGAATTAAGATTGGAGGTTCAAGTATTTGTTTTAGCATCAAAAGAAAGAACCCAGACAAGGGTATAAGGAGAAACTTATGAGGCAGCAGGCTGGCATCTGTGACTCTGTCACCCTGCTCTTCCAGAAGCCTTGGTAGATGCCTACGTCCTGGGCCAGGGTGGGGATGGGGAGACCCCTAGCCTCAGTGGACTCCAGAGAGGAGGCCCTGTGGTCTGAGAAGGGGCAGGAGGGGGAGATGGAACAGGGAAGCCTGGCCCCTGAAAAGGCCCCTCTTGGAGCTCTGAGGTTCTGCTTAGTCAGGGCCTTCGAGAGGCGGGCTGATAGGTGCGGGCTGCAGAATGTGACAGATCAGAAAGGGGATCCATTGTGACTCAGCTAATCCTGCAGTTCCCCCTACCCCCCCGGCCTCCCTGTCCTCCAGGGTGGCAGCCCTAGGAACGCAGAATGAAGGGCCAGGCTGGGCAGCCTGGGCTGGTGAGCCTGCCAGGGCTCAACAGGGGGCTGCCCAGGGCCAGCTGCTGCCCACCCATATCTAGGACCCTCATCCTCCTCCCTTCCAGGGCACGTTCAGCCTGCGGAAGCTATGGGCCTTCACAGGGCCTGGCTTTCTCATGAGCATCGCTTTCCTGGACCCAGGAAACATCGAGTCGGATCTGCAGGCTGGTGCCGTGGCTGGATTCAAAGTGACTTAGTTGGGGCCTGGAGGTTGGGGTGGGGGGTCATGGGGGTACAGTGTGTGGAGACCCTCAGTTTGCTCATTTCTCCAGGGTGGCCTGCATGGATGGAGTTCCAGGGAGAAGGCGTTAAGTTCAAGATGGGCCAGAAAAGGATCCCCAGGCAGACCCTGCAGAGGGTGGGGTGTCTGTGTTGGGGGTGGTCTTCTCGCTCCATCTCTCCACCCTCTCCCGAGGAATGTCCTTATTAGACAGTACCACCGGCTGGGGCTACCTAAAACTGGCCCCTCCGGCTGAAGGGCTCCCTGCCTTCCCCACAGCTGCTCTGGGTACTGATGTGGGCCACGGTGTTGGGCTTGCTCTGCCAGCGACTGGCAGCCCGGCTGGGCGTGGTGACAGGCAAGGACTTGGGCGAGATCTGCCACCTCTACTACCCTAAGGTAAGGTTGGTGGATCCAGCCGGGAAACACCCACAAGCTCCAAACCCTGAACAGCCATTTGTAGCTTCCATGATCAAATAAATCCAACATCTTATATGGGTGTCACAAGTCCATTTAATCGATAAGAAGACTGAGGCTCAAACTAATAGCTCATAGCCTGAGAGGGACATTAGTGACACCACACTCATTTTACAGAAGAGGAAATTGAAACCTGGGAGAGTGACTTGTCCAAGGTGAAAAATAGGTAGATGTCAACTAGGGGATGGTCACTGGGTGGGGTGGGCATCATATCAGTCAGTGTCTACTCAGGAAAACAGAAATTACACCACTAGATATTTCAAAGGCATGTAATGCAGGCATTTAGTTGCAAACTTGTTGGAAGGACTGTAGGAACAAGAGAAGGAGTGTTACCCAGAAATCAGGAAGCTGCTATACTCCTGGGCAGTGGCCCACGAGCGTCATTTACTGCGGAGCTTCTGGAAGCCACCACTGCCACCACTGCTGAAATGGCCACCAATGTTGCTGCTGCCATTGCCAGTACCACTGCCGGAAATACCACCAGAGCAAGCGAAAAATGGTTTCTCCCTGCCTTTCAATCCCCCATCAAGTGTCTCCTACAGAACCTAGCTGGCAGCAGCTGGCAAGGTTGTTTTGCAAATGTAGTTTGCAGTCTTCTAGCCCAGCAGTGCAGCGTTGAGTGTTGAAAGGGGAGAGTAGGGCTGAGAGACAGCAGACGGATAGCTGACATAGCCTCCATGATGGCTACCTCCTGCCCCACAGGTGCCCCGCATCCTCCTCTGGCTGACCATTGAGCTAGCCATTGTGGGCTCGGACATGCAGGAGGTCATCGGCACAGCTATTGCATTCAGTCTGCTCTCAGCTGGACGGTACTGCCCCAAGGGGCCCCAGCTATGCAGCTACAACTTCTGCCCCAGCCCTTGAACCTCCCTGAGTCCATTTTGTCCTGTAGTCCCCTCTGACATAGGGCTGTTGCCCTATTTGCCTGATGGGGAAACTGAGGCCCAGAAATGTAAAGTGACTTGTCTGAAGTCACACAGCACGTGAGTTGTGCAGACTTCAGGACCTCAGTCCCAAGCTCCCTGCTATTCTGGGTCCCCCCAATCAGCTCTGCCCTTCCTAGAGTATTCTTCTCCGTTTTCCCCATTCCCAGTACACTCCCATGCCCCTCTTCCTTAGCTGCCTGGGGCCTCTTTGGTCTCTGCCCCCAGGAGGCCATATTCCACAGTCTCCAGCCCTGAAGCTGGGAAGTCCAGGCCGCTGGACCAGGCTGGGCTGACCCAGGCCACTCTGGTTTCAGAATTCCACTCTGGGGTGGCGTCCTTATCACCATCGTGGACACCTTCTTTTTCCTTTTCCTCGATAACTACGGTGGGCATGCACCTCGTTCTCCTAGCAGAATGGTCTGGGGGGCTGGGAGCTGGGCCGCAGGGGCATGTTAATGTAAGAGTTTTGCTGGTCTGTGCTGGGAGAAGGGCTCAGGATTAAGACCGCCTAGGTTCAAATTTGAGTTCAGTCACTCCAGCTTGGAACGTTTCTTAGACTTCAGTGTCATCTATAACCTGGGGATAATAATAGCACAGACATCATAGGGCTGTTGTGAGGATGCAATGAGGTAATATATATTAAATACTGGCACAGTGCCTGGTACAAAGTGCTCAAAAATATTAGCCATTAATAGTTAAGTTGTTACTATTGTTTGTTCTGCCGCTTTGCCCTCCCTCTAGGGTTGAGGAAGCTGGAAGCCTTTTTTGGATTCCTCATTACCATTATGGCCTTGACCTTCGGCTATGAGGTGGGAAGCTAGAGATGCAAGCACCCCCAAGGCTACCCCTCTCTTGTCCCCCTGCATAGCCTGAGAGGGGGGAGCAGCCCTTAGCCAGGTCCAGGAGCTGCTCCGCCCAGGGCTGGAGGAGTGGGTGGGAGGGGCGCATGGGAATTGGTGACGGCAGTGATGGCTGGGCAGGGGCGGTTTTGGGGGCTCGGCCTGATGAGGCTCCTCCCCACAGTATGTGGTGGCACGTCCTGATCAGGGAGCGCTTCTTCGGGACCTGTTCCTGCCCTCGTGTCCGGGCTGCGGCCAGACGGAGCTGCTGCAGGCCGTGGGCATCGTGGGCGCCATCATCATGCCCCACAACATCTACCTGCACTCCGCCCTGGTTAAGGTGAGCAGACGGCAGGGGAGGGAGAGATGCCCGGATCCTTAGGTGCCTCACTGGGCCCCGCCTCCGAGCCTGGAGCCCCGCCCATTGATGGTTTTAGGTAGGAAGTGAATCATTCTCTATTTATTCAGCATATAGTAACGCTGAGGTGTCAGTGATGAAAAAGAAGACCAGGCTCCTGCCCTCCTGGCGTTTGCATTCTAGTGGGGGAGACTGAGGACGAGCAAGTAAACAAAGAAAAGAAAGAATGATGGGTAGCCAGAGGTGCTCTGAAGGAAATGAAAGAAGTGTGAGAGGGACCGGAGGGATTGAGGAAAGGGCTACTTTAGAAAGGATAGTTAAGACAGGCCTGTCTAAGGAGGTGACCTTTGAGACTTGAAGGATGGGAAGGAAGATCCAGGGAGAAGATATTCCAAGCAATGGAGCAGTAAGTGCAAAGGCCCTGAGGCAGAAATAAACTGGGCATGTTTGAGGGCATGGTGAATGAGAGGAGAGTGTCAGGGGCTGAGGGTAGAGAGGGCAGGGACCAGGTCACACAGGCCTGGAAGGCCAGCCTTCCTTCATTCACACAGTTGGTCACTTCAGACCTGGCCCCTGTGACAAGGGCAGAGATGTGAGAAGGGGGTCCGCCGACCAGCTTGTCCCAGACTGCCATGTAGGGGGCTTTAGAAGGAACTGGAGTTTGGGAGAACCAGGGCTTCGAACCTGTTCCTTCTTGTTCGAACCCCTGCTGAGAATTTGCATTTCTAACAAGTTCCCAGCTGAGAATTTACCTTTATAACAAGTTCCCTGCTGAGAATTTGCGTTTATAACAAGTTCCTTGCTGAGAATTTGCCTTTCTAACAAGTTCCCTGCTGAGAATTTGAATTTCTAACAAGTTCCCAGGCGATGCTAATGCTGATGGTTAGGGACCAATTCTGAGAACCACTAGTAGAGCAGTGGTACTAAAAATTTATTATACAGAAGAATCACCTGGGGATCTTGCTAAACGGTAGATTCTAATTCAGTATATCTGGGGTGGAAATGCAAATTCTCAGCAGGGGTTCAAACTGGTTTGAAGCTCTGGGGGGAACACAGGCAGAGGTGAGGGTGACACTGGGGTGGCTCTGATCAGCTATGGCCCTCCTCTCCTCTCTGCCCTCCACAGTCTCGAGAGATTGACCGCACCCGCCGGGCAGACATCCGAGAAGCCAACATGTACTTTCTAATCGAGGCCACCATTGCGCTGTTTGTCTCCTTCTTAATCAACCTCTTCGTTGTGGCCGTCTTTGGGCAGGCCTTCTACCACCAAACCAACCAGGCTGCGGTGAGGCAAACTTTCCCCACACGCCCACACCCGTGCCTCCCTCCCCACACCCCCCTTGCAAGCTCTGCTGGGAACTCAGGCAATGTTCTGCCCTGCACTCCAGGCACTGGTGTGGGGAGGGAGATGTGACTTGGTTTCCAACTCAGAGCCCCTCCCACCCTACTGTGGAGACATCACTGCCTCATGCTAACCCCAACCCCAGGCAGGCTCTTAGAGGGGCATGCCCACACCAGGGGGCTGCAAGGCACTGCCATCCAAGGGAGCAAGCGGAAGGGTCCAGCATTCCAGCTGCACCTTGACGGGTGGGCAGGATTTGAAACCACAGTGAGGGCTTCTAGGTGGAGGGGGTGTCCGTGCACGAGCCTGGTGTTATGAAGGTGCAGGCAGTGGGGTTCTTCTCTGAGTCCCCTCTCCTGATAATCTTCATTGTCAGCAACTAAACCGTCATTCACTCAGCAAATACTACTGAGCATGTTAATACCAGGTGGTGTCCTAGACCCTAGAGATGCCGCAGTCAGTGATACAGACACCCTCTAGGAGCTTAAATCAGGAGGAGGCGAGCAGACGGCAAACAAGTTAACAAATACACAAGAGAAGTATAGAGAGTGAAAAATCCTGGGAAGGAAATAAAGAGGGTGATAAATAGAATTGGAGGGAAAGGGTTGCATTAGCCCAGGTAGTTAGGAAAGGCCTCTTGGAGGAGGTGACATTTCTGTTGTGACATTTTTCCCTGGCTCTCTAGGATTTGGGCTGTACAACTGCTGGCCAGTGTTAGGTGCTTATTGTGTGCTGAGCACTGGTGGGGAGGACTGCTCTGCTGAGTGACCATGGGAGGTCACTGATCCTCCCTGAGTCTCACTCTGCTCCTCAGCACAAGGAGAGCGGTCTGAATAGTGGGTTGCAAACCCGTGTGCTCAGGGCCAGGCCGGTTGAAGGGGTGTGGGAAGTGGGTCAGTGTGAGAAGAGGGGACTGTGGGGCAGCCTGAGTCACTTCCAGTCTCTCTGTGGTAATGGCAGCTCTTCTGAATCCTAGAGAAGCTGGAGATCCAGGCTCTCATTTGAATCGTCTCAATTTTAAATGTGGGCAGGAAAGTCACATTAAAAAAAGTATATATATGTATGTGTGTTTGTATATATATATATATATATACATAAAACCCATTGCCACTGAGTCAATTCCAACTCATAGTGACCCAATAGTACTGAGTAGAACTGCCCCATAGGTTTCTAAGGAGCAGCTGGTGGATTTGAACTGCCAACATTTTGATTAGCAGCCAAGCTCTTAACCACTTCGCCACCAGGGCCCCCATATATACATACATGTATGAAACCAAACCCATTGCCATCGAGTCGATTCCCACTCACAGCGACCCTATAGGACAGAGTAGAACTGCCCCATAGAGTTTCCAAGGAGCGCCTGGTGGATTCGAACTGCGACCTTTTGGTTAGCAGCTGATCTCTTAACCACTGTGCCACCAGGGCTCCGCATGCATACATACATACATACACACACATATGTATACATGGAGCAGCATACATACATACATATATACACGTATATATACATGGAGCCCTGGTGGCGCAGTGGTTAAGAGCCATGGCTGCTAACCAAAAGGTCGGCAGTTTGAATCCACCAGCCGCTCACTGGAAACCCTATTGGGGCAGTTCTACTCTGTCCTATAGGGTCGCTATAAGCTAGAATGGACTCGACGGCAACGGGTTTGATTTTTTTTTTTTTATATATACACATATATATATACACAGATATAATTTGTTAGCCAAAATACGTCTGGGCAAAGTCAGCCTGCAGGCCGCCATTTTCGACCCCCGTCAAGGCAAGGCGGTCTGATTTCACATGACTGAGTGTGCGCTTCACATTTCCCTCCTCCTGTCCCGGCGCCCGCAGTTCAACGTCTGTGCCAACAGCAGCCTCCACGACTACGCCAAGATCTTCCCCCAGAACAACCTTACCGTGGCGGTGGACATCTACCAAGGGGTGAGCACTGAGCAAGGTGGGCGGGCAAGGGCGAGAACCGGCGCTGCTCCTCGCCCCGCCCACCCGGGGCGGAGCCTGCGCGGGAAGGGGCGGGGCCACGAATCTGACCACACACCTCCCGTCCAGGGCGTGATCCTGGGTTGCCTCTTCGGCCCCGCAGCCCTCTACATCTGGGCCGTGGGTCTGCTGGCTGCAGGGCAGAGCTCCACCATGACGGGCACCTACGCGGGACAGTTCGTGATGGAGGTGGGACCGGGGGCAGGCCGGGGTCTGAGGACAACAGGCACACAAGGGCCGCCAACAGCGGGCTTCCTTGGCCCTTAAAGCAGCCCCGAGGGTGCCATTATAAACCCCACTTTACAGATGATAAAATTGAGGTTCAGAGAAGTGAGGCGACTAACAAGACCCTTTTCCCAAACCTGTGTAGTCTTCAGCTGTCGGCCGTGGGAGGGAGACCTCACCATCACTCTCCACCGGTCCCCTCTCCGCCAACTAGAGACAGAGCTGCCCCCCACTTCACAGACAGAAAAACAGAGGGGTCCTTGGAGGCATGAGGTGGGCTGAGGGACGCCAGGAAGTTTCTCCCCTGAAATCCCCAGCCCTGCCTCCCCTCACCAAGTTGCCCACCCTACCTACGCCCCAGGGCTTCCTGAGGCTGCGGTGGTCTCGCTTTGCCCGCGTCCTCCTCACCCGCTCCTGCGCCATCCTGCCCACCGTGCTAGTGGCCGTCTTCAGGGATCTGAGGGATCTGTCAGGCCTCAACGACCTGCTCAACGTGCTGCAGAGCCTGCTGGTGAGCCGGGCCTCCCTCCCACCTCGGTGCTGAGCTAAACGGGAACCACAGAAATCTGTGTGAGCCTCCGTGGGTCATATAATCCCCACAGCCGCCCAGGGAGGTAGGAACCACCACTACCCTGATACACTACCATAAGTGACTAGTGGCAGAGCTGGGATTCCAACTCACACTGCCTGTACCAGAGCCCCTAAACACTTTAATCTGCTTTTGAGCCTCCCAACTTTGGAAGGCATAAAAATCTATTACCCATTGTTGTCTAGTTGATTCTGACTCATAGCGATCCTATATGATGACAGAGTAGGATTGCCCCATAGGGTTTCCAAGGAGCGGCTGGTGGATTGGAACTGCCGACTTTTTGGTTAGCAGCCAAAGGCTTAACCACTACACCACCAGGGCTCCATTTGGAAGGCATAGAAATGGGGAAACTGAGGCTCAGAGTGGTTAGGGGACTTGCCCAAGGGCTCCCAATGGGGCCGTCAGAGGAGGCCTGGAGTCCCGCCCACTCCTCCCCTCCTGGCTGTAATCTAAGGGCAGGCACCTAAGCCTATATTCCCTGCTCTCACCAGCTTCCCTTTGCTGTGCTGCCCATCCTCACGTTCACCAGCATGCCTGCCTGCATGCACGAGTTTGCCAATGGCTGGTGAGTACTCCCCATGCCAAGCACTGGATTTGCATTACCATCTTTAATCCTAACAGAACACCCAGAGGTAAGATCTCCCATTATTATCATTATTCAGATGAGGAGACTGAGGCTCAGAGAGGTTAAGCAGCTTGCCCAGGGTCATACAGCTAGCAAGTAGTGGAGTAAGGACTCGAAGTGGGGGTAGTGGGTATGCTGTTTCTGAAGAATGTATGCTCCTCACCCTCACCTCAGACTACACACTTACAAAATCCTGCCAGTGTGGAGCCTGGAGGGCCCAGAGGGCCATGGAGGGAGGAGGTAGGTTAGGGGTCTGCTCCAGGCCCCACAGGTCAGAGGATCAGGCTCTGTGTATCTCCTCCCCTCCCCTAGCTGGCTTTGGGCACCAGAGGAGGAGGAGAAGGAGAAGAGGTGGGTGGTCCAACTGCATTCAACCAGTCCTGAGATCCCCTTCTGTCCCCCAGGCTGAGCAAGGTCATCACTTCCTCCATCATGGCGCTAATCTGTGCCATCAATCTCTACTTCGTGGTCAGCTACCTGCCCAGTCTCCCCCACCCTGCCTACTTTGGTCTTGTAGTCCTGCTGGCCGCAGTCTACCTGGGACTTACCATCTACCTGGTACTGTGGGGCCAAGGGGTGCCTTGGGCATTGGGGAAGCAAGGAGAGGAGGCAACAGATGGAGGGGATGTGGGGGCGACTAACCCGGGCTTCCCCAAATATCCCCTCCTCCATTCATGGCCACCTCCTCCCCCAGGTCTGGACCTGTTGCATTGCCCACGGAGCCACCTTCCTGGCTCACAGCTCCCACCAACACTTCCTGTATGGGCTCCCTGATGAGGAGCAGGAGAAGGGAGGGACAGCTGGATGAGCCCCCACATGGGGGCAGACATCTGGCCTGCTGAATAGGGCAGCAGGGGCACGGAGCCAGCAAGATGGAGCGGAGAATTTTGGAGACAGGGTTCCATAAAGGGACCTGCTGCTTCATAGCCCAGACAAGTGATTAACTCTGGGTCTCACTGTCCTCATCTGTAAAATGGGAACAACAACCACCTTGCAATGGATGTAAAGCACTTTACCACAGCGCCTGGCACTTGGGGTTTTAAAAAAAAAATCATTCAAAAATATTTATTGAGTACCTATAGTAGTGATCCCGACAAACTGACCCAGCTTTAAAACTGACACTTAAAATAGTCTGATGAATGCTAAACAAATGTTAGTTGACTTCTCATCCAAAAGAGCAGAGGAATGGAAGCCAGGGAGGGGGCACGCAATCCCCCTCCCCCTACTCCGTCTGGCTTGCTTCTACCTTCTGCTGGGTGGCCTCAGCCTTAGTGTCCTGCCTGCAAACCATTTTCCAGGTAGTGAAGTGGAGGCGCGGTTCTCCCCTCTACAAGCACCAGGTCATAAAGAACCCAAGAGTCCGTGCCTCTGAGGCCCAATTCATTAGCCATTTCCCCAGGGGACTGGGTGGCCAGGACTCCCACGCGGCGCTGTTAAGGCTCCCTGGGCGCTGACTCCCAGCTCCCCCTAGGGGCAGGGACAGTCCTGAGCGCAGGCACTCCCAGCTTTGGCCACACCCCTCCCGGCCTGGTGGGCCGGGCGGGTTTAAGCGCCCTGGGGTGCAGGAATTCGCCCCAGAGCACAGGTAGGGGGAAGCTGTGTGGGCGGGCAAGCCACTCTGCCCCTGGGAGGAAGCGGATGCCCTTTCGCCCTGAGCAGGGGCTGCTCTTTACAGACGCTCCCTGGGCCGTTTCTAGGCTCCCCTAGATCCCTCCTCCTGTCTTCTCCAGTCCGTTGAATCCTAGCCCCAGAGCTGCTGAGAGCCGCGGCTACGAGGGGCCCAAGGCCCCTTCCCCCGTGTTGAGCCTGGGGCAGGCGTTGGTCCGGAAGCACCGTCCGAATTCTCGGGGGTATGGCCGGGCGGGTGGCACGATTCTGCGCTCAGGTTGGGGCGCTTGTTTATGAGAGGAATTGCCTCTTTCTTAAAAGGGCGACGGTGCCAGTGGGGCCCGCATGAAGGGAAGGGATAGGACTGGTTTGTTTTCACCCAGGGCAGCAGCGGTAGAGGGTGCCTGGGCTGCTGGGCAGAAGGGTCGCCCACCCTCGTTCTCTGGGCGTGGCCGTGCAAAAGATGGGGCCCATGCAAGCTGACGGAGGGGATGGATGGCGGGGTGGCGGGGGGGGGGGGGGTTAGTGGAGAAAGGGATTTCCCAGTTCCCTCTCCAGCTCCCTGAGGGTACCCTAGCTGTACTCCCTGCACACCTCTCTGGTCAGCTCATTAAGGATTAATTGGGTGCCAGCCTCATGTGCCAGACCCGCTCTGTGCTAGACGTGGAGGAGAAAGAGAACGTCCTGAAGTAAAGGCGATAGCAGCTCTCACGGAGTTCACGCTCCAGTGGGGAGACAGCTAAGTAAACAATGACAGCAACAACAAAGCTCTATAAAGTGGGATGGGATGAGGCAGGAGGGTGTATAGGACACAGCTGAGCAGAGTCTGGGACGGTAGCTCCTGGGTAGGATTTCCAAAGCTGAATAGGAATGAGGGGGAGGCAGCCAGGGGGCACAAGCCTGCCAGGAATGGGGTCCGGTGTGCAAAAGGGTAGAGACAAGAAACATTGGGAATTCTTAGATCTTGGTGGGGGAGAGGGGAGTAGGGTCCCAGCTTATAAAGTCCCCATAAGAGCAGGCTAATCACAGACTGGTTAAGCCTGGGACTCAGAACCTGGGGACAAAGAAGGTGGGGAGAGAACCAGAGGGCCAGCTAAGGTGCAAAGGGGATTAGTGCTGAGGGCAGTCCAAGGTCAGTCATTCTGTACAGAGAGGCCCCACAAGGGACTGCCCCAGCCATATAGTAGCTCTGGTCTTCCCAGCCCCCAAGTACAGAACTAACTTGGGAGAGGTTGCTCAGTTTCCCTTTCCCAAGCTCCATTCAGCAGCCCCTCAGGCTGGGAGTGGCCTTGGCACCTTGACACTTCTGCCAGGGCTCCCTGCCTTTCTGCATAGTCTCCTGCTCCTCCCCTGGGACTGGGTCCTTACCCCATTTGGCAGATGGGGAAGCTGAGGTGCTAGGTGGAAGAGACACACTTGTCCACAGTAGCCAGATGGAGCCAGGCACCTCGGGTTTCCTGATTCACAGTCCCCATGACTTCGCTCCTCCTGAGGGTACAAATCAATAAAACAGATTCAAATAAATTGTGTAGATAAAGCGACTCCCAGCTTCTGGGTGTGGACCCAGAGGGCTCAGTGTGGAAACCCAAAGAACTGTCCCTCCCACCCTACAGAACACTTCCACCAGCTTCTCTGTCTCCACAAGACCTCCCCTCCCCCCAGACCCTGGGCTGTAGGGGCCTTCCAGATTCACCTCTGTTACCACGCCTACCCTGGCCTGAGAAGAGAGGTAACTCCAGGGCACCTGACCAAAAATGCGCCTGCGCCCGGCCTTGGAGGGGTGGTATCCCAGGGTGAGGGACCCACACCAGCAAAGGCTTGGAGGTGACAATAGGCAAGTGCTGGGGGCGGGAGGTGAGGAATCCTGTGAGCTCAGGGTGGCTTCGTTTGGGAGGCGGCGGAGTGGGGCAGCGGCCCGATCCTGCTCAGTACCCCATCTCCCTCAGCTCCTCTGACCCTCACGGGGACCGCGGGCCAGGCTCCAGCCTGCTTCACAGAGGGAGAGGAGGCCTCGGAGAGGAAAGCAAGCTGAGGCCAGAGGCGAGGCCAGGGGTTCACTGGGCCTGTCAACACACATTTCCTTTTGGGGTCAGTGCGGCCGGGGCATCCCCAGATAAAGCTCGGGCCAGCCAGAGGGGAGGGGGCTCTGCCCCCTCTGATGGGCCTGGGTCAGCCACTCCTCTGAGCTCAGTTTCCTCCTCTGTAAAATGTGATCAGGCGGGGGTAGTTCTGCGGAGTCCATGAGATAAGGGGAAAAGACGGCGCAGCTAGAGCGGGCTCCAGGCGAACTGCTCGCTGCATGGATAGCGAGTAGTCACGATAAAGTGCAATGATGGCGCCGTCATGCAGAAGGCGTGCCGTCGAAGGAGCCCGGCCTGGGAGTCCCAGGCCCACACCCTTCCCGGGTCGCAGGGCGCGGGCCGTCGGCTCCCTCGCTGCCCTGGCGGACTTGGCGCCGCGCTTGCTCGGGCTGCCGACGGGATAGAACGCGCCCGCCCCGCCCCGCCGCGAGGGCGGGCGGGGAAGGAAGTGTCGGGGCGTGTTTGTCTAAGCTCAACTTCAGGGTTATTTTTTAAATAATGAATACCGAATAGTAATGACGAAAGGAAGGCACTTCATAAACAAGCAGACAAAACCCTGAGACCCCACGGCGCAAAACGCGGGAGCTTTCTGCGTGAAGGATCCGCGTGGAAACGCAGGGTCCACGCTGGTCAGGTTATGTCTCCCGCATAACCAGGCCGGGTAGGACGGAGTATCTAAAATCCTCAGGCGAGCAGTTGACGCCTGAGGCCCTCACAGCCGGGCATGGGTCCAGAATGGATGGAGTTCCCACTGTGATGGGTCCCTGGGAACAGAAACGAGTCCCAGCACACAGCCTGTCCCCCATAATCACAGAGGACCAGCAAGCGGAGGGTAGAGGACCTGGGAAGGCCGCTTGGACAAGGTGGCGTTTGGTCGAGGCCAATGGGATTTGGCTCGGCGTATGGGGAAAAACTCAAAGCGGGGGTAACAGCGCGCAGAACGGACCTGGGATAGCAGGGCGCTCCACTCTTGTTCGCGGGAACGCGAAGTGGTGGACGTGGGCGCCAGGGTTGGGCGTGCGGAGCGCCAGAAGGAGAGGTTGGCAGGGGACAACCTGGGGCAGGGACCTGCAACTATTCCGCCCTACAGACTCCGGTTAGCTTGCCCCAAGATTGCGGTGGGGGTGAGGGTCACAGTCTGGTTAAGAGCACTATTCTGTTTGGAGCTAGCAAAGAGCCTGCGCGCGCTCATAGCTTCCCTTAGACCTTCTGACTGGAGAGAAAACCCATTTTACAGATGAGATACTGTTTCTCAGATGAGGAAACTGAGAAGCGGCTTGTCCCGGGCCCTCGGAATACTCAAAGGTGGGGCCGCACCGCCCTCCCGAGCGTGGGCGGGGCGGGCGCTAGCCCCGGACGCTCCGCGCCCTGGAACGGTGGGCCGGGCGCTGGCCTTGCCACGCAGCCGCAGAAGCTCAGCCCCGCGGGCGGGCGGCAGGAACGGAGGCGACACCCCCTGGAGCGCGGCAGGAACCCGGCCGGGCCCGCCTCCACGCTCGCCGAGCCGCGCCGGCCCCAGAAGTGATGAAAGCGGCGGCCGAGTCCAGGTCACGCCGAAGCCGTTGCCCTTTTAAGGGGGAGCCTTGAAACGGCGCCCGGGTTCCATGTTTGCATCCGCCTCGCGGGGAGGAAACTCCATGTTGTAACAAAGTTTCCTCCGCGCCCCCTCCCTCCCCCTCCCCCTTGAGCCTGGCTCCCCTCCCCTCCGAAGCTCGCGGGGATCCCTCCCTCCCACCCCTCCCCTCCCCCCCGCGCCCCGATTCCGGCCCGAGCCGGGGGGGAGGCCGGGCACCCGGGCCAGAGTCCGGCCGGAGCGGAGCGCGCCCGGCCCCATGGACAGCTCGGCCGTCATTACTCAGATCAGCAAGGAGGAGGCGCGGGGCCCGCTGCGGGGCAAAGGTACAGGGGCCGCGGGCGGGGGCCGGAGCCAGGCGCCGTGGGAGGGAAGAGGAGGGGGCCGAGACCCTCCCCGGGTCGCCGCCGGCGCTCGCTTCAGCCAGACGGGATTCCGGGCGGGAGCTCCCAGCCCGGAGGGAGTGTGGAGGGAGTTCGAACTTGCTAAGGCTCAGAGACGCGGGGCGGGGCCTCGCGCCTTTTGGGTGCTTACATCTTCCTGAAGTGGGGAAACTGAGGCAGGGTAGTGAAAGAGGGCTTCTTCGGGGTCTCCCGGGCTGGCGGTGCAGGTGCCAGGGAGTCCAGCCCGCCTCTCCCCCGCAGTGCGCCCCCCCCCCCACATTGGCGCCAATGGGGCTGGGAGATGGGGTTGAAGAGGGCGCCTTAAGGCCACCCGCCGGGACTCCGCCCCCTCTAGGCCGTGGTCCGGTCGGGGGAGGGGGCGCTGAGGTGACAGCAGGCTACGGAGGGTTGGAAGGATCTCCCGCCAGCACACGGCCAAGCTCCCCACAAACTTCGTGTCTTGCGTGGGGACGCGGAGCTACTCCGAAGAGCAGTACTTCCCAGGGGCGCCTGCCGGCCGTGGGGGAGCCTTGCACCGCGCGGGGCACGCGCTGTCCCGGCTGCAGGCCCGTGGGCGCCGGGCCTGTGGAAACACGCATGGACCCACGCAGCTGCCCTTCCCAGCCTGGGCCCCAGGGGCTGGCTGGCGCGGCGTGGGGGCTCTGCCCGTCCCTGTCCCGGTATTGAGCTTAGGGGCTTGGAAGCACCCCCCAAGTCTGCCCACCTCCGGCTTGGGTCCATCTCCGCCCCGGTGCCGGGGGAGGGTGGGTCTGTCAATCAGTTACTCCAAGTTGGAGGTCCGGGTGGGGTGGAGGCGGAGGAGGTGGGGCCAACAGATGGCCTCAGGGACACTGGCTCCAAGCTGCTCGACTGCAGTGTTGTGCCCCCGCCCCCTGCCTCTGGGCCAGGCCTCAGTGAGGACTTTGGACACACGGAGGGGTGGAGAAGATGAGGGGAAGGCGGGAGTGGGCAACAGGTCCCAGGTTCTGGCCCTCCTTGGCAGGGAGCCTCCTGAGCAGAGGCAGCTCAGGTAAGGTGGGCTGGGTGGCAAGAGGTATCCCCAGGGAGTCCAGTCCTTAAGCAGTATTTCACCTGAGCAGTGATACAGGTTGTAAGAAAAAAAGAAAGAGCACCCCCATGAGTCCTCCTTCAGGCATCCTACCCCCTAACGTGAGTGCCTTTGTGCATACCTAAGTATGGGGGCCCACGGGGTAGCCTGGAGCAAATACTGGTGGGGCCCCTGGCTTGGGCATTTCAGGTAGGGCCTGGCAACCATCGCAGACCCCACCACCTTAGTGTGTCTCCCTTGATAAAAGGGGGAGGCCAGGTCCTCCCAGCTCAGGGGTTCACACCTGGGCACCTAGGCACATCTCTGTAGGCCAGCGTGCATGCCCCCACCTTGGGCCTCCCTGCTTCAGGTGACCAGAAGTCAACGGCTTCCCAGAAGCCCCGCGGCCGGGGCATCCTTCACTCACTCTTCTGCTGCGTGTGCCGCGACGATGTTGAGGCCCTGCCCCCCCACAGTGGGGCGCCCCTGCTCGTGGAGGAGAACGGCGCTGTCCCCAAGGTGTGTGACAGCCAGGTGGAGGCTGCAGGGGCACCTGGGCTCAGCCAGGGTTAAGGCTCCTGACCATATGTTTTAGGCTCCACCTGGAGGCCCTGGGAGATAATTTAGAGGGAGGATGAGAGGTGGGAGTCTTCCTATCACCCCAAGACTAGCTCCGTTGGTCTCAAGACTGCTGCCCAGTGAGGGCGCCTCAGCTAGAGAACGTCTGAATTTCCTCCGTCCATAGAGACTTCCCTTCTACCTTGTTTTTACAGGTGGGGAAGTGAGGCCTAGGTCCCAGAGTTGGCAGGAGCAAAGCTGGGGAGAAGGTGGTCTCTCCCCACTGTCCCTGTCTCCTTGAGAATAGGGGTGGAGGAGGGAAGAATAACTAAGAAATGATTGGGGTTTGCGAGCGGTGCCCGAGCCAGCCCTGTGCCTCCCCACAGCAGACCCCAGTCCAGTACCTGCTCCCCGAGGCCAAGGCCCAGGACTCAGACAAGATCTGTGTGGTCATCGACCTGGACGAGACCCTGGTGCACAGCTCCTTCAAGGTGGGCCCTGCCCAGCAGCCCTCAGCCCCAGGGTCTCTGCCCTGGCCTGGGAGGGGGAGCTTAGCCTGGGCCACGACCCTATGGGGCTCCCAGCCCAGCTCCAGTCTCTGTTTTCCCCCACAGCCTGTGAACAATGCCGACTTCATCATCCCCGTGGAGATTGATGGAGTGGTCCACCAGGTGAGGGGCAGTGGAGGAGGCGAGCGGGCTGAGCTTGGTCTCCTAGACCCCGGGCTCCTCCTACCCATTCTGAGAGCCCTGGGATGGGGCTTTGATAGATCTCAAAATGTCAGAGGCCCAGAGAGGGTGTGAGCCTTGCTCAAGGCCACACAGACTTGCTCAAGGCCTCAGGAACTTGCTGGATGCCTGGGCCTGCAGAGTGGGGGGTTCCTCTTCTCACAGCCCCCTTGCCATGCCCCCTTGCCCCACCCTGCCCGGGACCCAGTTCAAGTAATTCAGGATAGGTTGTGTGCTGTCCAGCCTGTTCTCCATTACTTGGCTCGGGGGCCGGTGCCCTGCAGCCCTGGGGTGAGGGGGCTACCCTTAGCCCCCTGCATTTGGCTGAGGGACTAGGAATTAGTGATTCCCCATGAAGAAGGGCCAGAAGCTAGGAGTTGGAAGTTCATTTTGATTTTTTGGGAGGGTGGATGGTGTCCCCAGGGGCAGTTGGAGTGACTGGCCAAGTTGAGCCTGTAGGCCCTGGGACCAGCCTCCCTCCTGTGTCCCTCTGCCTCCTCCCACCCACCCACTGCCCTCCCAGCCCTCAACTACCCCCCATACCTCCCTCGCCTGGTGGCCAGCAGTCCCCTCACTGACCCACCCCCCAGGTCTATGTGCTGAAGCGGCCCCACGTCGACGAGTTCCTGCAGCGAATGGGCGAGCTCTTCGAGTGCGTGCTGTTCACTGCCAGCCTCGCCAAGGTGAGCCCCCGCCCTCTGAAGGGGTCCTCCCCGCCACCCTCAGCTTGCGCCGTGGTCCCAGGATGACCCACCTCTCCACCCCCAGTATGCAGACCCAGTAGCTGACCTGCTGGACAAGTGGGGGGCCTTCCGGGCCCGGCTGTTTCGTGAGTCATGCGTCTTCCACCGGGGGAACTATGTGAAGGACCTGAGCCGGCTGGGCCGAGACCTGCGGCGGGTGCTCATCCTGGACAACTCGCCCGCCTCCTATGTCTTCCACCCAGACAACGCCGTGAGTGCCAGCAGATGGGCCAAGACCAAAGAAAGGGGCCAAGCTGGGCCGTGCCCAGGGCCTGGAGCCTTCTCTTCCCCTCCCTCTTCCCAGCCCTCAGTTTCCCGTGTCGTCCACTCTCTTTGTCCCCCTGCCCTTGCTGCTTGTAGTTTGTGTGACTCTTCAGTGTAGAGGGCTTGGGCCCATGCCGGGCACTGTAGCAGTTTCAATCTTCAAGACTGCGTGTTGGCGACCTGTGAGCGGGGCACAGAATTGAGTGGTTTTGATTGAGATTTTTAAGAAATGAATAGAAATCATTGGGGTGCTTTGCACATAGTCAGGTGAAGTGTTTTTTTATGAAACGTTCCTTGCTGTAAACATGCTGTCAGAAAAATTTGAAGACTGTGGGTGAGGGGAGCCAGCCCTCTGGGGTGGGGTTTCCAGGACCAGAGTAGGCACTAAGGGCTGGCCTGGACATTCTGTGCCCAGGGCCACTGGGTCCCCTCACTGCCCCATCCCCATCTCCCCAGGTACCAGTTGCCTCGTGGTTTGACAACATGAGTGACACGGAGCTCCACGACCTCCTTCCATTCTTCGAGCAACTCAGCCGTGTGGACGACGTGTACTCGGTGCTCAGGCAGCCGAGGCCTGGGAGCTAGTGAGGCCGGATGGGGCCAGGACCTGCCCCTGACTGACGCCAACACCTCCTCACGCTCAGACTTCGCGCCCACTGCTCCTTAAGTAAACCCATGGGCCACCACACTCAGTTCCAGGGGGGAGCAGGTGCCTCCCCCACCAGCCTGGCCCGGCTGCAGAGGGGGCAGCAGGCGGCATCGAGGGCGATGAGCCCCAGGGTCCCCGTGTCAGTGCCTTAGAACCCCCTGCGCCTTCTTGGGGGGCCTGGGGGGGGGCCCTGTGTCCTGCTCCCTTTTTCTCCTCTCTATGCTGCCATGTTTCTCTGCTGCCAAATTGGGCCCCTGGGCCCCTTCCGGCTCTGCTTTGTTGGGGGGCAAGATCCCTGCTGTCCCATGCCTTGGCCCCCAGCTGGGAACAGTGGACACAAGTGCCTTGCGTAGAGCCCCTCTTCCTGCCCAGCTTTTCCAAAGGCTCCATCCTGGGCAGCTGCTCTTGCCCGGACCCACCTACAGGTCACTGCAATCCAGGCCGGCTGGAGAAACCGCTCCCGCCACCTCCCCCACGGCCTCCCTGGGGACTGACGCTGCCCCACTAGTCGCTGCCTGGGAGGGGGCATATGTTACCATCTATGAAGGGAGCAAAGTCTGTTTCTACGACCAGAGTCCAGCGTCTCCAGGGTCGAGGGCTGCTCTCCCCATCACCCAAGCCCTGCCCCTCACATGTGCCTTAACCACCTATGACCAGGCCCCCTTGCGGCTTGGCTCCCCCAGCTGTGAGTGGGGGTGTAGCAGGACCCCCGTGTGGTGCCATATAAATATGTATATGTGTATATAGATTTTTAGGGGAGGGGAAATGGAAGGGTCAGGGTAGAGACACCCCTCCCTCGTCCCTTTCCTGGGCCCAGAAATTGGGGTGGGGGGGAGGGAAAGGATTTTTACATTTTTTAAATCGCTGTTTTCTGAATGAAACAAGCCAGGCTCAAGGGCCCCCAGGCCTGTCCTCTGTCCCTCACACCCCCTTTGCTCTGTTCATTCATTGAAAAAACATGTATCGAGCACCTTCTCTATGCCAGCACTGTACTAGGCCCACCAGCTGAGTGGGGAGTCTCTACAGCACCTAATAGGTGCCTCCCCCACCCACCCCACACTTCACGGTGCCTTTGGGGGATCTGCAGGAGGTAGGACCCTTTTTGTGGGGTTTGGGGGTCTCCAGAAAGCCTGGCCAAGCTGCCCCCTTCCTTTGTGCCAACCCACCCCCTGCAGCCCCCTGCCCTGCCCCCTGCTGGCTAGGGGCTGCTCCCGGGACACGTTGCCTTCTGGCTCTCTGATACCTGGAACCCCTCCTGCTATGTGCTGTATCTGGAGGTCACGGCCTTGGGCTCTCCCAGGGCCTAACGGTTAAGGGGACCCACATTACCAGTGCCAAGGGGGATGGCAAGTGGAGTGGAGATGTCCTTGTGTCCCCTCCTCCCCATAGAGAACTGGTGGCGGAGGGAGGATGGTTGGCTGAGTCGGGGTGATCCACCCATTTTAAGTGCCTTCTCTGACTGAGAGCCTCACAGTGTGATGAAAACTAAAGAGAAAGCCAGACCCCCTAATCCTGCCTCTGTGGTTATTGGGGGCAGGGTTGACTAGGGGTGATTATGCTTCTTACACTTGTGATACTCTGTGTCCCTTGAGGCCTCGCTCTGAGGTAGGTGTCAGTGGAGGGAGGGATGACGGCCCCAGCGTCCCAGGGGCTTCAAGTGTGACCATTGCAGGGTTAGAAGCGTGAGCTTTGAATCGAATCTGAGTGAGCCTCCCAGCTCTACTATTAAATTATTTCGCTTAGCCTTGGAGATACAACCCCCCCGGTGGCACACATGGTTAAGAGCTCCAGTGCTAACCGAAAGGTTTGTAGTTGGAATCCACCTAGCAGCTCCGTGGGAGAAAGACCTGGCGATCTTGTTGGGTCAAGATTACAAGAAAACCCCATGGGAGCAGTTCTCCTGTCACAGGGGGCCGCTATGAATGGAAATTACTCCAAGAAGCAGTCCGCTGCAGAGCTGATTAAATGCTGGGACATACAGGGCTGTAAATGTTAGCTATAAAGCAGGAGGAGGATGCCTGTCTTGGGAAGGCCCCTGTGCCCTCGAGCGAGCAGGCAGGGGCTGGGGGGGCCCCACAGGGGCGAGGTGGGGAGCGTGGGAGAGTTAAACCGGGAAGCGGAGTTCGCTCACAAGAGAACTTTTGAACAGCGCTGACGTGGGCTGGCCTGAGAGGTAGAGCTCCCACCCCCGGCTGGGAGGGCCGAGCGAGGGCTAGGCGCCATCTGCGGGCAGAGGTCCACAGGCTTAGGCCTCTGAAGCAGGCGGGGTGGGGGGCGGGAGGAGCTGGGCGGGCATGGGGGCTAGGTCTCGGTTCCCCCAGGACTCTCTACCTCACCCACCACCCAACTCTGGCCTCTCCGACCCACTGGCCGCACCCTTGCTCGAGCCTCCGCCCCGTTTCCTGCCCCCGCCCCTGCGGCCCTGGCAACACTTCCTTTGCAAAACCCGGCAGCCCCGGGCCCTGGCAGGAAGTGCCCGCCCGCCCCTCCCAGGCCCTCTTTTCTTGCTTCCCGCGGTGGCCACTAGAGGCCTCTCTGTACTCGCGGACGCCTGGGCTCCCAGCGCCTGGGCCTCCCCTGCCTACTCCCCTGGGCACACACACGTGACGCCAACCTCACCCCAAGGGCTGGAAAGAAGAGAGCCCGCATCAGTCTTCCCTCCCTCGCGGGTGGGGAGGTTCTGGAGTGTCCCCCCGCCCCCAGCACAAACGCACAGACAGACATACACACACAGGCAGGGGGCGAGGGATGATCTGCCCCTCCCAACGGTTGGTTCCTGGAACCCCAGCTCCACCTCCTTTACTTCCCCCACCCCTCATTACCTTACCTTGGGAGTCCAGCGCCAGGTCGGCCTCTGGCCGGCTGTAGTTGTCCATATGTCCTTTTCAGGCCACCCTGAGTGGGATCTGCGGTGTGATACCTCACCTCCTTCCGCAACACACGACTTCCCAGGTAGAAAAGAGCCAGGAAACCGACCTGGGAAGAGGAGTCCGCAGCACTCTCAAGTCAGCTTGGCGTCATCTCCCGTCTGGGCTGGGCAACAAGAGCTTCTGTCAGAGTGAACGTCCAGACTTCCCTGAGCCATGACCTCGGGGTCCTGCTCTATTACCTGCTCTCCGTGCAAACCCTGGTACCCCCAGATTTGCATCCCAGAGGCCCAGAAACGCAGAGGAGGCGTCAGGGCTCCCAACTTTGAATGAGACCACAGTCAGCCCTTCCTATCCACCACCAACTACACACCTCCACCCACATAGAGTTCAAATTAACCACGTGTCATGTGCCGGGTGCTTACTATGTGCCAGGCATGGTGCCAGGAACCGGGACATGACATAACTGCACCGTGGTGTCTTCTCTCAAGGAACTCACACCCTAGTATGGGAGAAAGAAATGTGAACAGGGGATCCTAACCCTGAAATGCAGTGAATGCAGTTCCAGATGTGAAAGGCAGACAGGATAACAGAAGGACACGTAACTCAGACTGGGATACTGGGAGAGGGGTACTGGAAACACTTTCTGCCAGAGGGGAGGCTCAGAGGAGGTTGGAAGGAGGAGAGATTCAGATGAAGGTGGCCTGAACAAGAAGAGGAAGCGTCTTGAGCAAAGGCTCAGAGGTAACCACGAAGGGTGCCTTGGGAGGTGACAGAAATGTTGAAACTGTACACAAGGAGGAGGGGAGAGGATGGGAAATGAGGCTGCAGAAAACGAGGGGCCAGATAATTCAGGTCTACATCCAGACCACCACCACCCATCCGTCAGTATATCATACTGTGGTGGTTTGTGTGTCGCTATGATGCTGGAAGCTATGTGTCATGGATTAAATTGTGTCCCCCCAAAGTATGTGTCAACTTGGTTAGGCTGTGATTCCCGGTATTATGTGGTTGTCCTCCATTTTGTGATTTTCCTATGTGTTATAAATCATAATCTCTGCCTGTGGTTAAAGAGGATTAGGGTGGGATGTAACACCTTTGCTCAGGTCACATCCCTGACCCAATGTAAAGGGAGTTTCCCTGGGGTGTGGCCTGCACCATCTTTTATCTTATAAGAGATAAAAGGAAAGGGAAGCAAGTAGAGAGCTTGGAACCTCATACCACCAAGAAAGAAGCAGCAGGAGCAGAGCACCTTTGGACCCAGGGTTCCTGTGCGGAGAAGCTCCTAGTCCAGGGGAAGACTGGCGAGAAGGACCTTCCCCCAGAGCCAACAGAGAAAGAAAGCCTTCTCCTGGAGCTGACACCCTAAATTTGGACTTGTAGCTTACTAGACTGTGAGGAAATATATTTCTCTTTGTTAAAGCCATCCACTTGTGGTATTTCTGTTATAGCAGCACTAGATGACTAACACACTATGCTACCGATATTTCAAATACTAGCAGGGTCACCCATGGCAGACAGGATTCAGTGGGGCTTCCAAACTAAGACAGACTAGCAAGAAAGGCCGGGTGATCTACTTCCAAAAACCAACCAATAAAAACCTTATGTACCAAACAGTAGTTTAGCCTAATTAGTAATTTATGTCTGCCTTGAGCTTTTTGCTCTCTCAAAGATTTATCTATGTGGGATCAAATTGATAACAGCATCTTGAAATGTTAGATGGAAAGCTTAGGGGTCAGTGACTTTAGGTTAATGGTGAGTGGCTGAATAATTTGGAAAAGGATAGCGAGAATGGTTACACAACTTGAAGAATGTAAACAATGTCACTGAATTGTACATGTAGAATTCGTTGACATGGTATATCCTTTGCTGTTTATATTTTCACAAAAAATTATAATAATTTTTTAAAAGCTTATGGATCACAGCAAAATATTATTCAACTCGCTTGCTTGGGTTATATTATTAGGAGGGATCAATCACTGAAGGAGGAGATCGTGTTTGGTGAAGCCCAGGGCCAGCAAGGGCAAGGGAGATCCTCAGTTAGATGGATTGGCACAATAACCGCAACAATGTACTCAAACATGCCTGTGAGGGTGCGGATGATTCAGAACTGGGAAATGTTTCATTCTGTTATACACAGGGGCAGATTATCCAATAGGCGAGGTAAGCATGGTGCTTACCTTGCTTACCAGATCATCAGTAGTGAACAATTTCACATGGGTGAAAGTTAGGTAAACCCATATGAAATTGTTCACTACAGATTAGTAAGTAAGCACAAGTAAGCCTGTGCTTACCTTGCTTACCAGGTCATCCGCCCCTCTCAGTGATTGTAAATTTGAAAAGAGGCTTTGATTCTGTAGGAAGGTGCTGTGGGGTTGGGAGAGAGATGCCAGCCATACCTAGAAGCAGAATCTTTGATGTGGTGAAAAAATGTGAAATTGTTCACTATAGATAGTCTGAATTGATGCCTTTGAGTTATGGTGTTGGTGAAGAATGCTGAATATACCATGGATTGACAAAAGAATGAATAAATCTGTCTTGGAAAAAGTACAGCCAGGATGCTTCTTAGAAGCGAGGATGACGAGACTGTCTCACATACTTTGGATATGTTATCAGGAAGGACCAGTCCCTGGAGAAGGACATCATGCTTGGTAAAGTGGAGGTTCAGTGAAGGAAAGGAAGATCCTTAACGAGATGGATTGGGCTCAAGCATAACAACGATCATGAGGATGGTGCAGGACCGGGCAGTGTTTCGTTCTGTTGTACATGGGGTCGCTGTGAGTCGGAACTGACTCAATGGCATCTAACAACAACAGATCATCTGGTAAGTAAGGTAAGCACCGTGCTTATCTTGCCTATTGGGTAATCCACCCCTGGATTTATACACAGGTCGCCATGAATTGGAGTCAACTCAACAGCAGCTATCCATCTATCTATAGCCAGACTAAGGGGGTAGCCTTTTTGTTGCAGGCAATGGGCTCCCCTGAGGGATGCTGAGCAGGAGAAGGGAGTGCTCATACCTGGCAGTTGCACACTGGAAGCTAAATCAGTGGTAAGGGGACATAAGACTCAATTGGAAGACCACAGCCAAGATCCTGAAGATGGAGGATAAGACCTGAACTGGGGCAGAGGCAGAGTGAAAAGTGAAAAAGGAAGAACGGATGGATGTGAAGTAGGAGATAACACTGGCAAGGAGCGGTGGCTGGTTGGCTCTGGGGAGTAGGGGTGAAGGAGAGGGAGGAAGGCAACAGGACTTCTGGCTTTGGAGATGTCAGCTGCGAAAATGTCTCTAACCAAGGCTGGCATGGGGCAGATATTCACTATTTGATTGTTACATGTGTGTGTGCACACACACACACAGCAAAGAATATAGGGAAACAGGCACCTATAGCAACACTGCTGGCAGGAGTGAAAGCTGATATACCTCTCTGGAGAGTGATTTGAAATTTTCTGTCAAAAAACATTTTTTAAATACAGACACTCTTTGATTCAGTAATACCACATTTTTTTCTTTCAATCTGCTGATTTTATTTTTTTATGTCAACTGAAGAACATTTTCGTCAGTTATGTCTTTGAGTATTAGTTCTGTTCATTTTTCTTCTTTCTTCTTTGATCTCCACATTCACTATCTTTGCTCTCATTGGGAAGTAATTCCACTTTTAAGAATTTACCCTACAGGTAAAATGTATATACATATAACCCTGTATGTTGTTGTTGTTGTTAGGTGTCATTGAGTCCATTAAGACTCATAGTGACCTTATGTACAACAAAATGAAACACTGCCTGGTCTTGTGCCATCCTCACAATCATTACACTGTTGTGTCAATCCATCTCATTGAGGCTCTTCCTCTCTTTCAATGACCCTCTACTTTACCAAGCGTGATGTCCTTCTCCAGGGACTGGCCCCTCCTGATAACATGTCCAAAATATGTGAGATGAAGTCTTACTATCCCCCCTTCTAAGGAGCATTCTGGCTGTACTTCTTCCAAGACAAATTTATTTGTTCTTCTGGCAGTGTATGGTATATTCAATATGCTTTTCCAACACCACAATTCAAGGGCATCCATTATTTGGTCTTCCTTATTCATTGTACCATGGCTTGGGTCAAGCCCACATTAGTCCTCAAAGTGACATCTTTACTTTTTATTTAACACTTTAAAGAGGGCTTTTGTAGCAGAGTTGCCCAATACAATAGGTCATTTGATTTGACTGCTCTTCTCATGGGCATTGATTATGGATCCAAGTAAAATGAAATCCTTGACAACTTGAAACTTTTCTTTGTTTATCATGATGTTGCTTATTGGTCCAATTGTGAGGATTTTTGTTTTCTTTATGTTGAGGTGTAACCTATACTAAAGGCTGTAGTCTTTGATCTTCATCATTAAGTGCTTCAAGTCCTCTTCACTTTTGGCAAGCAAGGTTGTGTCTCCTGGTGGGAACATTCCTCCCTTTAGAACTAAGACCTCTAGACTCACAGAGCATAGGGTCACAGGGACAGGAAGCAAAAATTTTGTGACTGGGTCACTAGGGGTAGTAGTGAGAGGTGCCACCCCCATTTCCACCCCTTGATTCCTGGACCCATGAATCCTGACTATGGGAGAAAGAGCACCGTATATTGGACATTGGTTTAGAGCCTAGACAGCCTCCTGGAGAACATTGCCTCAACCCTGCAAGGTATTGTCACCTAGCTGGTGCTGTAGTTGTGTCTTTAGAAGGCCATTCCATCATTCTGCCAAGCCAGTTGCTTCACGATGTTGGGGAACATGGTAAAACCTGTGAATTCCATGAGCATGGGCACATTGCTGCACTTCATTTGCTGTGAAGTGAGTTTCTTGATCTGAGACAATGCTGTGTGGAATACCATGACAGCAGATAAGGCAACCTGTAAGCCCACGGATGGTAGTTTTGGCAGAAACATTGTATGTGGGGAAGGCAAATCTGTATCCAGAGTAAGTGTCTATCCCAGTAAGAACAAAATGCTGCCCTTTCCATGATGGAAGTGGCCCAGTGTAATCAATCTGCCACCAGGTTGCACGTTGATCACCCCTAGGAACAGTGCCATATTGGGGACTCAGTGTTGGTGTCTGCTGATGGCAGATTGGGCACTCAGCAGTGACTGTTGCCAAGTTATCCTTGCTGAGTGGAAGTCTGTGTTGCTGAGCCCATGCACAACCTCCATCTCTGCCACCATGGTCACTTTGTTCATGAGCCCATTGGGCAATGACAGGAGTGGCTGGGGAAAGAGACTGACTGGTATCCACTGAACTTGTCTTCCTATCCACTTGATTGTTAAAATCCTTCTGTGTCGAGGTCACCCTTTGGTGAGCATTCACATGAGAAGCAAATATCTTCACTTCTTTGGCCCATTCAGAAAGGTATATACCTCTTCCTCATACCTCCTTGTCAATTTTCCAGTCATGTTCCTTCCAAGTTTCTGACCATCCAGCCAAACCATTGGCCACAGCCCATGATCAGTATACAATCATCCATCTGGCCATCTCACCTTTCAAACAAAATGAACAACCAGGTCTACTGCTGTAAGTTCTGCCCACTAGGAGGATTTCCCTTCACCACTGTCCTCCAGGGAGGTCCCAAAAAGGGGCTACAGTGCTGCCGCTGGCCACTTCCAAGTGGTGCCTGCATATTGTGCAGAAACATATGTAAATCGGGTACAAGTTTTCTCTTCCTCAGTTAAATGATAGTAAAGAACTCCTCATGAGGCCATAGGTGCAGACTGGGAGATGGAAGGTAATGTGACAGGAGTGGGGAGCATGGGCATTTTGGCCACTTACTCATGTAACTTACTTGTGCCTTCAGGTCCTGATGGAGCTCAATCTTGTATATACCATTTCCATTTAATGATGGAGTGCTGCTGTGCAAGTCCGACTTTTTGACTCTATAGATCAGATAACAACCAGTTCATGATGGGCAGCTCAGGCCGCATGATGACTTGATGGCCTATGGTTAAGTGTTCGGTCTCTACTAAGGCCCACTAACAAGCCAAAAGCTGTTTTACAAAAGGAGAGTAGTTATCTACAGAGGATGGCAGAGCTTCGCTCTAAAATCCTAAGGGCCTGTGCTGTGATTCACCAATAGGGGCCTGCCAGAGACTCCAAACAACATCTCTATCTGCCACTGACACTTCAAGAACCATTGGATCAGCTGGATAATATGGCCCAAGTAGCAGAGTGGCTTGCATGGCAGCCTGAACCTGTTGCAGAGCCTTCTCTTATTCTGGGCCCCACTCTAAACTGCAGCTTTTTGAGTCACATGATAACTAGACTGGAGTAGCACACCCAAATGAGGAATATGTTGCTTCCAAAATTCAAAGAGGCCCACCAGGCATTGTGTCTCCTTTTCAGTTGTATGAGGGGTGAGATGTAACAACTTATCCTTCACTTTAGAAGTAATATCTCAACATGCCCCATACCACTGGACCCCTAGAAACTTCACTGAGGTGAAGGTGCCTGAATTTTTGTTGGATTAATTTCTCACCCTCTAGCACACAAATGTCTTAGCAGTAAGTCTGGAGTCATGGATACTTCTTCCTTCTAGGTCCAATCAGCGTAATGTTGTCAGTGTAATGGACCAGCATGATGTCTTGTGGAAGGGAAAGGTGATCAAGGTCCTTGCAGGCTAAATTATGACATAGTGCTGGAGAGCTGATATGTCCCTGAGGTAAGACAGTGAAAGTGTATTGCTGGCTTTGCAAGCTGAAGGCAAACTACTTCTGGTGTACATTCAAAACTGGAATCAAGAAGAAAACATTGGCCAGATCAATATCTGCATACCAGATGCCAGGAGATGTATTAATTTGCTTAAGAAGTAAAACTACATCTGAAACAGCAGCTGCAATTGGAATCACCAGGTGGTTAAGTTTATAATAATCCACTGTCACTCTCCACTATCCATCTGTTTTTTTGCACAGGCCAAGTAGGCAAGTTGAATGGGGATGTGGTAGGAATCACCACCCCTGCATCCTTCAAGTCCTTGATGGTGGTAGTAATCTCTGTAATTCTTCCAGGGATACAGTATTGCTTTTGATTTACTATTTTCCTAGATAGAGGCAGTTAGCTATAACAGCTTCCACATGGCTTTTCCTACCATAATATCCCTACTTCACATGTCCGAGATCCAACATGGGGGTTCCACCAGTTGCTGAGTATGTCTATTCCAATCATGCATTCTGGAACTGGGGAAATCACTACAGAATGGGTTCAGGGACTGACTGGACCCACTGTGAATGGACCTGAGCTGAGACTCCATTAATAACTTGACCTCTGTATGCCCCCACTTTGACTGATGGGCCACAGTGATGTTTAGGATCTCCTGGAATTAGTGTTAGTTCAGAGCCAGTGTCCAGTAATCCCCCAAAAGTCTGATTATTTCCTTTTTCTTAATGAACAGTCACTCTCATAAAGGGTGTAGATCCCTTTTTGGATGGCTGGGAGAAAGATTAACAGTATAAATTTGGCAGTGCAGTGGGGTTCTTCCTCAAAGGGACATGGCCTCCCCTTCATTCAAGGGGTTGTGGGTCTGTAAACTGGTTCAAGCCTGGGAATTGACTGCGGGACCATGACTCTCTATTCTGGTGATTCAAGTTAGACTGCCGTTCAGTTGACTTCGAATTCTTCTGCTTATATAGATCAAGAAAATATTTAGTAGGTTTCCCATCTGTTTCACTCTGGGAACACCATGACTAAGCAGCCAATGCCATAAGTACATACAAGTCAGATTATTCTGATTAGTGCTTTGACTCTGCTGTCTGTTACAGTAACCATGCCCACTTTGTCGATTAAGTGCTGCCACTTGACCCCTACCACCACGAGGTCTAATCAGCCCCATTGTAGTTAGGTGTTTTAATTCAGTTAGGGCAGTTCCCACTGTCAAATCTGACTTACATAAAATTGCAATTACAGTAGTCTTCAAGGATAGTGGGGCTCCCTTCACAAATTTATTCGTCACCATTGTGGTAAAAAGTGTGTCCTCTGGGCACACCGTGGATGGCTCTGTGGGTCTAACCTGATAAATCCACTTAACATGCCAATTTCCCTAGTCTTTGGATACCTTCTTCTACAGTGTACCAAGGCATTTCAACTTGATTTAGTGTAGGCCACCAATTAATCCATGCTTCAGTGAACCAACTATTTTAACCTTTTCTAACCTTTCAAGCTGAAACATTGAATGAAGAATCTGTGCTTAGTAAGCCCATATCAATAAACTCAGACTGATTCAATTTTACATTCCCTACACCATTATCCCACAACCTTAGTAGCCGTTCCCACACATATTCCCCAGGTTTCTGTTTGTATGTATTAGAAAAATTAAGCAGTTCTTTTGGAGTGTAGGGTACATCCTCCTGAGTCACACTTTGCACTTCACCTCTTGGGGCTCACTGAGACTCAAGTCTAGTTATAGGTCTAGAAGCAAAAACGGGTGGTGGGAATGGGTCTTGGTGACATTCAGCAATGTCTTGTAAGGCATCTGCCTTAGGTGATACGCCAGATAATGCACTACTCCAGGTGATATCTCACACAAAGACTCTTCAGGCACAGGCTGGATTAATCTCATTAGATGGGAGTGGAAGGGATAATGATTTTACTGGGGAGAATGGTTTAGCAGACAATGATGGAGTAATTTCTTCAGATGGGAGTGACAGGGCTGGTTCTGTTGGCAAGAGTGATTCAACGGAATTTAGGCACTCAATGTCCCCAGCTTCTTGATTATCTGCCCATATCCCCATACCAAGTTTCAGGATCCCATTTCTTCTCAATCAATGTCCTCACTTTAACTTCAGACACCATTCGATGTTGGGAATTCAACTGGCATTGTAATTCAGCCACTCTAATGATTTTGGCAGTATCAGCTTTGTTACTACAAGAAATAAGGTTTTCTTTCAGGGCGCAGGTGGCAACTTTCAAATCTTGTATGGGTGCTTGAGCTGTGACTCTGAAGCTTTGAGCTCATTGTTTTCTTTCATCACTTTGTCTAAAGAAAGTAGGACCAACCAACCAGTTTCCTTATATTTTTCATTCTGACAAAATAGTAGAAAAGTATCAAATATATAATCACCCTAAGCCTTGTCTTTTCACAAATATTTGATCCAGTGGTGGTGATATTTTGTGTATTTTAATTGCCTTCTCACGCCATAGATTAGCAGTGCACTCTTTACTACTGGAAGCCAAGTCATCAGTGAATTTAAGACTGGTCAAACTTTAGAACCAATTCAGAAAATTCATCCTTACAGTTGTGTTCCTCTAGAACCACTCCCAGTACCAAATGTCTTAGGCTGGGTTCTCCAGAGAAGGAAAACCAGTGAAGTGATATATATATATATAAAAATTTATATAGAAAGAGATTTTTTTCAAGGAAATGGCTCACGCAGTTGTGGAGTCTGGCAAGTCTCAAATCTGTAGGTCAGACATCAGGCTGGAGGCTTCTCCTGACTCATGTGGTTGCAGGAGCTGGTGAATTCCAAAATCTGCAGGTCAGGCAGTAGGCTGCTGGCTCACGTACCAAGAACCAGAGGTCAGAGAATGACGAGTCAGATGGAAGATCAAGAGAGAGAAAGCTTTGTTAGAGCATCCATATATATTAGATGTAGGCCATACCCACAAGGAAATTCCCATTTCGACTGATTGACTGCTCACATCAGATGACAAAATGAAGGATGATTACATACAATCTGAAAACCACTGAGAATCATGGCATAGCCAAGGTGACACATAATTTTAACCATCACAGACATTATGCAGCTTCTGATATGAAATACACAGCATCACTTTTGAGCTTGTTAGTAATGCAGAGTCTTAGGCTCCACCCTAAACATATTGAATCAGAATTTGTGTTTTTAAAAGACTCCCAGGTGATTCTTATATTACAGCTTGAGAAGTAGTGGCCTATAAAGTATTCTTGAAAAACATATTAAACCAGAACTGAATCAAGCCATTGCGTGTAACTTTCAGCCTGTGGGAAATACAGAAGGAAGCTGGACCAATTAAATAATACCATAAGGAAAGACTCAGACATATCCAGAATGAGACCATTCTACAATTGTCCGGCAATTAGGTGAGTCAATGTCATGGGGGAAAAAAAAGCGGCGGAGGGTACTAGAGTGAAAAAAACACCAAAACTAAAGATACACAACAATCAAAGGAAATGCATGATCTCTATTTGCTACTTGTTACAGATTAAATTGTGCCCCTCCTCCAAAAAAAATGTATTGGATTCCTAACTCCTATACCCATGGATGTAATCCTATTTGGAAATAGGGCTTCCTTTGTTATGTTAATTAGATCATACCAGAGTAGGGTGAGTTCTAAATCTACTCACTTCTGAGTTATAAAAAGAACAGTTAAACACAGAGACATGCACACACAAAGAAGATAGATGTCATGTGAAGATTGCTAAGGAACCAAGGAATGCCCAGGGCCACCAACAGAGAAGGAATCAACACTGCTGAGACCCTAATTTGAACTTTTTGCCTCCAGAATTATGAGAAAGTAAATTTCCATTCTTTAAAGCCTCTCACTGTGGTATTTCTTTTACAGCAGCATTAGGAAACTAAGGAGAAGCCTATGTCAATAAAACCAGTTATTAAAGTGCTTTCTGAAAATGAAGAGGACTTGAAGTATTTATTGATGAAGATCAAAGACCACAGCCTTCAGTAGGATTACACCTGAACATGAAACAAAAATCCTCACAACTGGACCAATAAGCAACATCATGATAAACAGAGAAAATATTAATATTGTCAAGAATTTCATTTTACTTGGATCCACAATCTATACCTATGGAAGCAGCAGTCAAGAAATCAAACGACCTATTGTATTGCACAAATCTGCTGCAAAAGACCTCTTTAAAGTGTTGAAAAGCAAAGATGTCACTTTGAAGACTAAGGTGCACCTGACCCAAGCCATGATATTTTCAATTGCCTCATGTGCATGCAAAATCTGGACAATGAGTAAGGAAGACAAAGAAGAATTGATACCTTTGAATTACGGTGTTGGTGAAGAATATTGAATATACCATGGACTGCCAGAAGAATGAACAAGCCTGTCTTGGAAGAAGTATAGCCAGAGTGCTCCTTGAAAGCGAGAATGGTGGGACTTCATCTCACGTACTTTGGACAGGTTATCAGGAGAGACCAGTCTCTGGAGAAGGACATCATGCTTGGTAAGGTGTAAGGTCAGCGAAAAAGAGGAAGACCCTTGGTGAGATGGATTGACACTGGCTGCAACAATGGGCTCAAACATAGCAATGATTGTGAGGATGGTGCAGGACCAAGCAGCGTTTTTTCCTGCTGTACATAGGGTCACTATGAGTCAGAACCGACTTGACAGCACCTAATAAAAACAACAACATCAAAGTGCTTTTGGAGACATTGGATAAGTTTGAATATGATTGGATGGAAATAATATTAGAAATTATTGTTAATATTCTCATGTGTAAAATGATGTTGAAGTTATGAAGAGAATTCCTCATTCATAGGAGATAAGTGATAAATTAAGTATTTAGGGCTGAAATATCATGATGTCTGCAACTTCATAGATATATTGTACTAATATTTATACTTTTCAACATGTCTGACATTTTTATAAAAAAAAGAAATTGGAAACAATGAAAAAAAAGAAAATACATATGTGCTCCAAAAAGTGCCTTCTGCTAAATTAAAAGGCAAGTAACAAACTGGAGGAAAGTGTAACACAAATGACAGGCAAGTTAGCAGCCTTCGTACAGTAAATATATAAACAAATCCAACAAATTATTTAGAAATGCCCAAAAGACATAAGCCAATAAAGATACTTTAAAATGTTCCATCTCACTAGTAATCAAATAAATCTAAATCAATACAATGACTATTTTCTTTTTTCATAGTCACACTGACAGAGATTATCTTAAATGCTGGAACCAGTACTGGGAAGAGTGTGGAGGAACAGGTACTCCCATATACTGCTGGCGAGATGATAAGTTAATGCAGCTTTTCTCGAAGGCAGATGACCCATTCATGTCTTTGGCCCAGCAATCTCACTTTTAGGAATTTACCCTAAAGAAATAATAATAATGCAATCTAGCAGCAAAGATTTAGCAATAAGAATCCTTATCACAACATTCTTTGTTGTATCAAATAATTGGATATAATTTGGAAGTCCAATGACCCGCTATTGGTTACGTAAACTGTGGTATCTATCTAATGGAACACTGTGAGATAATTAAAAGTGAAGTTGCAAAATAATATATAACAAGGCAGTAGAAAGTATATATATACAATATATTTTATCACAATAACAAAGTTCTTATTGCAAAAAAAGTAGATAGTGGTTGTTAGTTGCTGTCGAGTCAGTTCCGAATCATAGCGATGTTATGTATAACAGAATGAAGATGCCTGGTCCTGCACCGTCTCCCTGATCTTTGATATGTTTGAGTCCGTTGTTGAGGCTATTATGTCAATCCATCCCATTGAGGGTTTTCCTCGATTCACTGACCCTCTACTAGATAGATAGATAGATAGATAGAGAGGTAGGTAGGTAGGCAGGCAAATATTATATACATACAGTCCATACACACAGCATATTACTGGACAATGACTTGAAAGACCCCCAAGTAAATTACTAACAGTGATTTCTCTGTGGATTATCCCCTGAGGTGGAATTATGGGTGGGTTTTTCAAATTCTTTTTTGCTTATTTATGTAATTGAGTGAACATATATTCAGGAAAAAAGGTGTTATATTATTAAAACACACACCTGCAATGTACTGACTCCTCTTACCAGACTGTGCGAGGAGCCCTGGGGGGGCGCAGTGGTTAAGCTCTAGCCTGCTAAGAGAAAAGTTGGTGGTTCCAATCCACCAGCCACTCCCTGGGAGAAAGATGTGGCAGTCGGCTTCCATAAAGTTTACAGCCTTGGAAACCCTATGAGGCACTTCTACTTACTCTGTCCTATAGGTTGCTATGAGTCAAAATCAATTCGATGGCAACAGGTGACCAGACTGTACAGAAGTGTGCATGGATAGAGCACACACACACACACACACACACACACACACACACACACACACACACACACACACACACACACACACGCAATTGGCCTCCGGATCGGGAGCCTGTGGTCAGGAGGAGGGGCCGTCCCTATCCAGCCACTCCGTCTCATCCTCCTAGGACCAGGGTTCAGAAGATCCAGGAGGATATCTGCAGGGGGACAAGTTGGGGGCAGCTGCCCGAAGGAGACTCACACAAGAGAGGGCCCCACTCCTTTCTGTGCCGAATGGGACAGGGTCCCCCTAGGTTCAGGGTTAGAAACTGAAACTTTGGCTTCTGGAAGAGGGTGGCAGAGAGCAGAGTCCAAAGGCACTGGTTTATGGCATCTCATAAAAACTTCAGGTGGGGCCAGTGACCACTGAAGGTGGGGGACAGGAATTGCACATCATGCCCCCTCTTCTGGGGGAGAGTCCTGCTGAGTAGAAGAGACTCCTGTGGGTGCCAGGGTTTCATCTGGCCTGGAAGGCCCCAAGTGTGAGCCCCTGGCTGCGCATCCCTGCATTTGGGGCTCCTAGACCCCAGAAGTCCTGCTCCCCACTAGCAGGCATCACTTCTCCAGAGAAGGAGGGAAGGTCCGAGGGCCCCCTACTCTCCCTGGCCTGTGCCATCCACTTGCGGTGAGGGCCTGGGCCCCGGGCAGAAACCCATGGCATCCCCTGGGTGCATGCTTGGGAGCGAGGGTGGGGCACATCTGGCTTCGGCTGTTGGGCTGTCACTGAGCTCTGGGCTCCCAAGGACCTGGCGGGCACCTGCTTCCCCACCCCCTCACCCATTCTCTCCGTCTCTGGGGCCTTATCTTCCCTTTTATGGTGAAGGCAGTACCTAGAAGGAGGTGGGGGGGGGACGGGACAAAGGTCTCTTTCCTGCAGCCAGCTTGCCATAACTCCCTGAGATCTCCCAGGTGGCGGCTGCCTCTCGCAGACAGGTAAGGCAACCGGTGGAGACACTTGGAGACCATAGACAGTAAGAGGGGACAGGTCTCCTGCTTCTTTCTGGCAGCCGGAGACCTGCTGCAGAACCCTGGCGTGGGCTGGAGGGAAAGGCTGGGCACTCTGGAGAGTGGGGAAAGAGCAAGGAGCCCGCGTGCCTATCCTGAGCCTCCAAGGAAAGAAAGAGTCCTTCAGGTCCCGCCCCAGCCACCTGCTCTTTTGTCCCCCACCTGTGGCTAGCCACCACCCACTTAGGGTGACCAGCCATCCCTGTTTGCCCTGGACTGAGAAAGATCCTGGGACGTAAAACCGGGCCTGTCCTGGGCAAACCAGGACTAGCTGGTCACACTCACCCACTTCCCTCCCTCCCCCCGAGCCTATCTCTTTGCTCATTTCTCCCCCATCTGAAATGGTTTCTTTCTTTGTGTTTCCCTAACACTCCTGTGACCTCTGGGCCCTTGTCTTCTGGATCCCAGAATGTGAGCAACAGCCATCAGGAAATGAATGGGCAGGGGCAGGGGATGGATGGTAGCAGCAGGGCCCTTCAGTCCTGGGCCATGACCCACTACCCTAGTGTACACCTCTGCCTCATCTCCCCTCAGCCAGGCCTTCTCCCTGGACCTGACCCTGACCTTATAGCCCTCTATGCCCATTCATCTGAAATGGGGTGGGGCACAGAATGGGAGCACAGACCAGGGCCTTGGGACAAACAGGAGGCCTACTCCAGCATCCTTCATGGCTGTGAGGGCAGAGTCTGTGGTACGGGGCTGGAGGGGCTGAGGAAGTGTCCTCTCCCTTAGCTACCATGGGCCTGGGGAGCAGGAGAGTGTCCTGTATTTCAGGGGCTGGAACCTCCACCCCTAAACTGCCTCACCTCCTCCCTGTCCAGCTTGGAACTGCAGACTCAGGCTAAGAGCGCTGGCAGCACCTGGGGCTCCCTGGAGCCTGCACCCCACTTCAGGGCAACAGGGCAGCAGATAAGACAGGAAAGATGGGGCCAGGGGCCAGGCGAGAGCAGGAGCCTTGACTCCTGCAGGGCCCTAGGCAGGGCCCTGAGTGGACCCTAGCCTCACCTCTTCCATTCCACAGTTCAGTCTTTCCACTTCACAAACACTTACCGGGCACCTACTATGTGCTAGGAGCTGGGGGTACTAAGATAAACACAGCTAGGTCTTTGACCTCAGGGACCACCAAGTTCAATGGGGAGGACAGATCCTTTCATTACCATGTGGTCAGGGCTAAGGGAAACATCAGTTCAGGATGCCTGAGGCCCCTAGTCCAGCCTGAGGATCCTGGGAAAGTCTCCTGGAGGAAAGGACACCTAAATTGAGTCTAGAAGGCCATGTAAGTGTTAGCCAAGTGAACAAATGTGGAGCAGGCATTCAGTAAAGGCAACTGCAAGAGCAAGGGTGAGGGGGTGGGAAGCAGCATGGCCGGAGCCCGGCAAGCAAGCTGTTGGACATTTTCAGAAGGCAGAGGTAGTCCCTGGGTGGTGCAAATGCATGCTAGACAGACAGCTGAAAGGCGGGAGGTTTGAGTCTACCCAGAAACACCTTGGAAGAAAAGCCTGGCAATCTACTGAAAAATTAGCCATTGAAAGCCCTATGGAGGACAGTTCTACTCTGACACATGTGGGGTCACCATTAGTCACAGTTGACTCGAGAGCAGCTGGTGCTGGTGGGAGAAGCAGAGTGCGAGCAGAGAAGGGGAGGAGGTGTGGAGGGAGGCAGACTCAGAGATGTTTAGGTGGGTAGAAGGGCAAGGGGAGAGGGGAGGAGTCCAGGATGTTGCCCAGATGGGGTCTGAGGGTGATAGTGCCCTTTCCCAAGATGGAGAACGTAGAGAAGAGGGGACCACTGAGTTCAAGTTGAGAGAGAAGACATCGCATATCCAACAGGGTCCCATGCTGGCGAGGGTAGCGGGGGTGAGGGGCCCAAATGCCTCCCAGCAGTTCAAGCAAGATGGGAGAGCTAGGAAGGACCCACCGAGGTGTGGGGGCAGAGGCTTCTGCTCTTAGCAACATCACTAGGGGCAGGAGCAGCTGGCGTGTACCTATGGGGGGACATGGCCTCCTCTCAGAGCCACCCCTCTCCAGTCCCCTTGCCTACGCCCTCCCTAAGGACGCTTCCCTAAAGAGGCTGCTGGAAGGGCCCCAATCCAGATTTCTCTCCAGGGAGGGAGAGGACTGGCTTTTTCAAGTCCCTACTACCCTGAATCCCCTTTGATGGGCAGAGAGTGCTTCCTCATGTCTACCCTCTATTCCTCTTGCTGCTGATTCATTCCTAGACTCAGAGTATGTCCCTGGGGGTGACTTTAGAGATCATCTAACGAACCCCCACCCCGATCTCATAATGAGTGTCGTAAGGAGCCTGGCTTGGGCAAAGGGGGACGTAGACGAAGGTGGTCACTGAGACAAAACAGAAAGCCTTCTCCTTCTTCGTACCCAAACTGGTTCTGCTGAACCAGGGGTCCTGGGGGCCCTGGTGTGTCTGCAGGTTGAGAAACAATAACTGATGGCAAAGGCAATGGCCTCGGACAAGCTCCAGGCACAAGGGGCTTCCTACAGACCCTGCACGCAGGGCTGGGGAAGCGCAGGTGGCTGGGAATGAGCTGGCGGGGACGCTGAGCAGAGGCTGGCCAGGGAGGCCTTGCCCCCAAACAGGATGCCAGGGAGAGGGGTCACCACTCGGGGCTCAGCAGAGGGAGCTTCCAAGCAGTAAAACGCCAGGTCATTATTCCAAGAGATGACTCAACGTCAGGGTGCAAAGATTAGATAATCGAGCTGTCGGTGTGGGAGGTGTGACCTTCCAGTCGTTATTCATCAGTTCAAGGAGCATTTGTGGAGGGCATCTGGGTCAGGCAGGGTGGTAGGCTCCATGGGAATGTGATGGGGGAGGGGCAGTGAAACCCTGGACGAGGATGACTGGAGTCCACCCTGGCCTCCGTCACCGTCACTGGGGAACTTTTAAAAAGCACCCAGGCCCTGCCTCCCAAAAGTCAGAAAATAAATTACCCGTGCCTGAGCCTCACCTCCGCCTAATTAAGTCAGAGCCTCTGGGGATGTGGCCTGGGCATCAGAGCATCAGCATTGTTCAAAAACTCCCCAGGCGATTCTGATGAGCAGCTGGTGGAGACCACAGGGACAAATGAAGCCAGAAAGAGCTGATCCCTTCAAAGAAGCTTGGGGAGGGGCGATTTCTTCTGGCTCAGTGGGTGGAGGCTGGCTCACAGTGGGAGGGTTCACTCTTTGCTCTCCATTCATTCAGCAAAGTGCCAACACTGTTCTAGATGCTGAGCCCTGAGTATGAACAAACAGACATGGTCTCCGCCCTTGTGAGGTTTACATCTTGCAGGCCACCACAACAAAGATGGAGGGGTGTTTAGGGGTAGCTGGGAAGTGGGGGGCAGGAAACTGTTGCGTACACTTTTTTTTTTTCATGGTAAAATATACATGACATTGATTTACCGTTTTAACCATTTTAATGAGTGCAATTCAGCGGTATTCAGTACATTCACAATGTTGTGCAACCACTATTTAGTTTCAGAGCATTTTCATCACCTTAAAAGGAAACCCTGTACCCATTAAGCAGTCACTCTCATTCTTCCCTTCTTCCCAGCCCCTGGCAACCACTGATCTACTTTCTATCTCTAGGGATTTCCCTATTCTGGATATTTCACATAAATGAAATCATACAGTACGTAGCCTTTACAACTGGCTTCTTTCAGTTAGCATAATGCTTTCAAGGTTCCTTCTTGCTGTAACATGTATCAGCACTTCATTCCTTCTTATGGCTGAATAGTATTCTATCTTTTGTTTATCTGTTCATCCATTGATGAACGTTTGGAGTTTCCACCTTTCGGCTGTTATGCATAGAGCTGTTATGAACATTTGTGTACAAGTGCTTATTTGAACACCTGTTTTCAATTCTTTGGGGTACACAGATAAGCCCTTATTTATTCTTTGCTTCTCTGCCTCCCCCCGACCCCCTGTTTTTTTTAAAAACAACTGTATGATTTTTTTTTTTAAACCAAATATGACTTGGATAAAAATTTTTCAAAAAAAAAAATTGTATGGGCCTCAATAAAAAAGGACCTGGAATGAAGGCTAAGGAATGAGGATTTTATTCAATAGGTGACAGGGAGCCAAGGTAGGTGTTTCAGCAAGATCAGAGCTGGGTGGGAAGGCAGGAGGCTGGGCTCTCTGCTAATCAGAGCCGGGATCTAACCCTTCCCCTCACCCACACCCCTGAGCATGTAGCCTCCTGGTTCATGATGGGAATTCTCTGGGCTGGGCTGGAAGGGCAGCCCCTGAACCCAGGGTACTCCCAGCTCCTCAGCCCTTTGCTCCCACATCCCTCCACCCCAGGCTCACCCACAATGACCAAATTGAGCACCCAGGTCAAAGGCTCTCTCGACATCACCACTCCGGGCTTGCACATATGGAGGATCGAGGTGAGCCCCTGCCTGCGGAAGGGGGACGGGGCTGCAGATCTGGGACAGTGAGGGAAGGAAGGGGCCTGGGATTATGCTTATTCGTCTCCAGTCCTGCCCTGCTGGCTTGAGCCATCTGCACATGGCTCCTTCTATCCAAGCTGCCTCCTTCCCTCCCTGCACCCCCTCCTCTCCCACATCACCCACATCCCCCTGCTCTTTCTCCTCCTCCTTTTTCTAGTACCTTCTCTTCTCTTCGTTCGCGTACACCTTCCCCTTTTTCTCCCTTCCTCTTTCATTTGTCTCTTGTTCTCTTCCTCATTTGTCTGCCAACCTTCCTCTCTATTCCTTCTTCCCTCACTTTTAAAAAGTATTTTTTATTTCTTAATGATAACAGTGATAACAAACATAAAGTCATTCTGTACAAATTATATAAATCAAAATCTGAAACTAATAGAATGTTTGAATTTTTAATCACGATTACTAGATACTTACGATCACTCTTGTTAGATGTCCTCGAGTCAGCCCCCAGCTCATGGCGACCCCATGCACAATGAAATTGTACTGTTGTGATCCATAGGGTTTTCATTGGCTGATTTTCTAGAAGTAGATCGCTATGCCTTTCTTAGTCTGCCTTAGTGTGGAAGCTCTGCTGAAACCTGTTCAGCTTTATAGCAACACACTAGCCTCCATTGACAGATGGGTGGTGGCTGTGCATGAGGAGAGTTGACTGGGAATCGAACCTGAGTCTCCCGCATGGAAGACAAGAATTCTACCATTGAACCATCACTGCATTCTCTAGAATACAGTAATTTGTTGTAAAAGAGTTATACCTCCTGTTTTCATGGAAATGAAAGTGTTTATTACAGTTTCAATGCATACTTGCTCCAATATTTGTTTCCTATTAAAGAAGTAATAATGGCTGGATTTGAGTCATGTGACATGGTGGACCTAAAGTTCTCCTCACTTTTCTCTTTCTTTCCCTGCTTCCATTTCCTTTTCCTTCTCTCTTCCTTTCCTTCTTCCCCTAGTTCCTGTACTTCTCTCTTCCTTGGCCCCCTCCTCGCATTCCTCCTCCTAGTCAGCTTTCCTGTGCCCTCCTCCTCCCTGTTGTCTGCCTCTCCCAACTTCCTGTGGGTCAGGGGGCAGGACCGCGGGGTCCTGGGGGAGCTAGGGCAGCCCCCAACCTCCTTGTCTCCCTAGGCCATGCAGATGGTGCCTGTTCCTTCCAGCACCTTTGGGAGCTTCTTCGATGGTGACTGCTACATAGTCTTGGCTGTGAGTGTGAGGCCAGCAAGGAAGGGAGTGGGTGAGCAGGTAGAGAAGCCTACTCATCTACTGGTGTCAGGCTGGGTGAGAGGGAGAGCTGGCCTGGTTTCAACCTCCTACAGTATTCACTGGGTGTGCCCCAGTGCCCAGCTTTGGGCTGGCTCTGTAGGGATCAGAGGCCCGCCCTGCCCTTGAGCCACTGAGGCCCCCTTCTGTGGATTTACTGTCTTGGTGGACATTCTGGATGTCACCCTAACTTGAGCCCACACTTCAAAAATCCTTGCTCATCTTCATATCATCTGCCTGATCTTTGCCACAACTCGGTGCCACCCATACTATGAATTCATTTGTATTTTTCATTATATTGACTCACTTTAACATTTAAATGCATTTACTTAAAATAGAACTCTAGATCATTACTGTAAATGGGTATTAATGTCACCTGTCACAAATAGAAAGTAGCTATAAAATATTTACACAATCGTTACATCTAATACATGTGTTTGTATACCACCTTATTACTTCACATACCTCTGATGGACCATGCACACCACTTTGGGAAATGCTGCTATTGTCCTCATCCAATCAAGTTATTTCCAAGATAAGGAGAGCGAGGTCCAGAGAGGGGAAGGCACTGAGCCCTTGGCAGACTGGGGTGGAGACTCAGTGTCCAAATCACCCAACCAGTGGGCTTCCCTGTGCCACACTCACGATCCAGGACCCATGTGGTGTAGGAAACCTTGCAAAGCTGGGAGTGGGGAGTGGCTGTGGAAGCCCAGGGCCTTGGGTCCACTCAGCACCCCTCTCCCCTAGATCCACAAGAATGGCAACAATGTATCCTATGACATCCACTACTGGATCGGCCAGGACTCGTCCCAGGATGAGCAGGGGGCAGCTGCTATCTACACCACGCAGATGGACAACTACCTGAAGGGCCGGGCCATCCAGCACCGTGAGGTCCAAGGCAACGAGAGCGAGGCCTTCCGAGGCTACTTCAAGCAGGGCCTTGTGTACGGAGGGATGCGGCAGGCTGGGAAGAAGGCCAGGGCCGGGAAGGGAAACTGAGACTGGGAGGGAGCACTGGGGGCCAAGGTGGAGATGGGGGATCTGGGGCTGAGCTGAGGGTGGACACTGGAGGCAGCGGTCAGACCTCGGCAGTAGGAGGTGACCTGGGGCCAGGAGGGGAGCCTGCGGTTGTGGTGGGAGCCTGTGAGGGGTCCCTCATGGCTTTGGGTGATTTTTCCTTATCTGTCTCCACTTCCTCACCCCCATTTCTGCTACTGCCCTGTCCTTAGCTCTTGTCCCTATGAGTGTGCCTGTGGCTGCCCCCAGAGGCTGCTCTGAAGTGTGTGTACCACAAATTTTCTTCCATAAATCGACTCCTATTTGAATATCCTGGAGAGCTCAGCACCTATGGAGGCCCTCCAGGGCATCACATCAAGCCCCCATCTGGCCAACGGGCAAATGTCTGCTCCCTCTTTCTCTAAAACAGGGATTTCATACTTAAAACTCAAATTTCCAGCTTTTCTTGAAGAGTCTGGAGTTCTGGCCTCCTGGCTTCTCCATGGAAATACACGGTCTGGAGCCAAGTTGCTACTGACATGTAGGGCAGGCCAGGGGTTCTCTGCCCTCCAGTTGGCCATAGCCCCCACCTCTCCCTACTGTCTTCCTCTCTCCTCTTCCCATACTTACTGCAGCAGTCCACTTATTCGGTCTTTTGAGTCAACACCTCTCCTTCTTATCCTTCACTTCAGTCTCCTGCTCTCAGGGTCCTGTCCTTAACCACACTTCCCACCCTCCACATTACCATGCCCCCACCCCCGTGGGCCCTCAGCAGGACCCGGATAGTGGGAGGTGAGTGAGGCATTGAGGATGCAAACTTTAAGGAGGCCCTCACTCCCAGGGTCATACAAGTGCATGCAGCAGGGACCCTGAGAGAGAGAGAGTGACTCCTTCAAGTATGCATCCTAGACTCCTCACCACCTCCCCTTCATCCCAGCCCTGCCCCTCAAATGGCCCCATCACAGCCTCAGGCAGCCCACGTCCCAGAGGGCAGGGGCCTGTTGAGCCTCCCAGCCCACTCCCTGGATCAGCTCACCTCTCTCCTCAGCATCCGCAAAGGGGGCATTGCTTCCGGCTTGAAACAAGTGGATACCAACTCCTACGAGGTCCGGCGGCTGCTCCATGTCAAGGGCAAGAGGAACGTGGTGGCTGGAGAGGTGGGCACGCCTACTGGGGGCATCATGCCAGGGCTTTGGGGCAAGGCCTCCTGTCCACCCTCCCAGCCTGGAGAAGGCCTCAGACGGAGGCTTGGGGTGGAGGGCAGAGGCCGAGGAAAGGAGAGCAGGAGGGAGGGCGTGGCCAAGAGATGATGGACCGTGGACAAGATTTGAGTGGGTCCGTGCCTCCCACATGGCTCCCCAGGTGGAGGTGTCTTGGAAGAGTTTCAACCGTGGGGATGTTTTCCTCCTGGACCTTGGGAAGCTTATCATCCAGTGGAACGGGCCAGAGAGTAACCGCATGGAGAGACTCAAGGTAAACTCCGCCATGCTCACCACCTGCCCCTGTAGACCCAGCACCTACCTACCCCAGTCAAACTCCTACACTCCCTGATGGGACCCCATTCCAACAGGCCTCTGTCCCCTGACTCTGTAGGGGAGGGTGTGTGCAAAGGTGGTTGTGAATGTCTGTGTGTAGATGGGGAGAGGGCATACTTGTGGGCGTTTGTGTGTGCGCTTGTGGGTGCTAAACAGTGTGGTAGTCCACTAAGATTTATTGAGTCCCTGCTGAGTGGCAAGGAGTCCCTGGGTGGTGCAAATGGTTAAATACTCGAGTAGGAGCCTAGAGGTTGGTGGTTCAAACCCACCCAGAGGCACCTTGGAAGACAGGCTTGATGATCTGCTTCCAAAAGGTCACAGCCTTGAAAACCCTATGGAAAAGTTCTACTCTGCACACAGAGGGTAGCCCTGAGTCAGAATCGATTCGATGGCACCTAACAACAACAAAAACTGTGTGGCAGTCCCTGCGCCAAGTGCTGGGCATCTGGTGGTGAATGAAATGGGCAGAGAGACTTGCCCTGCAGAGCTGGCCGTCCAGTGAGAGGAAGAACTGGTTATTCCCAGACGGGAATAATCAGAGTTGAGGGATGGCAGTGTGGCACTAGGGGTTCAGGGAATGCTTCTGGGAGGAAGTAGAGGTGGGAAGAAAGCCCTAAGGCAGGAAAGAGAGTGGTTGGCCAAGGATCTGTCAGGAAGAGGGTGGGCAGGTCTCACAGGGGCAGGTCACAGACAGCTGTAGTTGGATTCTATCCTCAGGGCTGTGGAAGGCCACTGACAAGTTTTAACGGGCAAGGGACATTGTCTAATCTATGATGTAAGGTCTTTATGACTCCTGAGAAATGAGGTGGGGTGGTGGGGTGGGAAGCAAAGGGAAGTGGGAGCCTGTGTAGTGGTCTATGGTGGGGGGGCTCAGACCTGGACGGTGGAATCCACAGGACTTACCTGTGTGCTGGACGAGGGGGTAAAGAGGAAAGGAGTGAGGCAGAAATGGAAGGCCTTATGATTGAGCAACTGTAGGGATGGATGGGAATCCCATTTCCTGAGAAGCAAAGGGAAAGATCAGGAAGCAACAGATTTGGAGAGAAAATTGAGAGTTCAGTTTTGGACATCTTAAAATGGCGTTCTTCTTAGAAGATAGATAAAAAAAGATGAGAGCAGAGAGCTGGGCTGGAGACAGCAATGTGGGCATTGGCAGTTTAGAGGGGTCTTTGAACGTCCTGCCCCTGGGTGGGAGTATAGGGAGAGAAGGGGGCCTAGGATTAAAATGTGAATAACTGGAACATTAAAGGTCAGGCTGAGGAGGGTGAGTGAGTGTGTGTGTGTGTGTGAGTGAGTGTGTGTGAGTAGGCTTTGGGGCAAAGAGACTAAGTTCTGTGATCCTTAAGGCTGAGCTCTTGCCCAAAGCTGTGAAGTAAAATCACAAAGTTCAGACAGTGGAAAACTGAAGACTCTACAAGTCCACCCAAAACACCACTCCTGCCAAGAAGGAAACCTCAACTGGTTTCCACTGATTTCCTACCCACACCTTAAAGGCTGGTCCAGGGTAGCCTCAAAGGGGAGAAGCAGGGCAGGTGCCTCAGCACTCGCCCAACGTGGCTGGGGTGGTAGGCGCTACCTTGTCCCTGCCAGCCTTCATGGGTCACCTGGGGTCTCTCTGCAGGGCATGACCCTGGCCAAGGATATCCGCGACCAGGAGCGGGGTGGGCGTGCCTATGTGGGCGTGGTGGAGGGGGATAATGAGAAGGCTTCCCCGAAGCTGATGGAGGTGATGAACCACGTGCTGGGCAAGCGGATGGAGCTGAAGGCAGCCGTGCCCGACACGGTGGTGGAGCCCGCGCTCAAGGCCTCCCTCAAGTTGTACCAGTGAGTACCTGGCTGGGGGCCCCCTGGGTGCTGGGGGACTTCCTGGGGCAGGGCACCCAGCTGGGAGACTTGGGACCCCTCCCCGACTGTGCCTTGCCTTTGTCCTGCAGCGTGTCTAACTCAGAGGGAAAACTGGTGGTTAGAGAAGTTGCCACGCGGCCACTCACACAGGACCTGCTCAATCATCAGGTGAGCCTCCACCTCCTAGCTGGCCCACTTCTCCCCTAAGAAGGAGAAATTCCTGCGGGCCAAGGTGGGTATGGGAGGGCAATAGTTTTTTATATATGTGTACATATACTTTTTTTTTTTTTGGAGAAAATATACACAGCAAAGCATATACCAATTCAACAATTTCTACGTGTACTATTCAGTTACACTGATTACATTTTTCAAATTGTGCAACCATTTTTGCCGTCCTTTTCCAAATTATTCTACCACCATTAAGATAAACTCACTGCCCCCTAAGCTTCTCATCTAGCCTTTTGAGTTGCTGTTGTCAGTTTGATCACATAGAGATAATTATTTTAACGAGCACAATGCTCAACAGACTTTCTTACTTATTAAGCCAAACTATTGTTTGGTTTAAAGATGACTTCAGAGGATAGCTTTGGTTTAAGGTTAAGATTTCAAGATTATCTCAGGACAATATTTTTAGTGGCTGATCCAGCCTCAGTGGCTCTAGAAAGTCTGGATTCCATGAAAATTTTAAATTCTCTTCTACGTTTTCCCCCTTTTGATCAGCAAGAGACGTTTTTGTGCCTGAAACTCCCCTAGTCCAGCACTCCCAGGCTGTCACTCTGGGTTTTTCTCTCTCACCTCTAGGATTGTTACATCCTGGACCAGGGGGGCCTGAAGATCTTCGTGTGGAAGGGGAAGGATGCCAATGCTGAGGAGAAGAAGGAAGCCATGAGCCAAGCACTGGTAGGGGTGGGGGTCAGGGAGGAGGGAGAACTGTGAAGAGGAGAGAGAGTGATAGGAGGAGAGAGACACAGAGACACCGGCAGGGAGAAGGAAAGTGGGGTTCAGACTGGGCACAGAACGAGGCAGAGGCTTGGTGAGGGGCAGGGTGCACCTTACCCAGCTGTAGGGGTCTGAGGGGCCATTCTGTAGCCATCTCTGGGGGTTTTTTGCACACCAGGGAGCCAAGCCCCAGGCAACCCTGGTGCTTCCTCAGGATGTGCGCTCTCACCTCCCTGGACTCAGGCTGGTTGAGTAGAGGAAGGGAGAAATGGAGGCTGATCTTTGTCTTAGCAACCAGGGGATTGGGCCAGGCTTGGGGCTGGTTAGTTTGGGGTCATTGTCAGGGCTGAAGTCAGTAACCCTGACTGGCTTGGGTCAGCAGTATATTGACAGTTGGGTTCAGGGCTAGAGTTGGAGGTGGAGGGTCAGGGTTAGAATTGGAGTCAAGTTTGAGGTCAGCTTTGGCCTTGGGGTTGGAGTCAGAGCAAAGTTAGGTTTGAGGTCAGCACTGGGATCAGGGTTGGGTTCAGGTTTGGGCTTAGTACCAGGTTTAGTTTAACTTTGGGTCTGGTTAGGGTTAGAGCCAGGCTTTGGCTTGCATAGGAAATAGTGGCTAAGGAAGGGACATAGTTCCCAGCTACCCCCTTTTCTACCTAGAACTTTATCAAAGCCAAGCAGTACCCACCAAGCACGCAGGTGGAGGTGCAGAATGATGGGGCCGAGTCTGCCGTCTTCCAGCAGCTCTTCCAGAAGTGGACAGTGCCCAACCGGGCCTCAGGACTGGGAAAAACCCACACCATAGGCTCCGTGGGTGAGGGCCAGTCCAGGGCAGGGTGGGCGGGGAGGACCCAGGAGTGGGTCAGGAAAGCACCTTGGATCTGTCTTTTACCTCCCTTCCCAACTCACTTCTCCCATGCATGCTTTTTTCCTGGCTCTGGGCTCCCCCAGATGTGGTGGGGGACACACGGGGACATGGATAAACTCAAGAGTTGTCATAAAAAGGAGCTGGGAACTACCTGCCTTTAGTTTGGAATGGGGTTGCCCCCCTGGGAACAAAGAGCTTCAGTCTCTCACCAGGCAGTATTTGCTGAGGGCAAGCTCAGCACCAGGCCCCTGGGGGGAGTATAAAAGGATCATGTACAGCTTCCATTATTGGAGAGCTCCCTGTTGAGCTGGGAGACAAGGCCAGCAGATTGAAGCCTGGATTCTGCAGAGGTCAGGACGTGGACAGGTCATCACACTTTGCCCACTGTCCTCCCCTTGCTCCCCTGGAGGCACTGGGTAAGAATATGTCTTAGGAGTAGGAGATATGTTCTATTTTATAGCTCTGCCTCTCTATGACCTTGAGTAAGCTACTGAATCTCTCTAGCCTCAGTTTTTCCATCTGTAAAATGGGTATAAAAACTGTAGCCACCACTCAGGGCTGCTGTGAGGACACAGGGGACCAGGCTATATAAAGTGCAGGTCGGGCAACCAGCAAGTCCTCAGCTGGTGACAGGTGGTATCATGATTCTCCCAACCCCAGCCAAGGTGGAGCAGGTGAAATTTGATGCCACGTCCATGCATGTCAAGCCTGAGGTGGCTGCCCAGCAGAAGATGGTAGACGACGGTAGTGGGGAGGTGCAGGTACGGCAAGGGGAGGGAGGCCATGTTTGGTGGAATGGGGGTGGCGGAGACTGTCCTGAACCTCATGCCTGACATTGGCCCCAGGTGTGGCGCATTGAGGACCTGAAGCTGGTGCCTGTGGATTCCAAGTGGTTAGGCCACTTCTATGGGGGTGACTGCTACCTGCTACTCTACACCTACCTCATTGGCAAGAAACAGCACCACCTGCTCTACATCTGGCAGGTCAGGTCCTGTCCACCCAGAGCTAAGTCAGCTCAGCCCCTTCCACCATACCTCTGCCAGTGGTCCATCACCTTTGAGCTGAATATCTCTGGTTATGGGGAACTCACTCAAGATGCAGCCTGCTCTAGTATGGAGCTGCTTTGGCTGTGAGATTCCATTGATTTTGAGTATCCCCATTCACAACACTTTTCCTTTTTGGTTCTCTGAGTCTTCCTTTGCATTTCCATCACCTCCTGCACATTCCCTTTGCTCTGCCTATTTGTGTGAGTTTCTATGTCCAAAATGAGGGCTCAGGGAGATACATGGGGACTGGGGATCAGTGGTGGGTACCCATGGTGCTTCCCCAAGGGAAGTACAGTAAGGAGGAAAAGAGGTTTGGGGTCAAAGCTGGGTTGCAGGTGGGTCAGAGTAGGGCTGAGGCTGGGGAAGGATTGGGACTGGGTTCAGAGTTGAGGTCTGAGTCAAGTGGCATTTTTGTCCGTCTCCAGGGTGGAGCTGGGTGGGGAAGACAGTTGGATTTGGGGCCAGGTCAGAATTGGGGGGAGTTGTTGCTGAGATTGGGGATGGGCTCATGGTCGGGGGCTGACTCTGTCCTACCCTCCCCTCCTGCTCTTCCCAGGGTAAGCAGGCCAGCCAGGATGAAATCACAGCCTCGGCATATCAAGCCGTTATCCTGGACCAGAAGTACAACGGTGAACCAGTGCAGATCCGGGTCCCAATGGGCAAGGAGCCGCCCCACCTCATGTCCATCTTCAAGGGACGCATGGTGGTCTACCAGGTACAGCTGCTGGACTGAGGTGCCTGGCAGTATCCACAGCCAAGGTGGAGTGGGCCTCTGGGAGGTGGGGAAGGACAAGAGCCCCGTCTGCAGGAGGGCCTGTAGGGTGAGAGTATGGAAGGGGCCCGGGGAGGGGAAGGCCCATTCTTGGTAGAAGAGGACTGTCAGAGGCCCCCTCACTTAAGTAGAACTGATAATAGAAACCACCGTCCAGTCACTTTAAAAAAATGCATGTAATGAGCACCTACTGTGTGCCAAGTCCATTCTCCACACACCAACTCCTTGAATCCTCTTGAAAAAGGAAGTTTTTTGGCTAGATTTGCTTAAACGATGTACCCATCCAAACTGCATTGGTGAATCCCAACATGAGGAGGTAGTCCTCTCATGCATGCATTGAATCTGTAGCCTATTTATTGAGCACCTACTAAACACACAGCCCTTTGCAAAGCCCCTAACAGGGAGAAGAATGACATGCTGATACTTTTACCATCTTATTGGGAGTGGAAAGACACGTGGTTGTGCTTGAGCAGTGAATTCAGTCTGAGGTGCAGTGGGGTTAAGTGCGAGAAAGAAAAGTTGATTTTGAAAGGGAGTGTGAATACCCTGATCTGGGAATAGACATAGAATTCACAGTGGAGAAGGGATTAAGAGGTGGTCTTGACATTCAGGTCAGAGCTGCAGAGCTTAGCAGAGTAAAATGGGGCCTATGCTGCAGGTGGCAGCATGGACAAAAGCCCCAAGGAAGGCTCCATGGGCAGTGAGAAGCCTGGCCTGGCTCACCTGGAAGGCAAGGAAGAGCAGTGAGTCTAGAAAGGCAGTTTGCAGCTTCCCCATGTGGGGTCTTGAAATGCCATTGAGTTGACTCCAATTCATGGTGACCCCACGTGTAGCAGAGTAGAACTGTGCTCCATAGGGCTTTCAGTGGCTGATTTTTTCAGAAGTAGATCACCAGGTCTTTCTTCCGAGGCTCTTCTGGGTGGACTTGAACCTCCAACTTTTTGGTTAATGGTCAAGTGCATTAACCGTTTGCACTACCCAGGGGCGACTCCTTGCTGAGGAGCTTGGGTTTTATTCTATAAGCAGTGGGGAGCTACTGACGGTGTTTGAGCAGAGGGATCCATAATCAAAGCAACGCTTTGAAAAGATTAGTTTGTGTCTGTGATGACACAGTTTGTGTCAAAGGAACTGGAGGGTAAAGAGCAAAGGGGGACGCCGACCCCACCCCAGCCCCTCCTCCTCTCTGGTTCTCTTTGTGCCCCTTGAGCCCCACATCATGATCTTCTTTACTAATTTTCTCCCCCTCTTTCCTGGCCTTCTCCCCACACCCTGCAGGGAGGCACCTCCCGGGCTAACAGCGTGGAGCCCGTGCCCCCCACACGTCTGTTCCAAGTCCAGGGCACCAGCGCCAACAACACCAAGGCCTTTGAAGTCCTGGCCCGGGCCACCTCCCTCAACTCCAACGATGTCTTTGTCCTCAAGACCCAGTCCTGCTGCTACCTGTGGTGTGGGAAGGTGTGTGCAGGCCCAGAGGCCCGCATCCCCAATTGGGTCCTGGGGTCATCCAGCCTCTGAGCAGACCTGGTCAGGACGGGACCTCATGCTGACTAGGCTCTGCTCTCCCCTTTCCCTGCTGCCTCTGAGACTCAGTCTGCCGCTTCCCCAGTTCTGGGTCTTTCTGCCCCATCTCTAGCCAGGCCTCAGATTCTCTGCTTCTATGTCTGAGTCAGTCTCTCTTGTTCTGTTTGGCTCCAGCACCTCTGTCTGTCTCAGTGTTGGTCTGTCTCTATGTCTTGAGCTCTCTCTGTGTCTGCCTCTGTCTCTCCATTTACCTCTGTGATGAGGACTCTCAGCCTCTTGGAGTTCACATCTTGCCCTCTAAGGGGAATGGTGACTCTCTTGTCTCTTCTGCCATTCTTCAGAACATCAAGGACAGAGGGTAGGATGGGAGAATGGGCGCTGCTTCAGCTGTGTGTGAGGTCTGACCCAGGGGTGCCTTCTCAGACCCCAGAGTCTGGGGAAGGGTAGGGGCAGGAGGTGGCACTAGACATGGTCTCCCCCAGCCCACCTGACCCCCTCCTTTTCCCAGGGTTGTAGCGGGGACGAACGGGAGATGGCCAAGATGGTGGCTGACACCATCTCCCGGACGGAGAAGCAAGTGGTGGTGGAAGGGCAGGAGCCAGCCAACTTCTGGATGGCCCTGGGCGGGAAGGCCCCCTATGCCAACACCAAGAGGTAACAAGCAGGTCCCTCTGCCTCTGGCCCACCTTCCGAGGCTGGGGAGCCTCCCGGCACCTCCACCCCTGTGGTCCAGAGCCTGCGGCAGGAAGGAACTGAGAACTTTGTATGCCAGGCCCCTAGGGCTACATGATGGATCCAGGGCAGTCTTGCCCTGGAGCGTCTTGGGAACGGGTTGTGTTTGTGCTGCTCATCAGGGCATGCCTGGGGCTGGGAGTGTCTCTTGGCAAAGGGAGTTCACAGCCATAGGAGGCAGCTCAAAGAGAGGGGCAAGCTATAGGAAGAACGTGCTGGAGCCGTCCCAGCCCCTTCCCTCGGGTGCTGAACACAGGCCTGGATGCTGAGGAGCACCAGCTGAAAATCCTCTTTCAAAGGGTTTTCCTAAAGAATATCCATGCTCTACCATTTTCCAGTTCAAAAGCAAAAGGGCCTGTGCTGCAGTAGCAGCAGGAGAGATGGAGGGAAAATACCAGAAAGAACTTCCTAACAGGACTGTAGATGAGTCACTAGAATGCATGTCCTGGAATTTTCTCTGTTAGAGCACTCTTGGGCTGAGGGAGGATCCTCTCGTTTGATCGGAAGAGAGGGCATTTTGCTAGAAGATGGGCTTTCCGTTTTGTTGTTGTCGTGTGCCATCGAGTTGATTTTGATTCAGTGACCCTATATGACAGAGTAGAACTGCCCCATAGAATTTTCAAGGCTATAATCCTCATGGGGGCAGATCGCCAGGTCTCTCTCGCCCGGAGCTGCTGGGTAGGTTCGAACTGCCAACCTTTTGGTTAGCAGCTGAGCACTTAACCATTGCACCACGAGGCCCCCCTTTCCATTTTAGAGTCCCTCAAAGTTCAATGTCCTCGAATCTCCTATCCTCCACCAACACAATTTTCTCTCCATCCTGCAGACTGCAGGAAGAAACCCTAGCCATTACCCCCCGGCTCTTTGAATGTTCCAACCAGACCGGGCGCTTCCTGGCCACAGAAATCCCTGACTTCAATCAGGATGACTTGGAAGAGGATGATGTTTTCCTGCTTGATGTCTGGGATCAGGTAGGACAACGGCCTGGGGTCTGCCTCAGTCCCCCAGGCTGAGAAAGAGTAGGTGTTGACGTTTTCTTGGCCCCCACATATTTTCTCCCTGGGAACTGGATTATGAACAACAGGAGCCTAAGAAGGAGGAAGAAAGGGGGAGCATGCCTGGGGTCTCTGGGTAGGAGGTATTCTTCTCCACCCAATGTCTTATTTCGTGTGGCGGCAGGAGTGCTTTTGAGGATCTGAGCTCCAGCATGTTGGGAGTCACAGATTTGCAGAATTCTCAAGTAGAGGGCATCTGTTCAACATCCTCATTTCCCAGATGCAAAAGTTAAGGCCCAGGGCAGATGGAGCCAAGGTCATATGGCTGGGTGGTGGCAGAGCCCAGACTCAACGGTTAGATATCCGAATTTGGAATAAGCTGAAGCAGAGCCCTGTGGGCCAGGGAAAACAGGAAGGACCAGCTGAGCCCTGGGATTCTCCACAGGTCTTCTTCTGGATTGGGAAGCATGCCAATGAGAACGAGAAGAAGGCAGCAGCCATCACAGCGCAGGAGTACCTCAAGACCCACCCCAGCGGCCGTGACCCTGAGACCCCCATCATTGTAGTGAAGCAGGGACATGAGCCCCCCACCTTCACAGGCTGGTTCCTGGCTTGGGACCCCTTCAAGTGGAGTGTGAGTGGCCCCTGCCCAGTCCACCCTTCTCTATGTGGCTTCTTCATGGCACACCCACAGAGCAGGGCTGACTCCCACAGGCTTTCCTATTCCCTTGTGATGTGTGACCTACTTCTTTGTAGGGGATTAGAGGTGACTTGGAGACCCCGAGTGGTGTAAATAGTTAACAAACTCAACTGCTAACCAAAAGGTTGAAAGTTTGGATCCACCCAGAAGCTCCTTGGAAGAAAGGTCTGGCAGTCTACCTCCAAAAAATCAGCCATTGAAAGCCCTATGGAGCACAGTTATACTCTGACACACATGGGTCACCATGAGTCAGAACTGACCCAATGGCAACTGGTAGAGATGACTTAGAACAAAAAGTAAGGCTGCAGTAAGAATATTATGCCCCCTGCTGAGGGAGAGGGAAGGAATTCTATCAGAAACTAGGTAATAATATAAAGCCTTGTGCACTCTAGTTAGCTTGAAACTGCTGAAATCGCAGGTAAGATTTGCCCTGGCCTTTTAAATTTAAATTTATTAGAATTAAATAAATAACTAATTTAATCCCTCAGTTGCACTATCCACCTTTCAAGAGCTCAGTAGCCACGTGTGGCGAGTGGCTGCCATATTGGGCAGTGCACGTGTACATTCCCATCGTTGCAGAAAGTTCTACCTGACAGTGCTGCTGGATCTTCATTCCAGATAAAAGGAAACATGTCAGTTCTAAAAGACAGACAAATGCTTTCCTGGCCCTAAAGCCTAAGCAAAATGGCGTAGATATGTGGTCCTTAACCCTAGGGACAGGGAATCAGACTTCCACAGAGTGGTTCCTAAACCGACCCCTATAGAAGCAGAGTCCTGGGGGCAGATCCTCACAGTGGAACCCTAGCAGAGGTTTTCTGTAGGCAGGAGGAAGGCCAGGGTAGATTGAGTCCCAGCCTGGTGCTTTCTGGTGCTCTAAATTGATGCAAGAGCCCTGGTGGGGCAATGGTTAAGTGCTGGGCTGCTAACAGAAAGGTCAGCAGTTCAAATCCATCAGCTGCTCTGTGGGAGAAAAGACCTGGTGATCTGCTTCTGTAAAGATTACAGCCTAGGAAACCCTGTAGGGCAGTTCTACTCTGTCATATAGGATTGCTATGAGCTGGAATTGGCTCGGCAGCACACAACAACAGCAACAAAATTTATGCAACAGTCAAGCTTAGGGAACGTGGAGAGCTTAGATTAATTTGCTAAAATTTTTTTTTTTTAATCCAGTGATTGAAGGGCTGAGTTTCGTCGAGTCTGAATTCAAACAAATCTCAAGGCTGCAAATCTAGATGCCAGAATTTCTCACATCCACATCAGTGCCCCAAGTCAACAACCCTGACAGCCTTCCCCTGCCCTCAAGTCTGCGCTGGCTTCTCTCTCAACTTCATTCATTCAGCATAACATAAATGATGTGTCGGATTCAGTGCCAGGCACTGGGGATATAGAGATGGGGCCTCTCAGGGAGCCGTGCTCCCTTCCACCCTCTTCACTCTTCTGCAGCAGGGTTTCTCGCCAACTCTGCGTGGAGCTCCCCAGTTCTTCAGGACCCCAAATGTCCTCAGAGCCTACACAGTGTCGGCAGGTTCTCAAGGCTGCGTGCAGCTGCACACAGTGCTGCCCGAGGAGGGAGGGAACACCCCACTCCTCTCCATCCCCTTGTCAGGCTGAGCAGGAACAGAAAGCCTCTTTGATTCCATGCTCACCATCTAATCTCCTTTCCCCGGGACCCTCCCCAAGCCCAGCCAGAGCTTCTCTTCCCCCTCTTCACAACCAGGGCCGAAGCCAGCCTTCTTTTAACTCCTGAAGGAAGATGGTTTTTCCTCCTTTCTCCTAAGACCTGTGTCTAATCTGTCACTTACTTTAAATGCAGAACGCCAAATCCTACGAGGAGCTGAAGTCAGAACTTGGAAACCCTGAGGACTGGGGCCAGCTCACTGCTGTGAGTATGGGGCAGGGGGCTGGCCTTGGCCTTCTCCCTCAACACCTTGAATCTGTACCAGGTGGCTGGCCCTGCAGTGGCCAGCTGGTGGTCAGAAAGCTCCAGAGAAGAGGCCAGTGTCCTATCATTTCCCCCAACTTCTTATGGAAGTTCTTCTTGCTGTTTAACTTTAATGTGTCTAGTTCTTGTGTTTCCTCCATTCCCTAGTGAAATGGTTCTCAAATGTTATCATGCATAAGAGTCTGGGTGATGGCGTGGGGGTAGGGGAAGGCCTATTAAAATGCAGATTCTGAGGCCTGCTCCCAAAGATTCTGGTTTGTAGAACTGGGCTGGGACCTAGGAACCCGCATGTTTTTAACAACAGGCCCAGATAATTTAATACAGTTAGCCCACGGACTACACTTTGAGAAACAGTGATTCCTCTACACACTGTCACTCTTGGGATCTCTTCTCCAGGTAGGATAACTGCAACGCCTTCAATTTTTCAATTAGTTGACAGCAATGTATTTAGTCTGTAGACCACTGGCCTGGGATACGGGAAAATGAAATCAAAGCTTTTCTGTCAGGAGTTCACAGGCTTACAGGGGAAACAAGACAGAGTAGATGCTGCAGAAGTACGTCCAGAAAACAAGAGCAATTTCACAAGCAGACTGGGATAATCAACAGCTAATACACAGGGCACCTCTCCCCACCCACAGGCTGAGTATACCCGGTGGCCCTCAATAAACCCTTCTTGGTAGACTAACTTTGAAGGCTGAAAAGTACAAATACAGCAAGGCTAAGTGAATTTACAGGAGCCCTGGTTGCGCAATGGTTAAGTACTTGAATGGAAAGGTCTACAATTCGAACCCTGACGATCTGCTCCTGTAAACATTACAGACTAGGAAACCCTATGGGGCAGTTCTACTCTGTCTTATAGGGTCGCTATAAGTCAGAATCAACTTGATGGCACACAACAAGTGAGTTTACAGATGACAATTTTACCACAGATATAGGTGAGAGAGGGTCACAAATGATCACGGTAGATTTGAACATGTGGGTGAAGCCATGGAGAAGGTTGGTTATTGAACAAAATAGTCATCTCGCACCAACTGGATTTAGTCAGACAAAGACCAGTAGGCTCTTAGCTCGTGGGTCCAATCCAACGTGTATGTTCTTATGAGGAGTGTGTGCGGGAGGTGGTGAGGTGGGAGTAGGGGAGTCAAGGAGGGCTTCTTGAAGGAGGTGCCCTAGAATCAATGCTGACTTCAGAGACAGGCAGCCTGAGAGGGAGTGACAAACCAGCTGAAGTAACCAGTCGTGTCCTTTCCTTCCCTAGGAGATCACAAGCCCCAAACTGGACGTGTTCAAGGCTAACAGCAACCTCAGTTCTGGGCCTCTCCCCATCTTCTCCCTGGAACAGCTGGTAAACAAGCCGATGGATGAGCTCCCAGAGGGTGTGGACCCCAGCAGGAAGGAGGTGGGTTGGACTCGCCAAAGAGGACAAGAAGATACCAACCAAACCAAACTCATTGCCATCGAGTTGATTCCAGCTCCTAGCAACCCTATAGAACAGTGTAGAACCGCCCCATAGGGCTTCCAAGGCTGAAATCTTTACAGAAGGAGATTGCCACATCTTTCTCCTGAGGAGCTGCTGGTGGGTTCGAACCACTGACCTTCTGGTTAGCAGCTGAGAACTTAACCACAGTGCCACCAGGGCTCCTTGGACGAGAAGATAGGGCTTGTTTATTTGTTGAATGGTCCAGTTGACCCCTCCACCCCCACCGCCCATGTGCCCTGCAGATGAGGAGGTGCTGGTGATGCCCTGGGAACAATATTGACTGGTCCCGTTTCGTGGGGTTTCCGTGGGCTTACGTCCTCGTGGGGGAGAGAGATCAAAGACGCCTAATTACACTAGTGTTTGATTTCAGTGGTGATAAGTGCCACAGAGGTAAAGTGCAGGTGCCATCAAGAGTATTTAAAACAGGAACCTGCTTTGGTCAGAGAGGATTTCCTTCTGAAAGGTGAATAGGAATTTTTCAAGCAAAGTGGGGGGCGGTTATTCCTGGAGAAAGGAAAGTTATACGCAGAGTCCAGAGGCAGAGACTAGCACAGTGTGTGGCAAGACTGCCAGGTGGCTACAGTGGCTGCCTGCCGAGAGCTGGGAAGAGGCAGCTGGCGAGGAAGGCAGGGGCCAAACTGGGCAGTACCTTCTGTGCCATGTGAAGGATTTAAAAGTGGAGGGAAGCCATTACGACTTGAAGGAGGGGAGTGATGGTCAGATTTGCATTTTGAAAAGATCACTATAAGCTTCTCATGAAGAATGGATCACAGATGGCAAAGCAGTCATAGGAGACCAGCTAGGAGAGTGGTGCAGCTGTCAGGCTGGGAGATGGATGGGAGTCCAGGATAGGTGGTGGCTCAGGAGGTGGAGAGAAGTAGATAGCTTAGGGCAATATTTAGGAGGTCAAATCAAGGATACTTGGTGATTACTGGATAAAGGGTGTGTGAGAGAGGAGAACGATGATTTGTTCTCTAAGATATAAAACCCTGGGTCAGACTGAACTGTCGTTGAGTTGATTCTGACTCATGGCGACTAGGCAGCGAAAACAGTTTGCGCTTAACTGCTAATGCTAAAGGTGGGCAGTTTGAACCCACCCAGCAGCACTGTGGAAGAAAGGCCTGGCAATCTGATTCCAAAAGATTACGGACTTGAAAACCCTAGGGAGCAGTTCTAGTCTATAACACATAGGGTCACCATGAGACTGAACATACAGGGGGACAACGAGTTTAATGGTGACCATGTTGTCTGAGGCCCTCATGGGACCAAAAAACAAAAAAACAAACTTGTTACCATCAGTTCTGACTTATAGTGACCCTATAGGACAGAATAGAACTGCCCCATAGGATTTCCAAGGCTATAAACTTAACGGAAGCTGACTGCCACATCTTTCTCCTGTGGAGCAGCTGGTGGGTTCAAATCGCCAACCTTTTGGTTAGCAGCCGAGCACTTTAACCACTGCACCACTAGGGCTCCTTCTCTGTGAGGCTTCCAGGTCAAAATACATTTCAGCAGGCAGTCATACTTTCTAAGTCTGTTAGGGGTTTGGCCTCGCTATATATCGCTATATATATAAATGCATTGTTCCCAGAGCATGGCATCCTGCCCTTCACCCTGGAGAGCGTTTTCCTACAAATTCTCTCCCGGACCCTCCTATCTGTGAGGTGGCTAGAAGGCTAGGAGGTATCTGTGTCCTCACTATAGCATTGGGTTGATCACAATACGTGTGACAAGCTTAGCCTGGCCTCTGGTACATAGAAAGTACTCTATAAATGTCAGTATTCTTACTGTCTGTTCTACAACTGAAAAAACTGAGGTCCAAAGAGGGGAAGTGACTTGCCTACTGTCACATAACTAGTTAGGAGCAAAGCCAGGCCTTCTGAGTCCCACTCTTATCATCGTATCCTGCGGCATAAAGAAAGGACTTCTAAAGGGAAGGTGGCCAATGTCGTTGAACTAGATGATGGACAGGAGGCTGAAACGGGTGTTAACTTTGAATGGAACAAACAGAATCAAGGGGAAAAAAGAAACCCACCATGGTAGAAGCAGTCTTTGACCTTATTTTTAAATCAGTCATCTGTTGCTGATTTTTTATCTTGGGAGTAGTGTACATTCTTGCCATGCAGGAGGCTGGGAGGTCTTCAGACCTCTCTGCCTGCTTCACATTCAAAGGTGAGCTGGTGACAGCAGTGATCACGGTGGGGGCCTGGCTGCAGGCAGAGTAGCAAGAGGATAACCTAAGTGTTTCAGCACCAATGAATAAACCACAGGGAGGTGGATGTGGGCATGGGTGTGACAGGTAATCAGCTGGCCCGACTACAGGGTTCAAGACCAGGACTAATGGAAAGATACAAGTCCACTGGGATGGGCCGTCCCTGCTATCTAACCCAAGGAGTCAGAGTCCAGCAGTCATGACAGTACTGAGGACCCAGCCTGGCTGGACCAGCATGGCCACAGCAGAGACCTAGGACACAGCAGTCACAGCTGTGAGGGACCTGGGGGACTGCGAGCAGACTTGGGGTATGGTAGCCCTTCCCCATCCACTGATGCCCAAACCACTCATTTACTCTCTTCTCCCCAAACAAGGTAGTGCACCGCCCTGTCTGGGGGAGCAGGGAAGGTACCTAGGAGCCTTGAGGAGAGAATGCCCCAGGGGCAGGAGGCAAGTGTAATGACAGGTTAGAGAACTAGGGCTTCAGACTCAAAAAACTGTTCAATTCAGGGCTCTCTTCTGGAGTCAATAAAACGCTTCCCAGGGCAACCACCTTAGCAAAGCATAACATTTAAAGGAAGCCCAACTCTCTTACCCCAATCTCTCCCCTCCTGGTGCCTCAGGGAGCAGAGACGAAGGTTGGGAGAAGCTGTTTTATAGCAACTTTAATTTGAGGTTTTTACTTGAGTGTGCCTTGAGGGTATTTGGCTTGTCTTAAACAGCATGGCTATCGTATCATGTTAGAGTTGGGATGAAGGTTGTTTCAGTCAATCCCCTCATTTATGGCCTAGAAAGATAGTGACTCCCAGTCGTGACTTCCAACCCAAGAGTAAACAGGTAGAATTCTGCTATCTAATGCTTCTAGATCACTCTTAGGAGAAGCCAGGACAAGTCATTTATCTAAATATTTTGTTTCCTACTCAAAATAGCTAGGCAAAATCTGTCTCTGAATTTGTTCTTTGGGCTTTCCAGTTTCTCTTCTTAGGATCCCCCACTTCAGTTGTACTTTCTGCCGCTACCCTCTCACCATCTCTCAGCAAAACTGCTCCCAGGAAATAATCTGGCTGATACATTTCCAGGGGAATATAAATGATGGTTGAGGCTCAACATGTTGCCTTCTATCCAGAACCAACCTGTAAGCCAAAAAGAATAAAGCTATCTGTAATGGTAAAATGTCCATCAACTACAAGCACGGTAGTATGCTTGGCAGGTGGGGGAGGGAAAGATGACAAGCCTTTACCCATTGCCGTCGAGTCGATTCTGACTCATAGTGACCCTATGGGACAGAGTAGAATTGCCCCATAGTTTCCAAGGAGCACCTGGTGGATGAAGCCTTTACAGTATCCCTGAAATCACACCAGGAAGGGAGAGTTAGTGTGGTGTAGTGGAACACATATGGGATTAGGAATCAGAGAACTTTGAACTTCAGCTTTATCACCTGAAAATGGGAATATTCAAGTGTCCTGAAGTGTCTTTGTAAATGCTACAGCAGCTTATGTAGGTTAGAATGCTGTTTGCTCTGCCCACTAGGGACAGGGCCGGCCTTATTTCCCTTGCAGCCAGTTGGCTAACTTGATGCAAAGCAAGATAGTATCCAGGAGGGAGAGCCCCTCCCTAGGATAATGGGCTTTTGTTAGAAAAGCCATTCTTCTGTGATAACAGCAACCAAGTCTTACATAGCCAGACCCAGGCCGACTCCCTCCTAGGGTCCATTTGCTTATTCTGCTCCAGCTCCTGTAAAGAAGCATCCTCTCACTGCAGGTTGTTTGCTAAATATAGATAAACAAGATACCTTGTTTTCAGTGCCTTTTCGTATGTATCACCTATGAAAGGGCACTGAAAACAAGGTATCTTCTTCAAAAGGTCAGCAGTTCGAATCCACCGGGTGCTCTTTGGAAACCCTATGGGGCAGTTCCACTCTGTCCTATAGGGTCGCTATGAGTCACAATCAACTTGACGGCAATGGGTTTGGTTTTTTTTTAATATGATTTTTTTTTATCCTCATAAAAACTTATAAAGGAGCAAAAATTGGCCTTTATGAGATTTCTCCCATTTTATAGAGAGGAAAATGAAGACCTTGAAAGGGAAGCAACTTCTTAACCAAGCTTAGTCAAACGTCTTTGTTATTTCAGGGCTGATATGAACTTCACCTTGGTCAAAGGAAAAGGAACTGTCTTTTTATTATGTTCCAAATGTAATCATTTAGGGACCAAACTTTTGGAACCCCCACATGCTGCCCTTGTCCTCCCTAGCCCTTTCCTGGCTCTCATGACATTGCCTGCTTTTGCTCTTCATTTGATTTACATGCTACGTCTACATGACTCATCCAGGAGTCCCTGGGTGGGGAACACGGTTAGCTCGGCCGCTGAAGGAAAGGTTGGAGATTACAGTCCACCCAGAGGCGCCTAGAAGGCCTGACAATCTACTTCTAAAAAATCAACCATTGAAAACGCTATGGTGCACGGTTTTACTCTGACACACATAGGGTCACCGTTGAGTCAGAATCAACTCAATGGCAAAGGGTTTATATGACTCATCAGAACAAACTCTGGGCAATAATGTGATCTTTGCCCTCTGGTCCCTGTCTGCTTCTAGGAGCACTTGTCCGTTGAGGATTTCACAAAGGTCTTGGGGATGACTCCAGCTGCCTTCTCTGCCCTGCCTCGATGGAAGCAACAAAGCCTCAAGAAAGAAAAAGGACTATTTTGAGAAGCAAGCGTAGCTGTGGTTGTAAAGCACTACCCTACCCTGCTTGCGGGGGTAGGGGGGGGTTTCATTGTTTTTATTACTGCTATCATCTATGCCAATTGGAGGGAAAATTTATAGTTGTACCTGTGAGCAGCAGAACCTGTGGCAATGCCACTTGTTTGTAACCTACCTAAAGAGGATGCCTCCAGAAGGTCTCTGTGATCTCAATCCCAGCTCCCCAGAAGGTGGCTGGATTGATTCTAACCTAGGGTGCATCACTTTTAACCATCCTGTTCTAGAGCTTTTGCTTTATTAAAAGAGCAGCCAAACACTCCAGTGCAGTAGAGTTCCGAGGAGCCATCCCCAGGTTTTTCTCTATCACGACTCATTTTTATCCCTGGCAGGTGGGCTGAAGCATTTTAGTTTTACATCTTTCCCAAAGTAATGGTGTTCCCTTTTCACATATACTTTCCTCACTGCCTTACCCAGGTCACAAGAGCTACAGGGACCCCTTCTTTGAAGCAGAACTGAATGCCCTAGATACCCTATTAGACTTCACAATACTCACTAACCAGTGCCCAGTGAGCGCAGCATATCCATTGGGTTTAGGCTTGAGGATTAAGGTAAACACGAAATGCAAACACTACTGCGCCCCCTCTCTGGTACTCTTAATAACAAGGCAAAGGAAGAGCTTAGCTAAGGCCAACATGCTAAGTTTACAGGCTGCTCCAGAAGCCTCTGCAAAGCTCACAGACTCCTCAGATGAAAACAACGGGAACCCAATGGTGACTCCAGCCCTATACTGGTTTGCCATTTCACGTCCTTTCCTTTAAGGGCTAGCAGTGCTGCAAAGAAGTAGGGTCAGAAGGCAAACAGATTTCCACAGCTTCATCAACTAACTTTTAAAAGTGTCTGCAAGAATGTGTCCTTTTCAGAAATAACAGTCACCTACAGAAGGTTAATAAAGGCTTTAATTTCACACACAAAAACTCTATGCATAATTTAAAAAAGGAAACAAAAACAAGGAAAAACTGTAAAGGATACAGAGGAATAGTTCTGCTAAAACACAGATAAAGTGCTGCTCCATACAAAACAACATGAAGAATCAGAATCAAAAGTCACTCAGAACACAAAGAAAAACCACTTCACATATAATGTGGCCAAAGCTGCTAGCCAAGCTGGTAGCAGCTCAATCAGGCAAAATGTAGGAACCCCACTTCTGTTTTCCTCTCCATAAGCATAAACAAACAACACTGACAATAGCCCAGATAAGTTGGGGCAGGAAGGACAAGATCAGAGGGAGGGAAAGCTGGGGAAGAAGAGAGGTGTGGACAACCCCATGTGGTCTCACTCTTGGATAGGCCCACTCTGTTCTTGAAATAGACCAGTTGATTGCTCTTCTGTGTTCTGGCACTGCACCCTCTGACAAAGCTGGGTCCTGATTCAGACCCTCATCCACTCTACTCTTATGCCAGTGGAGGTCCCTGTACTCTGAATCTCTGCACTCTAAGCAAAGTCCAGTGTTAGTAAGAGCAACTGCTTACGTTCACACTGGCACACCTTTTATTAAATACTTCAAAACCTCCGACACATGGCACACATGGAAAGGAAACAATTTACCAATTGTGTATAAACAGGATGCAACAAAAAGACTGCCTGAAGTGGAGTAAGCAAAGCACGCCATAAAGGACTCAATGATTGTGGTGAGACACAGCAAAATAACTCTCACAAAACTCTCAGGGCCTAACAAGCTATAGTTTCCCAATAAAATATTATTTCCAGATGTTAATAAGACATATCAATTGAGACAGAACTAGAATTTTGAAGTAATGCATTAGGAAAGATGTTAGATGGAAGAAAATCTGTTTGATTTTGGTACACACTTGCAAGAGGACATTACTCAGTGTAAAGGAAGATGGGGAGAACAAGGACAGATCTGTTTTATTGGGACATTTTTATGAGACTTAGTGCTTTTTGGTGCTTTTTCTAAAAATCTCCCCGTATATACAATATTCACGTGTACTTGCAGATCTAGTTCTGTTTCCCTGATTTAAAACAAAAGACCACATAAGGGGTCAATTAAATCAAACAGGGAGAAACAAAGGTAGGATAACCAAGAGCATCCACTGAAGTCATTTCAGAGGACAGAGAAGAGGGAAAGGATATTTTTTAACATAACCTTTCAGTAAATCTTAAATGAGTTTATGTACTACTTTTTTTCTGTATGTTGCCCAAATGCTCTCTCTACACCCAGAACACTCAACTATATATATGAAACACTAAGAATCTTTAATTTAGGTGTCTCCAGGTAAGTTTCATTATACAACTCTATCTGTAGCTGTACATGTGTAGAGCTGTACTTACATAGCTACATAATGCTAACTGCAGTATGGAAGAATAAGTACATTTGTGAATTATCTTGCTGAGGTTTTAATTCTTAAAGCTTATCTTTTAGAATAATTTTATACTTGATCAAAGAGAGAAATAAAGGTATAGTCTAGTATTTGCCTCTTGGAGTCAATTAACTGATCTGTAATATGCTGCATATTTCTTAAAATGTAAACATATTTACATTTGTTCAATTTATCATTAAGCCATTTAAGTTAGGCCTGAAATTAACAGACCTTGGCAAGTGAACAAACAGCTTTTAGAATCAAAATACAAACAGCAGAACAATTCATGGATTTGCTTCTAAGTCTATCCTGCTGAGGCCAAACTTATGAGTGTGGACACACATAGAAGAATGTTCTCTACAAAACAGTCAATCTTCTCAAAGGCCGAAATTAAAGTCATGGCTACTGAAGTGATAACAGCATCTGGCCACATTCATTCAACTTTCCAAAAGTCCATAATATTAGGTAAAAATAATCTCGAATTTTATTTGCTTTATGTTTCTCTTCTAAAAAATCCCAATTAGAGCAAAAGGTTGTGTGCAGAACTAAGTGCTGTCAAGTTCCAATTCACTATCATTTCAAGTAATGTAACCACACATCTGGTATTTTCAATGGGAAGATTAATGAGTTATTGTGCAGACTGCCTGGGCTTCAAGCACTGTTCCTACCTAACTTGTCCCTTCCTGGCCCCAACATGCCAACTGCCTCATCCCCCGATTCTGGACAAACTGATCACATTGCAAAAAAGAATATATTATCTATTTATAATTTTTAAATATATACAGCCAAACAGTAACAAACCTCACCAACATAGTCCAGTTGAAATCTCCATTTGTAGTCACTAACCCTTCACTGAACTAAAATGACAAAATAACTTTGCAGTGAAAGGAGTGGTAGTTAAAGAAGTGAAGGGAAAGGGGGAAGACTTACAAGGCCACAATGGACAGATATCAAGAAAAATCTGAGTATATGAGCAGTGGGATAACTCAATATACCCCAGTAACCTATTTTCAACTAAAGTCCTGCCCAAGAGATGAAGCCCAAATCAGATCAGGTTTCTGAGCCAAGTGTACTTCTAAACTGTACACACATGCAAGCTACCAAAGCAATTCCACAGGCTGCTTTAAGAGGCAACTCAGGCTTATGGCATTATTTCTATTTTTCTTTATGCCCTAATGCAGCTCTCACTTCTAATCATGCCCAATAATTTTTAACGGTGCCTCTCAATGCTCTTGAATATGGACACAAAAGAGAAATAATAAATAGCTAAAGAATTTGATCACCATTTCACTCATTTATGAGGGAACCAGTTATTTTCAAGCAAAAAACACATACACACACACAAAAAGAGGCTCCATGGCGGGAAAGAAACAAAATTTAAAAGCTAGTTTTTAAAACAAATATTCCCCTTTGTTCTAAACTATTCCTGCTATTTTACCACTGTACCAATTTGGAACGTTCGCTATAGTAATACGTGTGTAGATGGAAAAGAGGCAAAGCATTTATCAGTAGTTAAGCAAAAATGCTGAGGCCACATACAATTCATAGATGTTAAATTTTAGAATAGGTTACTATGTCAGAACTTATCCAAGTTCTAGAGCGGGGCTAGAGGTATCTTAAGGAAACCCACCAGGAAAGATGTTGTATCCTCTGTGCCAACAGATTTTAAAATATTTTCTCCCCCTGAAAAACTGATGTGGTTTTGTTCCTATCTCAGAACTGACGAGTAATCTACCTCATTGACAATAAAGGTAAAAAAAAAAAAAGAAAATACTAAACTGTGAGATCCAGCTGATTTCTGGGCTCACAAAATTATTTTGTGGACAGAAATCCACCCCCAAACTCATTCTTTATATGGCTTCACAAGCTGCTCAACCAAGCTGGTTATGTCAGCCGAGTGACTCATGCAGTACTTTATGTCGTACCCTCATTTAGCCTCAACTCAAAGCACCTAAAAAGTAAGATAAATACATTATGCACCTTTGTTATTTGTTAGCTCTCAGGATTACCTCAACGAATCACATTTTAATTTCCACCCTGTTTCAAGGGCAAAACCAAACAGCAAATGGTTAAATGCTCAAGCTTTATCCTACAACTCACATACTTAATTCCACACTTGTGGGGCTGTTACCTTTACTGGTCCAGAGGTTTAGCTTTAACACAAAAACACTCCTCTTGACCTCTCTGTTTGAGAGCCAGAGATATTAGCATTCCTCCTTATCCCTAAGCACCCCTGCTGTCCCTTCAAAGAACACCTGCTGTGGAGTACCAACTAGGATATTATCCTCCTACCTCTTAATGTTTTGGTTACAACCTGTTAGGGTAGGGCCTATTCCATGGAAGAACGATACAGAAGAAAATTAACACTCTATCTTCACCACAATAATAATATAGATGACATATGATGAACACACTGTGTGAGGGAATCTCTTCACAAAAATGCAGAGTGCACAATGAACACCAAACATGGGACCATAACACATTCCAAAGCACCAACAATCCATTTTTGGAGACTGCATGTAAACAACAAAGGCATTACAAATCCATAAAATAATTAAAAAAAAAAAAAAGCTCAAGTCAGGTGACAGAAAATCCCCCCCTTGTAATGAGGACAAACAGTCATTAGTGTAACACGGAGCGTTGGCTTTCCAGTGAACTGAACTAACAAGAAACACACGAAGGATTAGAGACCTGAATGAAACTACTCAAGGAACATGAAAGCTAAAAGCCAACTGGTATGTGTGTATCTTCACACATTTCTCAGGCGAAAAGACTCTCTGACACCTTCATTTCTTCTCCAAACTACTGTGCTATTAATTTTGAGCAGGCATACTCTGGTAACGGACTCATTCTAACTCTTTAAGGCTCCATTCATTCCATATATGTGTGTGTGTGTGTGTTTGTGAGTGGATGTACATATATATATTTACAACATGTATTCCTAAGACAATAGGAAGTGCCACTCTTGTAGGAGAAAAAACAGATAATCTGCTACAGATGTGAGACCAAGGTTTCCATAAAACAGTCAGCATGGAGCATTCAGCATAATTGCAATTTTCGTCTTTTGTGTTGGCCCTGAGCTGTGTGTTGTTCCCGCATCCAGTAGAGTTCCAAATTCTTTTCGGGCAGAGGAAAGGTGAGGTGGGAGGCAGTAAGAGAATACGCAGTGCATACTGCCAACCCAGGGATTTGTTCCTCATGAGGCCTGACGAGTGGTCTTCCCTGCTTCCATGTTAAGTGCCTGAGAGTTCTTTTCCGTTTCCAGCAGCTCATCAAAGATCTCCCTTAAAATAAACCAAAGTAAAACAGGAAAATTAGGTGAGCAAAACCAAAAAGATAGGAGAAAGAGTCATATAAAACAGATACTAGTTAAGCCTGCACAATTCTAACTGGTGCCTTGTTATTGTTAGCTGCCGTCAAGTCAGCCCCCAACTCATGGCAACCCCACGCACCACAGAATGAAATGCTGCCTAGTCCTACACCATCCCTATGATTGGTTTTGGAACAGACTACTGTGATCCACAGGGTTTTCACCGGCTGATTTTTGGAAGTAGATTGCCAGGCCACTATTCCTACTCTATCTTAGTCTGGAAGTTCTGCTGAAATCCGTTCAGCATCACAGCAACACGCAAGCCTCTACTGACAGATGGGTGACGGCTACACGAGGTGCATTGGCAGGGAACCAAACCTGGGTCTCCTGCATGGAAGGTGAGAACTCTACCACTGAACTACTTAATTTGGTGCCTAAATTTCATCAGATAAGCAGCTCATTCATTCAATCACCATTTTAACCTCCTGGGTTCTGACTGTTGGCAACAGTAGGGGGCAATTTAATAAAATGCCATGTAGTTCCCATCCACGTAAATCAGATCTTCTGGCTGACTTAACAGGAAGATAAAAAAAGTTTATGATAGGACAGCCCCTATCATAAAAACAAACAGTCTTGAGTCCCATACCTAGATGCTACTGTGTGGTAAGTAAACAATGCTAACTGAGGAGAGAAAATATTCTGGAAATAAAAGGAAATACCAAGAGACAAGTCCTAAGCCAAAATAACCAAAAAAAACCCCAAACTCGTTGCCGTCAAGTCAATTCCGACTCATAGCAACCCTACAGGACAGAGTAGAACCGCCCCACAGTGTTTCCAAGGAGCGCCTGGTGGATTCGAACTGCCAACCTTTTTGGTTAGCAGCTGTAGCACTTAACCACTACGCCACCAGGGTTTCCAGGCAAAAATAACAAAAACCAAAAATTGCCAACCATTCAAGTGATGGGAACATTTTATCCTCAAAGGAAGAAGAAAGAGTTTGGGTGATTTTTAGCCTGTGGCTTCGGATATGGCAAAATTTCTTACTTGTGCATGTAAAAGAAAATGTAACCACTCCGATCTCGATCACTCTGCACGGAAGCTTCTTGGATTTTAGATACCTCTAGGTCATTATATGTAAACCACGCCTGCTTCTTAATGTCATACACATCACTAATGTAATGACCTGAAAGAAATAAAATCTTCAATTGAGGCTTTTTTTTTCACATACTGAATTTTTTTTCAGGTACAGGAAGTTTCAGAAAGAGAAAGATCCACCTTGTCCGCTCTGCCCCAACCAATGTTTCTAAAAATTATTAAAGAAAAAAAAAAAAAAAAAAAAACACATACAGAGAATTAAGGGAGGAAAATACTACACTGGGACAATTATTTTGATAAACATATTCTGTTCAGGGGAATTTAGGTTATTTACGAACAGAGCTTCAGAACAGTTACACCTATTAACACAATTCACATTTAATGTGATCAAGGATAGGATTTCAAAGTTTTTCTTGATTTAGTCAACTTATAGCTTGAAAAACTAGACACAGAGCTACCTGATAAGGGAGCAAATGCTGGCTGATCAGGCCATTTATAAAATGCTGAAATATGATGTCCATTTACCTGAAGAAGAAGTGCTACCAATGTGACTGACAACACTGATGAGCCGATAGGAATGAGGAAGATTTCCTGTCTGGAAAACAGAAGTGGACATAACTTTTAACTCTTCATTTTGAATAAAAGCAAAACACTGAATTTAAGTTTAATACCAAAACCGACATGTCTAAGCTCAGTATGTGGTGTAGTCAGACTCAATTAAAAATCCAGTGGATGTACTGTTCATAACCCTTTGACCAAAGAATTCCACCCTCAGCTAAGAATTTATCCGAAGAAAAAAATTCAAAACAAAAGAGTATATGCATAAAATTATTCACTGTAGCATTATCTATAATAATGAAAAGTTGGAACTAACAATATACCCAATAACAGTTGACTGGTTAGTAGCATATCAACTCAATACAAGATTATGTAGTTATTTAAGAAAAATTATGTGGATTGGCAACATGTTACTTTTTTTAAAAAACTCACATAAATGCAAATAATTACAGCTGTACAAAAATATGTATGCTAATGGCTAAGTACTGAAAAGCAGAATGAAAAACAAAAGAGTTGCTGTAGGAATTACGGGTGAATTTTTAATTTTTAATATTTAAAAAAATGCAATTAAAATATTGTTAGTAAAAAAAAAGAAAAAGGAACAAAACTAAACAGTGAAATTCATGTACTGCAGGAGCACTATAAAGTAATATTTTGGGAAAGAATATAGCTATATGTAAACCAAGGAACCCTAGTGGTGCAATGGTTAAGTGCTTGACTGCTAACCAAAAAGGCTGGTGGTTTGAACCCACCCAGTTGCTCTGTGGGACAAAGACTGGGCAATCTGCTCCCATAAAGATTATAGCCTAGGAAATGCTATGGGGCACATGGGGTCAGTATGAGTTAAAATGGACTCGATGGCAACTAACAACAAACATATGTAAACCAGAAACCATTAAAATGTTCATAAACTTTGATACAGTAATTTATTTCCAAAATATGTAAACACTGTAATTACACATTGTTTCTCACTGTATTACTTAGTACAATGAAAAACAGAAAGAACTTAAATGCTCAATGTTAGTGAAAAAATTAAATGGTATGTTCATTTGAGGGAATATAGTACAGTCATTAAAAATATAATGTTTATAAATAATTTGCCTTAAAACAAGTAGGATAAAAACTGTACATAATACTATGATTCTTAAGCACACATGGGGGTAGGAAGACAAAAGAATATATCAAAATACTAACAGGAGTTGTATTAGTAGTTGGAGCTTGGGTAATTAAAATTACAGAAAGTTTGGAAAATAGAAAAAAAAAAAAGCATTTAAGGTTAAATTAAAAAAAAAAATCCAAACGAACTAGTTAACATCATTAATTCAATAGTTTCCACTGAGCAACAACCAACTGGTTTTGGTATTTGACTATAAAGGTAATAGTTACTTGGTGTAACTAAAGGTAATTTAATATATATATGCCTTTGACTGCCATGTTACCCAGTTCCATCTGACAGGCACATAAGGTGGTTAGGATGTTTTTAAAATCTTGTGTGTAAGAAATAAAGAGCAAAGGGACAGAAATGACTGTTAATCGGGGAGGAACAACTCAGAAAAGGAGGGTGGGAATGGTTGCATAACTTGAAGAATATAATCAATGTCACTGAAATGTACATGTAGAAACTTTAATTGGTGTATGTTTTTGCTGTGTATTCTCAACAACAACAAAATAAATTATATTAAAAAAAAAGGGGGGCGAGGCAGAAATGAGCCAGCAGTGGAAACTGACAGAATGAGTAGCCAGGAGGCGTACTGATGATATGACCAGTTCTGCTCAGGAAATGAAACATTACCTCAGCATTTCTCTTGAGTTCCTCAGCTTCGGCTTCTGTGTATTCCATATCTAAAACATCCTCATTTCCAGAGTCCTCATCAGAACCCAGGGAATCCAGAAAGGAGTTGTTAAACTCTGAAGAACACAAAGACAAAGCCTTGTAAAAGTTCTTGGAACAGACACAAAGAGATGTGATTAGGAAGATAAAAAATAGCTTGAGGTACACATTTTATCATGCTAAGAAAGTGTAAAACCAGAGTATTATTAAAGGTTTCCAATCCACCCAGCCCACTCTGGGGAATAACATTTCAGGTACCAGCTATCTGTAAAAGAAATGCCCCCTTTTCTTTTAAATTTATTTGTATGATAAAAGGATCTAACTTTCTTAAGAAAGGAATAAAACTGAAAAAGAAAATATAATTTTACAGCCAACCCAATATCACTAAGTTCTATATCATAAACTATACATTAGATTTGAAGTACTTGGTGCATATAGGTGCCACTAGCAAATATAAATTATCCTCGCAAAATACAGTCCATAAAAAGGTCAATATTCTTTCATTTTCTTCAATGTTGTATCACTTTTTAAAAGAAATGTAACAAAAAGTAATGGAAATTCAATCTTTAACTCAAATTTCACATAAAATACACTAAACAAACAAGAAAATTCAAGATCCATTTTTTTCTGTAATAATGCGCTTCCACTGGAACAATCAACCTTTACTAACGACTTTAAAGAATCCAGGAGCATCTGTACATAAATTTGCTTTAAAATACAGTGAAACCTGTAGAGCCGGAACTCGACAGGATTGCATTGTTTTTCTGGGTGTCATAAGTTTTCTGCCTTTGATAGGGTACAGCCTTACCATTTTACTATCACTCCTATTAGTGGAAAGTATTTGCGCTTTCCTTCTCTGACAGAAACCCTGGTGGCTTAGTGGTTAAGAGCTATGGCTGCTAACCAAAAGGTCGGCAGTTCAAATCCACCAGATGCTCCTTGGAAACTCTATGGGGCAGTTCTACTCTGTCCTATAGGGTCGCTATGACTTGGAATCGACTTGCCGGCAATGAGTTTTTTTCTTTTTTGGTTTCTCTGACAGGTTTTCGCCTTTCACAGGTTCTGGCTTTCACAGGTTTTACTATATAATTAATTCCACTAAAATCACAACATAGGGTTGTTCAAAACACACGAACATGTAAGAATATGAAGAATAGAAAAAGAGATTGTAGCATCAAAATTTTGGAAGCTAGTAAGAGGGAGAGTGACTGACTTAGCAGACCCAAGAAATACCACGCTAGCAATGGAAAAAGTTTTGAGAACCAACCCAATTTAGACCACAGAATTTTTAAAAGACTCGAGACTTGGAAATACCAAGTACCTTTCAAGTATGTGAAAGAGGGGATGGAGAAGCAAAATAAGGATTGGGTGAAAGCTGTTTGAGAAACAGACTCCCAGATCCACTCCCTCTTCAACTGCTGCTGGTCAATGACAGAAGCCTGGAGCTTTATCTCTGGAGAGGGTAAAACATTCTCTGGACTGGGGAATGACAGGCACAGGTGAGGTCATGAGTACCATACAGAAAATAGGGGACAGGGTGACAGTATAAAATCACAAGCATCCAGCCTTATTCCTACACTTGGCTCCCAGAACTCTGAAGGCCACATCTTTTCTCTTTAGGCAAGAGTTTGAAAACTCTTCTTTAGGAATATGACAAGCCTAAGAGTACTAACGTCTCAAAAAAAGTCCTATCCTGTAAAACTCAAAGTTGACAAGTTTTATCTATCCATGTGCTCAAAGCTTCCAATCATATCTTTTTAGTGCGCCCATTCTTAATCATGAGCTGACAGCCAAAGATTAGTGGATATCTGGGGAGCGTCTCTAACAAGGAATATAAGGAATAAAAAGACCATAATAAACATACAGGATATGGTAAGGAGGAAGCAGGGCCTTTTCAAGAAGTAAACTTCAAGAAAGCAAGCAAACAAACTATAATATTCTCAGAGAATTGAGATGATAGTACTTCCATGAAACAAAAAAACAATCTTATAAAACTAGAACATTCACCAAACAAAACAGTTCTTCAAAATTAGAAACATGACAGAAATAAAAACTCAACAGAAGGTTTGGAGCTGCAGATAAGGTTGGAGAAGCCTCCCCAAAAGTGGATCAAAATAACAAAAAGAAAACTGGAGAGATCGGAAAATTAAAAGGACCAGACCAGGAGGTCTGGATAATAGTTCAAAAAAACAAAAACGAAACCATTGAAAAATAATTCAACAAAATTTCCTAGAATTAAAGGACACAAGTATCTGGAGATACAAGTTATAAGGTCTCCAAAAAATTTAAGTCACATCCCTCTTTTTCAAGAATCTACTGGAGGATGTTTTTGTTGTTAGGTGCCACTGAGTCATTTCCAACTCAGAGTGACCCCTATGTACAACAGAATAAAACACGGCCCGAACCTGTGCCATCCTCACAAACATTATGCTTGAGCCCACTGTTACAGCCACTGTGTCAACCCATCTCACTGAGGATCTTCCTCTCAATCAGGATGCTCTCCATCAAAACATGAGATCAAGAATGAGGAAGAATCAGAGACAGGAAATGGGAAAGTCAAACAAAGTAGACAATCAGAGGGAATTCCTGGAGATTGGTTAAAGGAAATCTCAGGATATCTGTGCACGGATGTAGAGGTCAAGCAGTCCAGATTGGAGAAATATGACCCTGAGAAGAACACCTGGGTGAGCCTAGCCTGGCTTAATTGTAACTTGGTCTAAACCATGTGCCAGTGAAATTCCCACTCTCTCCTCCATACCCTGTTGTCTAGATCAGCCTAGAATAATTATTTTGTACCACTAAAGTATTCTACTCTGATGTATTTCTGAGAGCTGGAGAAAGACCACAGTGATGTTCAAAACAGAAAATCCCCCATAACAACATACCCTTGTGAACTTTCAGCATCTGGTCCACATATTAGTCCTGCCAAATGCCATGACAGTGGTGAACCTTATGCTTCTGCGTACTCACTCACAACCTTGCCCACTGACTACCCCAGAGTGATTCATGGGGAAATTGAAGCTGCATTATCTTCTCCTAATACTTAATAGTGGTAGTATAGCTCTTTCATTATACAGAGAGATTGTCCTTGCTCTTCAGTTTTTCAAAATTAAAAAATACATTGTTTAGGGATATGGATATAGTTGGTAAAATTATAAAGATAAGCAAGTTGATGGTTAGCACAAATGTGAGAACAATGGTTTCCTCTGGGAGGGAGGAGGAAAAGAGGGGTACACAGGTAACTTCTAAGGTTCTCTTTCTATTCCTGGAGCTGTTCAAATTTGTTATTGTTATCAAAAATAACAGACACACACATTTTATATACTCTCGTCTGTATGTGTGACAAATTTCACCATTTAAAAAATGTAATTAAAATATTCTCCACACCTTGAAGACTTAACTCTGTAGCTCTTTTGATGTCATCATCTTCTTTCTGTTCCCAAGCCTCCTAAAGGGACAAGAATAAAAACTAAGGTATTTAAAGAAGTTATTGATTAAACTTATTTAATGAGGATAAAATTAGCCTCCCTGTAAGTGTTTGCTAATGTTTTCATAACCTTAAGATCTTTGGAATTTGGTCTTTTGAAAGACATGGAAAGTTCTTCACTTTTTAAAACACTGTCCTCTTAAATGCTATCTCCTCTAGTCAATGGCATTTGGCTTGCCAACCAAAACTCATTCAATGTAACATTATGAGGTAATTCTCTTTCTCCTAATATGTGTAAAATGCCTGGCATGCAGTAAATACTTAGCAAACTGCTCTCTTTCCTTTTCCCTGATACACAGTATTTGTTGATTTTTCATGGAATAAATACTCCCACCATGGCCAATTTTAAGCCACCAACATAATGACACTGAATGAAAGCTGGGAAGAAGTGTGCATAATTTGCTCTCTTGAACTGACGGTGAGCCAGTTCTAGCATGCCACTGACCCTAAGTCTATGAGAGGAAGATAAAGAGTATTTCCACAAGATATTATTCACAGGTTTTAAATTTCTTTTTGATAAAGAAACCAAAACACAGAGTAGATGCTTGGTACATACTTATTAAAAGAATGCTGTTAATGGTCACTTTTCTAATACATTTGAGGTTCTCCTGAAGAAATAGTACCTCCAATATCTCCTAAAAATATCTCAACTAGACGACTACTTTAATCATAAAAAGGAATAGGGAAATGCCAAATATTAAAAACAAATTCCTTCCTCATCTTCAGAGAAAAGACAATATACAAATGATACAAGAATATAGAAAAATATAATCTGAGCAGCATTATTTTTTACTTTTCTAAATTCTGGACTTGTTTTTAACGTTACAAAACTACATAGGAAACAGAGAAAGGGCTATTCTGTATTATAATCCTAGGAGCAATAATACTGTATTCAAGAAAGCAACAAAGATATTATCTAAGAGGAAACAGGATTCCATAAAGTTACCCAAGTATATAAAGTCTACTCTAATACCACAATAGAATGATGCAGGGATACCAAACTAAAGAAATTTCATCTTATAACCCTATTCTCACACCTGAAAAAAATAGTGTAGTTTAAAGTGGGTTAACTGACAGAAAATAGGATATATATCTTTCATCTCTGATAAAGAGTGGTGCTAAACTTTCCTTTGGTACACTATAAGGAATAACTCCTAATAAACCAGACCTTGGTCTTTTATATTAAAATTAAGTTTTCTAAAACAAATGATTACTATATGTATTCTTTGTAAAATAGTTTGACATACACACATCTTAACAAGACAGCTAGGGCAGTACTCTTTATAAAGAGATACAGAACAGCTGGTTCTGAAATGCTTTTAGAGTAGCAATTCTCAAACTTGGCTGCACATCAGAATCACCAGGAAAAGCTTTTAAAAATCCTGATTGGGGGAAAAGAAAAAAGAAATACAGTCATATGCCGCTTAACGTCTGTTGGGGCAATGTCCAACTGCATATACGTCTGTGGTCCCATAAGGTTATAACAGAGCTCAGAAACCCTGATCAGAGAACAGGACGTAGTGGATGTAACCGCATGTAGTGAAAGCCGATTATATTAAACATCTGAGTTAACTACAATGGTTCATAATAACAAACGCACGCACTACTTGGTGACACTCATGAAAACATCACACAGTTTGGAAGTACTTCTTAATTGTTTTATATGCATAGAAAGGTAAAATATATACTATATACTAAGACAAACATTTGACTAACTGACGCTAAATAAGAACCGTATGTACCTGTTCCAACTTACCTACAAATTCGACTTAAAGACAGACTTAGGAACAGATCTTGTTCGTAACCTGGGGACTTGCCTGTATGGTGTTTGTACAACGTCCAAATCACATAATGTCCTATTTCATAGAACGTATCCTGGACATTAAGGAACACATGACTGTAGAAAGAAAGCCAGATGTCCACACCACACCCTAGATCAATGACATCAGAATTTCTTAGGGACAGAAGCCAGGCATCAGTATTTTTTAAAGCTCTCCAGATAATTTTAATGTGCAGTCAAGACTGAGAACCACTGTTCTAGAGAAATTAGATTTCACAGTCTGATTATGTGCAAACATTAATACTATACATTCATTCTAGGGAGCCTCAGTAAATTTTTATTACTAACACGATTTGGATTCCACAGGATCAGACAACCATGAAACATCACCTATCAGTCAGATATCTCAGGTGACTGCAACAGTGCAAATCAACCAGCTTTGGTAAATATAAGGAACTAAAAATTAAAAAAAAAAAAAAACCTAAAAATTGAAGAATAGATTACTACATAACAAAAAGAGCAGATAAATGTTCTCCCGTAAAGAAAATCTGAAAATGAGAATTCAGACAATATTCCTGAGAATTTTATGTACAAATCCACAGCATAGTATTTATATTGTGAGAAAATGACCAAAACAAATACACTGCCTTAAAATATTAATAAAAAATCAGGGCGGTATGCTGATTGTAAAATGAAGTTGGGCTAGGATGATTTCTAATATCCCATCTTGCTTTAGTAGTATGCAGTGAACCACAGTAATGGAAGATAACCAACAATACATTTTGTTGCATTTGGATTTTCTAAAAAAAAAAAAAAAAGAACAACTATCAGTGGTTTCCGCTTTAAATCCAAGGCAAAGCCCCAAACGAGTTTGTTTTTTACTGCTGTGGATCAATGATTTAGTGTATGTAAATCACTTGGAACAATATCTGATGTGTAGTAAGTGCTCAATACATGGTATGATTTTATTTCTTGGGAAAGATAGGTATGGAGAAAGCAGCAGCATTACTTACTTGCTCCTGAAGGCTCTGTGCCAATGCCTGCTGAAGCTCTTGCTCTTCCCTTTCACGCTCCATATCATACTGCTGGAGCCAATCAACCTCTCCCTGAGATCCTTCAGGAGTTTTGTTTTCTTTATTCTCGTCACAGTCTTTAGTTATCTCAGTAAAACTGGCAGAATCTGAGGAAGCAGAAAATAATATCATTATTTAGCAAAATCGTCTCTAAAAAATAAAACATCTGGGCTAGGGTGACATCTACTGTCCAGACAGTAATTTACCCTAACCTCATATATAACTTGCTTGAGAAATAGCACAGTTTCATCTTACTACATCTATAGCAGGCTTTCTCAGTTTCAGCACTACTACCCTTTTTTGTTGTTGTGAGGGGCTGATCTGTGCACTGTAGGATGTTCAGCAGCATCCCTGGACTCTATCTGCTAGATGCCAATAGCAACCTCCTCTCCCTAGTTGTGACAATTTAAAATAACACACATTGTCAACTGTTCCTTGGGGTGGGGGGTGGGAGTGGGCAAAATCACCCTTGGATGAGGATCACTGATCTATAAAAATGATTCTGACACATAACTGATCATTAGAAGCACATTACAGTTAAGGAAAGAAAACAAATAGCCATATTCTTAGGTCATAATGCCGCATGACCAAGTACTAGGAATAAAGTATTGTTTAGAGTAAATGAAGTAAGAATTAGGCTAAAATGATTAAGGTAATATTGAGATTTTTCCATCTACTACATCGTGTATGTTAAGTGAGTGTGTGTTTTCGCATTCATAATCAAACAAGCCTTATATACATTCTAAATCAAGAGTTAAAAAGTAGAAAGTCATAAACATCTTGGGTACCACACAAATCTATAACAGCATATATGTTTAAAATATTCATCCAAGAAGGTAAGAAAAAAACATTAATCTTTTCTTTCTTTCTGTTCCTTCTCAACCTCTAGGCTGTGGCTAGCTGGGATAACAGAATGATCACGATGTGTCTGGTTATCTCAATTGTGGGAAGGCAACAACACTTCATTATAATTTTTAATATAGTGAAAAAAAAACCAAACCAAACCCGTTGCCGATGAGTCGATTCCGACTCATAGTGACCCAGTAGAACAGAGTAAAACTGCCCCATAGGGTTTCCAAGGAGCGCCTTGGTGGATTTGAATTGCCAGCCTTTTGGTTAGCAGCTGTAGCTCCCAACCACTACACCATCAGGGTTTCCTTTAATATAGCAGAAGTAGGGAAAAGGACTCTTTTTAAACATATCAAACACTATCAAAGCAAAAATTATCTTAAGTTAAGAAAGTTCTCAGATAATTTAATTGGTCAACAAGAATTATCCTTACATACTCATTTCATATGGATTGCTTTTAAATTAGTATATGCTGTTTACCTGCTGTAATATTACATTATAAATGGACACTTTTCTACAGCACAGACAACGCTGAAACTTAGAGCTTTTCGATTTTAGTCATTATTTTTTAATTGTACTTAATTGTTGAATGAATTTTACTATTAAACTATAACTATTAAAAGAGGAAAAGGAAAAGAAACTAAGGATTTATTAAGTGCAAAAAGCAGTATGATCCTGATTTTCAAAAAACCAATTACACTGGAGATGTCAATCTTTTCCTTTTCTCCATTCTTGGAGAAACAGCCCTTCCCATAGCCTGAAAGGGGCAGTGCTAAAGCCTATAAACCTCTCTGCCCTGCTGGCCTTAGCTTACTGGACCACGAATGGCTACATGACTCAACCAACCAGATTATCTCTCCTGGAAATTTGGAACTGAAAAATATAAAGTTAACTGATGGTGAGCAATTCAAGTGGAAGAAAGATTTGGGAGTTCAGGTTGCTATTTTAGGGCCTAAGATGAATATTATTACTTCTAATATCAAAATCTACTCATTAAAAAAGTGACAGAAGTACAAATTTTCTTAATAATTTTCAGTACTCAATGTACCAACACAGCCCTCAGGCAATTATGGAATTACACTAGCACTTAACCTATGTGATAGAAAACAGATCAAGATGGTTTACTATGAAATGCTAAAATCAATATACATCTATCTTCAGGAAAAAATGATCAGACAGGTACAGAAACTACTTGAAATCTATGGCAACAAATATGACTACAAAATAATGATCCATTTTTAAAGAACTTGCACAACAGGTCAACTTGCACAAACAGGATTCACGTTAAAACTCAACATTCTTACAACAAATACACTGACTGTCTTCTGCCACTCCCAACTGAAACCTGCCTCTTTTCTTACATATTTCAGAAGGGACTGGTCCCTAGAGGACATCATGCTTGGTAAAGTGGAGGGTCAGTGAAAAAGAGGAAGACCATCAATGAGATGGACTGACACAGTGGCGCAGCAATGGGCTCAGACACAGCAATGATAGTGAGGATGGCGCAGAACTGGCCAGTGTTTCATTCTGTTGTACATGGGGTCACTATGGGTTGGAACCGACCTTACAGCACCTAACAACAACTATATATTCCAGGAAACGGGATCACTGTGCACATTGTTTTTTTTTAAAATTGTACTTCAGGTGAAGGTTTACAGAACAAATATTTCTCATGAAACAGCAGTACACATATTGTTTTATGACACTGGTTAACAACCCCACGACATGTCAATCCTCTCCCTTCTCGAACTT